>NW_026936117.1:0-696443 GCF_032062105.1 Saccostrea cuccullata | reverse complement strand
AATGCTTGAAGATTACGAACATAGAACTTGAAGATTTCGAGATTAGACTAAAAGAAGCACAAGTATTACAATTATTTGAACATGAAATTAAAACAGTAGGCAGTAAATTCCAGAGGTGGGATCAGATGCCAAGGAAGAGCAAGTATTCCCTATTGACCAGTCACACTCACCGTGAGGTCTGGACGTTGATATGACAGACAGAAATTCTGTAGTCATCTTAAGCATAAACAAGAGGCCCATGGGCCACATCGCTCACCTGAGTAACTTGGGTAATGCAGTTCTTACCAGATTCCCCCTCTTGCTATATCTATCATGTCCCACTACCCCCTTCCCTTTTATGATTTTAAAACTTTAGAATCTAAACTACCCCAGGATGCTTCCACATAAGTTTTAGCTTTCCAGGCCCAGTGGTTCTTGAGAAGAAGATTTTTAAAGATTTGTTTTATATATTTATAATTTAATTTTATTTGTATTCTCGCCTCTCATTGGTTGATTACCAAAAAGGAACGCATAACATTTTGTATAATCTGGTTTGGTATAATAATAATAATAATAATAATAATAATAATAATAATACTTTATTTAAAGAGGGTAACCCGATTAGTGCAATGCACTAGTCTTCCTCGGGGCCCTCTAAACACATTCACAATAATGCAATATTAAAAACATCGTACAATATTATAATAAATAATACAACGTGACGTGAAAAAAACGTACATATACAGATTGATTCAAGAACATGAAATTATATAACTTTTAGTTTCTACATGTTATAATGAATTTTTCTACATTTTTACGAAAAGTTTGTACAGTTGGTGAGAAACGGATATGCAAAGGTAATTTGTTCCATAAATGAACTCCAGAATAATGAAAAGAATTTTTAAATTGATAAGTTCGATATTTTGGTAGTTCGTTTCAGATCGTAGAACATAACTATTAGAGGAAATAAATTCAAAGGAGTCTCTTAAATATGTTGGTGCCATACCATGAAGTGTTTTGTACAGTAATACATATTTATGAAAATCAATTAACTCATAAATGGTCAGCCATCCAAGTTTTTCAAATAATGGTAGTGAAGGGGCATCATAAGCTACATCTAAAATAATCCGGGCTGCCCTTTTTTGCAATTTAAAAACTCTATCTATGCCAGCACCTGGCGCATTACCCCAAATAGTAAGACAATAATTCAAAGAAGGCAGAATGTATGCATTATAAAATATTTTTCTCGTGTGTAAGGGAAGAAACTTCTTAATTCTGCGTAAAGTATACAATTTATAAGTCAAAGATTTACAAACTGAGTCAATATGATAATTAAAGCGCAATGAAAGATCAATATGTACTCCCAAAAGCTTTTCAGATTCAACATTTTCAATTAATTTGTTTGACGCATATAAATTTAGTTCAGGGGAATTTATTCTTGATTTTCTCTGTTGAGTTCCCATGAGCATACATTTTGTCTTGTTGGTATTTAACACCATTTGATTTTTGGAACACCAATTTTCTATCCGACACAAATCAGAGTTTAGGGCATTTTCAATATCTTCTACATTTTTATGATATGTATGTAAGGTTGCATCATCAGCAAACATATCAATATCTGTTCTATTTACATGTAAAGGGAGATCATTTATATACAATAAAAATAATAGGGGACCTAAGATAGATCCCTGGGGCACTCCTGTTGTGACGGGCAAAAAATCAGAGGAATATGTACCTATTTTTACACACTGAGACCTTGAGGTTAAATAAGATTGAAACCATTTAATAGCCATTTGGTCAAAGTGATATGATTGAAGTTTACTTATAAGAATATCATGATTAACCAAATCAAATGCCTTGCTAAAATCGATGAAAGTTATGCCTACTAAATTTCCTTGGTCTATAGCTTGAAGCCAATTATCTGTAAGTTTTGTTAGAGCCGTTTGACATGAGTGAAATTCTCGAAATCCAGATTGTGATTTAAATAAGAGATCAAAGCTATAGGTAAAGTTACGTATCTGATTGGCTATGTGTTTTTCAACTAATTTTGATAATGTTGGAAGAATGGATATCGGTCTGTAGTTCCCTGGATCTGCGTGGTCGCCATTTTTGAAAATAGGAGTAACTTTTGCTTGTTTTAAACGGGATGGAAACACTCCATTAGTGATGCTAGTATTTATAAGATGTGTAATAGATTTGCATATAACATTTGCCGAAAGCTTTAGAAGACGAGGTCCAATCAGATCTATACCGGCTGACTTGTTTACATCAAGTGTATTCAACATATTTAATACTTCAAACTCACTTATATGATTTATACTGAAAACATTTTCTTTCCCTAGTTTAGTTTCTGTAAAACTATTTAATAATTCTGAATCAAAACTTTCTACTGACATATCTGCTAATAATTTACAGGATATTTCAGTAAAGTGTTTGTTAAAAATATCAACAATATCCTGTAAATCTTCGAAATCCGTACCATTTTGTGTTATACGGGTAGGTGTGAAATTTTTTGAATCTGATGCCAATTGGTTTAAATAACTCCACATTTCTTTAGGACTTGAACTATCTTCAATTGCTGATTTGTAATACTTTGATTTGGCTTGATCTATTAATTGTGTGACTTTATTTCTCCAAAATTTGTAATTTTCTGAATTTCTTTGTAGATGGTATGTATCACGTAAATGTCTAGCATCATTTATTTCCTGAGTAAGCCATTTAGGTCGAATTTCAGTCTTGACTCTTTTAGTTTTTACTTTGGCATGCATGTTAAGAATATCATTAAATAATTCATAAAATTTAATCATGATCTCGTTTGTGTATTTTAGCTCAAGAAGTGAGTTAAAATTTGCATTTTCTAAATCTCTTAAAAACTCATTTTCATTGAATTGTTTAAAATCTCGATATTGGATTTCAGTATGTTTTCCTCTACGCTGTATACAATTAGTTTTCCGTGTCAAACATACAGGGTAGTGGTCAGATATAGCAATAGGGGGTACATTTGTTTCACATATGTTTTCTGGTTTCGTTGTATAAAAATGATCAATTAAGGTACTTGAGGTACTTGTTATTCTAGTAGGAACAGTAACTATCTGTGAAAGTCCAAACTCCTCTAAAGCAGATGCCCAGTATTGTGGGGGGTCTTTCATTAGATCAATATTGAAATCACCTGATAAAATTATTTCAGTATCGTCACAGCAGGAGGCACGGTTCACCTCCCTTGCTAGGTCCTCCGCCCAGCAGGAGGGGGCAGATGGTGGACGATAAGCAGAGCAATAAAATATAGGTTTTGAATTTTTCAGATTTATCTCTAGCCAGATTGTCTCAATGTTACTGATTTCTAAATCAGCTCTACGTTTATATGAAATTTCATTTGAAATGTATATTAAGATTCCACCACCTGCCCTTAGTAAACGATCTTTTCTTTCAAAGACAAAGCCCTCAATATTCAATTCAGAGTTGCCTATCTGCTCAGTCAAAAATGTTTCACATAAACCTAAAATATCTAAAGTTTGTCTGTTTTGAAGTAATAGTTTAATTTCATCTTTTTTGGGGATAATATGACGAATATTTAAATTTCCGAATCGTAAACCTTTTTTTACCAATCCAAATCCTTGATTTTTATGTGTTGTTTGAATATCATTGTTATGGGTCAGAGGAACCGTTTTCTTTACTTGTGAAACAGAATTGAATGAGCCTGGCATAGGAGAAATGACAGTAGTTTGTTTAGCTGAACTAGGGCTACTTTTAGAATTTGTGATCGATTGATTCTTACATTTAACTTGTGGTTCTCTTGTCAATTTAAAATTTGTAGAGTTATAACAGTTATCAGTATCGTCACATAAACATTGAAAGTTATTACATTCATTACAAATAATGCTAAGGATAGAAAAAGTACTAGAATTTGATATAGATTTAGTACGGTTGTTAACGGCTACGCATTCTTTGCCTGATACCTAGAACATGTAAGGACAGGATTTCGTCTTGTGTCCTAATTCCCCGCAATTCCAGCAATCAAGCTTTCGTCCGTGTCTACAGTGGCGCGATGTGTGTCCGTGTTCACTGCAGAAGTAGCAAGTCACAGACTGGTAAAAACTTGCATTGGAGTCCGCTATGTTTCGACCGGAATTTCCCCGTAGAATTGAAACTTCCCTATTAATCCGTCTGAGTAGCATCGACGTCCCCTTGTCTGAGAGATGAATCCCATCTTTCCAATACTGAATGCCCTTTGCCTCCTTGAATTCACCTTTGTCGGAAATAAAGAGAGCTCCATACTCATAACAAACATATTTAAGTGTGGTATTCACATGGGATACATCCACATCCCGTCTTGGTAACACTTCGGAGAAATACACTTTGGTACCCGGAGAACGGTGTTTGATGCTGGAGATGATTTCGGCAGCGTCATGTTCAATGGCGTCCATGTCCCGATGAGATGAGGCATCATTTCCCCCGGCTTGGATAATAATGTGCGAGTATTCTGCTACATTTATTTTGAGAAGCTTAGCTTTGATGTTGGAAAGCTTAGCCCCTCTGTTTGTCCGTACATGAACACCCTTTTGTAGTCCTCTGGTTCTTATCCGTTGTAGAATTGAACTGCCAATTATAAGTTTGGCAATCCCAGAGTTTTCCTGTTGTTCATTCGTACCCGTAGATCTTGGAGGTGTTTGTATCGGATGGTTCCGTGGTTCCGTGTTCGTGCCAGAATCAGCTGTAGACTTTGCGTTCTTTTCCGGTAAAGGATGTTCGCATTGAGTATGTCTAGAAACAGAATTATTTGGCACCAAATTCAAACCGCGTACGTCTGTTTCCTTGTTTTTCACAACCTTGATTGACGTCTGGGTATTTTTGTCAAGCATTATTTGTTTGTCATGATCCGTTTCTTTTCGACACTTTAGTTTTTCTTTCAGGTCTTGTAATTCTTTTGCTAAATTACTAATTGCCAGTTGTAAAGATTGAATTGTACTTGCGCACTGTGTACAATTTTGTACATCACTAGACAGACTGGTCGACATAAGAGAAGCACTTTTGACTGGTGTTGATGCCATTTGTGGTGTTGATTGTTCAAGAACATTACTAGTATCGTTAGTGTCCTTACTCTTGATGTCTTGAATGAATTTGTCAAGCCAGGTATTTGCTGACGAACCTTGAATATGTAAGACGCTTGTCCCAGCATAGAGAGTGGCCGTCACAGAATCACAATCAGACTTGAAAATCTGTCCATTTTTTCCTACTTCTTTAATTGTTTTTAATTCTTCTTTCAAATAGTTCAAAATTGTTTCATATTTCTCCTGTTGGAATGACACAGTTATACTGTACTTGTTAAAAGTCACGTTTAGATAGTGTGGTATACTCACATCAGTAGTGGTGATATTTTCATCTCCATCAAATGATTGTGTAAGTCCAGAAAATGATTTAAATAAGCTTGAATTAATACTTTGATCCATATATTCATTAGACACAGCCATATATTTTGGCTAGGGAAACATAACACAATTACACATGGTAATTTAACAAAGACAACAGGTGAGATCTTGACGACCAGCTTAATCATCATATCCATGCAATCCCCTCATTTCCAGTCCTCGGAATCCATGGAAAATTCCAGATTTAATAAATGTACCTTCAACTTTAATCAATTACTCGTTCTTACCTCATGTAAACAAACATCATGGCTGCTAGATCTATGAATCAGTCATTACCTCCCCTCGCTTCAAATCACTTCCGTTACTACGGTTGTATTATTGCGCGGTAAATTTGAACTTATAAAAAGCAACACAATTTTACATCAAAAGTTGTTTAATTATTTTAAAATTAAATTATAAGGAATGACTTTAATTCTTGGCCATATTATCGAGTATAATCTGGTTTGGGTCAGTTTACGCGTTTTTATAATACGCGTGGCGGATTATAAAGCGTAAACTGACCCAAACCAGATTATACTCGATAATATGGCCAAGAATTAAAGTCATTCCTTAAATATGTACAACTTGGAATTCCCTATTGTGGCCCCGCCCTACCCCAGCGGTCATGATTTTAACAATTTAATATTTACACTACCCAAGGATGCTTCCATATAAGTTTCAGCTTTCCTGGCCCAGTGGTTCTTGTGAAGAAGATATTTAACGATTTGTTCCTAATCTATTTCTATGTAAAATTTGGATTCCCTATTGTGGCCTCGCCCCCGGGGGTCATGATTTTAGCAGTTTAATATCTACACTACCCAAGGATGCTTCCCTATTAGTTTCAGCTTTCCTGGCCCAGTGGTTCTTGAGAAGAAGATTTTTTAGTGATCCCTCCTATTTTTGTCTTTTCTTGATTATCTCCCCTTGTAAGGGGACTTAGCCCTTCTTTTCAACAATTTAAACTCCCCTTCACCCAAGGATGTTTTGTACCAAGTTTAGTTAAAATCGGCCCATTGGTTCTTGAGAAGAAGTCGAAAATGTGAAAAGTTTACAGACGGACGGATGGACAGACAGACGGACGGACGACGGACAAAATGTGATCAGAAAAGCTCACTTGAGCCTTCGGCTCAGGTGAGCTAAAAAGTGTATGAGACTAGTGTGTCAAAAACGACTCAATGATAGATCATAGATTATTTGGCTTGCAAGGCCATTTCAACAACCAAATTATATCTATAGATTTTGTACCGGTACATCCCAATTTGTTTAATACGGTTTATTCACAAAAATAAATATAGTTTAGTTATTGTTTTATTTTGTTAATTTAAAGGTAGAGTTCACAGAATAAAGACTGCTGTGCTTCCCCATCAAGAACTGAGGTTTGGATGGACAGAGATAAGCGGAGATTTCTTTGTACCAGCAGGTAAAAATTAATGATGAAATCAATAACAAACTGGTTAAATGGGACTTGTTACACGAGATGGTGGCTTTCCAAATATTATTGTCCCACCTTCGCGAAAGCGAGGGGACATTAAATCTCATTCGTCTGTCTGTCTGTCCGTCAGTCTGTCCGTCACAAAAACTTGAACCTTGCCCATAACTTGTCCTTTAGTGGAGCTATGACTTTCATATTTCACATGTGTATTCCTTGTGACAAGACCTTTCTTTGGGTACCACCAAATTTGACCTTTTGACCTTGATCTTGGAGTTTGACCCACTTTTACACAAAAATTCCAAACTTTTACTTTGGCCATAACTTTTGAATAGTAGGTACTAGGACTTTCAAATGTCACATATGCATTGTTTGTGGCAAAACCTTTCATTGGATAACAACAATCTTGACCTTTTGACCTTGATTTTCGAGATTTACGTACTTATGAAAAAACTTTAACCTTGACCATAACTTTTGAACGGTGAGGACAAAGGCTTTTGTACTTCACATATGTAATCCTTATGAGAAGACCTTTCATTAGATACCAATAACTTTTGCCCTTTGACCTTGACCTTGGAGTTTTAATTACATTTTAAAAACTTTAACCTTAGTTACAACTTTTAAACAGTAGATACTAGGACTTTTATATTTTACATATGTATTCCTTTGGCAAGACATTTCATTGGATACCAACAACCTTGACCTTTTGACCTTGGAGATTTATGTACTTATGAAAAAACTTTAACTTTGACCATAACTTTTGAACGGTGAGGACTAGGGCATTTGTACTTCACATATGTGATCCTTTTGAGAAGACCTTTCATTGGATACCAATAACTTTTACCCTTTGACCTTGACCTTGGAGTTTTAACTACTTTTTAAAAATACTTTAACTTTGGTCACAACTTTTGAACGGTAGATACTAGGACTTTTATATTTTACATATGTATTCTTTATGGCAAGTCCTTTCATTGGATATCAACAACTTTGAATTTTTGACCTTGACTTTAATGTAACCAAGCGGAGATGAAGAACGCAGGTTCAGTTTAATAAATTTATTTGGAATGAAAAAGCAATGGCAGATCTACAAATACAAAAACATATATACAATATCATAATACACATAGACACTGAGACAAAATACTTTTATTTCCTATTCACTACAAAAATAAGAAAATTTAAGTTTACTAAGCCCAAAAACGTCAATTTCATAGTTTAAAATACCTTTCTCTCAAAATATGAAAAATACTTGAGATTATAACTTGGACTTAATAAATAAAATACAAAAATTTGATAGACTAAGAAAATTACCTTTCAAGTGGTGACAACGGGCAGCTGGTAATATGTAAGTTAAATTTCCCGCACTAACAGGGATGGGCCCATGCCTCAGTATATATAGCAGAAAAACTGGTTAAACAAGGGGGTACAAGTTTACTGGCCAATGAGATTTTGTGAGTAGAACTCATGAATGGAGACTACTACCAGATATGGCATAAAGTAAATTATGGCTCAGTAAGGCATTCAATAAAGATAAAAAATTATTTTAAATAAATATGACTCCGCCACATTAAAGATTTATGTACTTATAAAAAAAACTTTAACCTTGACCATAAATTTTGAACAGTAAGGGCTAGGGCTTTCATACTTCACATATGTAATCCTTGTGAGAAAACTTTTCATTGGATATCAACAATTTTGACCCTTTGATCTTGACCTTGGAGTTGACCTACTTTTAAAAATCTTTTTACTTTGGCCATAACTTTTTAACGGTCAGGATTAGGGTTTTCATCCTTCAAAAAAATCAACTTCAGTGTTACTTTTTAAATAAATGACATATGATAGGATGTTCGTATTACACACAATATGTCATAAAAATAACATCTCACCCACAAAGACAACGAAAGCGGGGGACCACAATTCTTTGAATTTGCTTGTTTGTATTGCCGACTACGCATGGAACTGATTTTTGCTTCATTTCAAGTAATTTTATATAAAATAAGTAAGTGAAAAAAATATGTAAACTAATATGCAGCTTAAAGAAATATTAAAATAGGTCAGTATTAAAACAAACACAAAAATTATTTTTTATGACATATTGTGTCTAATATGAACATCCTATCATATGTCATTTATTTAGAAAGTATCATTGAAGTTGATTTTTTTGGAAGGATGAAAACCCTAATCCTGACCGTTAAAAAGTTATGGCCAAAGTAAAAAAGTTTTTTTAAAAGTAGGTCCAAGGTCAAGATCAAAAGTCAAATTTATTTTTATTCAATGAAAGGTTTTCTCACAAGGATTACATATGTGAAGTATGAAAGCCAAAGCCCTTACTGTTCAAAAGTTATGGTCAATGTTAAAGTTTTTTCATAAGTACGTAAATATTTAAGGTCAAGGTCAAAAGGTCAAAGTTGTTGATATCCAATGAAAGGACTTGCCACAAAGAATGCATATATGAAATATAAAAGTCCTAGTATCAACCGTTAAAAATTTGTGTCCAAAGTTAAAGTTTTTTTAAAAAGTAGTTAAAACTCCAATGTCAAGGTCAAAGGGTCAAAGTTGTTGGTATCCAATGAAAGGTCTTCTCACAAGTATTACATATGTGAAGTACGAAAGCCTTAGTTCTCACCGTTCAAAAATATGGTCAAGGTTAAAGTTTTTTCATAAGTACGTAAATCTCCAAGGTCAAGGTCAAAAGGTCAAGGTTGTTGGTATCCAATGAAATGCCTTGCCACAAGAAATACATATGTAAGATATAAAAGTCCTAGTATCTACTGTTAAAAAGTTGTGACCAAGGTTAAAGTTTTTTAAAAGTAGTTAAAACTCCAGGGTCAAGGTCAAAGGGTCAAAGTTATTGGTATCCAATGAAAGGTCTTCTCAAAAGTATTACATATGTGAAGTATGAAAGCCTTAGTTCTCACCGTTCAAAAGATATGGTCAAGGTTAAAGTTTTTTAATATGTACGTAAATCTCCAAGGTCAAGGTCAGAAGGTCAAGATTGTTGTTATCCAATGAAAGGTCTTGTCACAAACAATATATATGTGAAATATGAAAGTCCTAGTACCTACTATTCAAAAGTTATGGCCAAAGTAAAAGTTTGGAATTTTTGTGTAAAAGTGGGTCAAACTCCAAGGTCAAAGTCAAAAGGTCAAATTTGGTGGTACCCAAAGAAAGGTCTTGTCACAAGGAATACACATGTGAAATATGAAAGTCATAGCTCCACTAAATCAAAAGTAATGGGCAAGGTTCAAGTTTTTGTGACGGACAGACTGACAGACGGACAGACTGACGGACTGACAGACTGACGGACAGACGAATGAGATTTAATGTCCCCTCGCTTTCGCGAAAGCGGGGGACAATTATATTTCATAAATTTAATATAATTTTTGGACTTTTCAATAGGTTCAACCAGTGTGAAGTTATTCCTACAAGTAACTGAGCCTTCTGTGAACTACTTACTGGACGACTGTAGTTTACAACAGCTTCCTCATAATCAACACTGGCATACTGATGCTGTCAGTAGAATAAGTAACATCAGGAAGGCGTCAGTGTCGCTCAGGTATCGGCATCAATTAAATGTTTGATAACGGCAATTGATGGCCACATTCGATTCCAGAATTTTTAACTTAGACAATAGAATAGATTCCAAAATTTTTAACTTAGACGATAAAATTCCAAATATATTTATAGAATGGCGCACGGAACACACGCTGATGGTATATCAATACAGGTAGTAATATTGTCTGAAAGACGATAATCTTTTTGATATCTGTTTTTAAATTCAAATTCGATACACCATTTCTGTTTCTTTACTGATTGCCTGTCCACAAAAAAGACCAAAAAGCTGAGCATTTAATGCACTGGACTTTTAGTCCTTTGCAAATTTATTTTTTTTTTAAAAGATTAGTTAAAGCTGCAAAAAAAATTTCTTCAAAGAACTGTTTTCATGCTCGGGACACGTTTTACAGCTTGTTCAGCAGAGACACGCCTTTCCGTTTGGTACAGCAGTAAAAGCATCTTTACTGGTTGATGACGCACACCATGCCTATCAGGACTTTATATATAACAATTTTAACTGGGCTGTCCTGGAAAATGCTCTTAAGTGGAGACTCCTTGAATGGACAGAGGTTAGATTTATAGCTGGACAAAATATCAAAAAGAATTCAGAGCACAAAAATAGGAAACATTATTTATTTATAATTTTTACTTACAGGGACACACAAAATTTGATACAGCAGTGAGAGCGATAGCGACACTACGATCACATGGGTAAACAGTTTCTTCTTTCTATTTAAATTCTTGTTCTCAGTTCTTGAAAGGAAACCGTCATTAATCTTTTAAATAATACTCACATGGTAGGAGTACACGCCATGTGTTACCGGTCTGCAGGGGATGCTAACTCTTCCATGGGATCTTATCCCATGTTTCCTAGATCCTTGTTTGTTTTGCTCATAATTTTCGTCGTTTGAATGGAATTTTAGGCTTGAATACTGTTTGTAATCTCCATATATTTCATGTAAATGTTTGTAGATTACATGTCAGGGGACATAACGTATTTTGGGCGGTAGATGGACATTCACCAAAGTGGTTAGCAGGAAAGTCCCATACGGAATTTATCAATGAAATGAAAAGGCACATCAATGACGTTGTATCGAACACCAACGGGACGTAAGTTGGGACTTTCGGTTACAACTAGAAGCAAAAAAACACATCATATAGCTCGTTAAAACGCTGATTCATTTTCAGTGCAAAAAAAAATACAAAGGTTAGCTAAAATCTCAAATTTCGTACGAAACTTTTTATCCAAATCATGCAAGTATTTACT
Source organism: Saccostrea cuccullata (assembly GCF_032062105.1). Lineage (NCBI taxonomy): Eukaryota > Metazoa > Mollusca > Bivalvia > Ostreida > Ostreidae > Saccostrea > Saccostrea cuccullata. The sequence continues at coordinate 684,808 of NW_026936117.1, read as the reverse complement.
ATTTAATTAGATAATTATAATTATACAAAAGAATCAGAAAAAGCTAAATAAACAGTTTTTAAATTTTCAAATGATGTAGGCTCCTTTTTATAGGTGCTTTTATTTTCTCAGAAAGAGGAGGTTATATTGTTTTGATTCCAATTTTGCCTTTAGATTGATAAAATTTAATCCATTTTTTTTCTTACATAGTTTAGATCACTGGGATGTTTATAACGAAGCATTACACGGACGTTACTTTGAGGAACACACTGGCGACCCTGATATCATCCAAAAAATGTTCAGTTGGCTTCATGTCGCTCAGCCACAAACAAAGCTATTCCTTAATGACTACAATATTGTGAATTCAAATCTTTTTACTACGGTTAGTGTAAAACGAACTCCATAGACAGGATTCAGAAATAATTGTAAGCAACCGAGTTAAAAAGTGTTAGATAAAGTGTTTAATTATTTCGATTTCCTTTCGGACTTAAAGGATAACAGTATTGATAACACTTACTTATTTGTTCCTTTAGGCTCTGAAAAACCAGGGACTACAGCTAATCAAAGACAGAGTTCCATTGCATGGGATTGGTATTCAGAGTCACATTAAGAACTCTCAGATAAATCTTGATGTACTTAAGGTACCTTAAATTCACAAAATGTTCAGTAGTAATTAAATTGTTTCTTTACAAATATCTAAGTACGTTAACTTGACGTTTTTAAATATTGTATAATCAGTTTCTCAGTATTTTGAAATCAAAAAAGAGGATAACAAAAATAAATGTCTGGTGAGTATTGGTATGCTTTTATGTCACATGCGATGACTATTAAATTACCGCACTCATATCTAAAGCCAAGCATATACTGTATAAACACACTAGAAAATCATTAAGTGCTCATGGCTGATCCTTTCTAATATTCTTTAAAAATTCACCAATGCCATGGTATTCAACAGTAATTTTGTCTTTATAGTGTATAATGAATAATAAGATATTTTGTCTTTGTTATACAGAAAGGACAAAGAGGGTTTTTGTATTTTGTAGTACAGACTGGATAAGGTAGCAGAAGCTGGACTGAAGATCTGGATAACAGAGCTAACGATTCTAGAATCCGACAGTACCAAAAAGGCAGCGGCTTTGGAGGAGCTTCTTACTCTGTATTTTAGTCACCCTGCGGTAGAGGGCGTTCTGTTGTGGGGGTTCTGGGACGGAGCAATATATGATCCCAATGTGTCACTGTTTACAGGATCTTCTATAGCAGTGAGTATCCAATGTGTCACTGTTTACGGGATCTTCCATAGCAGTGAGTATCCAATGTGTCACTGTTTACGGGATCTTCCATAGCAGTGAGTATCCAATGTGTCACTGTTTACGGGGTCTTCCATAGCAGTGAGTATCCAATGTGTCACTGTTTACGGGGTCTTCTATAGCAGTGAGTATCCAATGTGTCACTGTTTTCGGGGTCTTCCATAGCAGTGAGTATCCAATGTGTCACTGTTTACGGGATCTTCCATAGCAGTGAGTATCTATTGTGTCACTATTTACGGGGTCTTCTATAGCAGTGAGTATCCAATGTGTCACTGTTTACGGGATCTTCTGTAGCAGTGAGTACCAATGTGTCACTGTTTACGGGATCTTCTATAGCAGTGATTATTTCATCATGAATCAACTTTGGATGGTAATTTGTGACTGATTATCGGTTAACTATCAAGAAAATGCCCAACTGTTTAAAGTATCCTCTATCCTCTATTAAGTAAGTTTAACAATACATTACAGCATTAACAGTTAATATTTTCAGGAACTTTCGTATTATTTTGGAAATTCTGGTGCGGCTGTAAACATCCTTATAACCAGAATGCTACAAAACTAATGCTACAAAACTACAAAGGTTCATTCTCTATAAGGCCATTTTCCGGCCTACGATAAAATCACTTTAAAATGTGATTTTATATAACTATAATCATTCCAGTTCATGATTTTGATGTTTGTTTTTCAACATCAAACATCTAAGTCACGTGATTTAGAGATAAAAAATGGCTGTAAGTAAAAAAAAATTGAGGGTAGGTCTATTTAAATCAAGTTTCTATGCATGTTTCTGAATGTAAATTATCAAAAATTGTTTCTTTGTGTCGGAAATACATAAGACTTAAGCAATAAATTCGAGGATTTTTGAAATTTAAGGTTCAAGATATTTTTTATGACAAGAATTCCGATGCATCCACATTTTGCATATTTTGAACGCAAATCTTTACGAAATTCACACTGTATGGTGCTGAAAAAAGTTTGATTGGCAATTTATTGAAAAGTTTTAAATCATATATAATTATATTGTAATTGTATATCATTTCTATAGATGTGGTACTTATCTTACGCATAAAATAATCATGTTAGAAATGAGGTTTCTAAACTCATAAGTTTCTATTGAACTCTAAAAGTTACGTATCAAATGTTGAATGTACTTAATGGATTTTGATTGTGGTTAAATAAAAAATTAAGAAAAGAAATTCAACAATTGCAAAAAATAAAGAATTAATAGCTTAATAATATCAATGCAAGTACATGTTGACTATCCATATACGTATAAATAGTCAATACATATAACTCAGAGCGGTTGCATTAAAATATCCATCTCTAAGTAAAATGAAATAGCGTCGTAAAATAGCTTTGCTTTTATTTTATTACTCTTGTTGCACGATACATACAATTAAAAATGCCATCTAAACTTTATGTATTTACATGTATAAAAGTTGACCCCCCCCCCCCCCAGTGTCTAACAGCACAACATAAAATGGAGTAGAATTTTAACAGTTCCTTCAAATATGCATATCAGATTCTAAAGTTTCCGTATATTAGTATACGGACTTAGGAGTTCTACAATATCCCAGATACAAAATGAACCCTAAGGGTTTGATGGGCCTTTCCAATCTTGAAACCTGTAGGTTAAATTCAGTCTCTTTCCCAGTGCAGCGTCAAAAACTTGTTTAACACGGATAGTGACAGTTCCCTGCCTAGGTCTTTAGCATTTAAGGTAAATGTCATGGGTCTCTTGGATATTATCTTTTTTTATATATAAAAAAGGTCCCGTCCTGCGTTGGGCGTTGGTTAGTAATGCAACTATGCATAAACACTTGACCTTAAGTGGATGATCTCTTTATCTGGTTGAAAAGTCCTTAAATGGGGTAAAGCAACATTCAATTATCAATCACATATTGCATTTAGGAATCTCTCTCCTCTTTACCAGTTTATTTTTCTAAGACAGGACTACTGTTCTCGTAACATATATCGATGCTATCAAAGGAGTGTGATGAAAAGACAGTCCTCTCAATATTAAGACCTAGTTTACAAAATATGGATCACGTGATACTCGTACGGAAGTGTCCATATAAAAATTATGTGTGTACCCATAGGAAAAAAAGTCTATAACACATATAATAAATGCATGTTAGCGCTTCAACCAAGATTGCTTTTATCATTTCTAGAACATATACAGCACTCATAAGGAAATACAAAGAATATATGCAATACTCATAACGGAATTCAAAGAAGTAGCATATAAAGATAAACTAAATTATCATTATAAATATAAAAGATAACTCATATTTACACCTTAAAGCCTATAAAAAGTTTTTATTTCTTAATTTTTATCAGACATTTCAAAGAAACGTCTCCACTTGTAATTTCATGACATCCAGTCTTCTCAGTCCTTTGATTTTTAGATTTTTAAGTAAAAAGTTAACATTTTTTAAAGTAAATATGCATGACTGATATTAATCTTAGTAAATCAATAGAAAATTGTACTCTAACCAAAAGTTCATATAAAGAAATAATCTACATAGGCTGATATCATTCCTTGTGAGTACTTAGCTTTTTCTGCAAATATCATAAAAATGAAGTGAAAAGTTTTTATTTAGATGTCATAACCACCTTTAACCAAATTCATAATTTGGTAGTCACTTTTTATGTCTATAAGAAGTTTACATGCAAATTTTGGTGTTGGTTAAAGGTGGTTATGTCATGTGTGGGTGTTATCTAACACAGCCACCCTCTTGAGTTTTTCCATTACTCTAATGCTAATTCGGACCGATAGTGTCTTACTTTGGGACCCTATATCATTAAAAATACTATTGTATCATTAACCAACCAATATTTATCATTGAATTGGAACATAAGCCTAGTGATTCGTGCAAAGTTTAAGGAAAAAATGCAATCTGAAAATTTGAAGTCATTGTAGGCCGCAAAACGGCCTTATAGAGAATGATCCTTTGTAAAGTATAATTGTGTTGTGCCAGTTTGTCACGATTATTCGATTTCAAAAGTCTGTACTTATAGTGCTACAATGTTTGCCTACGTACATGTGTATTGTTCTGATAATGGCCAATCCAACGAACCATCTAATCTTTCCAGTATTTCACCATCAGAATCAGAAAACTATATTCACATAAGTTCTTTAGAGCGTTTGATCGACCATTAATCTGTACTTACCTTTTTCGGGAATGAATACATATATTTACATTTGCAAGTGTTTTCCTTTATATAACACTACTGAAAGCAAGCGTTTTTATAACTGTGTAAATACAGGTATGGGGTCAAGAGGTCATAGATGTGCGTTTGGATAAACGTTCGACGTAATTTCTCTGTGACGTCATAAAGGGTCGACGCGTGTTTAGTGGATTACATACATGCCGTTGGGTTTGAAAAATTAACGCATTTCACGCGTTAAAAGTAACAATCAGGCAAATATAAAGTATGAATAAATCACAAATGTAAATATAAGTAATAAGGTATCATTTTTTGAGTTTTGTTGAGATGTAAAACGGGTTGGCACATGATCAAATCTTCCATAAAGCCCTTCGGGCTTTATGGGATTTGATCACGTGACCAACCCGTTTTACATCTCAATAAAACTCAAAAAATGATACCTTATTTCTTAAATAATGACATATTTTTTGCAAGGAAAAACAAATTGTTTTACAGGCAAATGCTGCTGGACAAAAATATTTAGATTTAGTGAAGAAAGCATGGTGGACAGATTACACCCATACAATGACTTCCGGTCAAGTATTACATACCAGTGTGTTTAAAGGAGACTACCAACTGCTAGTTAAGCATAATGGAAATACAATTCATCAAGAAAACCTGGTGATTGATTCTGCAGGGAAGGATATTACAGTCCATGTAACGGGTATGTTTGATTAGATAAAGATAAAATATAGCATTTACATCGTTCCTGAATGAGACGCTCCATAGAAAATTATCTTTGATTTCCTTTCAGACGACCATCACGTGACACAGATTGCATTCGGCTAAAGAACGATCAAAGGAAAATTTTAATAATGTTCTTTATTTTTGTTTAAATCAGCATTGGGTTATTAAACAACATGTAGTTGGCAGCATGGTCTATTTAATTATATATATTTGTATTCTGTTGGCTTTTATTGAAGTTCAAAATTGGATATTAAGCCATGCCCAGAAAAGGCAAACGAAACTAACTGAACCTTTCTTTATCTGATAAAAGGTTGAAGTAAAAATATAGTACACTAGTCATTCTTAGATTATCAGAAAATGCACTCACTTCCTCTGTGGTTAGGTCTTTCTTTTGTCGCCTCTCTCGTTGAGGCTGCAACTGAATATCTTCACAATGCGGACTTTGAGAATACAAGTTTTAATGGGAGTTGGGTTTGTGAGGATTGTATCATGACGTCATACTCAGCAGACGTTTACCATGGGAGTAAATCAATCAAAGTTACAAACAGGTGAGTTAAATGGAAGGTTTAACTGATCTGGCAGTATCAATGGATATGTTTCTATGAAGGAATATATAAATCAAGTAAGCTTTCTTCGTCTTTAACTTCGTATAATATTATATGAAATTAATGAACAGTGAACAAGCTCAGAATACCACTGAAATAATATAAATTCGGAGCAGACCCCGGATCTCTAAACAAATGTTTGATATTTTATCCTCATTAATTTGTCAATAACATGTTAATTTTTAATATTGATCGTAGGTGCTCTTGGACATCAAATTATCTGGGAGACAAATCTCTAAAAAAAAAAAAACAAACACTGATCAAGCTCAAAAAGCCATTGAAACAATACAGATGTCATTGTATTCACCAATGAATTCGCAACACTTTTCAACGAGAGGGTTATAATTCGATGGGACCTTCTAAATGGTGCATATATATTTTTTGAATACGGGTGGCTGCTGGCAAACTGAATTATTTTCCTATTGAACCTCCTTCCAATGAGATTTATTTTTCTAAATTAACAGCCTACCCTTTATATGTTAAAATAAGGTAAAATAAACCTAGCCCAAGGCTTTACATGTATATGCTAAACCAAGGTAAAATAAAACTTAATTTTACCAAATGTCCTTTCTACCAGACATGACAATTCTCGCGTGATCATTGGTAATACACTGAAATGAAATACGGAGAGAAAAGTTTTAAAGTTCAAAAGTCCTTTAAAACAATGTAAATCGGGACCAGAGCAAAAACACCTTTAAACACATCAGGGGATGGATCAGGTGCTATGGAGGAGTAAGCATTTCCTATCGACCTTAGGGTCCATTTGTTCATGTATTATTTTTTCCCACTTTAAGACATGTTTCATACAAAAGTGAATACTGCTACTATTTTTTATTATAAGAAAGGTTATATTTCAAAGGTCAAGGTTATCTAGTCTTGAATGAAGTGTTTTCGTCAGTGATTCCTAATTAGTTCTCCTCTTGATGAGTAGAATGATAAACTTTCGGTTCTGGATTTATTTTCATTTTCATTTTTTCATTAAAGATATTGTATTTTAAATCTGAGGATTTCATATTTTTCCCCGTAAAGTATACCTAGTTTTTTGTAGATTCAATTGAATCCGTTTTCAGAATTATTATGGATAAATTTTATTTACTTATTTAAATTCAGATAAGATTTTGGGATACTCCATTGAACGCCTTTCCAGCAATGTTATGGATATTTTCTATAAAGCGATATCAGACAATATAACTGGTCGTCACCCCAGGCCAACGTACACGTCCCTCCCGGACACAACTATGTCGGTAGGATGTATTTCAAATTGCTTGATATGCCAAACAATGTGACTACTGTAGAGGTTGATCTAATGGCTGCAGTCAACACTCATGGTAAGTTCTAATGGAACATACGGTGTATAGTAAAATACCATGGTGTATATACGGTATCGGTAACATCCTATTGTTAATACATGCGGGTATCTGCTTAAGTAACTTGGCAACATGTTATGTAATCTGAGTAAGAACACAGTGTATGGTATGTACTTTGGGATCCATATCTTCTTTACTGTTTTTATTTTTAACGTCAAAGCAAAAAAAAAAAGCCAAATAGTTTAGTCTTTACCTCACATTCTTCCCTTATGCAATTTAATCTGGTTTAACAGATATTTACAATTAGTTATCAGCTTTATCTTTTCAATGTTTCAAGGGAAAATTCACGGAATAAATGTCGCTGTACTTCCTTATCAAGAACTGAGATATGGCTGGACAGAAATAAGCGGCGATTTCTTTGTACCCGCAGGTAAAAATTAATGAGAAAATCAAAGCAAGATGACAGGATTGAAGATTATCGAAAGAGAAGTTGTTTTTAGATGCTTCTCTTTATACTTCTCTGAAAGAGAAATATTTTTTAACATTATGACCTAAATTTTCCTACTAACAAATAAAGTAACAATACTCTTTAGATAAGGATATATAATAAAAATTAAATAATGTTACTAAATAAATAATGTCACTAAATAGATTTTTAAAAAAATACGAATGTAAAAAGGCTACTGACGAATATGTCGATATTGTAGGAATGTCAACAATGGGGTTGAAAAAAGAGTTTTGCAAATTCCATAGTCGGGGTGATGTCCTTGTTAACGATTCAACCCTATTTTTAAGTCGTATTTGGCTGAAGTCTTTCATGCTAATTGTTAGACTTTATTTTATATAAAATATGACTACGAGTTGTTCTGTTTATCTACTTAATACATAAGGCTTATAACCGATGTGTCCTGTCAACAGGGATGCTTACTCCTCTTGGGCACCTGGTTCCATCACCTGAATTTCCGTGTCCTATCCCCTGTTTAAAGATTTGTATTGTTTTTATAGATCAATCACTGTTCAATACCTTATTTTCTTCATTGGGGTTTGAACAATAAAGTTCTATTTTCTCTGTCAATATTTAAACTTTTACCTATTTTTAATTGGATATTACAAAAATGTGAATGATAAAAACTCTCACTAGTCCTAGTTTACTCATATTGTTTTTATTCTCCTACTATAAAAAGTATATGAAATCAATGTTCAAATTAAAATCCTGAAATATGTTGTCTTGTGGGATTTTTTTTTCATTATTACTTTTCACTGCATAACATTCAAAATTTAATTATAAGCATTTATAAATGAGCTTTGTCAAAGGTTATATTTTCATGTTGATGTATATATATATATACATGTAACACACATAAATTTCTGAGAAAAAATCGAAAAAACTATTACAGTATGTAAAAAATAAACTTAGTAAAATTCCCTCTGCATTATCGTAGATTTAACCTTTTTAAATATAAAAGTACTAGTACTAGATTTTGAAATTGTTCTTGAAAAGCATTGATATTGATATTTATTTATTATTTCATCGTGTCTATTTGAAACCTGCTTTATAAGATATTGTGCTATTTTCTCAATTAAAACCATCAGTAATCATTATATTTAAGACATTATGCCAAGGATTTCGTTTTGTTGATTACATATTTAACAATCACTAACTTTGAGGGTAACTTAAAAATGTTTGAACATTTCGATATAAAATATCAGCCTATCAAAATTATCCATGAAAAAATAACTTAATCCCTACTACTGTGTACTAGTACTTCCCCAGCATTTATATAAGGTCAGTACTTTCTTTTATGCATTACTCTGCAACCGTTACTTTATTCAATTGGCCCTTTCAATAGGTACAACCAGTGTGAAGTTATTCCTTCAAGTAACCGAGCCTTCTGTTGACTACTTACTGGATGACTGCAGTTTACAACAGCTTCCTCATATTCAACACTGGCATTCTGATGCTGTCAGTAGAATAAGTAACATCAGGAAGACGTCTGTGTCGCTCAGATATCAATAAAATAGTAAAAAAAGAATTTAATTGATAACCATTTTAAAAACCATTCATAAAAGATGAATCGCAAAATCAATTCACAGGATGGCGCATGGAACACAAGCTAATGATTTATCAATACAGGTAAATGTATAAGTATGTTTTATAAATAGTTGATTTTGATAAGTTGTTTTATATACCAACATATCCATAACAAAAGAACATTTATACAGCTTGTTCAGCAGAGACACGCCTTTCCGTTTGGTGCAGCAGTAAAAGCATCTTTTCTTGTTGATGACGCCCACCAGGTCTATCAGGACTTTGTCTTTAACAACTTTAACTGGGCTGTCCTGGCAAATGCTCTGAAGTGGAACCACGTGGAGAGGTCAGAGGTTAGATATGTATTTAAACGGAATAACCTTGAAGACATAACAACTGTTTAAAAGTGAGAAGTATCATTGATTTATATTTTGATTGACAGGGGAATTCCCAGTATGATACAGCTGTAGCAGCAATATCGGCACTACAATCACATGGGTAAGAATGTTCTTATTCTTAGAAGTGTGATACATTGGCATATAAAATGATCTTTCTCTTTCAAAATGCGCGTAATATGGGTAAATGAGGTGTTCTTTGCCTTTCAATCTGTTGTGTCACATGGGTAAAATACGAGGGCTGTTAAATAAATAATGTCCTCGGTGCTCGACAAGAAGCAATAGACGCTTTTGAATGATTTAGTCTTAATGATTTAACTTAATATTCTCTTTTAATTAAAATACATGTCCGTAACATTTTTATCCAATTTCCGATTGTTTTTAGAACTCATTTTTGGGTATGACCTTTAGTATACTGGAAAATGGCAGATCCTGTGATTTCCTTGACTTGTTTCTTCCTTCTGAAAGGTATTTTTCAAGTTTGGAAATAGAAACAAGTCAAAAGGTCAAAGATCTGGCGAATATTGTTAATGTGAAAAAACATTAACTTTCTGTTTATCCCCAAAACTCCTTTACTCTTCAGGGCGTGAGGGTTTGGACGCTGTCATGAAGAAATTTAATGTAGTGGATTCCTGATTCTGGGTCCTTCCTTTAATAAACATTTCGATTTTTTTTACACAATATTTGCTTTAAAGAATCCTCCACAAATTAAACTGTCTCCCCGAATATGAATTTGAACAACAATACCACTGAAATTTAAGAAAATTGCATATAAATATGTCTTTGTGCTCTTGCAATTCTTTGCGCTTGTCAGATCTTCGCTGTTTTTGTCAAGTACATCTTATGGTAAATTTTGTTTTGAGGGTTTTAAGCAATAGATTCAAGTTTCATTATCTGTTTGAATTTCAAACAAATGTGGATAAGTACAATTACTGATATTTAAAAAAAATTGTTAAGACATTCGTACACGCTGTCGTTTTCACTCATTTTTTAAATTATAGGGTGACCTTTGAGTACTAAGCTTTTTTACGGTCAAACGTTTCTTAAAAACAGTGTAAACTACTCCCGAAATGATGTCTATCAAATTTGCTATGTGTCTTAAAGTCAATCATACATCATCAAATATCATTTGTTGAAATTAGGCAAACAGTACATAAGTTGTTATAATTTTTTGTTGGCAAGGACGGTACCCATTTTTGATGCCAATTATATAATTTTTTATCATTGAAATCCACCTGCTCATTTGTCTATAAAACAGGCTTTGATTGCTGTAAATTTCACATATTTCAGTAAATATTTCTTTGGGATTTTTAACAAGTTTTACAGCAGCTTTAATGAAGCTTTTATTTTCACTTTAGTTTACTGATTCTTTACCATTCATTTATAATGCAGTGTCTCGAATAGCCCTTGTTTTCCAGCTTCTCACAATGAAACTATGTGATGAAAAGTGGTCACATAAACGGTTATATATTCATTAAAGATTCAATAATGAGATAGCGTCAAGCTTAATGTCATATGATATCTGTATTGTATGTCATACTGTTCAGGACATTATTTATTGAACAGTCCTCGTATGCTATCTTCCTTTCCTTTAAGATTTGTGTCATATGGGTAAAAAGGGGTTTTTTTTCTTTTAATACGTGTGTATTGTTTGTTTAAGGAAACCGTCACCTTGTATTAAGAAATATTTTAATGTTTCTAGATTGCATGTAAGGGGGCATAACTTATTTTGGGCGGTAGACAGACATTCACCAAAGTGGTTATTAGGAAAGTCCCACACATGTTACATCAATGAAATGAAGAGACACATCAATGACATTGCGTCACATACTAATGGAACGTACGTTTGGAGTTACAATTAAATAATTGTTTTCTGAAAAAAAAATTATTCAAATGATTTTTTTCTTACAAATTCATTTTTTAGAAGAGGTGCATTTATAAACTTGGTACTTTTCTTGAAACATAGTTTAGATCACTGGGATGTTTATAACGAAGCATTACATGGACGCTACTTTGAGAAACACACTGGTGACCCTGATATCATCCAAAAAATGTTCCACTGGCTTCACGTCGCTCAGCCCCAATCAAAACTGTTCCTTAATGACTACAAGATTGTAACTTCAAATCTTTTCACTACGGTGATTCTAATTTTATTTCCCCTGAATTTTAAATAATGTGTATAAAGATATGAAGCCTTGGCTTTAAACATTAAATGAATTAATTTAAATTTCTGAAGGCTCTAAAGAACCAGGCACTACAGCTACTAAAAGACAGAGTTCCGTTGTATGGAATAGGTATTCAGAGTCACTTCAAGACTTCTCAGATCCACAAGGATATAATTAAGGTGCATATACAGATTGCTTAATTATAAGTTGTATAGTATGAAGTTCATCATTCAATACAAACAATATCTAAATCGTAATTTTCTCGAAACTTGTATATCAAATGCGGTAAAATATCAGAAATCTGAATAGGAAATAAACGGTTTTTATATTTAAAAATTGAATTCTTCAATTCAAAATAACCCTGCACAAATGTGAAATTAATATTATGTAATATCTGAAAAGCTATGTATTAAATGCAGATCAGATATAGGGTATATTTTGTCTTTGTAGTACAGATTGGATAAAGTAGCAGAAGCTGGACTGAAGATTTGGATCACAGAGATGACGATTTTTGAATCAAACAGCACCAAGAAGGCAGCGGCTTTGGAGGAGCTTCTAACTCTGTATTTCAGTCACCCTGCGGTAGAAGGCGTTCTGTTGTGGGGATTCTGGGATGGTGCCATACGTGATCAGGAGAGATCACTATTTACTGGACCATCTATAACGGTAAGAATCCACACGGCTGCTCATTCGGTTGAGCGCTCGCTCCGTGATTGAAAGGTCGTGCGTTCAAGCCTCGGCAGGTACTGATCTCAATATTTTAAAAAAATGGCATCAACAATTCCTTCGCTAACTTTCGGCACTTTGAAGTAAAAATTGCGGGTCCTTCGGACGATACAAGCCGAAATAACAAGGTTGGAACAATAAAAATCCTTCACTGCTCAATGACCCTGGACATGCATGCCGATCGAGTAAAGGTCTAAATTTGAAGCCCTTCATCGGGATGTTTTCGAACGGGGCGTAAAAGAACATAACGAACAATCAGTCAATAAAAATTGTGCATGCGTACTACTGTAGTGCAATTTGTGTTAAGGTCAAAGTTGCAAATTGCCTTTTACAGGCAAATGCTGCTGGACAAAAATATTTAGATTTGGTAAAGAAGACATGGTGGACAGATTATACCCATACAATTACTTCCGGTCACGTGTTACATACCAGTGTGTTTAAAGGAGACTACCAACTGCTGGTTAAGCATAATGGAACTACAATTCACCGCGAAAACCTGGTGATTGATTCTGCAAGGAAGGATATTACAATCCACGTTACAGGTTTGTTTATTTCCTTCTTAAAGTGATAGATTTCTTTGAAAAAACATGTTTTATAGTTTTAAGACTGATTTCGTTACAGATTGTTATAGAAATAATTATATTTTCGACTCTCTTTTTTTTTTCAGACGACCATCAAGTAACACAGATTGCATTTGGATAAAGAATTGATCAAAGAGAAACCATTACAATATCCTGAATTTTTATTAAATTTAACATGCGGATTTTTTAAAAACGTAATTAAACTCGACCTTCTTTGTTTTCATGCTTTTCAATTTCAATATTAGAGAGAAAGGAAGCTATTTGGATACGGAATATTTTTATTTTATATTTCACCTTCCTTTTTAGGGAACACGGTTAAACAAGTTACTCTGCGACAAAAAATAAGCCCAGCCATGATTAACAGAAAAACTGCTTTTTCCAGACGTTAAGATTTTCTTTATCTTCCCCAAATTTTTACCCTATTCTAAGGTCCTTGCATAACTCCATGTGGTCAAGAATTGAAATAAGTTGAATATGCAGTACAGTAACTACAACAGGCTGTTTTAATCAGTTTGATGTCTTTTACCCCTTTTCATTTTGAATAGGAATGTCTGTTATAAACATCCAATAGAATATTTTTTTTTTAAATGACCCTTTACCTGACCCTCATGGTTCCACATAAAAATGTCTGTAGTTTTTGTGCAGATTTTCAGTATCTCTTACCGAGAAAATTTAATGTTCATAAAGTCTTACCACTATTGATGTCATAGTTTAAACAAATTCAACTATATGCTACATGGAGATGCTTCTTTCATATCAATATGATTTATCCTGTCCTTCTTGGCTTAAAACTTCACTTGAGAACAAAGCTTCTAGGGATCCTTAATCTAAACCTATTTCTAGTATATTCTAAATCAGACTTATCACTATCTCATTACATTACATGTATACAAGAAAAAGAGTCGATATCAAGTGTAGAAGACATTAAAATTATTTTAATTTCTGACAATGTTTAAATTTATTTATTTTTAATTCTATTATAATATTATCCAATGATAAGTTTTAATAAATATGTCTTACAATCTAATGACATAAACACCGATAGGTCAACAGACCCTAGTCACAATAAACCTGTCAATGAAAAACATCAACTTTCAAGGTGTGGTACAAATAATGACTACAGGTAAATGGTTTAAAAAGGTGAAAATTACAAAAAGTGATCTACATGTGTCACAAAAAGGCTATAAAATACAAATTTGTGATCGTGGCATAAAGCATGGACCCATGGAAATTCCAGAGGCGGGATGAGCTACCAAGGAAGAATAAGCATCCCCTGTCGACCGGTCATACCTGCCGGGAATGAATGGGGTAGATGAAAATAAACCAAAGTCAAATTAAAATTATAAGCAATAGCCTTACAATTGGAATTACACTTGTTTGTCAAAATATGATTAAATAATTGTTTCTGTTGCATTTCCTCAATTTTAAATGACCACTATACTGTTTACAAAGAGATTCAAGACTCAGTTTTCTCAGCTTAACGAATAAAATGATTTTATTTCCAAACAGCATCATTACAACGACCAAAGAATTCAAGATCTTATATAAATGAGGTTGTTAAAATTTCATGAAGAATATACATAAATATAATCGCAATGCATCGTTCAATGAAAATGACAATATAAAGGCATATTAAAGAATTATTAAATAGCAGTTCCATACAAAAGAGCATTAAACATCTGCATAGAACAATGCATAATAACTATGTAAAGTATCTGAATCTAATAATCATTTAAGAAAAACATTGATTTTTTTTTCATTTGAATTAACATTTTAAGGTCTTCAATATATTCTTTAAGGAATACATAGATTTTAAATCATTCTAGCAGTGATTCCTGTTCAGATGGTCTTTGACTTCCAAGTAATCTGCATAAAGACACCAGTTTTGTGACGGACTCTTTTCTGAGAATTATATACAACCAGGGATCGATGATAGCATTCAGGAACGTCAACCGAACGAACCATAACTCCAGTCTCCCAGCGCCCGTTCTTTGTCCTGCAGCGTGTAGAAAAATATCAACCTAAAATTTAAAAAAAAAACTCTCAGCGGAAAAATTGGAGGGGAATTTATGCTTTTTCAAACTCATAAATCACAGCTAATTAAGAATCATTCAATCAAATAAGTTACTAAGTTTCATACATATAACTGTTCTTAGAAGCACTGATTGATGTTTTTAGCAAAATTTTAATGCAATAAAAACTACAAAGTCAAGCAAAAAAGACTATATGTAAATTGTTTTAGCCTTTGATATAACAACATATAATTTGATATTTTCTACATCTTTTAACATACAACGGACATGCTTGTTATCAAAGATTTACAAGTATCGTTGCGTTTTAAAGTAAATATATTGAAAACAATAGGGAATCGAGGAACATGCATATGGAAAGCACTACGAATTTTAATCTTTTGACAATAAGACAAAAAAATTATTCCTGCTTTTAATGTTTTACAAGATTACGATCAGTATTTTAGAATAATTATACGCATCCCAACAGCACTAGAGATAAAGATCGCGAGAAAAATACAAATACATTGATTACTATCTCCTATTTTCAAGCCTAAAAAAGACAGGTAAAAGTTAATATTTGTAAAAACTTTAGAAAACAAACATTTAAAATCAATGATCAATTAAAGTAGGTGAGGATGGGAGCATTAATATTCAAAGTTTTTTTATTCAACTATGAAAATATAACTTGAACAAACAAATAATAGACCGTAATTTAGACGATTACTTCATTATTAATGAGTATTTAATTATGTATTCTTATTTCATAATCCCAGTGCCTAATCAGAATAAAAGCCTTGGAAGGATTATCAGTCTTCAAAAGAATATTTAAAATATTATCTTGGACGCAACATGAATCTATCTGTTAATTAGCATTCCTCTAAGCGCTAGTTTATGTTTGTTCAATTTATGACTTAAAATCAAAGTAAAACAGAAAAAAATGATCCTCGACTTAAAAGATGAATTTAAAAAAATATATTTTTATTATTATTATTATTTTTTTATTTTTTTTTTTTTTTACAAAATACAACCTAGAATGTATGCAATGACGATAAGCAAGCAAAAAACAAATGTATTTGTAATTGTTGAACTTAGACTATCCTAATTTCCTGTAATTATTGCCTTGATTATATAATTATATATGGGTTAATTTACGAATACACTTAAAATCTGTTTTACAGTTATTCATAAAATTCTATTTTATGCCCCCAAGAACGAAGTCAGAAGAAATATTGCTTTTTGTGTTTTTTCTTTCACAGAAAGCACAAATACAGACACATACAAAATAACAAACAAATTCTGTGTGAAAGTTTTGAAAGTGAAAAATACAAAAGGAGATGGATACCAAAGATTTTATAAGATAGATCATTGTTAAATATCTCCACCTTTTTAAATAATACATATATAATTTGTCAATAGAAAATTGTGAAGTATTTTTTTTTCTTCAAATTTTGTTCATAACATCTGAAGAAACATGTACATAGTCACGTATATATGAAGACCTCCGAGAAAATAATTTGAACAAGGTACATGCACTGTAAAAAAAAAATTACTAATTAATGTCACGAGGAAAACTAGTAGATTCACTGTCCATACAATCACTACCTTAATAGTAGTTTTACCAGATATTGGTATATTTACTAGATAAGATTAGTAAATTTAGAATTTAATGAGTAACTTTCACTAGGTATCTAAGTATCTATACGACCCCCGCTCCACAACTCACTATCTTAACCAGTAAACTGAAAGTTTACTAATCACGACCAACGCTTTACGAAACACACTAGTTAAATTCACTAGGTTTTTCTTTCAGTGTACAAATGTTTCATGAATAAAAAATATAAACTCAGGGGTTATCTGATCCTTAACTTAAAGAAAAAAATATAAAGCACAAGCATAAATTGTAAATTTTACGTATAGACTTTGTACGTACAATTAGTGGACTCCACGTTGCTACGAACGACACTGTAACTGCCAGGATGAAAATCATCACGTGGTGGTCGTAGTAACCGGAAACGAGGTTCGAATCTAGAAGAGTTCCTTTGGCAAAGGGATCAATGCAAACTTTGCGCAATGTAACGACGTTTGAAATCAATGTTATGAATATGATTAATAAGCCTATTACTGAGTAAAGGTATGACATAATCAGATCACCACCAGTGGGTTCTTTGAAATTGAAATAGCACCATGATCCGGGATAATACAAGCTAACTGAACCAACACCAACCAGTTGCAACATGGATATCACTGAGGAAGTTATCCATATAAACACCACAATGACTTTGTACCTTTTCTTAGCATGCGGGGCCCTTAAAAGTGAAGGATTCTTCAAAACAATTAATCTATCTACAGAGAGAGCAGCGATCAACATAGCAGAAGCTAAATGAGTATCCACCATAACAAAGGCGGTAAATTTACATACATCGGGTGAAAAACAGTATGTGAACCGAGAAGTATATCTCTTGATGATGAAAGGATAAGTTAGTAAGATTCCCATAAAATCTGTGACTGCTAATGCTGTAAACATTTTGTAGAAAGATGACCATCGATGATCCTTCCGATTTATCCATACTAGGAGTACTGCGATGACATTTCCAAGAATACCGAAAAAGAACTCTAAGGCGGGGGGAACCCACGATGCCGTTTCCGAGTTTTTACAGTCGTTGTATGGAACAATCGTCTGGTTTTCCATTGAAATTCCGTGCATTTTGTACCATCTGTTTCTCAAAAGATACCTTTATATGTATGCTGTTGTATCCTCTATCATAAATGAAAATAGCCAGGTAATAATACAGGAGATTATATAATTTTACAGAGTTTCTGGTCGTATCAACATCCTCATTGATAATAAACATTGTGCAAAATGATTAAAGCATGCTGAATTGAACTTCATTGTACACGTTAGATAGTGTCATTCTGATAACCCATTTTCATTTGCTTTTAATTTGTAAAAATAAATGACAAGGACGTAATTAACCTGATATTTATGATATTTATTTTTAAAATGAAACAATCAAGCAAAGCAACTAAATTTGATGACCTCATGCATGTTTATTGTTTATTGCACATGTTATTGATTTTTAGCAAAAGAATTTGATCCCATAGACTACGCACTTTTTATAAATCTGAGCACACAGACACATAGACTTCAAGACAAGGTTGTAAATGACAATTTAAATAGATTGTTTTCAATAAAAACATGTGTTCCCCTTCAAGAATATAAGTGGCTGAATATTAAATGATTTTCAATCGAATATAATTCTTTATGAAAAATTAAGAATTCATTTAAAAGATCTGATTTATTTTCACAGTTTTCTTTTTGATTCGTAATTACAAACTATACGATTTTGTTATAATAAATTAATTTCTTTAAAATACTTCCTAAGGAGAATACAACAACCTACAACAACCTAACAGGTAAAATGGTCATGTTTCTTGAGAGGAAAAACATCATCTCAATTACCTTAAATCTAACGTAAAGTTTAAACTATGTACTCAAAAATATTTAATTCTGCTTTCTTTTATGCAGTTAATTATCTACTGGCAAAATTATTGGCAATGTGGGTTAACCCTTTTCTAGAGTCCTGTAAACCTGGCTGCACATGTCATCATCAAGGTGACATCAACAGTAAAGGAGATTAAAAACTGGACAATAGCCTTTAATGTGAGTTCGGGTAAAACTTTTTACATGTGGCCAGAGTAATTGTTATACATTGATCATTTAAAGGCCAAGGCAAATACAGCAAACAATAGATTCTTAATTGTTCTAGCATTGATACTTTAGACCGTGTTTCTTTTATTCATTATCACAGTTTCAGTACTGTATTATTTAAAAGTGTTTTACAAAAATACTTTTATTGACAACCGAAAATCATAATTCAATAATCAATCAATGTCATCATATGTTGCATTCTAATATTACAAAAAAATGGAACGAAAATTTTAAATTGCTTAAAATGTTTGCATAACCTCTGTAATGTTTTATCACAAATAAGTTCGAAATGAGTCATTATCCGTTATAAAAGGATTTAATGTTAACTTTATGAATAAAGACACTCATTTGCAACAATGTGTTTCAGAAGTAGTGAAAATCAGATGTGGACACCAAGGAATTTTTGGAAAATTTGAAATCACAATACCAATGACATGAAAACTTACCACTTTTTCAACTTTTATATTATTTACAACAATTCCTAAAACAAAATAAAGTCAATGCATTTTTCCGTCATTAACAGCTGCTTTTTTCAATAAAAATGGAACTCATAAATTTGCTTACCTTGTCAATGGTCATTTGCAAAATTACTTTATTGATTAAAAAATCTAATTATACACACAAGTTCTCTGTAGTTGATATTGAAAAGATACCTGAGTTCCTAATTGACAATATCTTTTTGGTTTTTTTAGACTAGGTCTTGCAACATTCTGTTGGAATCCCCATGGAAACCAATAGTGCGCCCCTTTTTTAGCAGAATCATTTTTATACATATGAAGCAGAATTTGTTCAGAATCTTATAAGAAAAAAAAAAGAAAACACTTGCTACGGTCTACAGCTCGATAATTAGATATATCGACGACGTAATGTCTATTAACAATGGTTATTTCCTTTCTTATGACTATACGATATATCCCGGTGAGTTTGAAATAAACGATATCATAGAGTCTGACACATCTATTTCATAAATGAATATTTTAAAAATAAAAATATTACTACTTCAATACAGTACTCTTGAAAGACTTCAAGAAAGAAATTAAATCAATCTTTCAACTTTTAAGAAAAGATAAGAGCAACTTTAACAGTGATTTAAAATTAACATTAGATATGTTAACAGACTTCGATTAACTGTTACCTGTTTTCCTCACTACTGATTTAAATAAAATACAATGTGATCTTTTCACAGTTATACATTATATTGTACATTCTCACTAAAATTGATTACATATTTATATATACATACATGTATATATTATTTGATTTATATGCAATACAACTTAATTGATATACCTGTGCATTGTATTAGATGTATAATTGTTTGTGACTTTGTATTTAAAAAATAAAGCACCTTGCGTGGTGCTTTAGGGCTTACTATTATGTATTTTATAGAGGGAGCTTAGTCAGGGCCCCATCCATGGCAGCTGCCCTACATATCAATTGTTCATTGTTATAAGTCTGGGAAATAAATGTTGAAAAAAGGAATATTTTACTCAAACAACGTCAATGGTAATCTTAGAACAAAGAATTTAGATAAACATCATGATGATAACATTAACTCTTCAATTGTCAACTTTCCTTACTTATGTATCAAACCTTTATCACCAGTATATGGAGTTTATATCTCTCAGTTGATTCGATACCTAAGGACATGCTCTACGTATGAACTATTCTTGAAAAGAGGTAAGATATTGACACACAAGTTGGTGAAACAAGAAGCCCCATTTAAAGTCATTATTTCGTGAGGACTTTGGTCAGCAAATACAATCTAGCAATAAGTCATGTGCAGACTGACGTTTTGCATACTAAATATTAAGCCGTTATTTACACATCAAAATTTCTTGTAACGAATTTTCTAATTAAATTATCATTCGCAATTTTTGAAAGTGTCGAATGTATCAAATTCAAAAATAAAATTTCACGATAAGTCCTTTATTGGCTTCTATACCGATCTTTCTGAACATGTGAAATATTATGAAAAAAAAATTTTTGATACCGAAATCTAAATGAAAAGTTCAGAAAACTTATGACAATACGATCAGTGTTTCGAACATTTTCAATCCACCTGTGAACCTTAAACTACCTTACATACAAGGTGCCAGTTTTAACTGTACTTTGCTATATTTATGTTGTTGTGTGTTGATCTACTCGTATTTAGATCACCCATTTGCAACCTTTAGTCAAGTCTGTACTAGTTTTCATGTAATGAGTATTTAATCTTCAAGTGATATGTTTTTTATTGGGGTATTGCATCGTTTTGAATAATTTCATTGGTCCTCTTTCTACGAATCAAAATATTGATCTTTCTTATCAGGTTATGTTTATGTATACATATTGATAACTAAGAGGCAGGTCGTTGTAGATCAGCGAGAGATAAAGTTATATATATGCCCAGGCATCATGAACAAGTTACTCTTATCCGCATTCTAGCATCTCTTGCTTTGCTTAAGTTGTCGCATAAATTTTTAAAAATTAAATAATTAAAACCAATGCATTCGTTCTAAAAGAACTATACTTAAGGTAGTCCGATCCTCGAGTTCCAAAAAGCAGGCCTTCTATAACTGAAAATGCTTACAAAAATATCTCTGAATTCTCAAAGTAATTTATATTTAACCATGCATGAATTTCTTCAAACTTCATCATTAAAATTAATAAAAAAAATATATATATAGGGAAAATCAGAACATCTCTAATAACATCGATCGCGAATAAAAATACCTTCTATTCCTTTTCTAATTGAAAATTAATCATTAAATGTATTTCATAAATTTGCTCAGCATGTGACAGAACTTATTTGTCCATTTGCAGGCGCGTATCCAGGATTTTTTTTTCCGGGAGGGGGGTCCACTCAAGTGAAAAATCCAAGCCAGAAATTTGTTGACAAGCCAAATAAAAAAACACCTTATCTCGCCAAAATGTGGAAATCTATTTCACGGGGGGGGGGGGGGGGGGGGGGGGGGGGGGGGGGGGGGGGGGGGGGGGGGGGGGGGGGGGGGGGGGGGGAGGGGGGGGGGGGGGGGGGGGGGCGGTGTCTGTGTTTTATAGGGAGGGTGCAAGGTAACTTTTTACTTGATTAAAAGTTGATTTAATAACTCTAACAATTCAAAGGGGGGTTAGGGGGAATCCGGACACACACACCCCCCTCTAGATCCGCGCATGATGTGGGTTGCTAAGTAATACACTGAGCCGCCGACTTTTCAGCAAATTATTACTTACAAGTTTCCAGATTGTAACTCTCCTATGAGAGAGGCACAAAAAGTATTCATTTCAACATGGAGGTGGGACAGGTTGTTTCTGTATACAAACGTGCATAAATAAATGAACGATATTTAGGGCTTTTAAAATTCATTAAATGTTATTGAAAGATAATAATGTTAAGCAGTGATGCATTTG
Source organism: Saccostrea cuccullata (assembly GCF_032062105.1). NCBI lineage: Eukaryota > Metazoa > Mollusca > Bivalvia > Ostreida > Ostreidae > Saccostrea > Saccostrea cuccullata. The sequence continues at coordinate 662,706 of NW_026936117.1, read as the reverse complement.
ATGGTTTTATCAAGCTCAACTATGCATATTTACAAATCTACCTTCAATTATAGGGTACTTGAAAACGAAAGAAACGTCGGTAGTCTTTATAAAAGGTAACCGATTTTCTTGATTATACAAACATTTTCTAAAAAGTTTGTGCTTTTTTTTAAGTTACAATAAGGAAAAGAATCAATATGTCATTTAGATTGCCGACGTGCAATGATCAGATACATGTGTACCGTATTTATTAGAGATCTATTTCTCTTCCCTCGTCTGAAAAGGATCACATCCACTGATATTTTCTTTTTCGTTACGATTTTTTTTTTTTTTTTTTTTTTTTGCTTTAAAAATTGTGCCTTTACATTAATTCGGTTTTTCTCGAGCTGTAAAGTGCATCCTGACAGTCATGTAGTTACATGTATGATAAACCAGTATATCGAAGATGCAATGTATCCAATGTTTAAGGAATCACTGTCTAGTTAGTGTAGTATGCTAGGGCATCAACGATAGTTGGAATGCAAAAATTATCCCATGTTTCCCACTATCGTTGATGTCCCTGGCATACTAAACTAACTAGACAGTGATTCCTTATATTTCCATTTCATTGTGAAATAAAATTGTAGATTTAGACTTTTAAAATGTAGATTAATAGATTTAAATCACATGAGGACTTCCATGCCAATTTCAATAGTCCTCGCCAACTGACGTCAAACACAAAGGCAGCCGCACGAGATCTACATGCATATTTGGCCTCCTTAGCGTCAGACACAAAGACAGATGCGCACGAGAATTGCATGCGTATTAAGCCTCCTTAGCTCCCGACCTATCGACCTGCCTAATTTGCATTCCGGCAGAATTATCAAGAAATAAACTACCCCTAACTTTTTAAGAGTTATCACAGAGGAAAAAAATTAGAAATGGAAATATATAAATATCTGTCCCACCTCTCTGTTTACGCGGCAACGAAACTCCCCTTCTCAACGAAAGAGCGCATCAAGGGAGATAATCTCGAAACTTGAGTATTGATTGACGCACCATAAAGCAAAAAGTTATGTATTTCTTAATATGTTTATTTATGTATCTATTATTAGATGTTTTTACGGATAATTAATATGGCTGTCTGAAAGTTTTTCGTATATGTAATCAGTGTGTGAATTTCATAGGACAATATAGTCAGTTACCGCAATGATAAGAAACATTTCATGTCTGCTTAGTTCAAAGGCATGTTTTGGCCAAACATGTTTTTTTCTAATTTTATTCCGTCGATAAAGTTGATGTACAGAACAATATTTTGTCAGATTAGATATCATTATTTAAAATGTGTATGTTATCTTTATGTTATTATGCAGTATTTCAGTTGAACTGTTTAGATGGTTCAGCATGAATTCGTCTTCTCCAAAGTATGACTACCCTATATGCTATAGAAATGATACCCAGACTCAATGGGTGCCTGCTGGATTGGAATATTTCTTTGGAATCACTGGTAATATCATCGCCTTTATTCTTCTCTGGATCAACCGCCGAGAACATCAATGGTTTTCCTTCTTCAAACTCTTCACTGGTCTAGTAATCACGGACTTTATGGGGATATTCCTGGTATATCCGTTTGTGATGCACAGGTATGCTACCCATTTCAAGTGGTGCTACCCGAAGCCACTTTGTCAATTCACTTCCTTCGTCTTCGTCGACGCTCATTTGTCTGCAGCTTTAATTATCTGTGCCATGTCTGTTGACCGGTTCATGCATCTCAGAAATTCAGTTTTCATTACAAACAGGAACTATACACTTATCCTCATTGGAATATGGATTCTATCTAGCCTGATATCTTGTTTACATTTAATTGGAGTTGGGCGGAGTAATATGTATTTCCCGGGATCCTGGTGTTATTTTGATTTTATTGATGATACTACGGGAAACCGAGTCATGGCGTACCTGTATTCCATTATAGGCTTTCTTATCATTTTGGGTACTTTAACCATTAACACTCTCACAATGTACCGGATATGCAGAGATCCAGTACAAAGAGGAAACCTTCTGGACACCAGTGTTGTTTCCGGATTTTATGACTCTCACGTGATCATTTTTATAAGCGCTGTTACCGTCGTATTTGTTTTTCTCTGGACCCCTCTTGTGGTAAGTTATATCATTATTTAACGATGTTAAACCCTTCCGATAAAATTTTGAATAAAATTAAATCTTTTTATGTGATTTCATTCTTAGGTTGATATATTCCTGCATGCCTTAAACCTCAGAAACAACGAAAACAACGAAATCGAGTTATGGCTTCTTCGACTGACTGTCCTAAATGCAATTATTGATCCTTGGTTGTACATTGTCTTGAGAAAGGAATCGCTTCGCAAAATAGTTGAGATTTATCACAAATGTAGAGGATCGAAGGAGTTAAGAAGTATGAATGAAACAGACGCCCTCTTACTATAGATTTCACGTACAATTATATGACACTAAACGTAAAACTGCTCTGCTATCGGTATTTTATGTCTTGTGTAACAAAATATAAAGTTAAAAATAAAACAGTTTTCATAACTTTATAATTGCATGATTCGATAATATTTCAACTTATCTTACAAAGTTCAACGTCACTATATTTGATTGAAGTAATTGAAAAAGACAACAGATACTTTGTTAAAATCCCCAGCATCCTTTTATTTTATTTTTTTTATAAAAGATCAACACTAGTATCGCTTTCATCCAAATGCAATATGGGAGACCTGATGATCATCTGAAATCGAAGAAAATTTTGAATTAAGAATTTATTTTCAACTAAGATGACAATCGAATACAAAATTAGGGATAACATAAGACGTTTAATAATTTAAAATTGAAAAATTCTTTTAGTATAACTAAATTCACACAACAAAACTTTTTATAACCATTAACCTGTTAAATGGATGCTCAAATTCTTCCCCGTTTTGTCTAAAGTGAATTGTTCCTGATGAATGACGTGGCCATTACTTTTAACCTTCAGTACGTAATCACCAAGGAACCCGGATGTATGAACTCCACTGTGTGTGCTTATTGCATGGGTAAAGTCGGTTCTCCATGCTTTACGTGCTAAGTCAAGGTACACCTGTCCCGCCTTGTTTGGCTGTGTAGGAAAGATCAAGATATGTTTACGTTTTTAACGCCGCAAATTTGTATATATAGCAGGGGCGTAGCAACAGGGGGGGCCAGGGGGGGCCTGGCCCCCCACTTTTTTTCCCAACCTTACTTATACTATAGGAAATGTTAATTGAAAGCCTGGTTGACCCCCCCCCCCCCACCTTAAGTGATGTACGGAAAATGTAGTATTAGAATTGGTACTAAAAGTAGTTTTTTTTTTTTCTTTCTTTTTTTTTTTTTGCTTGTCAACTTTTTCAGGCAAGTAAAAAAAAATTTTCTCTGGCTGGCTTTCAAAAACGATGCTACGCCACTGCATAGTTTTCAAAAGGTCTGAATTTAAAGCAAGAGTCATATCCTGATGGCCGCCATATTGAAGGTCAACGACGATTTTTCTTCTCTGTCTTACTATGTTTAAAAGGATGTAGCAGAAATGTTTCGTGAAAAATCTTTATGAAATAATGTTTTCAAAAAAGGAGGATTCAAAAAATATTTATACTTCAGAAAAACAATGGTTCCTATCCCAGAATGGCAAATATTAAGATTTAAAGTTGGTTGAAAAATAAAGGAATATATGCATTTGGACCTCCAATATGGCGGTCAACGGGAAATAATTCTTGCTAAATTCTGGCCTATCGAAAACTACATGTACTCGTATCTATACCAGACTTGTTTTTTTGCAGGAGTTTATCGGTATGGAAATGTAATATTAAAAATATAATGAAATTATACATATTTACAAAACTTGTTTGAAATAGTACTTTTTAAATACCGTCAAGTTTGGTCCTTCGAATAACTTATCAACTGAGTGGTGTATTGCACCGTCCCAGAATCCCCAGAACATAACGCCCTCTACCGCCGGATGACTGAAGAACAGAGTCAGGAGATTTTCCAGAGCCGCAGCTTTTTTGTTTACGTCACTTTCCGAAATGGTGAGCTCTGTTATCCAGATTTTCAGGCCAGCTTCTGCTACTTTATCTAATCTGTACTATTAAGAATGATTAAGAATTTTAAAATTCATTTATTGACGAATAACTATATAATAAGTGATTATAAGTTCAATTTTACCTTCACCACGTCTATATCTATGTCACCGCTGTGGAAATGACCCTGTATTCCTACGCCGTAGACAGGTATACCCATATTACGGAGCTGAATAGCCTGATTTCGAGTAGCCTAAAAATTTTAAATGCTTATGTCTAATAGAAAGCTGGATTATAAATAGGCCTACTTGTTCAGTAATATAAAATTCAAATCAAGCCAATAATAAAAAAAAATACATGTAGAAATTGAGAAAATATCAAAGAAAAGAAATTAAATTTTTCTCTTTATTTCAAAGTCAAAACCGATTGCCTAATTTTGCTTCAAACCAGGAACCAGGGAAAAGGTTATAGTTCATGACAAAATATTAAATAAATATTTTATATATTTGAATTATAATCAAATAAATCTAAAATAACTACTAGTATTGGAGGACAAAAATACCGCCTAATGAAATTCCAAGATTTAGTCTTTTTCGCATACTTACTTGTATTTAATAAGTAAATTAAAAATTTATCTCCAAAATGTTATTCAATCTTTTTGCAACTTTTTACGGCTATTCTTTATAGTGAAGATTGCAAGTAATATTTTGCATAGAGATTATAACACGTAAGATATATACGTGCAATAAACAAAATCTTGAAGGACGAAATTGAACAGACCGTTGTAACTTGTGAGTTTGTGATGACGTTGTACTCGTTAATGAAGAGTTTGACGCCCGGCTCCGCCTGGTGAATCCACTGAAACATTTTGGCGGTAATATCCGGGTCATTGGTGTGACGCTCAAAGTAATCACCGTGCTGGTTCTCATTGTTAACATCCCAGTGTTCCAGTCTGAAAACAATTCATGAAACCACGTGCTCAGGAAAGTTTGTAAAGGATTTGATTACGGAAGGATTTCCTCTCTCTCTCTCTCTCTCTCTCTCTCTCTCTCTCTCTCTCTCTCTCTCTCTCTCTCTCTCTCCTTACGTTCCTCTGGTATGGCTTATGACTTCCTGGACATGAAGTTTCATTTCGGTGACGTATTCTGCTGCAGATTTTCCCGCCAACCACGCCGGTGCATGCCCTTCCACTCCCCAAAACATGTTGTGGCCTCGGATCTTTACACTTTATTTAAATAAAGTTTACTTGTTATTTTCATCTTTCAAACAAAATATGTAAATATTCTTCAAAGTTGCAACACCGATGAAAGGATACTAAATTCCCCCTCGATAAAGACTATTTGAAGGCTGATGGTTTGATATAAGTACATACCCGTGAGAACTCAGGGCTTTTATAGCATTGTCAGGTCTGGCGAAGTTAATATGGCCCTTAATTGAAAAACAGCAAGGGACATGTAAATTATAAGTATCTAAGCTAACTTTACCATTAAAAATTGAATTTCTTCTATAGCTATCAAACTTGCAAAAAAAATCTGTTAATTTAAATAAAAGGATATTATATTGGAAATCATAATTTTAACTAATTTGAACAAAAAATTAACCTTTGACCATTCCATGAGACGCCACTTAAGAGCGTTAACAATCACTGCCCACTCAAAGTTTTTATATACGAAGTTCTGATACGCATGTTGGTTATGGTTTGTCATCATGTCGGCCACTACACCAGCACCGAATCCGAAGCTACTCTTCTGTTGCTGCAACTAAAGATATAATAAGACCAAATCTGAATTAAGTACTTTATGAATCATAGTTTCTCGCATAAATATGGCTGTATTGATTGATTGTATCTTGTTTAACGTCCCTCTCGAGAATCACTCATATGGAAACGCAACCACTTGCCGGTGGAGAGCTGCAAATTTTGTCTTATACTCGGCACTTAGGGCCATTGAGCATAGAGGGATCTTTTTCGTGTAAGCACCTACTGCGACACGGGACCTCGGTTTATACAGTCTCATCCGAAGGTCTCCACGTCCCACAGTGAGATTCGAACCCGCGACATAAGGTTCAACTCCTTACTTCGCGACTCTTGAGCAGACGCTCTAACCACTGCGCCAAGCGGGCGACTAAATATGGCTGTAATATTGCCGACTCGGTGTTAAACACTAACCAGTCAATTCAATGCTTTATGAATAATGGTTTGTTTTCTCAATTACAGAGGAGCATCTCCTTTTCGAATTACTTAAATTGGAATTAAGAGAGAATAACAAGATTTACCTCAACGCTAAGTCCTTGAGCTGACGCTCCGTTTACTAGGCTGAAGAATAAATGTATTCATTGATACTAGAATTAATCATTATTTCCCAAAATTCATGGCTAGTTATTGTTTCTTTCATTTCTTTCAATATTAGAATCAATCATTATTTTCCAAAATTTATTGCTAGTTATTGTTTCTTTCATTTCTTTTAATATTAGAATCAATCATTATTTCCAAACATTTATGGCTAGCTCTTGTTTCTTTCATTTCTTTTAATATTAGAATCAATCATTATTTCCCAAAATTTATGGCTAGTTATTGTTTCTATTTTTTCGGCTTCGTAAAAATCATAAGCACTGGAAACTTTCAATATAAATTTCAATTACAATAAAACCTTACAAGCGGACACTGATTTTCCCCTCATGGTCCTTTCAAAGAAACATCATGTGACGTTTATTTTCTGATGGAATTATTCGTTTTTCAAACAAAATATACAAAAGATTACAGAACTGACCTGGCTGTTATGGGGGCTTTCCTGATATTGTTGATCCTAGCATTAGCCTCCGATTTCCAGTTGGGGTTTGTAGGAATCCTCTGAAGGCTGGAGAAGTCTTGTAGATAATTCACAGTGGAGTTGTGGACCTGGACATACAAGGTAGCTCCTGTCGCACCTGTTTACAGACAGTTTATATATAAAACGTCTTCATTTATATATATTTGAAAAGCATAGCTTCATATACATAATTATTTATTTACAAAGGTAGTTGTGCATACAAAACTCACCCTGCTCTGCAAAGAAGTCCCCTCCGACTTCTGTCCATCCATACTTCTCTTGCTGCATGTGAATTTGACCAACAGTTCTGTATTTTGTATGTCCTACAAAGAGATTCCTCTAAGACAAACATCACATGAAAAAACACCTAGCTTTACATTTAACTTACGTTTTACTGCATATTCAATACTGAACACGGCAGAATTTATAAGAAGATACAAACCGTTTACATGGACTGCTGCCATCATTTCCATGTACACGTAGTGGGCACCTGCTGGCATGTTGAGTAACTTGATGTATGCTTTGGCCGCGTACCAGTGTCCTCCAGTAAGACTGACATCCTGACGGACCGCTGACCAGTCATGGTGCCTTATGATGAAGAACGACAGCTCATCAACATAGAATGCTGAATACCCTACCGTCGATTTTCACTTCCTCTTAATTTTTTAGAACCATTTTTATTTGATGTTTTGAGTCTAAATCATTACTCATGTTGATAAATTCAATAACCCAACCTATGATCTTTCATCTTTCGTGTTTGATACAGAACTATCACCCCGATTGAGACCCCAACACTTGCCGGTTGAGGGTTGCAAATTTAGACATGCATATACGGCCGTTGAGCAGAGAAGGATCTTTTTCGCGGCAGCGTATACTGCAACACGGGAGCTGGTAAACGAAGGACCGGTCTCCACGTCCCACAGTGGGATTGGACCCACGACGTAAGGATCAACTCCTTACTCCACCACTCGATAGTAAACGCTTTAACCACAGAAACAGTTTTGTCTAACCTGTTCGATATTTTTATACATCTGCTTCCCTGATATTTATCAGCTGTATATGACGTCACCCTGCAGTCTGCAGCCTGCCAATTTCCACTAAAAGACGTGCTCTCGAAGTCTCCATTTTTAAGTAATTCGGTCTCCGCATTAGAGTGAAATATAAACAATAGAAGTCCGTATAATAAGGAAAATTTTGACATGCTATGTGTATGCTTGCATAAACTAGAAACCCAAACTTATTTTGAATCTATCTATACTTATAAGATTGTATTGTTGATTCACGTGGTGGGCAAGATAAGGTATGAGTGCCTTTGTCAGATCTAGATCAAATTTCTGACCTCTTGACTTTTTTAGGACTAAAGTTTCTTTGCTTGGTCGTTCACGCATATTTTGTCTGTATGTTTGTTTAACGTCTCTTTGAGAAAATTTCTCTCATACTGAGATGCCACCACTTGCCGGTGATGGTTGGAAATTTTGACCTGTATTCTGCAATTGCAGTCTTTGATCAGTGAAGATCCTTTTGTGCCAGCACCTCATGAGACACATGACATAGGGTTTTACTGTCTCACCCTCGAATTCCAGTGGGATTGAAAACCTGCGACGAAAACCTGCGACGAAATTTCAAGTCCATACATAAGATCTGCGACTCTAGAGCAAACGCTCTACCATTGCGCCAAATAGGAAACTGAAATGACAGTCCAAGTCTTGGCTTTTAATTTAGAACCATATTATCTGTCTGATAAGAGTATACAGTTGCACAAATCTAACTTAATTTTAATCAGTGATGCAGGAGTATTGCTAAAAAGTTGAGTAAAAACATGGTATCCGAAGTGTTACGGACTTTTAAATAAGGGACGTGTGAGACACCCAATCACCATGTTTTTAAAGAGTAAAGGAGTAAAATAAATAAAGATACATGTCCATGTAAGCTTGACATCGAATGTTTCAGTAAATTTCTTTATGGAACAAATAGAAAGTCTGGTGGTGTTCACGGTCTGCAATATTTAATTAAATTTAAAACTAATTATCGTTCGATATCTGTAAAATGCCATGTTACCAATCATTCAATGAAAAGCTTGATTTACATGATATAAAACTATACTTGTCAAAATTTCTAAGTCCCCACTTTTATTTTTTCAAAAAGTCCAAAACCTTAACATCAATGTACTAGTTGCTTACAATTTTGCCTTTAATTTGCAATACTTACCTGTTAAGGCCCAAAAAAAATTGTAATTGAATGTTTAATTACTCGACCGTGACCGTTTTTGTTAAAAAGCATGAAGTTCGAGTTCCATATGTTTTTCGGGTGTATTCTTCATATTTTTTACTTCCATTTGTTCTCCATCTTTAATTGGTAAAGAAAAACAGAAAAAAGTTTGATTAAAGTGTGGTGTATGTCCACACAACAATGTGAAAGTGAAGTTGAAATGGCCCAAGCTGGTCGTAGTTGACGAGAGTTCAGTTTCCTTTCACTGTATGACTTTATTTTACTTAAAACCTTTATAATTATCGCCCGAAAAACCTACAAAGCATACCTGAATTCCTTTTAATCATTAGAAATCGCTAGATTTTCAACAAACACAACAAAATCATCCTAGAATTTATCCGGAAAAATCAATGGAACCGGAACCGGAAGTGCCCTCCCCTCAATGTCAAACAAGAGGAATGGGGTACACATGTAATAAGACATTATTTAACTTTTGTTAGCAAGGCACAGGCACTTTCGGTAAGCCCCCTTGTCATCCTAATCTCAACCCAAACTTACATGTATGGAAGAAGATAAACCGGAGTTTGAGACAGCTTTTCCAGCAGCAGAATCTAGGGGAACTAGAGGACGACCTAGTCTCCACATGGAAAAACATTCAATAAAAAGAATTTTTCTTAAATAGTGTAAACTCTTTGAGGAACGGTTGTCTTGCTGTGATTTAGTTTGAATGGAGGATATTGCAGTATCTAACGTTGTGAATTTTTAATTCTAGGGTGCCTTAACATTTCTGCATATTGTGATCAAGTGCTTCAATAAAATAAATTAAGTGAGAAAAAGATGTATTGCTACTTTTTTTTATCCCGTATACTTATTAAATTATACTGTTAAAATAATTCAATATAAGAGCGCTGTAAAGCAAAAACTTGCCTGGGGACTTAGAAATTTTGACTAGTATATATAATAACTTTTGATGACTGATTTATAAGAAAAATGACATAACGCTGTCGTCAGTCCCCGATCTTAGTATTGGTGGAATTTTTCAGAGCCTTTTCACATCTGATTAACCCCGTTGTGAAGGAGAAAGCTTGTGTATAAAGAAACGTTGATGGAAACAATAAAAACAACAATTACTTACATTAGATAGTGAATAAATTTTTATTATTATTTTATCTTTAAACACATTTTATCTTCATTTAGTGAACAAGATGCAAAGATACAATATTAATTGAAATATACTCTGGTTATACTGAACCCAATACATACATGTATTGAATTTACAGCAAATTATTTCTTATTTTTTCTACTTTGTTGGGTGTTTAAAATACAAAAGTTTTTATATAACATTTTTTTTTATTCAATTTGTCATGTTTTAATTAGGATTTTCAGATTTTTTAATTAATTATTAGTTATCACTCTTATTACTCTACTTTTTTATTCAATGAATAGGAAATAAAACAATATATACTAGATATGATAACTTTTAATATTCTATAAACATAAAATTTTAAAGATATGCTTTATGCTTAACCAAACACAATCTGTGAAACATGCTGGTGGTCATCTGTAAAAAAAAAAAAAAAAGAAGACGAGTAAAACGAAAAATAAAGCAAAACAATTAAAAGATCAAACAATGGTTAAGACGAATTCCTCATGGAAACTTACCTGTAAGATGAACTGTGAGATCTTTTCCCGCTGAACCTAAGCTAAATGTCTCGTTGTGAATCACGTGACCGTTCCGTCGAACGCTCAGAACATAATCCCCCGTAAACGCTGTAACATTTACTGTGTGACCTGGATCTATCCTACGTTTCATGTGAGATCTCCAGGTGCCATGAACAAGATCTAAATATTTCCGTCCCGCAGCATTTGGCTAAAAGTTAAATTTAATAAACTGTGATATATGTTACTTAATTTTCAGATGAAATATGTGGTATACGGCGAATAACGAACAGAATTCGAGCTTAAAAGTCCATTAGACATTAAAAAGCATGAGCTGAGCAAATATGAACCTCTAAAACATTGGAGGTGGGATCAGGTGCCATTGAGAAGTGAGCATCCCCTGACGACCAGACACACCCGCAGTGTGCTCCTTGTCATGTTCAAATCATTAAAAAGTAGTGAAGTCAGTGGATCTTATAAGTTACAAAATTTTCTCCGTCAAAAGACTTTAAAAATTGAAGATGTTTTGAAAATAAACAAATATATCTTTACAGATATATCTGGACCGTTGAATAAAGCCTCGTCTTGATGCCAGTTAGAACCGTCCCAGAAATGCCAAAGAATGACCCCCTCTACTGCAGGGTGACTGAAGAACATCGTCATCAATTTCTCCAAAGCTGCCGCCTTCCTGTTGTCGTCTGCTGCTCCGACTGTCAGCTCGGTGATCCAGATCTTTAGTCCGGCTTCCGCCACCTTATCCAGTCTGTACTGTGAAGAAAAGATGGCAAATGCATTGTATATATAAAAGAATTGTACAGACAGAATGGCAAGTAAAGCAATCAAAGAGATTATAAAGTCTGTGCTATAAGTAAGGATGGCAATGATAATGTTGAGGTTTTATTATTCAATCTCTAATTAGTTTTCGAAAAATTACTCACAGATAAAGATGTGTTTTAAACTATTTCAACAATTTATATACATAAGAATATACACGAAGTCAAAACAATTAGTTCGTAATCAAACTTTTAATTGTAAACCAAACTTACACTATTTCATTGAATAAGAATAATACATGTACCTTTATAACATCCATATCGATATCTGTTCCATGAAAATGGCTCTGTAAACCAACTGCTCCGATAGGAACGTGACTTTTGATAAAATTAACAGCCTGATTTTTGATTGCCTGAAAGTATTATGCTGATATAAATACATAAAATTAATTTTTATAACTCGTAATTTTCAGTTGTTTGTTTTTCCGATACAAAAATAAATATAAATTTGACGTAATCTGACGACCGTGGTCATGGAGGACTGAGAGAGAATAGAGTAGTCATTAAGGAAAAGTTTAATGCTGGGATCACGGGAGTGGATCCACTGAAACATTTTGTGGGTGATGTCTGGGTCCCTCGTGTGACGTTCGAAGTAATCCCCGTGTAGGTTCTCGTTGTTTACATCCCAGTGTACAAGCCTGTACAATAGAAAATTAATATTCAATTTGCCATGACCTTTATCTGTTTATATTACCATCCTCTCAATATTCGCACAATTTGATGAAAAAGAATTTTTAAAAAAACAACATAAAATTATTTCTATTTTCTATGAAAGTGAGACATAAACATGGGACCTGATCCCACCTCTGATGTTTTGGAGGTGTGTTTGCTCTGCTCCTGATTTGTATTGTTTGAATGAACTTTTTGAGCTTGAATACTGATTTTTACTCAATATATTTCATTTGACCGTCATAGAAACTTTTGTCGCATAGCATTTTAGTTGGAAAGAAAATATTTTTTGTGTCATGTAAAAGGACTTTTATATTTTCATGCCATCAAAAATAGGTATTTATATATATGGTTTTAATCCTTTAAACATATTATCGTAGTATTATTTTTTTTATTGTCACCTTCCACGGGTGTGCGACATAACATCATTTACATGGGCTTCCATTTCTTTGACAAGATCTGATGGAGACATCCCCTGTAACCAAGTTGGCACGTGCTTGTCAACATCCCAAAACATGTTGTGACCGCGAACCTGCATTCTGTGAATTGACCAAAGAATTTCTCTTAAAATCCTCGTGAAAAAAAGTAAAAGGTAAAGATATCAAAGAGTGACCAATCTCATTCATGCAGCGATCAAATTGAATCGTGAACTGGACAAAAACTAGTTTCTAGCTGGTCATTATTGTCTTTGGTAAAAGGAGTAACAATTTTTAACCAATGCTAAAAACTGGTTCAATCAAGATTTAATTTTTGTTCAATGCATTTAAAGTTCAGAAGATGCTTACCCATGAGATTGAAGAAGTTGTAATGCGTTCATTGCAAGTGTATAATTTGTATGACCCTGGAAAAAATGTGAAATGAATACCGTCACCTTCCTTCAAATTGTCTCTGGATTGTTTTAAATAAGAGATAATCTGACATCTATTGAACGTTCACCAATTTCGAGTTTGATATGTCTTTCTTACCTTTCTATGTTCTAGTGCTTTCCATTTCAGCATATTTGCTATGACACCCCATTCAAAGTTTTTGACGACAAAGTCTGTATATTTCTGGTACATAGGATTTCCTAGCTTGTCGGCATGGACGGCTGTTCCGAACGGAAATGCACTTTTTTGTTGAATTAGCTAAGTGAAATCAAGAGCGTTATTTTGCAAAAGAAAAAAAACTGAATAGAAAGATCATGAAGGACAATGTAATTTTCTTTAATGAGGATCAACTGCTTTCAAGTAGAAAAGTGATATAAATTGTTTAACTACAAGATATATATTATGTACATGTAATCCATACCTCAGCATAGAATCCATGAGTCTGCTGTCCTGGTGCCAGTCTAAAAATGTAAGTTGCTTCATTAATTTATGAACGAGATAATTCTATAAAATATGAGTTTTCTATAGTTTTTTTTAACAGACATTTTATTTCTATGGGGATTAATCTTGTATCATTTTTACATACAGTAAACACCTCACGCTATTAATAAAATTTACAAGTTCACGTACTTTATTGTGACGGGTGCTTTACGGAGTTTGTTGATGCGGTTATGAGCTCTCGATAACCAGTGTGAATCGTGTTGTAATGGTTGAAGACTTGCTGAATCCATCAGATAATTGATATCAACATTCATTACCTCAAGGAAAATCGTTGCTGATGAAGTTCCTAAGATATGTTAAATTCTATAAATATTAATATATTATAATCATTTGAAATGCTGCAAATTTCTGAATTATTTCACATGGTACAATTAAAGGATAAAAAGATAGCACAAGGAGCAATATAATATAAAGATACATGTACCATTAAGTGCAAAGAAATCGCCACTTATTTCTGTCCAACCATACTTCAATTGTTGCATAGGCTGTTGAGCCACTTTTAGATGTACAGTTTTTCCTGAAAAAGAAAACATTGCAAAATAGCTTAATCGCTGAAAATGTCTTTAATTATTACACTACTGTTTTTCAGTTGTTTTTCTTTTTCTTTAAAAAAAAATGTCCATCACTTTCATTTCTTTATATACTGAAACTAAATTACCGTTTACTTGAAGGTTGACTCTCATAGACAAGCTAGAATACAAAGTCCCCGGGTGAAGATTAAGAAGTTTTACGTACGTCTTAACGACATAGTTCTGTCCGGGTGAAATTGGGACAGTCTGGTGAGGCCCTGAGTAAGTATGTCTTCTGAAAATGAAAGAGATGCCATCATGTGTTCTGAGGTTAAAATACCACAACTACCGAAAATGTAAATCTCCATAAGGAAAAGACTAACCTGTTTGTAACTTTAACAGATTGTCTCCCATGATAGGTGTCGCTAGTGAGGGTGGTCATCGTACAGTCGCTACAAACCCAGTTTCCGGAAAAGGATGAACTTTCAAAATCAGAATTATGCAGCAATTCATTCTGTGCTTTTATACAACTGATGACAAGGGAACTTACAATTATATATAGTAACATATTTCTCAGTCATTCGTATAATCTTTGTCTCTTAATGTACTAAGTCAGTACTAACATTGGACGCGATAAGACAATGTCCGAATTCCTGAAGATTAAATGCTACCTTTGTTACGTGAATACGAGAGAGAATGCATGGTATTTCACATATTTCGAGGACAATTCGACGTTTTCTTAATTTATATTATAAAAGTATTAGGTGCTTTTCATAATCAAAGCTAATATTTATTTGTTTTAGTGAACTTTCACTGTTCATTACATAATGTATAAAAATATGAAATATAAAGTACGCTTTATTTCTTAAAAGTCAATCATCGTTCGAATTCAAAAGTTTAATGTTTACATATTGTTAGTATAGATTTTCTATCGATAGGTCAAATTTGAATAACATTTTTCATTCAAATCAATAGGTCATTGCTTTCCAAATGAATGTCTCCAGAATTTTCTTGTTTTCCCAAACAAAACAAGAAGCAAAATGCAAATGTGAAGGGAAAAAGGACTTTCTTTCTCTTCCATGACACGGGATGCCATCTCTATGATATAGGACGCTATTTGCTCTATTTTGAATTTGAATTGTTCTGTAGATCTTTGAGCTAGATTCAATGTCGTCAAACTAATTTGTACCTTTCTTTGTTCAAATATTTTTTTTTATTAAAAATGACATGCTCTACGTATGAACAATTTCTGAAACGAGGTAAGTTATTGACCAAATAGAAGATGAAATGAGAATATCAATCTTATTAAAAGTCTTCATTTCGTAAGTTCTATGGTCATTACAATAACATTGTCAGCAAATAAAATTTATCACTGAGCCAAATGTTGACCGACTTTTTCATACTAATTATTAGGACATTTTTACACACTGATGCAAGATGTAAGCACTATTTGGATGCAAAATACAATCTTTTTTCTTTTCTTCTTTAATTTCGTAACATATTAATCAGTCGAAAAAGAAAATAATTCATGTCCATGGCTAAAATTCTCTTTTTGGTAGTAATGTATCGCTTAAAATAAGTTTCTATTTTCAATTAAAAAGAGGAAGAGAAACAGGCAGACCTACAATGTTATGCCGCATAAACGAAATTTTTCAACCTTAATCATTGAAGAATAAGAATTTCATTTAAGGTCAAGATCTAGTAAATGACAGATGCCTATAGATTTCTCAAAATTGAGAAACAAATTTTTCTAATGATCCTTTACAAATGTAGCTTGGTTGAATAAAATGTATCGAGACTTTTTTTAGGTAAACTCAATGAAAATAGATACTTTATATGCTATTTCTAATTTAAAAAAGAAGGTCTTGCATAAATATACTTTTTTCAATGTCAGATTTTGGAAATCTTTTAGTATTGTCGACAGTCTCTCAGAAAACGAATTTTCATATATTCTTGACTTCATCTTTAAAATAATAATAATAACACAAACATAGGTAGCCGGGTTACTTTTGACATAATTTTGAATTGAATGCCATGAAAATGCTTCATTTTCTACATAATTCTATTACTGTCGTAAAATACGGGAAAAATTAAGTTTAAATCAATTATAATGTCATAATGCAGCTGACACTAAAAAGGCTTATTTACTAGAACTTGACCTTAACAATGAAGGATGGCAGTGGATATTATTTATGAAATACCTTTGTCGGACGAAGCAGAAAAATAAATAACATTCTTGATTTTAGTTTTTAGCAGTCGGGCATTGCTGTGTATGGTGTTTAAAGTCTCTCTCGAGAATTTTGTCACTCGTTTGGAAGGTATTGCTGTGATATCATAGAGTAAGCGAATAAAGCAGTTTATTTATAATGATAGTGGGATCCATTTCTTTTGTAAAGCAAATTGAAATATTCGTTATTTCTGTAATTCATATCTTTCAGGCAAAAACAAATAATTATGCAGAACATCAGTCTATGAACAGGGACATTATCCAAACACAATCTGTGAAACTCCATGGTGGTCATCTGAAATCAAAGGAATAAATAAATCGTAAATAAAATACAAGTACTTGATTATCACACGACACCTTCCAAAAGTATTACAAAATTCTATGTGGTTTAAATTTGCACTTTGAGGTTGACTTTGAAACAATTTACTTGTTAGGTGGATTGTTATATCTTTTCCTGATTTGTCGAGGCTGAAATTTTCATGGTGGATAAGATGTCCATTCCTTTTTATGTTCAGCAGATAATCTCCCAAAAATGCATGTGTGTTGACAGTACTTCCAGGGTTAACATTGTGAACGAAGTGGGTCTTCCAGGTTTTATGGAAAAGATCGAGGTATTTCTGTCCAGCTGCGTTCGGCTAAAACAAATTTATATTTCAGTGACTCTTTGAACACAAATCACCAGCTTCATTTATAAATATCAAATATAAATATTGAATTATATATAGGAATTATATTTTTCAGTAGTTATTACTGATCTTCAATTATATTACTGTTATGTTATCTCCAGTAAATAGAGCATTCTGTTTGTGAAATATGTGTCTATACCAGAATCCCCAGAACAAGACGCCCTCTACCGCCGGATGACTAAAGAACAAAGTCAGGAGATTTTCTAGGTTTCTGGCCTTTCTGTTGTTATCTGTGTCAGTCAAGGTCAACTCGGTGATCCAAAGCTTCAGCCCGGACTCGGCAAGCTTATCCAGTCTGTACTTGAGTCAGATATGTAATATTACATAACAGTATAAAGAATAATGTTCTTACATTACAGTATAAAGAATAATGTTTTCATTATTAACGTTGCTTTGTAATAATTTTTACATAAAATCAGTCAAACTAACTTTGAAAACTTTCAGTACAAATCGTTTTCTTATATCTTCCATAATCTGTTATTTGTTAAACGAAATTGTTGCGCAATGGTTACTTTGAGAACATCGATGTCAATGTTGTGTGAAGAGAAATGTCCTTGGAGTCCAAGACCATAAACAGGTACCCCATCCTTCATTAGATGTAATGCTTGATTTCGTAGTGCCTACAATGAAATGACAAATACAGATTCGATGTAATTTTTATTTTATTTGCGGTTTCGCGTGTATATATGTGTGGGGGTGGTTTATTTTATTTGCAGTTTCGCGTGTATATATGTGTGGGGGATGTATTTCGTGTTTTGCAAATCTTTTGTTGATTGTTTCTTAAATTGTCGGTTGACGCATTATTTTTCTTTCATCCTTGTCATTTTTTATTTGTTGTAGTAGGTGAGTTGATTAATAACAATTTGAACATACTGTTGTAAAATAATGATGGTTAATGACTTCGTAGTCGTTGAGGAACAGTTTCACGTTCGGCTCATGTTGGTGAATCCACTGAAACATCTTCTCTGTTATATCTGGGTCACGTGTGTGACGTTCAAACCAGTCTCCATGGAGATTCTCGTTGTTGACATCCCAGTGTTCTAACCTACCAACAAGATACACTCTGTCTCCAATATTTCTCAAACAAATTAGTATTGCTTTCTTCAACTCACTGTCTACCTTTATATAATGACAGTAATATTGAGTTGACAATTCATTTGCATATATAGACAATTTTAGACATTTTTAAATTAGAATAGAGTATTACTTATCACAGAATGTACAAGGGTTTTTATGAGGGATGTTTTTGCTTTGTTTTGGTTTTATTTTTATTTCATAATCATAATCCTATGCTAAAATAATCAGCTTACTTCCCCTTTGTCCTTGAGATCACTTGGGTTACGTGATCTTTCATAGAAGACAAAAGATCATTTTGGGATTTTTCTTTCAGCCACTTTGGAATAAACCGATCCACATCCCAAAACATGTTGTGTCCTCGAACTTTAATTCTGTAGTGATCAATATCATACATTTTACAATGATTTATCTTGAATATATATAACTCATACGCCTGATGAAATTTAGGTTATCCAGATGTGTAATACTTGCCCATGAGATTTCAGTGCAGAAATAGCATTCAACGCTCTGTCTAAGTTAAAGTGATTCTGCAATAAGTATTAATGAATATAATAAAAAAAAAAACCTTTCAACCAAGAATGAAACAAGCAGGCCCGAGGATCATGAAACTGGCTTAGACTTAAGTCAAATTATCAACTGTCTTCAAACAAAACTACAATTGAAGTCATCTCTAAATTTGCAGATAACAACACCTTTTGTAAAGCAATATTGAAAATTAGTTAAAGATGTTTCTTTTTAACTTCTAAAACATAAATATTTTGACCCCAGCTTCAGATGTTCTTGATCTTAGGACCAGGTAAAGAGAGTTGAAATATTTCTCTTTCTTAAATAAAAATTTACGATCTTACAATCTATCTATTCCATCTCCATGTTCGAAAACAATTTTATAGAAATCAAACCATGCCTACTTCTACCTACTTAAACCTAGAAGAACCTTGTTAAGTAAAAGAAAAAACCATATTTCTGTCTACCCAAGTATATCACTTTTAAGTCACAGAATAATGAATTCCCTGTCTATTCTAACTTAAACATTCCCTTAAGATAATCAAACAAAGATTACCTCTGTCCACTAACTTCTGTCAACTCTTCCCTAATACATCAAATTTCAGTAATGAATTAATATCCATCTCTGTCATCTCCTCTTTAGTACATCAACTTTATGCAATGAATATATGACTACATTTGTCCACTCTTCCCTAATCCATGTGCTTCAGATAGTAAAATCACTTTTGTTCATCAAAGTCATGATATATCACCCTTAAGTTATTGAACAGAAATCTTCCATTCGACCCTCAGACACTGAAATCAAACCATCTCTTTCTTCTAAACGTTCTTGATCCATCTAATATAATTGAACCACAACTATTCTGTCCATGTCAATTAATTTAAACTACCCTTACCTCTGACCACTGCATTGCCAACCACTTCAGAGCACCTTCAAAGACTGTCCACTCAAAGTTCTTGTACACGAAGTCCTGGTATCCCTTTTCAGATTGATTGGTCATGGATTGAGCAACCACAGCAGTTCCAAAAGCGAAATCTCGTTTCATTTGGATCAACTTCACAGAGAGAAGGAAATGTATTATAACTATGATTTTGCCATCAATTCAAAAAAGAGAGAAAAATTGACAAATAAACGGACTCTAGAGGTCTAGAAATACAGGAATGATACTTTGTAATTTGACAAATACACGTTATAGCCTTGCGTTCAAGTTCAGTCGCGACAGATCTTAATCGATACAAAATTGGTAGCAAATGTTTCTTTGCCAAACGGTTTGCACCTAAAAGTGAAAATTGCAGGATTGTCAGATAAAAAGTTTAAAATTTGGGTCCTCTAGTCATTAAAACCGTTGGCATAATAAAGAGCCATCATTGCTCAGTTGCACTGAGGGCTGAGTAAAAGTCTAAATTTTAAACTCTTTACAAATGCACGGTGGCCCCTCTAAATGAGTGAAAATTTCTCGAAGGTGACGTAAAACTACAGAGACCACAATAAAAATCACGTAAAACCATAAAAAACGTGTTTTAATATAGTGTAAGGATTGTTTACTTACATCGATATCTGTGAAACCTATAGCGCTGTAAAACTAGACGTGTAAGTTTGACATGAATGCCCCCGAAAACATTCATTTTTTATACATTAAATGAATCTGTTTCAAATCTGTATAATTACTATAAAAAGATGTTAACTTTAACCTTAAAACAAAAATTTTGGTAAATTTGATTACTTTAAGTTTTGTATCATCTACTTCTCTTATATATGAAGCAATATTTATTGTCACCTTCATATGGCCGATATAATGACTCTGTCAGCAAATACAATCTATCACTATGTCAAACGTAGACAAACCTTTTTCATGCATATTGCTAAGCCATTACTTTCAAATTGAATTGTCTACCGATTTTTCCGTTCGTCCGATCATAAGGAGGTCATGGCGGGTGTGACCGGTCGGCAGTGGATGGTTACTCCTACATGGCACCTGATCCTACCTCTGATGTTTTTAGAGGTTTGTGTTTCCTCAGATCCAAATTTGCTTTTTTATGGACTATTGAACTTGATTAATGTTCGATATCTTCATATTTCATTGATCTGTAACTCGTCAGTATAAATTTAAGTGAGAGTTGCCTAGATTCATATCATCATTTACAAGCACTATTAGTAAGAAAAACAATGATTTATCACAAGATTTGCATGCATAATGTCAAAATTTCTTTTTAAAAATGGGTTATGAAAGTTATGATTGAACTATAACTCGAGAAACACCAAAGAACTATATGCGGTATAAAACATATATTTGCCCCCACAAAAGTCAAATTTTGAAAACTTCCTGAAATGTGCTGAATTCAATAAATTGAATGAGAAATATATATTAACAGAAAATATTCTAGTGTCAAAGCAGTGTATTCACATTTCTTGTTTTATGACGTCACAAACTAGTCCGATTTTATATCCTTATTCAGAAAAAGGATAAAACAGACAAAATTTCAACAATTTTAGCTTTGAAATTTATAGAGCGCAAGTTTGTTCAGGAACAATATTGACATATTTCATTGATATTATCATTCTACACATTATATCAAAATATTGATCCTGAACACACATGCGCTCGGTGACTTTTACTCAAAATATCGACGAAATATGTACATTTTTCTGTAAAATTCATAAAACACTGAAATTTACGTCATGATTGTGACGTCATTACGTACATATGGCGTCATTACTTATGAAAATATTCAGTGTTTTGAAGTCAGCATATACTCCCCTGTTCAAGAACTTAATTAAATATATATCCATGTTTGATTTTTTTTTTGGGGGGGGGGGGGGGCAAATATTGGTTATTACCGAATAAAGTTCTTTAACATTATTTACAGGCATAGCAAAATAGCTAGAAACTAACTATGACAAAACGACGAAGGACAAAATTGGTATAGAAATAGTTATTTACTGCTTCAAAGATTTTACGAAATAACCAAACTCTTTTTTTCAAAAACAATTTAGGTAAGTTTAACATACCTCGATTGAAATGCCATGTGCATTAACCCCATGTGCCAATCTAAATGATTAAATAAATACATACATTTAATTGATGAAGTGTTAAAACAGTTTATTGCTCTTTTTCCGTGCATAGTCTCTGAAACATTTTAAAAGGTGCATGAAACATGTACAAACGTTCACCAAGGTTAAAAAACAATAATCATGCACCAGGTAATTGGAATATTTCGTTAGCACAATCCTTAATAGATCAGCTGCATTTACTCTTAGAAAAAAAAATTATATAAATCATTTAACCATACAAGCAAAATTCAATTCAATATTCTAATGTCTTTCTTTACATTTTATTTAATGACTTGTGGTATGAAACTTCGCTTTCAATCATGATGAAAAGTACTGGCCAAAACGATTAGGAAGTACTTAAACTGTGAAGCCAGACTGCATTTTCAATGACGTATGATGACCTAGTTAAACTAAAAGATGATAGATGGAAAGACAGAAGCATTATACGTAATCAATGTTGTGTCATGACGTAGCGAATCAAAGATTGTTTAATTACTTGAATGAAACAGGGGCCTTTCGGATACTGTTGATTCTTTTTTGAGCATCTGGCATCCAGTGTGAATTATGGGGTAGCTCCTGAGCACTGGCGAAGTCAACCAGGTAATTGACAGAAATGTCTGGTATCTCTATGTATGGATAAGCAACTGTGGCTCCTAGAAAAATGAAAGAAAAGGTAAGATATCAAAAGAAATCGATCTCATAAAACTGCATGCTATACAAATCTGTAAACAAGGCATAAACATGGACTTTCGGAAATTCTAGAGATGGGATCAGGTGTGTAGAAGTAGTAAGCATCCCCTTTTGATCGGTTACACCAGCCATAAGCCCTTTACAATGATCAGGGAGATGGAAATACAAACGCCTAACAAATGGTTTGAATTATGTTGTATGAAATATGAAAAAAGACAAGAAAGGTTTATAGAACAATTCAAAATAGAGAAACTAACCTTCTTGGGCATAAAAATCGCCACTTATTTCCGTCCATCCAAATTTTAGCTGTTGCATAGGAACCTTTGCCAACATGAAGTACTTCGGATGTCCTTAAAATATCAAGTTTGGTGACAGAAATTGTATAAATAGAGAAGAAAAAGATGAAGAAACAGAACACTGAAGTACATGTTTAATTTTCATTCTTTCTATCAAATATCTTTTTCAACACTACAATATCAGCTAAAAAATCTCTTTGAAAGTCAGATGATAAACAGTGAATTTCCAATTTGTAATATGCGATTGCAGGATACCGTTTACTGTAAGAGCCACGTTCAGTTTGACTTCGGCGTAAGGGTGTCCATCAGGAAGGTTAAGGAGCTTGAAGTACATCTTAACCACATAATTCTTCCCAGGAGTGACATGAAATGTCTGCCGGACTGCCGACCACACATGATGTCTACAACATCAGAAAGATTTACACAAGAACAAGAAAGCTTCATTTGAAGGATAAATATATAGCTAATTCAAAAACTGGTATAGAAACAATTATGTTATATTTATGTCTAAATCATTACTTTCGTAAGTGATTCAGAATAAACTCAAACCAAACTTAAACAAAGGCAAGGCAATTATCATTGCTTCAACCATAAAAACAGGAAATAGGGATGGATGACATTTTACTCGCCTATGAGAGACCATGATACTGCGAGTTCCATGATATTTATCATCAGTACGGGAAGTCATGGTACAGTCAATAGCTACCCAATTACCGGAAAAGGAAGTGCTCTCGAAATCAGCATTGTGGAACAATTCAGTGGACGCACCTGTCCCATGAAATGTAACACAAAAACAAATTGTGATCAAATAACCCAACAGCATAGTGAAAACCTGTTACATACCGAATGGCCAGAAATGACTTTACAGGCCGTTTTGCATAGATAAACCAAGGGTCAGATTATTACGATTTATAGAGCCTTCCAACATATTAACGAGTACATATGTCCGTAAAAAAACTTTTATGTCAAATATTTTATTTGTACAATATAAAACCTTTAACTTTGATCATGCACTCAAACAATGTCGAACAAAAATCGTAAAGGCTAATGAAATGAATAAAGTACAGATAATCACATTTGTTTATTATCAATATAAGGTTTAATATTCGTTGTTTTCATCCGTGTATTCTGCAAAACTATCATTAAAACTTAAATTGAAACAATTGTATTAATATTTTTTTTAAGTAAAAATATATCAATTTCACGGAACTGTTTTAACACTATACATATATAACGTGCATTAGGTATGATTTTAATACTCAACGTATAATAAGTTCAATAAGTGCTCAATTCAAACAGGTAAACGATGAGACCGGATTTTGTTTATTTGTTGACCTGTTCTTATTTTTATTTTTTCATTCAACAGTAAATTTTTCTGAAGGTCGAAGACAAAAAACTGTCCATATGGGTTTTTCAAATATGACGTCATCAAATCGTACGATGACATCTGACTCGGTTGTGTCCTCGATGGATATACAGCCATTTGTATCGTCCACGAATACCCCGATTAGTTTTCTCAGGATCGACATTTTGTTTACTGAACCGACAGGTAAATGACGGACGGGGTGACCGTGATCCCAGCATTCAACGCAGACCTGATGACATTTCTCACAAAAAGACATACACGTAGACACTCCAGCCAAACTCGTGGATATTGACTCTCAGAGACAGGCTAAAATACAAAGTCCCTGGATGAGGTTAATAAGTTTGACATACATCTTGACGACATAATTCTGTCCGGGTGATACTGGGACAGTCTGATGTGGACCTAAGTAAGTATGTCCCCTGAAAATGAAAGATGCTATCACGTTTTCTGTGATGTAATGTGTAATGTATACTATGATAATAATTAAGCCCTATGCTTTTGCTTTGTTTGGTGTTTGGCATGGTTTCATCATCAATCCTCATGCTCTCCATCTAGTTAAGATAGAATAAAGTTTCCAAAATCAAGTTATCAAGTTATCACATGAATTTTATTGAACGACTTGACCAACAAGCCTTGGCTAAATCTAGTAATGTCTAGCGCCATGATGTCAAACAAATTATCAATAAGTCAAATTTTAACTTTTCATATTAATTGTTGGGCCGTTATGTACATACAGATGCTAGATGTAAGCGCTAGTTGGATGCAAAATGCAATCTTTATTAACATATTAATCAGTCGAAACAAAAAACACGTCCAAGCCTAAAATTCACTTTTTGGACAGCAACATTTCGCTGTGAAATAAGTTTCTATCTTTCAATTTAAAACAGACACGCCCGTGGTGATGTATTCTTTTATGAAATACTTTGTCAGACCAAGCAGAAAAATAAACAACAGTCTCAGTTTTATTTTTTATCAGTCAAATATTGCTGTAATATCGTAGAATAAGCGAATAAAGCACTTTATTTCTTAATGATAGTGGGATCCATTTCTTTTGTAAAGCAAATTGAAATATTCGTTATTTCTGTAATTCATATCTTTCAGGCAAAAACAACTAATTTTGCAGAACATCAGTCTATGAACAGGGACATTGTGCTCCTTATCCAAACACAATCTGTGAAACTCCATGGTGGTCATCTGAAATCAAAGGAATGAAAAAAAATCGTAAATACAATACAAGTACTTGATTATCACACGACACCCTCCAAAAGTATTACAAAATTCTATGTGATTTAAATCTGCACTTTGAGGTTGAGTTTGAAATACAACTTACTTGTTAGGTGGATAGTTATATCTTTTCCTGATTTGTCGAGGCTGAAATTTTCCTGGTGGATAAGATGTCCATTTCTTTTTATGTTCAGCAGATAATCTCCCAAAAATGCATGTGTGTTGACAGTACTTCCAGGGTTAACATTGTGAACGAAGTAGGTCTTCCAGATTTTATGGAAAAGATCGAGGTATTTCTGTCCTGCTGCGTTCGGCTGAAATAATTTTTTGATTTATTTTAATTCGATATAAAAACATCAAGTTCTTTATTATCAAGCTCTGAACCTAATCTTTAACAATATGAAAATTATGTTTTTGTGGGTTAGTCATAACAAAGTACTGTGATGTTGTCTCCGGTAAATAGTGCATCCTGTTGGTGCCATATGTGTCTATCCCAGAATCCCCAGAGTAAGACGCCCTCTACCGCCGGATGACTGAAGAACAAAGTCAGGAGATTTTCTAGGTTTCTGGCCTTCCTGTTGTTATCTGTGTCAGTCAAGGTCAGCTCGGTGATCCACAGCTTCAGACCGGACTCAGCAAGCTTATCCAGTCTGTACTTAAGTCAGATATGTAGTATTATTTACAGAAGTATTGTGAGTTTGGTTATCAGTCACGTATATCAGTTTACTACCGATCCTTAAAAAATACTTATTGCGATTTTTTTTATCGCCTTCTTTTTTAAATTGCTATTCTTTGATAAATGAATAACCATACGGATTTAATATTATAAAATGTTTACTTTGAGGATATCAATGTCAATGTTGTGTGAAAAGAAATGTCCTTGGAGTCCAAGACCATAAACCGGTATCCCCTCCTTCTTAAGATGTAATGCTTGATTTCGTAGTGCCTAGAGAAACAGCAATTACGTATTCAATAATATCTTTTATTTGATTCCCCTAAACAGATTAATGAAGCTAAACAACAATAATTTAATTAGTGTGTTTCTAATAAACTTTGTAGTTTTTAATGCCTATGTTTTCATGGTTTTCTCCTTCATGTTCCTTTTTTTGTGGTTGTTTAGTGAGAGAGGAGATATGAATATACTAGTATATTTTTCAAAAAGTAATTTGATAAAGAACTAACCCTACTAACACCTTTGAACATACCGTCGTTTCGAATGGCTGGTTGATGACTTCGTAGTCGTTAAGGAACAGCTTCACGTGCGGCTCCTGTTGGTGGATCCACTGAAACATCTTCTCTGTTATATCTGGGTCACGTGTGTGACGTTCAAACCAGTCTCCATGGAGATTCTCGTTGTTGACATCCCAGTGTTCTAACCTATAAGCAAACTACATTTTGTATCCATTTTTTCTTAAAGAAATTTCCTCTACAATTAAATTGGAATATTTCCTAATTTTTTTTTTTTAGATGTATTCAAATGTTCTTAAACAATCCACCAAAAGTCGTTTCAAACAGGTTGAATCAAAATATATAAACTTTATAGAGGATGTGTTTACTCTAATTCACTACTATGATATCAATCCTGATAATTACCATCTACCATTATGAATAATATCTAATGACAGGTTTCTTTACGTGTAAACATTCAAAGAAAAAATATTTTTTTTAAAAACAAACACATTAACATAAAAAAGAATTTTTCATTTCATTGACTGAGAATTACAGCAAAAATGAAATAAAATGCTGAGAAAATCATCCCAGCTTACTTCCCCTTTGTCCTTGAGATCACTTGGGTCACGTGACCTTTCATAGTAGATACAAGTTCAGCTTGGGATTTTCCTTTCAGCCATTGAGGAATAAATTGTTCCACGTCCCAAAACATGTTGTGTCCTCGAACTTTAATTCTGTAACAATCAATGTCATAATTTACACGAAACAAATTATTATAGTTACTCACTTACCAGCTTGAGATGAGGTAATTCAGAGGTGATATACTTGCCCATGGGATTTCAATGCAGAAATAGCATTCAACGGCCTGTCCAAATTAACATGATTCTGGAAAAAATGAACTCATATCATCATCATCATCATGAAGATTATAACTGTCGATCAGACAGTGAAATTTTGATATTTATAACTGAACTGAATTTACTTCTGTCCACTCCATTTGCCTCCACTTCAAGGCATTTTCAAGGACTGCCCATTCAAAGTTATTATACACGAAATCCTGGTATCCTTTTTGAGATGGGTCGGTCATGGAGTCAGCAACAACAGCAGTTCCAAAGGCGAAATCTCGGTTCTTTTGGACCAACTGTACAAAGGAAAGGAAATTTTATTCTTTATTCTCACACAATTAGTGCAATAGTACTTAGAGAATTTTTTTTTGATTTTAATCAATATACTAGAGAAAGTCGAAAAAAAAAACACGTGATACTTTGCGTTATTCATTTCAGATATCTTCAATGCATATTTTTATACGTAATCTTTATAAGTCTATGAGAAGTGAATCCAATGGGTTCTAACTATCAAAGCTATCTTTTCTGCCTGCCCTTTCCTAAACATTTGTAGAAATTCCTTTGTCTTCTGCGACCCCTCCCCTTTCTTAGGGGTCATGATTTGAAAAATAATTATTATCAATATAAACTACTCCAGGATGCTTCCATGAAAGATATGGAGATAACGAATAGTATTCAAGATCAAACATCCATAAAACATTACAAAATAGGAGCAGAGCATACACAGACCTCCAAAACATTAGAGGTGGTAAAAGGTACCATGGACGAGTGAGCATCTCCTGCCGACCGGTCACACCCACCGTGTGTTCCTTTTCATAAATAATGGACTAACAATTATTAAGAAAAACTTCAATTAGCATTTGACTCAATGACAAATTGTCTTTGCTGACAAGGTCAATGTATCGCCCATAGAGGTTACGAAATGATGACTTTAAACGAGACTGCTGATATTCTTGTTTCATCAACTTGTTTTTCAATAATATACCTAGTTTTAGTAGTAGAGCATGCTCTTGCGTATCGAATCAACTGAGAGATATAAACTCGTTAGCAGGTGATGAAGGTATATTGCAAGACTAGTCGTAGTTTTTCACAAAGTTTTTCAGTATAGCTTAAAAATCTTTTGCCTATTTTGATCAAGGCCAAACCCCTGGGTCATGTTTTAAAAACTGGAATCTACACTAGTTGAGAATGTCCCATATAAAGACGTGTCATTCTTTGTTGATCTTGAGGAAAAAAACTTTTAAAGATTTTCTTCTTTATATTTCTCTATTAAACTTTCATTGCAGCCTTGTCCTTTACCAGGGAACCATCATCTGAACAAACTTGAATCTGCTAAGGTGAGTTAAGAAAATGGTCAATCGCGTTTCGCTCAAATAACAGTTTACATCAGAATATATTATGTTTAATATCATTAAAACATTATCCTCCTCTTTTCACATGAAGAATATGGAAAAAATCTAACAGTATTCAATATTAGAGTCCATAAAACAATACAAATTAGGAGCAGAGCAAATATGGACCTCTAAAACATCAGAGATGGGATCAGGTGCCATGGAGGAGTGAGCATCCCCTGCCGACCGGTCACAACCGCTGTGTGCTCCTTGTCATGATCAGGAAATAACTGAAAATCCGTCGTCAATTCGATGTTTAAATAATGGACTAACAATTAGTATGAAAATGTCAGTCAGCATTTGACTCAATGATAAATTGTATTTGCTGACAAGGTCAGCAAAACAAGTTCTTCACTTCTAAATTTACCTCAGTGGAGATCCCATGTGCATTCACTCCATGTGGCAATCTAAAGAAACGTATGTACATATTTTAATTGATTGAGCTTTGGTTATCTACTTTTATATCATCAAAAACACATGAAAAATGCACAAAGCAAAGGGCGGATAAAAGCTGTTATGTTTTACACCATTTATCAAAACATAGGGTCCACATCGGGTGTGAACGGTCATTAATGGGGATGATAACTTCACCTAGAAACTTGAATGATACCACCTCTGGAATTTAGGTTTATGTTTATACCCTTTTCACATAAAAGTATTGTATATAGTTTTTGATCGATAATTGTTCGTTATCCTCATATATATTTCATTTTTTTCAGTGATATTTATAATCATTGATAAATCTATATCAAGTTTCTTCAGTTAAGTAATAAAATGAAAAACCTATAAATTATTGTGCATAAAATATTTCCCTCTATACATGTATTACCTTTTCAAGATCCATATGCGAATCAAATCGACTGCAATAACATTAGGTGACAAGTATTCGAAGGTGCTTTTTTATCTTGCGTATGAATAATGTAAAAGGTAATGATTAATAATAGTGGTCGATCTCAAAAAAAATTATAAACAAAACAATTAATGGTAGAGGGGCATAAAGCACGGACCCCTTGATGTTCCGAAGGTGGGATCAGGTGCCCATTAGGACTGAGTACACCCTGTTGATAATTCACATCTGCCGTGAGCCCTGTATTTTGATCATGTAGACGGAACTTTCCGTGGTCGATGCAGTATAAAAACAAACGCCTAACAATTGGTATAAAAAGTCATCCAAAATACAACGTAATGTGCGTTAAATTTGCTAAGAAGGTCATTATTACAACCATATAATGTACGAAATGTTAATTTAAATGATGCTGCAGAAATCCCTGTAACATCAATTTGTCTGTGAGTAGGCTGCCTCTCTTTATAAAATAATCCTACTCATAGCAAGCTCTTGAGTAGCAAAAAATTTGAGACATAATCATCAAGATCAGGTAATAGTGGAATATTACTACATTAAATAAGGAAAATTAAGATGAAAAAGGTGATGTCAACTTCTTTGTCATTCAATTTAGTTGTTATTTATCATTTATCGTCCATAGTCAATAAACAATCTATTGTAATTTTGCGCCTCTTATATCAAGTTCATTTAGTAAGTTACAATATCTCAAAATGAAGAGCTATCTGCAGGCGACCTATGAATCTACTTGAACACACAAATTATCATCGGTTTTGTTGTTTGCTAGTTCAAAGCTTACATATAGGGCACTAAATTTCTGATTTGAAAAAGAAACGTGTATTTTACAAAAAGAGAACAGTGAGCATGGTGTAATAAAAAAAAATTCAAAAGCGTATCATTATCGTTCAAAGGGAAATGACGATTGTCATCACTGAGGAAAAGTTTTCATCTTCCTACGATACTGTCAACAGTCATTTCCTCAATGACGACAATAAAAAAATAATGAACAGTTACACCAGTTACTGTTTCTTAGAAAAATCATACTACTAAAATGGATACTTTGATATAATTCTTTAAAGGTAGATATTTTTATACTTTTATCATTTTTCTCTCCAATAATAAATGGGAGAAAACTTTCCATCCCGACGCACTTATCAGACAAAAGTACTAATCAGACCTCTTATTTACAGTGGATCATGATGCATCGTTGATGACCTGGCATGATATAGCAAAGCACATGTTTGACTTACTTAAATGAGACAGGGGCCTTCCGGATACTATTGATTCTGTTTTGGGCATCTGTCATCCAGTGGGAATTATGGGGTAGCTCCTGAGCACTGGCGAAGTCTACCAGGTAATTGACAGATATGTCTGGTATCTCTATGTATATACCAGCATCTGTGGCTCCTGAATAAAATGTGAAATACTACAGTAGTTAGACATTCGTAAAAAGGCCTATTGAATAGTAAAATCAATGAGAATGTATGTTATTTCAAGATAAACAAACCATTCTGGGCATGGAAATCGCCACTTATTTCCGTCCATCCAAATTTTAACTGCTGCATGGGAATTTTTGCTAGCCCGAAGTACTTAGGGTTACCTTAAGGATATGTTAGCTAATATGAGTTTTCATGATAGAAAATTTACGCAAATTACCAATAGCAAGTGTACCAAAGAGAGGTATGATTTACCGTCCTTTACCAAGTAAAATATTGTTTTCATTACACTTATATTAAGGCATAGTGACTTTTCATTTTGTAAGATCTGGTTGCTGAATACCGTTAACAGTAAGAGCCACGTTCAGTTTGACTTCGGCGTAAGCATGTCCAGCAGGAAGGTTAAGGAGCTTGAAGTACATCTTAACCACATAATTCTTCCCAGGAGTGACATGAAATGTCTGCC
Source organism: Saccostrea cuccullata (assembly GCF_032062105.1). Classification (NCBI taxonomy): domain Eukaryota; kingdom Metazoa; phylum Mollusca; class Bivalvia; order Ostreida; family Ostreidae; genus Saccostrea; species Saccostrea cuccullata. Next base: position 631,361 of record NW_026936117.1, on the reverse strand, counting down.
GGACTGCCGACCACGTATGATGTCTGCAACATCAGAAAGATTTTTATAGAAACCAGTAGCTCAAGCAATTAGCTAATGTCGAATCTGGTCAAGAAACAAATACTAGTATAAAACATATTTGGCTATGTCTTTACTTTGTGATTCATAAATTCAATGGCAATGTAAATAGCAATGCTGCAACCAGATAAACAGGAAAAAGGGATGGATGACATTTTACTCGCCTATGAGAGACCATGACACTGCGAGTTCCATGATACTTATCATCAGTACGGGAATTCAAGGTACAGTCAATGGCCACCCAATTACCGGAAAAGGAAGTGCTCTCAAAATCAGCATTGTGGAACAATTCAGTAGCTGCGAAAGTCCCATGAAATGTAAGACAAAAACAAATTGTGATCAAATAATTCAACAACATAGTGAAAAAAAACTGATACGCAGCAAATGGCCAGAGAGAACTTGATAGAACAGTTGGGTCAGTTCAGCAATAGATAAGCCTCCAGTCAGAACATTTCTATAAATAGAGAGAAATCTATTCATAGTGATTTTACATGTACAAAGGACATACAGTGGCTGCAACGTAAATGTTGACAAACCAATCGTGTAGAATCGTGCGTGATCGTTCGTGTATCGTGCGAGATCGTGCATGTATCAGACTCATTCGTTTTGCAGTTCTAATCGTGTGTGATCGTGCACTAAGAAACGTGTAAATATCTTTTTGTACGTTTTTATCGGAACGTTTTTTTTTTTTTTTTTTTTTGTCTAATATGAATTTAGTTTGTATGTTTTTTTTTAACCTCCAAATAAAATAAATGTGGCGCGATTTACATAATTAGAAGCTAATTATCGCTTGTAAATAAGCAATACAGTAAGTCATACAATATGTTGTCCTAATATAATCAAATAGCGTGACTTTTTGTGATAAACCGTACTTAGATGTTTAACGATTTTTCCTTTTATGTTCATTATGTTTGCTAGTTAATAATTGTGGCCAAGATATTTTTTTAAATTAATACATCAAGAATGGATATTTTTACAAATAAATAAATAAACAATTCACAATACTTACATTAATATTAAGTCGGCAAATATACATTTACACGACTTGATTGTCGGAGTTTCGTTTATCAGTGTTGATACACGGAGCCTACTTTCAATTATTTTAAATTTGTAATTTTGGGAAAAAAATAATTCGTAAAATAACTGTTGAATTTTAGAGATTAATAAAAGGAAACATGGATATACATGTGACTTATAATTAAATTCATTTTAATACCATTTTTTTTTCAATCTTATCCCTCTTACTACAAAATCAGTCTTCTTAAGTCGGAGATTTAAGTAAATAATTCCTTTTAATCTAAAATAAGCATCATTATCAGTTTTTCACTTTAAACCTCCTGAATATGGACATTTCCTCTTAAGTAAAAATAAAGGAACCAACATATTTATAGCTATATCATGTGTTGTATTTTTCTGTACTTAGTAATAGTTTATGGCTAAAAACAAACTTCATATACTTGGTAACCTTTTTAACCTTGCAGTTGTGTTATAGGATAAAGTCTTTGACAATGTTTGTTGCTGGAAATTAATAAATGTTTTTTAGTTCCCTTGTTTCTTATCACTTTCTCTGCAGTTGTTGTATAAAAATCGTTGTATGCCAGTTTTATAAAATCTTATACATGAAGCTCAATAAACATATAAATGATTCATTGTGCATGGTATTGTATGAACCCTAATAATTTTGAATATTTAACACTTCATAGATACATGTTTAGTATGTGGTATAAAAAAAAAAACTAGTACTTTTCAAGATATTTTTGGTTGCAGTCGGCAAAATGCATTTTTTTTTATTAATTTACCTGTTACCTGTTATTTCCCTCTCATGTCTTATAGCACATAGGGCATCCATGCACAGAACGTTTCCATTCTTTCCTATTGGCTGCTTCTTTTTGGCTCCATTCCATGACCGCCATCCAACATCTACCCTTTCCATGTTCTGCAATACAGTATCATGTTGTTTTTGGTTGTTGATGCATCTTGTTCCTTCTGGTGCCCCTGTTGAATCGATGTTACCGTCAATGTTTGGATTTTGATTCAGTCCATGTCCAGTAAACATCCATCTTTTCCTTCTTACTTTCTTGCTCTTATCCTTATTCTGTATAACAGGTCTTCACTTCTTATTCGATTATCCTTTCTCATCCTCATACTGAAAAAATAATATATTTTCGTGGTGTCAAACTTTCGTGGTTTGAGAAAAATATATTGGTTCGCGGGGATTTGATATCGTGGATGGAGAATTGTTGAGTAATTATATATTTTAAAAAGTTAACATTTCGGGGTGGACTTGAAATTGTGGGTCTCTTCACACCTCAAAACCAACGAAAATTAAACCCCCACGAAATTTTGTGATTTTACAGTATTCTTTCTTTATAATTTCTAAGGTTTTTTCAACTTGTTGTCTAATTCGTTTTTTCCATGATAAAGTTCCATTTCAAAAGGATTGCAGAAAATTCAAATTATGCACAAAATCTATAAACAAGTAACGAATGTGAAGAAGGCATAAAATGCGAATCTCTGGAAAGTCCAGATGTGGGATCAGGCCTAGGATGAGTAGGCAGTCCCTGTTGACCGGTAACACACGATGTGAGCCTTACATATTGATCTGGAAGTCGGAACATTCCGTGGTCAATTTCAGTCTAAAAACAAAGGCCTAGCTCTCTGGTTTTAATATTAATCTAAATCTGATGCACTGGCATCTGTTTTACTTTCCGTATGATTCCTCAATGTTTTTGATTGATTGCATATTGTTTAACGTTCCTCTCGAGAATGATGATGAAAGACACAGTCTGCAACGTTTATTGCTACAGAAAAAAATACATGTTCATTTATATGACCGGTAGGATTCAATATCAAAGAAGGCATAAAAAACTTTATTGCATTTGCTTTCTAGAAAAGTAAAATATGCCAAGTACTTCTTGTACTTCAGATAAATGACAGACACTGTGCAAAGATTATCACTAGAATCCATTCAATGATTGTTGCTTTTTTATATCAAACTTCCCTCTGGATTTGGGGAATTCGTTGCAATGCATTGAGTATTTCATTTTGCCAGGGTCTTTGGAAAAACTGTGATTTCATTTTCAGGAGTCTATTTCGTTTATTTACATTCAGAAAAGTACTTATTAAATATTTGTATATTATACCTATACCTGGGTGCTTCTTTTAATGATCAAACTCATCAGTGATTTAGTTGTACATAACGCAGAAAAACCTGTTGGTATTGCGTATACATTTAAGTAGGAGTTACGCGCCCATCTGATTGTCCGTTTTCGTCTTATAACGCAGATCGTGGTCACGTTATCACTATCCAATTAACTTGGATTTTCATTTCAATATCTAGTTTTAAATGATCATTTCCGCAGTAAAAACATTTTAAAATTTAAAAACTGTTATCTTAATTGATGAAGAATCACATATTTAATTTCAAGTAATTGAGAAACACATGACAATTTAAGTCCTTCAGACAAAATAAAACAGAATAAAGTACCAGATAATTATATTCGTGGATGGTAAATGTTGAGCATCAAAATAAGCTTTTAATATTCATTGTTTTCTATCACATATACTGCAGAAAATAAGTTAAATCTTAAAGTATATCAATTGTGTTAAGTATTTAATTTAAAAGTCATCTTATATAAACTTGACAATATTGTATTAACACTCGACATATATATCAAGTGCATTAGGTATTATATTAAAACCCAATAAATATCCAGTGCATCAAATGCTCAACTCAAACAGGTAAAAGATGAGATGGTATTTTGTTTATTTGTTGACCAGTTCTTATTTTTAACTCAACAGTAAATTTTTCTGAAGGGTGTACACAAAAAGCTGGCCAAAGAGGTTTTTCAAATATGACGTCATCAAATCGTACGATGAGATCTGACTCTGTTGTGTCCACGATGGATATACAGCCATTTGTATCGTCCACGAATACCCCGATTACTTTTCTCTGGGACGACATCTTGTTTACTAGGCCGACAGGTAAATGGCTGACGAGGTGGCCGTGATCCCAGCATTCAACGCAGACCTGGTGACATTTCTCACAAAACAAAACAGAGAAGCTCCAGCCAAACTTGTGGTGTCGAGTTGGTGACGTAAAATCAGACATTTCCATATTCGTAATAATGACGTCACATATGACATCACTGGAACTAAGATCTTCCCAAATGTCATAATTTATTTCGACTTCAAAATATGCTGCACAAGGAGAAAAGAACCAGATAGAGCCTGCAATTCCATTGTACACGCTGCCCTTGTTGACGAGGGTCGTCTGATACAGTGATACCGGTGTAGAGGTGTTAGAAATTATCAGCTTATTTCGAGAAATATAGCAGTTCTTGTGCAAAGTAGACTCATCAAGATGAAAAGGGGGACCTGTAAGTAAAAGAAAAGTCAATGCACAAGTTAGCAATTTCTTGTGGGAAAGATTTATTGATGAGTGATAGCTACTACAGTAATACAGGTGTAGGTCATTCGATGGCGCACTCCTCCGGATGTGTGTGAACTGATAGGTTTCCTTGGGGAAGATAAAGGCTTCATGTCGTCTGCAATTATAAAAAGGTGTAAACGATTATCACGAGAACACTGGAATATCGAATTTAAACTGAAAAATTGTCTGTTGATTGGTAATTATCTGGTGATGTAATTCAAGAGGATCATGTGATAAGAATAATCCCATGCACCAAATGTTAATAATTCGTAAAACATCAAATATAAAAAACATATATTCTAGATATTTACCCTGTTAAAGACTACTTTTTTTAAAAAAAAAAATCACATTCTCTCACTGAAAAATATATATTATATATTCTACTAGTATTTACCCTTTAAAGGATTACTTTTTATTTTTATCGGCCATACAGGCCCTCTTTTCTGTTTCCACATCTTTTCAGTTTTATTAAGTAGCATACAAGTAAACATGGGGGAATAATAAATAAAGGACATTGATAAAAATTTTGCGGAAATTTTTCAAGAAGACTCATAAGTAACTTCTTGATATCACATATGGCCAAAAAAAAGTGTGTTAAAATATATAATAAAATCGACAATAATGAGGAGAGAATGTCGTAATTGACTAAACATTTTAATAGATACAAACCTTGTGACAGGACTAAATCAGGAATGGGACATTTCATAAGATCAATGTTTTCAACGTCATCTGAAAAAAGAGGTTGTCAACCAGTAAGAAACAAATTAAATTGTTTCAATTGTACTGTATTTTTCCATATTTTTAAGTGTCAGCATTATCGACAAACTGAATATTTATCTTACCAGGTAACTGAAATAAATTTAAACTTTGAGACTTCTTATTACCTTTAGTACCTGTGAAACAAGAATGACCATTAACAGTCTACCTACCATCAGGTGACAGTGGTCTATCTATAATATCCAGCTGCTGGCTATGGGTGTAAAACGGCCGCCCAAGTATAAAGACATCCACACTGTAGATACCAGTCACATCCACACGGAACTGTGTCGTCAGGAGTCCCCCATCCTCTCTCTCACACGGGGACAAGGACCGTGTTATTTTTCCGGTGTGATCTACCAAACAGACCTGGACATCCATTTCTTCTTCCTCAATTCCTACTTGATGTTGATCAAACAACTCAATTCTAATTTCAAAGGTTTCATCAACGTGTGCAAGAGATGGAATAAAGATTTTGGTATATGGTGCATAGGCATTTGAAAATACTATGTTACCAAAGTTATTGATTCTTTCCTTCAGTTCTTCAAGCTTGTTCTGGGAAGAAAAACGAATAGTGGAGCTAATACAAGGAAGACATCTATTTTCTTCATCTGTAAGCTTCAAGAATTGTTCTCTAATGATTTGTTCAAGGTTAATGAATTCTGGTTTATTTCCACTCTCCAGAATATTTTTAAGGTAACTCCTGCCATCCTCTATGACGTTTTTTAGCATCTGGAATTCCTTCTCTTGTTCCATTAGGAGTGCTCTTTTAGTCTTTTGTTTTGATTTGATGAAATTTTTCACTTCAGACTTTCTTCTTTCAAGCTGTTTCATCAGGAGATTAAAATTAAAGTCGGCATCCTCGAGAGCTTCCTCGCCCAGTCGATCCACGTTGCTTATCTCTTCCTTTATCAACGACATCGTCTCATCCACACCATCACTTTGATGCTGCAAAACTGCCTCTATGGTTTTGATATTCTTTAATCTAGTCTCAAACACACTTTCAATTGTTTTGACTCTGTGGCTGTCTTCAATGTGGGAAATCACACATAATGAGCACAAACACTGTTCGCAACCTTTATTGCTACAAAAAAATTTTAGTTGCTCATTTGAATGCCCAGGAGCTTTACATTTTGAAGAGGCCATAACATAATGTTGTTGCAAATTCGCATATTCTTCAAGTGAAACAATGCCATGATCGCGGTATTTCTTGTACTTCTGATGAATTTGCAAGCACTCGGGGCAGAGGTTATCGAGACAATCCATGCAACGATGTGTTGCCTTTGGTTCTTGATCACAGAAGTCGCAGTAGACTTCTGTCTGGGCTTGGGGATGCTCTGCAATGTATTTCATCTTCACGGGGTCTTTTGGATATATAGTGACGTCATTATCTGGAGTCTCATGAGCTGATTTACATTCCGGGCAATTCAAAACCTCATCAAAGACGAGTTCGCACAGACAGTACAGGCATACGTCATGTAGGCATGGTAACAGACGTGGCTGATGATCTTCGTCATTATACACGTGGTTACATCGGCGACAGGTAAATGGAAAAACCCGCGAATCCAGATTCTTTATCGCGCTCGTGTCTGACATATCTAAAATGGATAAGGGAGGAAATTAAAATAATTTACATAACCAATTAGCTTAGTATGAATGCCAAAATACTTTTTTAATGTCCTACAGTGATGTAGGTTAATACTCACTTTTAGTGTGTTACAACAAGTAATATACATAAGAGTTTCCACTCTGAAAACATACTGGAAAAGACAAACTTATGCTTTACCATTGACAACGTTTAAGATTGTGCTTTGTTGATTAATATGCAAGACAAAGGATCTTATCGTGTTGTTTAAGTCAATATAATCCAATTATCTTTGGCATCGCATTTCTTACATCTATTATTCATGGGTGTAGCTTAAAGTAATTCTGAATGAATGATACAAGGTATTTAAATATACGAGAAAAATAGGCGCGGATCGAAGTATTTGGTTCTGTAAATAAACCAGGAAGCGATATAGGGCTCTTCAGCGGGTTTACTCCTCGAGCGATTACCTCTACTGTGTACGCATTTAAAAGTCAAAAAGGAGTGCACACTTTACACTGCACTTTTATTTACTTGTCTGGGGGGAAAATCGTAGTTAATTAAGAAGGAAGTTTATTTATGGAGTTTTCCTTTGAATCCTGTATTTACTCAGAGGACCCACGACGACCTAACTGATAAAATATAATTATCATCAGTGTACCTACACCTTGATATAAACCTTTACAGCTATTTTACTTCCTGGATCTTAATTGTTTACTCAGATTTGCATTTTATTTTTAGAGCTCTGATTCGTGGCGTTTGTAGCGTTTGCGGTTTTATGTTTTACTTTAAGGGACGTGCATTACACGTGAATAGGTCACGGGAGGAGATCTAGATAATGACGAGGACGACACAATATGTGGACGCTTTCTGGGTAGGTATTCAAACTCGGTCAAGAATTTTGTAGCATTTAAATCACGAGTTTATCGCTAGAAATGATAATTATTCTACTTTCATATACACAGAAAGGTGTATGTATAAAATGATTAATAGCTTCTGGTTTCACTAATGTTGACGTGTTATCTGAACAAAATGTTTTATTTCTTAAGATGGAGAGTTAATAAAGTGATATAAACATATGTCATCAAGTCAAGGTGTCAGAAATGTTCTGTTTTAATATTCATATTTCTGTACTCTTTTAAAAATCACGTGAATTTAAACATATATTACCTCCACTCTTTATTTTACAAACCGGTTCTGGAATTCACAACTTTTTTCGTTTGAATGTGTATTTAGGACCCCGACTTCACCAATACTAAAGGTTTTGAGATCCTCTCCAAAAGAAACAAAGATATAAGGAAGGTGTCAAAGGAATTGGAGGATTATTACAAAGAAAGGTGGGGTTATAAATTAATGTGTATCTATCTCCCAAGTGTTTCCTGCGTGAATATACGACAGTTTTAAGACAAGATAAATAATAATAAGGAAAGTACATAATCAGCGATTTGTAAAAGTTTGTATTTGTAATTTATAAACGAGGATGAAGGGACGAGCGTAAAGTTATCGCTAACGAATTCATTACAGCGGTTTTAATATCAGACTAGATTGTTTATCTCAATGACCTGTAATAGTGTCGGTGTTTATTATTTATATAGAGCCAAGGCGGAACAGGTGTACAGCAAAGCCATCCAAGCTCTGGTCAGAAAACTAGAGGGCAAAGAGGAAATCGGGTGTGTATAGGAGAGGGGGGAATGATTTCCTTTAAAAGATAGAAATATGATTTTAAAATACATGTACTAAAAAAAAGACAAGAATCTCGTACTGCAGCAAATTCATATATACAAGAGAGAGAGAGAGAGAGAGAGAGAGATCTTTAAAGACAGAAACATATGAGCAGGCCCCATGATCATGAAACTTCTTCAGCGTATTATAAGTCAAAAGCTTTATGTTGAACTAAAACGTTGAAGAAGTCAGACAGATAAACATAAAACTTACTTGTCGATATGCATTTCAAAAGTGTTGTTATCAGCAAATTTATAGATAATTAAAAAAAACATTTTACGAGCAACTGAGTCAAAGTCTATATCATGATCCTGGGGCCTGGAGGCTTTTCACGGACTCCTGTGTTTACTTAGTGACGTGGGTAAGTCTGTGTTATGAAAATGTGGCTAGACTTTTCACTGACTCCTACTCTGTGTTACTTAGGGACCTGGGTAAGACCGTGAGGGAGCTGAAGACGCAGACGGAGAGGATCGCCCGAACTCATGAACAGGCGGGAAACGACTTCCAAATACTCTACAACGAGCTCAGCAAGTTCGACGACGACCACAAGTCTATTAAACAACAGGTGAGCTTTTTAGGACAAGTCCACTTAATACAATTAGTTTTTAGCTCATCTGAGCCTCAATGCACTCTCTTAAGGGATGATTGCCAAAAACCTTTCATTCGTTTACACGGAGGTTCTCAGCTTACTTAGCCATGAAAAAATAAAAGAAAACATGAAAAATAAACGATGCCATACGTCTACATGTAAAAAAAGAAAACCGGGGCAAAATTTGTATAAATATTTACTGACATAAATACTGCACAATGAAGTTTTTAACTTGGATAAACGTGAAGATGATCAACATTAAATTGTAAACGAACATAATATTTAGATTACTAAGAATGCTGCAACTTCGGGGTAAAATGCATATGCATTTCCTTATGTGTTGATGAGTTTCTTGTTTTCGTTGAAAACAAATTAACACAGGAAACCCAAAGCAAGAGAATGAAAGATTGAAGTGACGACTGTAAATATCTGTCAATTCAGAATTTGTCTTTTTGCTTATTGCTGTCACAAAATTTTAAATTCGAGACTATAACTCAGGGTCCTTTCTAACATCGTACTGCATGTATATGTATCGAAAAGCTCCACTATCGTGTTGTAAGATCTATAATTTTCTTATCATGTGACTACCCAGTACCTCGTTTATTATATGCCATTTGATACAAATCATAGACATGAAACACTTAGAGGAAGACAATTTTAATGTCAGCAGTTTTTCTACCGTTAGTTATTTGTTGAAACATAAAATTATTTCATAAAGTTTGGGATTGTTTTATTAGTAAGATTGCTGGAAGTTGATACTTAAACACTAAACAAAACTTGTCATAAATTAAAAACTCAGGCAATTAATGGTTTAATTGTGAGACACTTAGATTACTTATCCTCTCATTTCATTTGATACTTTGTGCATATTTTATAAGTGAAGATTTTTAAGAGCGAATATTTTAACCAATAAAACATAGACATTTTTTGTCTGAGGACTTAGTTCGCTTGCTCTCATATGTTGTCCTATGAATTTCCAAAGTATTAAGTTTTGTTATACCTTATATCAAAATATATGAGAGATTTATACTTGACAAGAAAATAAGGAATAAAAACTATTTGAAATGTGATTTTTGTAATTTTAAGTAAAAAGAAGCCTTTTACATATAATCCATTTTTTAATGCATATTTTGTGAAAAAAATTAAGAAATAATGCTTAAATAGAACGCGGGACCAGATACACTGATATGTTCACATATCAATATTGAAGCGGAAATTACTATTTATTTGATTTTTATTGAGATACATGAGAGACCTTTTTGACTTTTTTTATATTTATCTTCTATATTTAGATCGAGGACAGAACAAAATCAAGTCAGAATGACAAAATCCAAAAGTACAAGACCTGTATGTCGGTAAGTAAGAAGATTTCAGGTAAATCTATCTTCAGCCATAAGGCACGTGTATTATTATGCTTTATTTGAATAATTTTACTTTTGTTTAGTGTAAAGAGAAATACATCACAAAATGTAAAGAGAAGGAGGCTGCCGAGGAGGCATTTAACCAGGCCCGACAGAGTGTACAGATTACATCGAAAGACTTAGCCAAGGTACGGCCTACTGACTGACAAATATGACGTCATAATTATGATGATACCTGAGTAGCTTTTTATAAGAAATCAATGAAGACACAAATACATCATAATTTTTTTTTCAATAATAGGTTGGAAAATCAAAAGAAAAGGCTGACGAAGCCCAACAACAGGCAGGTTAGGAATCAACATACATGAAAAATTTGTCAGATTTGCAATCTAACTAAAATTAGATCCTTTACGCTCCTTACAGCGACATAACAAAATAAAGGAGCGTAAAGGATCTAATTTTAATTTGAATGTCGGATTTGTATCTTATGCGTAAACCTTTGTATGAAATAAATAGAGATAGCGAACAGTATCCAAAATCAAAAGTCCATTCAAACGATACAAATCAGGAGCAGAGTAAACACGGACCTCTAAAACATCAGAGGTGGGATCAGGTGCCATGGAGGAGTGGTCGAGTTCCCTTCTGTGAATCAAGAGTACTGCATGTGATTGTCTAATAAATCTGAAAACAACACACTGAAGTAAAAGATATTTTCCGCAGTACTTAAAATCTCTTTCAAAGAACTTAAATTTACTTCAAGCGAGTATAAAAACAACCCATCTTAGTTTCAGATGAAATTAAAGTATGAAATACTAGTCCATATTTTGAGGATTGACCCTTTTCTTGTCAGATGTAAATTACAAGAATGCGGTGCAGGCAGTGGAGATTTCTAGGAAGATGTGGGAAAAGGAGATGGAGGACGCCTGTAATGTAATTATTGTGTGAACGATGGATGTGTGCTGTAATAGAGTATTTTATTTATAGGATAGGATGATGGAGGACGCCTGTAATGTAATTATTGTGTGAACGATGGATGTGTGCTGTAATAGAGTATTTTATTTATAGGATAGGATGATGGAGGACGCCTGTAACGTAATTATTGTGTGAACGATGGATGTGTGCTGTAATAGAGTATTTTATGTATGGGATAGGATGATGGAGGACGCCTGTAATGTAATTATTGTGTGAACGATGGATGTGTGCTGTAATAGAGTATTTTATTTATAGGATAGGATGATGGAGGACGCCTGTAATGTAATTATTGTGTGAACGATGGATGTGTGCTGTAATAGAGTATTTTATTTATAGGAGAGGATGTTGGAGGACGCCTGTAATGTAATTATTGTGTGAACGATGGATGTGTGCTGTAATAGAGTCTTTTATTTATAGGATAGGATGATGGAGGACGCCTGTAATGTAATTATTGTGTGAATGATGGATGTGTGCTGTAATAGAATACTATAGTACTGAGTATTTTATGTGTTGGAAAGGGACATGAAGGACGCTTGTAATATTATTATCAAGAGTGAAATACATCAGCTATGTTTATTTGAAAAGAATGCATGTAATGTTTGAAAAGCTTTTTTGATATGATGATAGCAAGTTTTATATGTTACGTTTTTGTAATAAATGTACGTTGTTTAACGTTCCTTTCGAGAATTTTTCACTCATATGGAAATGCCACCACTTGCTGGTGGAGAGCGGCAAAATCTGTCCTACACTCGGCACTTACGGGCATTGAGCAGTAAAGAATCTTTTTTTTTGTGCCAGCACCTATGGTGACAGGGACCTCGTTTTATATGTACGGTCTCATCCAAAGGACCGATCTCCACGTCCTACATTGGGATTCGAACCCGCGACGTAAGGATCAACTCCTTACTTCGCTACTCTAGAGCACATGCTCTAACCACTGTGCCACGCAGGCGACTGATACCTTTTTGTAACGTTAGTGCTTGTTTCATTCTTGTAACGTTAGTGCTTGTTTCAGTATAGGATGTTGGTTATCTAATCTTTATATGATAAGAGAACTTTTGAAATCTTTTGTTATGTTATTGGAGAAAGTTTGTTTGTGAGTGAAAGATGCTTGATATACGATGTCCTCAATCATGCACTATACGAAGTTTTCGTTATATTTCTCCACCATTGCAATATAATATAGTACCTACTAAATCTCTATTCAAATTTTTAAAAATGCATTTTGTTATTCAGATCTTTTCAGAAGTGTCTATTTATGGTAGTAATTATGTCTAGAACTCCCTTTTTATTCAGTTGCTTGTTATAATGCGTTTAAAACAGTTGAAGTTGATCTGTAATATATCCTTTTATCCACAGCAATTCCAGCGGTTGGAGGAACAGAGGGTAGGGTTTTTTAGAGACAGCATATGGAAGTGTACCAATGTCGACTCTAAAGCATGTGTGGACCACGACGAGGTTAGTTTCTATAACAAATTAAATATTGCCGAACGAAAAGTTAATCCCTTGGCTCAAAAGTGTATGATTGAATACACTCATCATTGAGCTGCTATAAAAAAATTAAATAAGAAGAAACCGATTCCATATTGAAACACTTCTGATTGATATAAGACAAACAAGATGAGCGTCGTCATCGAGAACTGTATTAAATGATGCGATATTAGTACTTATCTGGTAAGAATTTTACTAAAGATGACAGTGATGCAACGAAGAGATTAATCATACAACAATAAAATGTACATATCCGACATAGTGTTTTCTCTTATTCTCTATAGTTTTTCTAAAGTTTGATTCCTTCGGCACCCGTTATACTCTACTTACCTGTCATTTGGATCCTTATAATGTACATACACTAATAAACAAACATTTTGAGATGTACGCTGTTTATCAAACTTTGCTTATGCCAATCTTCTTACTTGTTGAACAGTGCGCTGAAGCTGTTCGGAACGTCTTGCAATACTGTGATATTTCCAAAGACCTACAAGAATTCATAGATAACAACAAATTATCGGGAAGAAGACCGGGTAAGCAAAATATCTGCTATATTTCTCTACTGTATGTGATATATGAACATTGTACTGTTTAATTATGAAACCTAAAAAGGTATATGATGAGCTGTTGACTGTACTACATAGAACCGATAGTATTTGAAGACTACGACCGCCGAGCTCCAAGTACTCCACCACGTAGCCACACGATGAGGCCCCCACAACCACTCCCACCCGCCCAGCAGCATAGAGTCCCGCCACCCAGACCCTCCGAGGGACCACTCATCTCCTTCGAAGAAGGTAGAGGGACTTAGTAGAATGACTGCATCGAATTAAAATAGCAATTTTGTTTCGTACACGGTTGCTTGTGGAACCTAATGCTACATGTTTGTTTTTCCAGACAATTGCAAAAAGTACAAAAAAAGTTAATAAGAATTCAAAAAGAATCCTTGATTTTTTCCCTACTAACCCTGGGAATTAATTTGTTGCTTTTTTTAATTCCACGCATGCTTAGCTGACGAGCATTATGCTTTGGCGGGAGCCATACCGTCTGGAGATTATTCTTATGCTCGAGTTTTCCAAGGTAAATCGGAGCAAACACTGCATGTCATTATATAGCATGTCTACACTGTAACCATCCCAGTATAATCTATGTATCCACTTAGCTCTTAAGAGAGCACTACATTTATAACATCAGAACCTCTCATAACTTTCTCTCTTTCCTATTTCAAGTGCTGTGCATTTCAAATGCACGATTTGTTATTTATGCATTTCATCATCTATTTTTGTTCTTTAAAACATTCTGAAGTATATTTGACAGTATGTGAGACATGAAATTCATCTTGAGGAATCTATTAATATCTGCTTTCGACATAAACTGTAAATCATTATCTTGTGCATTTCTTGTCAGATATTACTATCCATTGTTATCTGAGTATTTTAGCGCATGATCTGTACTAGTTTCTTTCTACAAAGATTCCAGGCCCTCTGGACCAGGTTTAACGCCCGGATCATTGGTTAACATTCTCAAGTCTTATCAAGCAAAGGTAAATCTCCACTCCTCCTACAGGAAGTCTCGTCATATCTCGTTTAGATATCTCCATTAACAGGAAATCTCGTCATATCTCACTCACATCTACCTCTGATGACAGAGTTCATTTTCTTTTGATTGATTTCTACTGATTGATTTGATTTAAAAAAAAGGGGGGGGATTAAAATTTTTAAAACTTAAAAATTTAATTTTGTAAAGAGATGTGAATTTCTTAGACAGAATATTTGTCTTTATTTCCTTTAGAAAAATGAATTTAAACCACGATTATTTATAATATGGTTGTTATAGGTGTGCAAATTAGAGGTGTACATTAGGCCAGTCATAATCTGTGACCTTTAACTTCTCTGTAGAGTCCGTCTGAGTTAACAGTGGAGATAGGTCAGAAGGTGGAGTTTATGCGGGATATGAAGGCGGGGATGACCCAGGTCAAGGTGGGGGAGAGATGCGGACTGATCCCCACTGCGTGTGTTCGAATGGGGACCACGACTTACCTGTGAATTCTCACCTCGGAAAGAAACAACAAATTACAATAAAATTACTGTGGCTGTGTATGTTGTTGTGAATCGTTATGTTTAAATGTCATTTGTTTTTGTTTTAAATTATATTTAATGTTATTATTATTCTATTTACATGTATATGTAATTTCATGTTTGGCAATGTACAGGCACGTAGCATCAAGGGGGCCTGCTCCCACTTTTTCCCAGACACACATGTAAGTTTATTTACAGGAAATGTTCATTCAAAGTCCGGTTGCCCTCCCCCCTTTTTGATTGCAGTATTGTCAAATAAGGGTAATATTAGGGTAATGCTGTGTTAGAGTAAAACTTTGGTACTAAAACATGGAGTTTGGACTTTTTCCCTTTTTTTTTTTTTTTTGCTTGTCAATTGACATTTTTTCAGGTAAGTTGATTTATTTCTTTCTTTTTTTTTGGGGGGGGGGGAGGGGGTGGGGGTGGGGGGTTGGAACCCACCCCCTTTCAAAAACGATGCTTCGTAACTGATGTATACGAATTTAATTTATTATCTTCACCCATTTGTATGTCTCAAAGAGAGAAAGAGAGGAGAGAGAGAGAAAGATATCGAGAGAATTTCAATATCTATAATATTTAGTCTTGCATTAAGTCAACAGTTGCATCATTTTTGGAGCCAAATTTCATTAAGGTGCTAGGGCAAGGGTATTTAGTAATTTGCTTAAGTTGTTCGGTGCATGAAAAATAAAATATCGTTACGAACTGTATGTAATCGTGCATTATTTCATGTAAGGAATGTTTTTCATTGGTCATGTTCGTTTAGTTTTGCTTGTAGTAAGGTAAAATATATACAGTATATAGATGCGTAATTCATTGACAGATGTCTTATTCCTATATGATTGTTTTAACTTCATGTCTATTTGTTTTCACTCATTACTTGATGATAATGCCGTGTACCTTGTCGCTTTAATGTTGAAAAATGTGCAATCAGATAGGTAGAATTAATCACACGTATAATTTTTTTTCAAAGTTTGAGATAAATTATTTATTCTGTGATTCATGCGTTTGGTTTTTTCTTCTTCTTTCTTTCTTTAATCTAGAAAATTCCATTTTTAGCTCTACTGGTCAGAGACCAGAAGAGCTTATGCGATAGTAATGCGTCTGTCGTCCGTCTGTCTGTCTGTCTGTCCGTCTGTAAACAATTTTTCAAAATGCTACTCCTCCTACAGTTTTGGTCTGATTTCAATATAACTTGGTACACAAGTCTGTAAACAATTTTTCAAAATGCTACATTTAAAATGCTACTCCTCCTACAGTTTTGGTCAGATTTCAGTATAACTTGGCACACAAGCAGACTACACTAAGATACATAATTCTGTATATCGGTTTTTGATTTCGATGAACGGTGTTGCCGTTGTTACTAAAAATAGAAAAAATTGTGAAAATCATTCAAAATGCTACTCCTCCTACAGTTTTGGTCAGATTTCATATAACTTGGCACACAAGTAGACTACACTAAGATACATAATTCTGTGTATCGGTTTTTGATTTCGATGAACGGTGTTGCCATTGTTACTAAAAATAGAAAATTTGTGAAAATCATTCAAAATGCTACTCCTCCTACAGTTTTGTCAGTTTATATATCACACAAGTGTTTTCTGTGTAATATTACTTTGTGAAAATCACACACTCCTCCTATAGTTTTGGTCTGATTTCAATATAACTTGGCACACAAGTAGACTACACAAAGATACATAATTCTGTGTATCGGTTTTTGATTTCGATGAACGATGTTGCCATTGTTACTAAAAATAGAAAATTCTGTGAAAATCATTCAAAATGCTACTCCTCCTATAGTTTTGGTCAATTTCAATAAAACAAGTTTAAGATACATAATTCTGTGTATGCTTTTTGATTTCGTCCTGTTGCCATTGTTACAGTTTTAATTTCTGCTATTTTTTTAATCTGATAACTTGGCACACAAGTAGACTACACTAAGATACATAATTCTGTGTATTGGTTTTTGATTTCAAAGAACGGTGTTGCCGTTGTTACTAAAAATAGAAAATTCTGTGAAAAACATTCAAAATGCTACTCCTCCTACAGTTTTGGTGTGATTTCAATATAACTTGGCACACAAGTAGGCTACACTAAGATACATAATTCTGTGTATCGGTTTTTGTCATTATTCTATTGATTGCTTTTGTAGAGTTTTATATCCCAACTGCTACTTTTCTCTTTCTTTATTATAAGTACAAACCAGTAGAGCTTCAGTCTCGACAGAGACTTCTGGTTTATTCAAGAAATATGACAGGAACCCCAACTCTTACCGTGCGCCCCCCCCCCCCCACCCCCCTTTGAATTTCTTGTATGTAAAACATATAATTATCTTTAAATCAAGTAAAGAACATCTCTTATTTGTAAGAATTTGTCGGTTTCCGGGGGCTTCGCTCCCGAACCTCCACCAGGGCCTTGCCCAAGATCCACTGCATGGAAGTTTCAGTGCAGCCCCGAGATCCCCTGCCTTCTGCTGCATCCCCCCTTCCACTCCCCATTACGAAATTCATGGATCCGTCACTGTTTTGAGCTTCTCGCTCCACAAAAACGTTCACATGAACGATGAGGATCAGAAACCTTTGAATAGGGAAGATGATGGACAACGTATATTTTTATTTTCATTTTTTTTTAGAAAAAATTGATAGTCATAACTCTAAAAAAAAAGGCATAGCTGCCTTACCGACGACACGGCCGACTCAAGTATTTAAAAGGAAATCACCTGTTTCTATTTATAGATACATATACCTTTTTCAATTCAAAATCAAACTACATGTATGTAATCATTTATGGACCAATGTTATATTTTCATAGTTTCAAGTTTGTTACATCACAATCTTTTTGCTTGTTCAATACTCGTATTCTAAACAAGATTTTTAGAAAATTTTAAAAATAAAACAAGCTAGCAGCTTTGACTTTGGGTCATTAAAATAGTTTAGTATTGTTTTTCCCGAGATACTTTCAAGATGTATTGTTGTGCCGGTATTAGATATCTCTTACATTATTTATACATGTATTATAAAATAATAAAAGAAAACATAGGAAAAATGCACAGAGAGAGAGAAACAAGAAATCTGTGAGCCAATGCTCACTAGTAATACCCCGCTCTGACGTAAATAAGCACTATCATGTTAATATATACACAAAATCAATTACAGGCAGATGCGCAGAAAAAAATGAAGTTGACATCAGATTCATATCAAAATTAATCCCACCATATTTCATGCCTCAACATAGAGTATAATAAAATTTCAAGCATCTGCTATGAATAGCTAATGAGAAAACTGCGACAAAGATTTGTAATGTATGAAACGCACAGACAAACAATAAGTTGACATCGGATTTAAACAAAAATGTATCCCACCATATGACATGCCTCAGAGAAGATTGTGACAAAATTTCAAGCATGCTTTGTTATGTATGAAATGGACGACGCACAGATAAACAGGAAGTTGACATCGAATTTGACAGCCTCAGAGAAGATTGAGTAGTTGCTGAGAAAACTGCGACGAAAATTTGTTTCGGACGGACACACGGACGGACAGACAGACAGACACACAAGGGTAAAACAGTATACCCCCCTCTCCTTCGGAGCGGTCAGCGGGGGTATAAAAAAAATAGAAGCATAGATAAGAAACATGCACTGTGAAACTCGAACTCACGATCACTATGTCTTCAATCCAGCAATCATACCACTACGCCACGAAGTCATTGCAAATGGATGAATAAATTTAAAGAGGCTGGGTGGTCGTGGCCATTTTCAGAATATTTTGATCTCCTTTAGAAGAGAGCTCCATATAAAGATATAATAAAATGATCAAATTTTAAAATTAAAAGTTATGAAATTTTTCTTTGCCAAATGATAGGTGACAGCTTAAGATATCATATCTTAAAAAAATAAGCTATACCTAGTGGTTAATAAAAAAATAATCTGTTGACCCCCTAGCCTCCTTAAAACAGATTGTTGAATCTTAAAATAATTTTGAGAAGAAAAATTAAAAACATATCTTCAGCATTTTCAATATCAAGACCACCTTTAACCAAAATTATCTAAATGTGATGAAGTGCAGTCAAATCCAAATAAAATTATTCAAAAGTTGTTTTTCTGGTTAAGGGTGGTCTTTTGCTACAGTTTGTCCTTGTTTAGGGGGGTAGCTCAGTATTCAATGTATTCTCCATATAAACTGAACGATTTTTATATCTATCATATGAGGGAACTATCAATATTTAAATTTTTTTTTTATGTGATTTGCTTTAGGCATGTATAAACTAACATTGTATGACAAAATTTTGGTTAAACAATGTATTTAAAAAATCACTACTAAAGTAGGCGAAAGTGACTATCAAATGCGCTATGGCTCTTTTACAACTCTCTCTTTCTCTCTCTCTCTCTCTCTCTCTCTCTCTCTCTCTCTCTCTCTCTCTCTCTCTCTCTCTCTCTCTCTCTCTCTCTCTCTCTCTCTCTCTCTCTCTCTCTCTCTCTCTCTCTCTCTCTCTCTCTCTCTCTCTCTCTCTCTCTCTCTCTCTCTCTCTCTCTCTCTCTCTCTCTCTCTCTCTCTCTCTCTCTCTCTCTCTCTCTCTCTCTCTCTCTCTCTCTCTCTCTCTCTCTCTCTCTCTCTCTCTCTCTCTCTCTCTCTCTCTCTCTCTCTCTCTCTCTCTCTCTCTCTCTCTCTCTCTCTCTCTCTCTCTCTCTCTCTCTCTCTCTCTCTCTCTCTCTCTCTCTCTCTCTCTCTCTCTCTCTCTCTCTCTCTCTCTCTCTCTCTCTCTCTCTCTCTCTCTCTCTCTCTCTCTCTCTCTCTCTCTCTCTCTCTCTCTCTCTCTCTCTCTCTCTCTCTCTCTCTCTCTCTCTCTCTCTCTCTCTCTCTCTCTCTCTCTCTCTCTGTAAGGAAGCTCTCGTATTCTGCAGTTTAGAGGGAGCACAACATCAAAAGTCCCAAACATGTAAAGTATATTTGTGTGTATCTTCCACCATGTGCCTTTCTGTAATATATCCGGGAGAAGTAACGCGCGTCTTTCATGATAACCCTGGTAACGGAAACGTCCTCTCTGTATCAGTTTTTTAACCAAAAAAATTTATATATTCCCGGTTTCCCACCAACTGCGGGGAAAGTTCTTTAATGTGATTAAATATCTGTATTAGGAACTAATTCTTATTTGTACTTTAATTACATAGGGAAAACATGTCCTTTTAGATTAATCTATTAGATATCAAGCATAATCTGTCTTGGTTTATGTTTTCCAGCATCCAGTAGCGGGGTTTTAGGGGGCTCATTCTCTCCCCTTAAATTTCCAAAAATTATGTTATATTTGTATATATTTACAGAGGAGAAACCGTCATGATATTAAAATGAGCATATTAAAATACGGTGAAAATTGAATTTCAATATAAATCACATTGGTAATTTGCAAAAGCTATCAATATTTGCGGGGAAAAACCCACAGAACTTGCAAGTATCCGTTCTAAGTGTATACATAAGAGGTATATTCATATTTTAAAGTGCTGATAATATAAAAAATTATTGAAACTTTAACATCCATTTAATATTTTCTCCTTTATAGTTCAAGATACTAGTATACATTGCCTTTCATCAGTCAGTAAAATCCACTAAGAGACTATCAGATTTCTTGAATGGTAGTCCTTCCATCAATAACGAACAATGACATACATGTCAATAATCATGTTAATACAATATTTAATTTATTTTGTCCAATTTAGATGATTATTTGTACAGATGTAAGAATAAACTATATTTTTTTTTTTTAGTATGGGAATTAACATTGCAGAATGCAGATACAAGGATATGCGGGTTTTTTCTGCAACATTAATTTCCCTACTAGCACTACCAACCAAACAAAGCATTTTATTGATTTTAAAAGTAAATCTCCAACATTGTGTTCTTATACTAACCCAATAAGCCACTAAAAGCTAACGGAAAATTCGATACAACAAGAACTGAAATACTAAACAGTTTACTAGTTGACAGTATTTCATTATTTGTTTTTTATAAATCATGTTGGGCTTTATAAAAGATTTGTGTTTCATGTACTGATGCTTAAACTGACCGAGTTTTACCATTCTAAGGCAAATAATGTTCATGATTTGGACAGAATTCTGCCATATTTGGTCACATTACCTAAGAGGTTGCAGTGACCTATCAGTAATGTGTTTTCACCTTCCTCCTAATGAATTCATTAAAGAAAACTACATAAATGAAGATATAGGTATAGTCTAATCAATACCAGGTGAAAATACCAGGTGCACATCTTTCGGAGTGTACATATTTCCAGATAAATCCATGCCATAGTCTCTCACTCCAAATCTCTAGGGGCATGTCTCAACAAGATCAATTCTACAGACAGACAGATGGACACACAGACAAACAGGCTGATTCCAGTATACCCCGTAAGAAATTTCTAGTTCCAATTTCCATTTGTTTGCTATTTCAATAGATACAAAAAACATAATTCAGTCAATTTATTCCTTTAAAAAATAACAATAAAAGAGACACTGAATTGTACACTTAAACATACATACTATAACCATGCTAAATTCCTAATGCACTCTTACAAACAACATTACAGATAAACTTATAAACTTGTTCATGATTTCTGCTCTTCTTGTAAGCTTCGATGAAAATAAATAAGTAAAAAAAAAATCTTCCAACAAATATACAATGTACACTGTTTACAAGCTAACATAAATTAAAGCACTAACACTTGCAATCTATCCCACCTCTTTTATGGAGATGGACATTTCACCTCCTTTTTTAAAGGGAGATGGATATTTCACTTCTTTAAGGGAGATGGGCATTTCACTTCTTTAAGGGGGATGTACATTTCACCTCCTTGTCCAGGAGAAGCTCCCTCGATGAGTATCAGTGTTTGTGTTGTGATGAGTATAAAATGATTACTCAGATCTAAATGTATGTCTTTAGTCTACTAGAGGCTTTGTAATTATTAACTTCATCGTTTCTCTGAATTTCAAACTCTCTCAATCACTGACTCATTCTCTAACCACATACACACACACACATTACACAATCTCTTGTTTCAGGTACACCACAGTAATTTACAAAATTAACTGAGTAAGTCTGTAGGGGTGATGTCCCCTGCCACTGTATCTGCTGATGGACTCTCTACACTGGTTCCCTGCCCCGCTGAAGATTTTGTCGGCATTAACGGTTCTGGAAGAAGAGGAGTAGGAAGATTTGTGATATTTTCGGTGTCTGCATCAATGTCAATTTTCATTTTCCGAGGTCTAATGGTCCATGGATTTCTCTTAAGAACACTTTCCACTTCCTGTTTAAAGCTGTCCTGGAATTCCCTCATTTCCTGTTGGAGCTGAAGTGTGTCGGCCATGACCTTTTCCTGTCGCTGTCGGAGATCTGAGAGAGTCCGCAGATTCTCCCACATAATACGGAGACCATCACACGTATTGTCCTGTCCATTCTGGGGAGGAATTGCCTCCCCTGACATGTATCTGTCATACTCCTGTTGTGTCAGGTTTAACGACTCCGCATTGATACTCTCGATGAAAGACACAGCACAACACTGTACAAAAGAGGATAAATATTTCACTGATTGAGTGGTTTGAAAAAAATATATTTCTAGACACTTAAAAATATCAATCTAAGAAGCCAGTTCTTCTTTCTTCTAATATTTATTTTTAAATCAGTTATAAAATTTACATAGCAAAGGGCCTACAGCCATTGTAAAATTTACAATTAATTATATCTAGCACTTACAGAGATAATAAAGACTTACCAGGTTTGTGAAATAATACCCTGCCTCTCCGCTCATTAGTCTGCTTGGATTGGCAAACCTTGTGATGTACTGTATGTTTGACTGGAGTAGTGGGGGGTTGGCCTTCAGTACGATGAATATCAGGGCTGGGAGGAAATCATCTGCATTAGCTGGGCCCGTTTTAGAGTGGCGCAAGATTTCAAAGATATTCTTACAACACCGAGTCACACAATCCAACTTGTCAGGGGGTGATTTCTTTGAATTCATCTCAATTATTTCTGGAATTCAAAAAAATAATGATATATATCTGTATATATTTATATCTGTATATATTTATTATCTTGTGAATATTTCAAAACTGAAAGTTGTTTATTAATATTCCTCTAACAGCTAACTACCTGTGATCGCCCTGTCCACTAACTGTCGGACCTCCTCTTCGTTATCGTTAATGGGTGTGTCCAGCTGCTGCGCCGTCACCCAGTGTAGACCTCGGATCCTGTCCTGAATCTTCAGATCTTTCTGTTCATCCTCGTTACTCTGACAAAACACCATGGAGTAGACGCGCACCATCACGTACTTCTCAATGTAGTCCAGCAACTTCTCTGTCATCTCATGACTCTGACCTGTAAACAGAGCAAATCAACTATAAATGGTCAAGTCAGATTTGAGTCAGGTCACAATAAACATTCAAGACTTTGACCTGTAAACAGGGCAAGTCAACAATAAATAGTCAAGTCAGATTTGAGTCAGGTCACAATAAACATTCACGACTTTGACCTGTAAACAGGGTAAGTCAACAATAAGCCTTCCAAGATCTGTGTCAAGTCACAATAAACCTTCCAAGATCTGTGATAATTTATCTGCACCTTTTTTGCTTTCAAATGTTTTTCAATATTGGATATTATTTTCAAACTTAATAATAAGTATTTTTCTGTATACAGTGTAAACATAAAATGAGTTTAGCAGAAAGAATTGAAACTGATACAAGTTAGTCAAGTCATACTTTTGTTGTACAATACTTATATATATGTGAGTAAGGAAAAAAAATGGTTTCCATGTGGAAAAATTGTCACAATTTCATCATAAAGTAGATAAATGTGTATACATACTCCTTTGATCCCAGACATTATTTCTGTTATATATATAGGCTATCAGTACATAACACTTCACACTGAGAACTTGGTACCTGCATGCTCCCTCTCCTGCCCTCTTACCTTTATAAGTACTATGCATGTTCATCCTGTCAGACATATTCTGGTAGAAATCCTGAACCATCTCGGACAATTCCTCCACGGGGGCATCTGTGTTCTGAGTGAGTTTATCCACGATCGACTTTGTGTTCTTTGATACGTCCACTGCCACATTTTTACGTATGGACTTGAGATAATCTGCAAACTCAGTCCCGAGTTGTTGAGTTTCCAAGCTCACTCGCTTGATTTCTTTACGTGGACCTGAGCTCTCTTGTAGTGGTGAATCTGAAACAAAATTATACAGGTTATACAACTGGAAAGACAGACCATTAGAGGGCATGGAAAAAGGTATATTGTCTTAACACATATTATTCTGTCATTAATCTGTTAATATGGCCACAAGGTCATGAAACATCAGTCTGTTTGAGGCAGAAGTCAAACAGTCCAAAATTCAATATTGCATCACCAAGGTGCAGTTAAGTTTAAGTCTTTACTTGACTTATGTCTGTTTTATGATCATAAGTCTGGAATGGTTTCACAAATCCATCATTAAATTACCTGTGCTTGAATCCTCAAATAAGCAAGTACTCTGATGTCAAGTAAATTTCTTCTTTCATGCTGTGTGTAATTCATGTGTTACTTCAATATTTTCATAATTTATGTATTTACCTATTTTGTTTTTATACATGTATAACGTATAAAAAATGCATTGACGCTTTAGTATAAAACAAACGCTGTATTTGGTAATTGTAATAAATACACTGATACATTTGTGGATTGTTGTTTACATAATGATCTTATTCTTTTCAATTTAAATGTACGTCACATGAAGATTAGACCAACTATAATACAATGACATTTATAAACACTACTTAACTTAGCTTAACCTCTTACAGGGATGAAAAGCCCTTAATCAAACTCAAGTGTGTTAAATAGAATACATACAAGTCAATATCTAATTATCTCGATTATATTTCAATCCCTATGAGATGAAATTAATCGTTATGCAAATTGTAATTATAGGATATATAGTCTTATTTCAATATGTACAAACTACATAGTATATTTTCTGAATATCAGACAATGAAACGGCCCCACATTCCAGTTCTTTAATTAATATTTTATCATCAGAGTGTGTAACCCTGTCACATCAAAGGTAAATTATGTAACTGCATGTTTTTCTTTAATACAAAAATGTCACTTTGGCATGAAAAATGTTTTGGTAGTTACATGTTCTTATTTCCTTTGGGCATATATATAATAGCAAATGTAAATCTTTAACTACTTTCTGTAGTTGTGTATTAGTAACCAATGGTTTTGTGTGTGTGTTTTTTTTCATTCTTTAAGTATGATGAGAATATTTTGACAGAACTTTTTAGAACATTGACTGAATGTAATTAATTGTGGAGTACGGTACTTAAGGTCTGCTGGTCAAGTTATTAGTACAAGGAGAATTCACTGGAATGTGTTACTGACTAACTGTGAAACCTTTGTATAGAGGAGACCACAGTCCACCTATTTCAGGTGTCACAAGACCACAGTCCACCTATTTCAGGTGTTATAAGATCACAGTCCACCTATCTCAGGTGTCATAAGTCCTTTATCAGTCTTTTGTAGGGATGTGGGTCTAACCCAGTACTAACTGGTTCATACCTGACATTCAAAGAAGCATGTAGATAAAAGTATATATCTAAACACAGATAACATGAGATAACAAAGTGTCCCAGTTAATGAATGTAAGCAAACCAAGCACATACACCAGACACATACTGACACAGTGCCCTAAATATCTACTACTACAATACAATGATGTACATAATCCTAGCCTGAGGTGTTCATACCTCAATTATCTCCCCTACAGGAAGACAATGGCTGCTTACATCATAGAATGGCATCCTTACACATTTAATGTTGTAAATCACTAATAGGAAGTTGTTAACATTATATAAATGTGACATAAGGTCTTAGAGTCAAATATTTTGTGAACATTAATTTTCCTTTGTCTTGTCTTCTGTAGATTTCATAAATCAATACACAAATTTTACTAAGTTACTGTATACTTTTAAAATATTACCCAAAAATTACAAGAAAATGTAATATAGGAAAAACAAATTATCAAGTTATTTAAAAGAAGCATATTATGTGCATTTCTTCAGTAAATATCAGTTTTGAAAAAAAAATCTCTGCACTCACTGCAATAACATAGAAAATAGCATTATCAAAATAACTGTAAATAATTATGTTAAATGAACATCTTAGCTTACCCCTGTAACAGAATTTCCCATTGATAGTTTTCACATCAATTACTACAAATTCATCATCATATTCATCATGTATCCTCAGCACAAAGTTTTCTTTCATTTTCACATTGAGTTTTGTAAAAACATTTTCCAAAGACATGACTGCTCATTTGCACAATCTTCTACCCTTTACACTTGAAACCCTTAACTCCCAATTTCTTCAAATTGAAAAAATTAGGCTTTGTATGCTTTCTGAACTGCACTGGACAAAAACAATTATGGAAATGTCTTAACAAAGGAAATGATTTTCAAATGTTGCACATTAGCAGTATAATTAAGTTGTGGACTCCAAGCCGACCAATGACAAACTGTGATGATGCAATCATTACTGGCTTGGGCAGGTGACATTAATCCCTAGGCATGTGCTGGGTCATGTGACTTTGTTTGTAAACAAAGGGTTCTTACTTAACCTGCTGAACTACAGACCATAATTAACCTGCAATCTGCCACCAGTCTGTATATGAATGATCAAACTATCATTATCAAATCAAATGTCAATAAAATAATCAATATCATAGGTGTCAGATCTAAAAATATAATTTGGTGGTTTGTAAATTGATTATGAATAAGTCACAAGGTACTTCTGACACTAGAGTTAAAATTTTCCACTGACAATTTTAAAAAATATAATTACAATGCAAAAGTCAATAAAAAACAGTGTTTAAATATATATTTTCACCTTTACAAACTTAATATGTTACCTTATTTCTTTTTCAATTACACAACAACTTTCTAAAGCATGTGAATATTTTTTGTTTTGTTTATTATTAATAATTAAATAATTATATATATTTAATAATTAAGTGCCTCAAATTATCTTTGTGTATTATTTCAGTAGACATTTTCTGCAAGTTTAAAAAAATAACATTCTATTCTTTAATGGCCATTTTTGTACAGCAAAATATAAACCTTAATAGGAAATTTAGTACAATACTTTTTCCCATATAAGGAATACATCTTGTCAAGCAAAAAAAGGTCATTAAAGGTGAACAGATGTACAAGACCTCACAATCACTAGCTATGTTACTCTATAATGATCAGAGGAGTTTTCTTTGTGTTACCTTTGGTAGGAGTCTTTCTGAAGATAGACTTGACTGTATGTGATCTCTTGTTAAACTGAAGTGACTTCTTCTCAGTGAATTTGGAGAACAATGGCGTAGAGGTTTCCTCCGTCTCGGGCCTGTCAACAACAAAGTCATACTGAGAGACATCAAACATCAGAAAAATTAAACCCAATGTCACTTCTACTTTATAAAGCCTTCCTATTAAGAGATAACTAAAAATTTTAACAACGCACTTATCTATGTTTTACTTTGTTCATCTATGAAGATGGAGCAGAACAATTGATAGGATTACTGACATATTTATAACACATCAATAACAGTAACATCTCCTGACATAGCATCTGCTTTCCTGGGGGTACCTTGAGGTAACCCTAGTCTCATAAACAGTGTCAAGTATCAATAACTTACAACAGGGAATGATTCTGTCCTTCATTGATTATTATCCTAATTCATTAAACTTTTACGTCATTAAAGATAAACAGAATACTTCATTTTTCTCACTGATCTTAACACTCAATTCCTTGGAGATGACCAAT
The DNA here is from genome assembly GCF_032062105.1 of Saccostrea cuccullata. Lineage (NCBI taxonomy): Eukaryota > Metazoa > Mollusca > Bivalvia > Ostreida > Ostreidae > Saccostrea > Saccostrea cuccullata. The sequence goes on along the minus strand of NW_026936117.1, from coordinate 603,491 downwards.
GAATTCCTTACTGAGTTATATACATACGACTCCTACCTCCCATCCAAACCACCAAAAACACAAATGCCTGCTTAGATCAATATATGACCTTTCTTACTATATCATATTCATCCTATGTCATTGATAATAGATATATATACAATAAAAAGTGTTTGTAGTATCGAAACATTGATATTGTGATCAAATACCCTGGTATATTACTATCTCTTAGCATTTAGAACTTAAAAATACCGGGTAATATTGAATGATGAAGCAATTTTTGCTGTTCTTTGAGCCTACATGTACATGACTATATCTGTGCAATATGGCACCACATTTGGTACAAAAACTTTGCTATCAATGTAATAAGTGCAAGAACACCAGGATTATCAATGTAAATTAAGTGTAATTCGTTATAACCAATAACACCATGATATACTGTGTTTGTATTTACTGATTTCGTACTACGACTTATCACTAATCAGAAAAAGAACAAATACATGTATTAAAATGTATGAAGCTAAATTGGCTGTGTAAAAACAAAAGAATCAAGTTAATCAAAAAAGGACCCTGATAAAAGCAGCTGGTTTAACTGCTGTTTGGAGGTAGAAAGTCATTTCCTATTTTATAATTTTTATGGTAACAACAACTATCAATATCAGTAAATCTAGCTCGGGTACCATCTCTGTACTAGATATCAAAGTAAACATAAACAAAATATGATGGAGACACCTGTGGCCTCCACCTTGTTGCCCCTGTGAACGTTTAACCCCGCCCATGAGTCACTGTGTGCGACATCTGTTTTCTTCATCAGCCTCTATAACAAATCTTTTTGATTTAATCATCGTAATGTGTGAAGCTGGTCTACTTGACTCACCATTCGCAAAATCTATTATTAGGGCTGACTGGAATTATACTGGTTCAATATGTGCCTATAAATTTTATTTATTAATATCTAAGTATGACTGATTACTGTTCACTATTATTTAATCATTCTGGATGTGACTGACACATTAAAAGTGAGATTCATATCTCTAGGAATTGCAGCTCAAGTCAAGTGAAAAAATTTACAAGCACAAGTCCTTGCTGAATTTATGTTTGTAATTTTTATTTCGTGAATTACAGACCTGCTGACCATGATTTCAGGAGAAATAATTTTTTCTTTTATAATAACACTGATTCTATTCATTTCTCAAAATAAAATACATTTTTAAACTTAATAAAATTTTCAAATTATTCCATGGTATTCCTAGCGTATCTTTTGAAATATATAATGAGGCTGACAGAATAAGGTTAGGGTCTTTTACTGTTAAAATCTTGACTTTTATCCCTCTGCACTAGTAATTCAATACATTCGATTCTCCGTGAAAAAAAAATCTTACAAAAAATAAGCCCATGGCTAGGTAAATCCTGTGGGCTTGTGTTTATCCTATAACTGAACTTAAAAAGGAGACATTTCACAAGTGATAAAAACATACCAGTATTGCTATAAATTAACAATAAAAGAAATCTTGTTTTCACCAATCAGCTATTAAAATGTTCTTTAAGGTGTTAACCAGTGACTGTGGATGGGGGGAGTATCCTAGGGGTGAAACGATACGCCTCCTTCACGGTTCGATACGTATCAAAAAATTTCGTCTCGGTTCGGTTATTTTCGATATGATACATTTTGATAGAAGGAAACAGATTCAATGTTGTTTTATGCTACCTTTTACTTAATCTAGTAAAATAATTTATGTGCAAAATGGATCGAATGTATCAATTTAATTGATTTGACTGTTAAAAATTATTTTACAAACTTCAAGTCCACACAAACTTACGTTTCTGAACTAATTATACAGAAAAGCATGTTTATACCTTATGCCAAACCCGACAGAATGACGATCCCGACCGTAAAACGAACCGAACCGAAAGCAGAGATTTTGTACCGTGTATCGAACCGAGAAAAAATACCGCGGTGAACCGTTTCACTCCTAGAGTATCCAGTAAGTAATATTACACGACTTTTGTGATGTCAATGTCTTCCTAAATACCTAGCTGCAGATCTGTAGCCCTCCGAAAAAAATATTGATAGACCGGAGAGCTACAGTGCCACCCATTGAAAAAACTGTATATTTATTGCGCACAAAAAAGTGCGCTCGGTTCTTGATTATTTCTTCCAAATTCTTACCTCAACTGTATAAGGGAAGATTTGAAAAAAAATTCTCTCTCCTGTATCAAGTAATCTCGTAGTTGACATCTGAACGAAGCATATTGGCCCGAATTATCTTTGAAACCAAAATGGCAGTATAAATAAACGAAATGTTCGATGACTACAATATCAGGATCAGGAGGACTATTAACAACAATTATGAGGAATATTTGGTTTTGGAAACAGCGAAAGAATGTGTTAGGAACATACGGTTAGTAATATTTTGAGATTGCAGTTTTAAAAACATGGAAAAATAAATCGAAAACCGAGCGCATTTTTTTTGTGCGCAATAAATATACAGTTTTTTCGGAGAGCTACAGTTCTGCAGCTACCTAAATACCTAGATAAATAGTCTCTTCAAACCAATCCCTCCATCTCTAAAATCATATAGTATGTTATAAGGCATGCAATTTATATTGTTTTTCATTAGAAGAAGTTCAATATTCTTTTAGAAGATTATCCCTGCTATATTCATTTCTCAACTTTTAATGTACACCAAGTCAATGCACCCAAGTATTCTTCATTTGCACTTAAAAAAATTATATTATATTCACATTCAGCTACAGAATGTTTTACCTGTTTTATGTGTATTTAACAATGATTTTAAGAGGTTAAATATGCCTACAATTTATCTTTTCTTCTATGGTGGTTGCAGGATCTACTTATTTGGCAGTCGCCAAAAAACTGCATGGCTGCCACCAGATAAGTTTCTGGTGGCTGCCAAGTAAATAAATAATTACCAACTACACCTCATCATTGATTACTTATGTGTCCTCACATAGTTTTCTGTTCAGCATAATGTGTCAGGACCTGCTTATAGTAGTATTCTTACTTAGTTTTCTCTTAATTGTTCTGTACCTGGGCTTGTAAGTTGTATATCATGTTGTCCATACCTGGTTTTCTGTTCATCGTGTTGTGCCTAGGCCTGCTTTGGGGGTGGGAGTGGGGGGAGGGAGGGGGGTCATTACCTGGTTTTCTGTTCATCATGTTGTGCCTGGGCCTGCTTTTTGTGTTGTCATTACCTGGTTTTCTGTTCATCATGTTGAGCCTGGGCCTGCTTTGGGGGTGGGAGTGGGGGAAGGGGGGTGTCCTTACCTAGTTTTCTGTTCATCATGTTGTGCCTGGGCCTGCTTTGCTGCTTGATAAACTTCTCTGTAACATTTGGAACAGAATCCCTGCCATGCTGGATTGCCATAGAAACCACAGCCATTTTTACACAGCAGGTCTGATTCATCCACATGGAATGTCTTCTTGGCAGATTTCTTCATTATGATGTGCTATATAAAAATATTTTCCTTCATAATTAAAAAAAAAAGAGGGCAATAACATAAATAACCCATTCTAAAACTCTGTATGAGAAATGTGAAGTTTTGCTACAATAAATCTTCACTACATGAATTTGAAACCTTTAATTAAGGCCATAATAAATATATTCCTAGATTCTCATCCCCGCCCGCCCCGATTTTATACCACCGCCTCGATTTTTTTAGCCATAAATCCAATTTCTGTTTTTCTGTCAAATTATTTCTACCATTCTACTTTCATTTGTGCACATGATTTTAACAGCTGAAAAGATGGTAATTGCTGTAAAACATGAGTATATATTTTAAACAATCATTGGTTGCGAAAAAGATTGGTGATGATGTGAAGTTAGTGATTGCACTATTAAACCTTTACTATGAAAATTTTAAAATTCCTAAAATGTAGATAAAATTACACCGATTGACCAGGTTAAAAAATCTACAAATTTGAAAAAATAACAAAATATATAATAAAAGCTGATGAACTTTAAAAAAAATCGGATGAGAAAAATTTATTTATTATGGCCTAATATAACAATTTCCATACTCATAACGAGTAATCAGTATGCAGAATAAAATAAGCTTTTCTGCCATAAATTTGACAATCCTAGTTCAATGTGGATTGAAAATTATTTCAAGCATTAATTTGGGCACAATTTTTGGAGAAATTGAGATTCAGAGAGTCTTGAATGCTACCGCAATCTTTGGTTGCCATGTTAAAAATGTAACTTCCATTTTAATAAGCGTGTTTGCACTATTAACGCTTCGGCAGAAAATTTAATAAAATTCCTAAAATGTAAGAGTGCTAATAGTGTCCATTTCATACCCATTCTGACTTGGGCCATAAACAGCAAGCATGTTTGATGAAAAGGAATATAAACTCTCAAAAAGGTTTTGATTATAGCAGAATTTAATTAATTTATTTCCCCAAGCGATGCCCTTTTGTACTGTTAAAATGATCATTTTGTTCTCAATTTGCTAGACACACCCATGTTTAACTGTGGTGAGGGCTTGTTCCTGTATTTGCAATGTTGCAATATTAACATGTTCAATTTGAACAACCAGTTTGTTTCAAATCTCCTTAAAAGTAGTTTGTTCTTAACTTTATGTATATTTTGTCTACCTTAGTGTACATTCTTAAAGTTACAGTCATTTAGGGTATTCCGAATCACCTTTTACATTTTGACTGCAGATGATTTTATTAAAAACTTTTCACAGAGTTTGGTATCAAAGGAAAGCCAATTTAGTGAAAAATAAACAAAGCACCTTGGGGGTTATATTTGATCACCTTTTTAGTGTATTGTGAAAAAAAAATGGGTTGAAAACGGTTAACATCATCATAATTGATGAACTAGTTAGTATTGTTTATAAAAAGCTTTCCAAGAATAAAAAGAATTAAAATTTTCTTGATTGTTCTTGTTTATTTGATTATTTTTATTCGCACTATAAAGCTTTTCAGGCATATTACCAAGAAAATAGGGGTTTCAAAATTACATGACTGTAAATTGTTGTCCTGTAAATATAATAATGTCACTTTTTTGCCACTGTGATTTTTTTCCACTGCAAAACAATTAACATTGAAAATATCATATAATTCTACGAATCGGCTACCAAAAAAAAAAAAAAAAAAAGATTATACATGCAATGATGATGATGATAAAAGAAATGTGTGAAAAGGAGTAAAGACTAGCTCTTGTTTATATATACGTATCACAATTATTAAATATGACATAAATCACTGGATACGTGCACAGTGTACATATAGTATGTGTACATGTGTATATGCTTGCAACTCCATATTTAAACAGGTATGATAAAAGGATCAACACTGGTCAAGCTACTCATTAACTCTTCACAGCTTTTCCATTTCATAATTTTCATAGGTCCCTTGCATGTAAAGAAAACCGATGTTATCAAAATATCGGGCATATAACAAGTATGCAAATTTCTTCAGTTGCGGTCCTGCACATACATGTTTACCCCAAATTGTAGGGGGCTACAAATGCGGTTGTAACATATACATTTATGAGATGTAATAAAAAATTATTAATGCTCGTGAAAGCTCATAAAATTGCCGTTCTGTCAATACCTAATATGCCAGGTTTCATCCACCAACAACGCCACGACATCGATGAGAAATATTCTGCAACGTTTATACACGGAAATTTCTTCGAGAAAGATAGCAAGTAAACGAATTAATTAATTATTTTTTTAATTAACGCATTGAGTTTACCTCTTTATTTTTTGTATGTATTAAGCATGAACCATGTTGTGAAAGAATATTTAGTTGTCACACGTGTGCATGTCTCGTATAAGATAAGCGATTAGGTAAATTACCGAGTGTCGCGAAATGCAGGGTGATTCGGAATACCCTAAATGACTGTATATCTTCTCATCAGCATCTAGTACATTTGTCTGTAAATATTGACAAGCGCAGCTCCCTACAACTCATCAGGCTATCTTTCAGGATGCCTGATGCAAAAACAACAGAGAAAGGGCAGACGGAAGTATCAGCATTTTGGCTAAACTAAAGCACCAAACATTAATTCTTATCAATATAAAAGTACATGTAAATGAAAGTACAACCTCACTTACGCCAGTCAGCTATCGTGTCATTGTCAATCAATAGAAATCATGTGATTATTGTGCCTCTGGCTGACTCGTCAACTCCATTTCCAATGTCAAGGTCAGAAATGTACAATCTTAGTTTCGTATTTATTTCAGTTGCTTAAAGGATGTGTTAATATATCTTTTATTTATATTGTTTCTTTGTATTCTTTAATAAAATCAATAAGTCTAATGATTCTTTCGATGTCATATACAGTTCATGAATAAGCACTAATAATTTACGGAACTTCCAACAAATGTAAACAAATCTGAGGGGCGTTTCTCTGTCAACAAAAGCACATGTCGACATGGTTTCGCTGTCCAGTCTTTTGCAGTCCCCTGTCCAGGCTCTTCTCCGTCCCGCCATGTGGCTCCCCATTATTAAAAAATTGCACAGCTACAAAGAGGTGTAGGTGTCAATCTAAAGATTAATTTAATAAAATAAATTTGAACTATGCAATTCTAGACATAATGTATATTTATACACTTTCACGTTCTTTCATAAAATTCAGGTGGACGTGTAAAAATGAAAACACAGTGATTTTAAAAGCAATCATCGATTCTCTAGAAATTTTAAAGGAGCAGGACAAGAAAGGCACAGTTTACGATATACATAAGGTTAGATTAGAAGATATAGACTTGGTATTCAGTCGAAACAAGTATTTTCTGCGGTTGTCCAATGTTTGCAGTATTTTGCAGATAGGACAATTCCGCAAAAACTAAAATCGCATAATATAAGACATTTTTTTTTAATATTTAAAAAATATATTTTTTAACACTATAGATCATTTTTATACAAGGATTTACATTATGCAAATTTAATGTCCAGTAGTATTTCATGTAAATGATTTTTTTATGGTGTACTGCAACTGCAGAAACACTTATGCCCCGAATAGCATCTTATGGCGAAGGTTAAACTTCATCATATCCAAGCCATTCCAAGGCAAACTCCTAATTTGGGTGAAGAGAAAAAAAATTGTTGGAAGCCAAAGACAGATCTTCCATCACAATGGCAGAACAATGCAGAATTTATAATTTGCTGTGTTTTAAAAGTTGGAAAAGTTTCAAACTGCTGAAAAACCAGTTTTAAGGTTAATGTGTATGCCAAAGTTTATGACAACTATATGACAGACAACAGGATCAGAAGCTCACTTAAGCCTTCTGATCAGGCAAGCTAACACGAGACTCTTGAATTTACAGATAAGCCAAGATTTAACTTTTGTGAGAGTTTTTGTCTTCACATGGGCAGAATGGTTAGATGTGATGGAATTTAAAGTTCTAAATGGCAAAGTTGAGGTAAGAAATATTTACTCTCACAATACATGTACTGAAATTCGATCTCTTCTGTACCCAATACTCATGCACACTTTAATTCTTTTTTTAAATTTTTAGGCAAATTCCTTTTCCTCTGGTCTTTTCCCCCTTTTCATTCCATTTATAAGCATTGTTAACTGTGTAAGTATTTTATTTCATGCCAAATATCTTATCACAACAATTCTCAAATCACATTAATCATATCAATGCAGGCTTTTTTTTATCAATATGTTTAATATATACTCTTTTTTACAGATATTTTTCTGGGTTCCATTCCTTGATGATGGTTTAAACAAAAACAGAATTTCATCTCTTAGGACAATATTAGATGCAGATATAAAAGACTTCAAAGTTAATTAAGTATTCTAATAGAACATCAAAACAATTTCAACACTGCTGTTGATACTTAAATTATTGCATTTAGACTGTTTTTGGTTTTATTTTAAGAAACTGTGATGATAGACATGTAGAATTTCAGAAGTCCTTACATGTATGTGATATTCATGAAATCCATTAATTTATTTTATTCTAATGTACACTTGTATGATTATACATGTAATTGCATTTAATGTACATAATATTGAATAAATTTGATAATACCGGTATTTGTTTTTTCAACTTTAACCACTGCACAAGAAAGTTAAGTCTCAGAGCAGCTAAAGACTAATTTTTTTTTCCTGTTTGAGACCTAAAGATTTACTAACACAATACATGTTCTTCTCACTAGAAACATACTGGCATTCAAGGTACTTTGATACAAATGATGTAAACTGATGTAAATAACTATTTTCTCTACATTTTCATCACTAAATAAATTCATACCGGTTAATACATAATTCACTTCCAAAGAATGGATTCCAATAACATGAATTACAAATATGCTATATAAATTTGCAATATTATATACACATTATTTTAGTATAAAAAAATATGCTAAAATTCTGATATGAAATAAATTCAAGTTAAGAAAACTAATGTTGAAAATTGATATTTGCTTTTTATGCACTGCAAACATTGACTTCTCATTTTGTTGCGAATCATTGTGTCTTTAACTCATCCGAATCCCTTCTTTAGGACAATATTTCAACTAGTTAAGGGCTGTAAAACCTGTAATCATCAAAAAATTTAAATTTAAAAATAACATTGTCTACTAAGCACCAGTCTACATCATTAAGCAAATACACCTAAAAATATACATATATTATACATTGTAACTAATAACTAACAATAAAGCTAATGACACTAAAAAATCTAACAAACAAAAATCAATATTTGGTACAATACTGAATACTTAAGGTTATAGCTAACACAAGTCTGAGATGGCTTTCAACAATCACACCAACATGTGCGATACGTAAATCCAGTATATTTTTTTTTAATGTTTCATATATTCATTCTGGCTTGAGATTGAAAAAACACACCACAGGAAAAAGGGTGACTCTAATTTGTGAAGCAAAAATATATTTGATCAGTTCCAGTGCAAATTATCCCTGTCCTTTTTTATTCTGGGAACATGTCACAACTATTGATGGAGCTTCTAAGCTGCATTACAGAGAATCAAACAAGATTGTGCAAAGTTTCTGCCCTTTGTTAAAAAACAGACATATCCTATAAAAATTTGATCAATATAGAATACTCAAAAAATAAATATTATTGTCCCTGGCCCTGGAGTCTTCTCTACCAACCATTTCTTTTAATCCACTCATCCTTTTGCATACATTGCAGGTAGTCAAACAAAATTTGTTGAATACATACACACAATAATCTTGCTTTGAATGGCATTTTTTCTGCCAATTCTGGCATGAAAATATTTCTTCATCATCTACAGACTGTCAATTACAAATCTCTTCTTTTTTTTTTTTAAATATACCTAGATATCCAATCCTATATGTTTTCAATGATAGAATACCAAGGTTATATTCATTGAGTTGTCATCTTTTTCTTCATCCTTGAAAACTGCTCTTTTCTTTCAATAACAAATTATTTACATAACCAAAAGAAAGTCATGTTAAACAAGTAAAATAAAAATAAAATCATCTCTTTAAAAATCAATAAAAGGATTTCATGCTCAATGCTTTATACAATACTTGTCTGAACTCTAATAAAAATAAAACACATTATACTAATGATTTCATTAAAAACAATATATATAACAGATAAAAAACATACAACAAATAAACATTGGACGAGTATCAATGAATATTGTCCTCTGTTTCTTAGAAGAAACACAATTATGCTGAGTTGCCTCCCTTTATTGCTGTTATTAACCTGGTTCCCTTTACTTGGTCTTTCTAGCCTCTCTATCACTCTGGTCTATAAGAGCGATGTTCTTACTTGCTGCTATAAGCTGTAGGACGCTGATTCCTGCCTTAATAAAGGACAGGGGTGCACTGATGTAAAGAATGGCCTGGAAAAGCCCAATCCCTAACACTGAAACAAAGGATCAACAAATCAAAATACAAGTATGACTGTGGTATCATTTCCAAAATTAAAATGACTCCTGGAAAGTCGTTTACAAATGATTATGAGAGTTACTGTATATAACTTTAAAAAGAGGGCTTCACATTTTAGCGGTCTTGGTGCAGACAACAATACATTATTTCATGAATACATGTACCGCTATAAATAATTTTTCATAGATACAATATGCAACAGGAAGGTATATAGTGCTAATTCATGAATATGCCAACAACTCTATATCCAGTGATTGTGCTAAATTTTAAATACCCATTATTATGTACCCATACAGAATTATGTGAAGAAGGGATATACCATATAGCGGGTTATTTTAGCGGGGTGTTAATTTTGGCTTATTTTGGCATTTTGATGGTAAACCGCTAAAATTTGTATCGCTGAAATAGTCAGTACTCTCCTTAGTGTTCATCTGCAAAGAGATGAAACCTTGTGTCCGCTAAAATAAGCTACGCCAAAATTATTGGCATACCTTTGAGCAGACAAAACGCCAAATTTTACACCCGCCAAGAAAACCCGCTACATGTACACGGTATTGAAATTTATACATGTACTAGTACAAGTAGTATTTACTATGGCAAGAGAAAAGTGTACAAGGAGGTAATACATTTGTATATATTACCAGGTAGTATTGCTAAAATAAGTACATTTACATGTACAGTATGAGTACAAGAGCTGGTCAAATTTTTATCAATACTAATAAGCATACTCACAAGTTGGCCCCGGAGTGAAGTAGGTCAGGTACAACATACAGAAGAAAAGCTCATTGGCAGAGCACATAACAAAAAGGATTATCTGGAAAAAAAGATATTCAAACTAAGCATTGATACACCAGAAGTCTCTGTCGAGATTGTAGCTCTACTGGTTTGTACTTATAACAAAGAATGAGAAAAGAAGCCATTGCCGTCAGACCAAAAACTGTAGAAGGAATAGCGTTTTAAAGGAATTTCACAGACATTTCTATTTATAGCAACAATGGCAACACTGTTCATCGAAATCGAAAACTGATGCACTATTTTATGTATCTCAGTGTAGTCTACTTGTGTGCCAAGTTATATTGAAATCAAATCAAAACTGTAGGAGGAGTAGCATTTTAAAGGAATTTCACAGACAATTCTATTTTTAGTAACCATGGCAACACCGTTCATCAAAATCAAAAACCGATGCACTATTCTATGTATCTTAGCGTAGTCTACTTGTGTGCCAAGTTATATTGAAATCAGACTAAAACTGTAGGAGGAGTAGCATTTTAAAGGAATTTCAATTCATTTAATGTATCTTAGTGTATTTTAGTAACCATTTCTATTTTTAGTTCATCGAAATCAAAAACCGATGCACTGTTCTATGTATCTTAGTTAAAGGAATTTCACAGAAAATTTTATTTTTAGTAACCATGGCAACACTTTTCATGGAAATCAAAAATCGATGCACCATTTTATGTATCTTAGTGTAGTCTACTTGTGTGCCAAGTTCTATTGAAATCAGACCAAAAACTGTAGGAGGAGCAGCATTTGAAGGGAATTTCACAGAAAATTCTATTCTTAGTTACCATGGCAACACTTTTCATGGAAATCAAAAACTGATGCACTATCTTATGTATCTTAGTGTAGTCTACTTGTGTGCCAAGTTATATTGAAATCAGACCAAACTGTAGGAGGAGTAGCGTTTTGAAAAATTGCTTACAGACAGACGGGACAGACAGACAGACGGACGGACGACAGACACCTTCCTATAGCATAAGCTCTTCTGGTCTCTGACCAGTAGAGCTAACAAGTTATGACAAAGGTTAAAGTTTTTGTGACAGACAGGAAGACTGACTAAAGGACAGACAGACAAATGAGATTTAATGTCCCTCCACTTTCACCAACGCCGGGGACAACAAGTAATTTGTTTAAACCATCTGGTGGAAATAAATTGAGATGACTGACAGTTACTCATCGAAAACTACTCAATCTGTTGTGATAATAGTGTTTTGGGTTTGGATTGACTGACAATTATTCACTGACAGTTAGTTGTCAGTTACTCACCCTAATGTGATAATAGTGTTTTAGGATTGGGTTGGCTGACAGTTACTCAATGAAAGCTACTCACCCTATTGTGATAATAATGTTTAAGGATTGGATTGGCTGACAAGTCAAGCTTCTTATGGCTTTCTCCTCCCTTCATCAAAGAACTGTAAAAGTAATGCATCAAATTAAATAAATATGTACAAACAATACCAAGTTTATCTTATCAAATTTCTAAATCATAATCTCAAATTTGAATGAAAAGTATTAAAGCAATTTTTAGTTGTTTATCAGTGTTTTCAGAAATCATTAACTTGGTTCTCCATTTAAAGAAAATATATTTTTTAATTATGAATCTGTTGAGATCTCCAAAATTACAATGTTTATTTTTCCACAAAAGTGTCTTCTGAATTATTGTTGAAAAACTCAATTGTGGTTTCTTTTATCTTTCGAAAAAAGGCTTTTGTTTGCAGTACCAACCTTTGGACATGGAACCAATGACTAGTGATATCTAGTGCCATGCTAAACTGGAAGAACAACATGTACTTTGGGTAGAAGTGACACAGTGCAGCCATTAGACACATGGTGGCACAGCGGTCAATTAGCATGTCCAACATGGCTCCAAGCTTACTTCCTGTTACATATAATAAAGCAATGTCTCAGATATTCAGTTGCTGTAATCAATTAAAAAGTATCTAATGTACACAGGCACCTGATTTTATATATTTTTCTTATACTGCAGATGTACTTTTTTCCACGGGGTCATAATTCTGTGGAATCTCCATTTCTGTTTAGTCCGCGTGTGGAAAATTACGTGGATTTCCTAGGCTGTCACTATATGTCTTACATTTATATTAAGAATGCGTGGACAAATTTCCGCGGAAAATTTGTGACCGCGTACATAGCATAAATTAATACCATGCGGAAAAAATACTTCTACAGTATGCCAAAAAATAACCCATACCTAATGTGTAAACTGTGTTATTAGGTTTAGGCAAGGGTTATTTTTTTATAAGAAAATATGTAACGTCAGGTACCTGTGCCAATATTATGACCATATCCTTTTTCGTACTAAAATTCAGAAATAATAGAAGATACACATTTATATAACCACTAAAATATTGCTTAATATTACATGTACTAGATTTTAAACAATAGATTGTCAATTAATTACATTTTCTTAACATGATTAATGAGTTAACTATTATGCACACTTTCCACTGAATCACTAAAAGCATTTCTCATATGCTGTTTCGTAAAAATTTCCATCAATCAGTAAACATGAAGAATGTCAAGTGGCTGTCTTTTTTTTTTTTTGGTAAAGCTATAGGATATATAATTTAAAGGAAAAATACTCAACAAATAAGCAGTTTAGGCAGTATCAAAAATGTCAGAGAATCCCAAAATAGGATGTAAAGACAGAAATTTATCTTTCAAATACTCAATCAGAAAAAAACTTTGACAGCAGCATTTACCATACAACTTTTACATATCAAATAAACAGATAGATGAGTCAATCCTTTACCTTGGTCCAGCATTCTGGCTAAGTGTCCATCAATGGCATCTAACAGTCCACTCAGTAAATACCAAAATGAGGCGCTCCATGGGTCTGTTGGCAGGTAATAGAAGGAAATAAAAGCTGTGATGACCCGCAGGTAATCTAAAACAGACAGTAATACAATTACATATCCATATCAAATGCATGGAATAGCGTGAATGGAATAGTGTGATCTATAAGATGTATAGAACAATATAACAATGAAAAAAAAGTTCTTCAGTTGGCCAGCAGGGTTTGGATGATGTTTATAAAAATAAATGAAAATAAAGACATGCATGCCATATGTGGTTGATATATTATTGAAAAGTCTACAGTATGCTACTTATCAGTTTGCCAGTGATTTTTCTCAACTGTGATTCTGGCGAGGAGGTACTCCATGTATAATGCTGAATTTGATACCTTGTGTTATAGTAACAGATAAACATGCTTATAGCAAAGTACCAGGGATATGCATTTTTCATTTGTTATACATGTTATTCCTTCTATCCCTTAAGATAACAATATGTTTATATACCATGTGTATTGAAAATCAATTTGCTGTCAACATGTTTGCTTTAATTGTATTTTACTGTATCATGCTATGGGGTTAAAATTTATTACAGAAAAAGTGTCAGTGAAACATGAGATAACAAACAGTATTCAAGATCAAAAATCCATAAAACAATAAAAAAAAAATAGGAGCAGAGTAAACATGGACCTCCAAAACATCAGGGAGGTGGGATCAGGTGCCATGGAGGATGAGCATCATCTACTGACTGTTGAATCTGCTGTGTGCTCCTTGTCATGATCAGGAAATAATGAAAAAATCTGTCCTCAATTCAGTGTATAAATAATGGACTAACAATTAGTATGAAAACATCAGTCAGAATTTGACTCAATGATAAATTGTATTTGCTGACAAGGTCATTGTATCGATCATAGAACTTACAGAATGATGACTTTAAACGAGACTGCTGATATTCTTGTTTCATCAAATTAGTGTTTCAATCAATCTCAACAGATTGAAACTTATCTAAATAGTCTCATATATAAAAAATACATTCTGGTGTCTCAGAGCATGAAGGGGACTTAGGACAGGTAAAATACTGAACAATCAATAACCATGGTAACAAACCACCCCTACAAAGGCTAGAGTAGATAGCTACATCAGTACTTGTATTGTCTGTACTAGTTAATGTACTGGTCCTGCCTTAAGTGCAAATGAACAAAATCACATTTTTATATCTAATTCTTGTTGTTTTTTTTTAAAAAAGTCATTCCCATAAACTGGTAAAATTAAAATCGCCTTGTCAAGCTATTTTAAACAGCTTTAATAAAGCTATTCAATCTACAGTATACAGCTACCAGGTCTAGCACAATACTCTGATAAAGATATATAGCTTGATAAAGCTATATAGCTTTATCAAGGTATTACAAATACCTCGATCAAGGTATTTTAGGTAAAGAAAATTTTAAAAAAATCTTAAAAATTTAAATTCAAGAGTCGAATTATGAGTTGTGGTCTGTGTGTCCAGTCCTGCATGAAAAGCACTCTGGTATAAAAACACAGCATAGAAGAACGTCTCCTCACAAGATATGCATTTATACTGATTTCTTTGTGTTTGAGTACTTTACATGTATGAGTGAATTTAATGACAACAACTCAGAACTCGTCTTTCAGTATTGAATTCTTAAAGAATATTTTTGAATTTTCATTGCATAAAATACCTTGATCAAGGTATTTGTAACACCTTGATAAAGCTATATAGCTTAATCAAGCTATATTCCTTTATCAGGGTATTGTGCTGTGCCTGGCTTCATCAGGTCCAGTCCAAAGACTATTTCTACCTACGTAGCTATTAATAGCTATGTAGGTATTTAAACCTACCCAAAGTAGCTATTTTTACCTACTTTTTGCATTATCTACATTTTGTGGCCAAAAAACGTACTGAACGGTGCAACATGGTAAATACCATTACTTTTTTGATACAGTCACACTAATGATGATTATGACAAAGTTTCAATCAGATTAAAATCATATCCTCGATCCGCTCCTTAATGCTTTTATTATTGTCGCTACACGAGTGTAGCGACAATAAAAAAAAACAAAGGAGCGGATAAAGGATATTTTAATCAAATTGGACAAAGTTTGACCAAAAAACGATTACTACCTGAATCGGCAATTTTACATTAGTTTCTATGCAAAATTGATAATATACGAAGTAATCATTTTTTGGCCAAATTTTTGTCATATCCATCATCAGTGTGACTGTAACAAGAAATTCAGTGCTCACCATGTTGCGCCGTTCCTCTGTTTGGCCAGCCCACATAATGCAAGTAAAGCAGAAAGTAGGTAAAAATAGCTACTTTGGGTAGGTCTAAATACATACGTAGCTTTTATAGCTACGTAGGTAGAAATAGTCTTTGGACTGGACCTGATAGACTAATCAAAAGTGAGCTGATAAATCTTTCGGTACTCCACTTAACTAGATTTAACACACTTACCAACGATATTTGGAATAAACAGAAAAATGTTCTCTGTCATTTTCACCCTTAGTTCTTTGGTAGGACGATGCTAGTGCAATCTTATTAAAGATATGACCAAGCAGTCAGTTATTCTCCAACATGTAATCGATTTTGTTGTCAAAATTTCTCTCGGAACTCCTCGTTTCCGGTTTTGCCAACAAGTGAAAAGGAACTATCCTGATGAAAACGGACACATCCTGATTTTAAAAAAAATCAATTGATGAGCTTAATATGCATCTAATTTACCTTGTAATGCAATTATATCCATCGATTAAAAAACTAAAAAGACACATATATATTTTGTTTGTTATAAAAAAATTAATAAGAAATCAAAACTTTAGAATATGAATATAAAATACCCCCCCCCCCCCCCAAATAAATTAGACAAAAAAAACCTATATTGTACTTCTTTTCATTGTGTAATTTTTTTTTCAATAAAAATTTGCAATTTTTTAAAACCAAAAAAAATTCATGTAATTATATACTTTTCAAATTATTTTCATTTTCATATTGATGACCAGTTGAGAGTATTTATAAAGACACTGTTTACAAAAACCTGGTTTTCTAAATTCCTGTTTCATAGGAATCATTGTTGTCACGAGCCAATTCTTATTTTTAATGTGATTTGGAGTGTCTCTTTCAACATAAAAACTTGATTCCCTGATCTCTTACATGTGCACTTAGATTTTGGATGATTAAAGTTAGAAACTAAGAAACAGGCTTAGTCATAAATCACAGAATTATTGCAGCTTCTTCCCCTGATGCCTATGTCACCGTGCATAACCCCACATATGGGGGCGCGGAATGGTGCCACCCGGGGGTGAGGAATTCGAAGAGGAATTTGCAATGTTCGGTGACCTGATTAGCTTTCCGACAGTGATTGAGATGAAAATAATCCTAAATTCACTTACGGCGGAACACAGTGATATCCCAGCTTACTGATACTCGTCAATCTAATTAAAATCAGACTTCTTAGATCCGCGCCGTATAAACTCTGCGTAAGAGTGTATACGGCGCGGATCTAAGAAGTCTGATTTTAATTAGATTGTGATACTCGTTTCCCAGCTCGGAACTCGTCCTAGAAATACATGAACACTTCTGCAATATCAGGCAAGACCATGCGGGAACGCAAATTTGACCGTTTCTTTGTGAAATTTGATATCACTCAGCTTCATTTGATTTATGTGAGGGACTTTTAGATATGATTATGCTCAAGACACTCTAATATTTCGGCGGAACACAGTGATATCCCAACTTACTGGTACTCGTTTCCCAGCTCGGGACTCGTCTTAGAAATACCTGAACACTTCTGCAATATCTGGCAAGAGCATGCGGGAACGCAAATTGACCGTTTCTTTGTGAAAATTGGTGCCTTTCTTTTGAAGAATCTCCACAATTTGCAAACATCTGGCACAGATTGAAATTATTTGCCAATCAAATAGCATACATGCTAGTACACTTAAGAGGCCAAAAGGGTTCATTTTCTCATACTTAAACACAATTTTTCGATTGCAGTGGGCCTTTTTTCCATTTTATTACACGAATACCATTTACAATAACAGCTAGGTCGTGAATAATTTTTTTATTCGAGAATTTTTTTCTCAGAAAGGAATTGTTTACCTTAATTTCGAAAATGAAAAATTTATTCTATAGAAATTCTTTTCACAAATTGAATATGATTTTTATATATTTGAAGCTATGGGTATTCTGAACGCCTTGTTAGCTCCTCTCCTTTCAATAGTCAGTATATTTAATTAACTTTACTGCATGAACACGCGTACATATAATTCTAAATAAATTCTATATA
The DNA here is from genome assembly GCF_032062105.1 of Saccostrea cuccullata. Classification (NCBI taxonomy): domain Eukaryota; kingdom Metazoa; phylum Mollusca; class Bivalvia; order Ostreida; family Ostreidae; genus Saccostrea; species Saccostrea cuccullata. The sequence continues at coordinate 585,751 of NW_026936117.1, read as the reverse complement.
CATGAACATATGAAGATAATGAACAGTATTCAAGATCAAAAGTTCATAAGGCAATACAAAACAGGAGCAGAGCAAACACGGACCTGCTAAACATCAGAGGTGGGATCAGGTACCATGGAGGAGTGAGCATCCCCTGCCGACCGGTCACACCCGCCGTATGCCCCTTGTCATGATCTGGAAAATCCTTCGTCAATTCAGTGTATAAATAACGGACTAACAAGTAGTATACGTAATATGTACTCTTAACTATTGCTCAAGTTTCTATTTACTGTAAATTAAAGAAAGATATGTATACCTTAAGTATATTTAAGGAATGAAACTTATCTTAACCTATAATATACGATAAAACATAACTTGGACCAATTTATGTATATACATGTATCATATAACATGGGTTACATTAAGCTTCATTCCTGATTACCGTCTTCCTTGACGGTATTTTTTACAGTCTTCGGACTATGCACTTCCTCTCTTTTGTGATTGGTAGAAAATGCATGATGAGAAAATTTTCAATTATTTAATTGGTTGAAATGCTGTTCAAGGCAAGGGAGATAACTTTCTGATGATCTAATTTTCGTACGACTTAACAATTTTGCAAGATTTTCAATCTTAAAAAAAAAATGACAAAACGAACAACAAAATCAGCAGTAATTAATTCCTAATAACATGATTTTTTGTATAGCAAAAAATAAAAGATCTCTTTAACTTCATTATAAATAAAATTTGATTTTTATTGCTTACAACTTACAGGCTTTACAATTTGTTATTATTCTTTTCCCCTTTCTTGTTTGAAGAAGGAAATGGAATCAGCCGAGGTTTGCCGAAAGCTCTCGGCGAGTCAAAGTTTACGGAGATGACCGAGCGACAACCGTGGTAGGGCTAATGCCAGTAAAAAGCTAATGTAGAAATACAAAATCAAGAAATTCAAAAGAATTATACGGCCTGATAGGTGTAGATCAGTTTACAGTTTAAGATTGTTGCTAAAGACGGGAAGCTTTTTAAAAAAGCTCTACTTGTAATTTCAGTATAAACAAAGAGACATTTTTTTTCCTCCAAAAATGGCTTCAAACTGAGCAAATTTTAAAAATAAAGTCAAGCGGAGTGTAAACGTTTTTGTCGTAGCTCATTGTGACGTAGCCAAGTTATGTGATACAATATGAATTAAATCTTTTATCTAATCAAATGACGTGTTACAACTAAAATTAAATTATATCGAAATACACAAATAGATGTCTAGTAAACAGTTTAAATATGCGCTAAAGTGCACTTATTCAGGGAAAAGGTTTATGAAATTATGAGAGAGTTAATAAATTTATTGTAGCAATTCAATGCTTGTATAATCACTATAGTTTTTATAGAAACGATTCCTTTCCATTAGTTAGAGATTTATTCCTTCCCCCAGCCTCCACTAAAATCTTCACCCCTGAGTGCCACACACTTATATTGAAGTCTGTCCCCTTTATTTGAGGTGGAATTCTCCGAAACATTTGAGAGTCTTGAGCAAATTTATATCTAAAAGTCCCTCACATAAATCAAATAAAGCTGAGTGATATATAAGGCACCAATTTTCACAAAGAAACGGTCAAATTTGCGTTCCCGCATGCTCTTGCCAGATATTGCAGAAGTGTTCAGGTATTTCTAGGACGAATCCCGAGCTGGGAAACGAGTACCAGTAAGTTGGGATATCACTGTGTTCCGCCGTAAGTGAATTTAGGATTATTTTCATCTCAATCACTGTCGGAAAGCTAATCAGGTCAACGAAGATTGCAAATTCCGCTTCGAATTCCTCATTCCCGGATGGCACCATTCCGCGCCCCCATATGTGGGGTTATGCACGGTGCTATGTGCATTAAAAGCGGGTAAGGTTTTTCTACACCATTTCTCAGTACAGAGTAAAGACAAGGCTTTTTGGTGTAATAGACGTCTGCTTCTTCACTGAATAAAAAAAACGTTACTCGGAAATTTTCACATATTTTGATTGGACATCAACAAAATTACTTTGTAAAAAAAACACAATCAAGCACTCGAAGTTGATATTGAGAAGATGTTGGAGTTCTTCATTGATAATATTCTTCTTCGGAGTCCAAAGCTTCCAACAAATTGTTGGACTTCCAATGGGAACTAATTGTGTTTCTTTACTAGCTGACTTTTTTTGTATTCCTATGAAGCTGAACTTATTTTTTTAAAATTACACGAGAAGAAGAAAATAGTTCTCATGGCCTTCAACTCGACATTCATATAATTATATCGCTGGCGTTTTATTAATTTTAAACAATAGTTATTTTAAAAGGTCTATTCGATTTAAACCAGTGTACACAACAATTACAGAGTCTGCCACATCTGCTTCATATTTAGGTTTTTTATTGACTTTAAAAGACACAGGCCAACTAACAATTAAATCATGTATAACTAACAATGATTTCAGCTAATATCCTGTCGTCAGCTTTCCTTATATTTTTTTAGTATGTAGTAATATCTCTGCTTATGGTTTTTATCTGTTTCCCAACTTTTTCTACTCAAGCGCATGCTCTGAGTATGATGAAGAGGGGGTATCTACAGTGTAGATTGACCGAGTCTAAATATTTATCAATTATTTCCAATTAATAATGCTGTAGCCCTTTTCACAAAAAATCTTACGACTAGGATTATTTTTTCCAATTCTTCTATGTGTACCTAAATTGTATAGTAGGTTACAAAAAATCTTATATTTCTTTTACATTGCAGTAAACTGTGAATTATTCGTCTGAAATAATAATTTTCTTTATTAACCGAAGAAATATCAGAGCTATCAAATTTTAATCTTAGTCGTAAGAATTTTTGTGAAAAAGGCTACTGATGAGGATCGATATCGATACGATATCGACATTATATTGTCGATATCGACGGCAGTCGAATTCGTTCTTGGACATGTATGAAAGAACCATCGCCCGGGTCAGATAACCATGCCCCCCGTGGCCTGTTAGATTGGGGCTACAATAGGTCCTGAGTCAACGAGTTGCCGTTGGAACTTATTGACTCAGGACCCCTGGCATTGCGAGGATGCTCTGAAAATCTTTGAAAAACTTTTCCTAAAAAAAATAAATGGCCTTGTAAAGCTAAAACTTACATTGAAGCTTCCTAACGTAGTAAAGATTCTTAATTATCAAATTATAGTCCCAGATTTAGGATGGGGACACGATTGTGTCTATCCCCTATTTAGGGGCCAAAGTATTACAAGGAAGAGAATCTGACGAGGAACAGCAGGACCAAATTGACTCAGTTGAGTGTAGTAGCACATGGGCCTCTTTTTTATTTATTTATGTTTGGTTTATGTCGTGAAATCACGTCTGTCGCGTTTGATGTAGAGAAACCCGTAGGGACTCCACCCCCACCTCGGAAAAATCTTTAAAATTGAGTTCCGCAGGGCTATGTTTTGTGTATAAAGCATTTCTCCACTTTGGTATCTTTTGTTGAATTTATCTATTCCAACTGATATTTTATATTTTGTATCAGGCATAAATTATTAAATAATCGTCTCGGGGAAGAAGGGGCTATTGTTAAGGGGCGGATCCAGCAATTTTTCATTCCCTTCGGAAAAAACATTTTCAAATTTCGCGCGCCTGAAACATTCTCGCGATTCCCGAGGTTTGTTCTTGGAGACGAATTTTTTTCAAAATGGCTTCTCGATAAAATGGATAACGACGCCGAAAATGTGGAAGAAAACGAAAAGTATTCATTTCTCCTTGCTTCGGCAATAAGAAACGAAGACCCTGAGCAATTTTTCAGCATTTACGATTCGATATTGCCAAAAAATCTCCCTGACACTCAGGTAAACACGCATTTTTCTACTTTGAAAGTGAATATTTAGGTCTTGTTTCTTCATTTCTCGATAGAAAATAAGAAGGACAAATACTATGAAATATTTAATTTGATTACAACAGTATAAAACTTGATTTTTTTGCTATTTTTATATATTTTTAACTTGAATGTTAAAACAAACGTCGGAACGAGATCAACAAATCGGAGTGATCTCCCTTTCACTGTGAAATCGGCAAACATTTGCGTGGGCCAGACCTGTGTACATATTTATTAGGTGTAGTCGAATAACAAATTGTAAACCCGTAGCCGTATATGACGTGTCTGGAATATTCATTCTTTGTTGTAGAATTATGTTTCAGCACCTATTATAGCACAAAAGCGTCCAAATGACTCCATTTCAGTTGAAACCGTAAGTGCTTAGCTGCAGTGTAAGTAGGGCAAAATTTTCAAGGTAGGCGGCAGTGTATCCAACATGTCTGCACCCATGTTGAAAGCTCTCAAATATGGAGACGAGAAAATTCTGACCACATGGACCCACATCAGTGATATTTAGTCATATTTGCAATAATATCAAGAAGGTTATTTAAATGCATGTACAGATATTTCATGCTGCTAATTTAAGGCCATGGAAAGGTGACCCCCCCCTTTTCTTACTTGAACCAAATTGTCTAATCTACTGGATGCTTGTTATGGAAATTTTTGGTTTTAATGACTCCACTTTCATTACAAATGTGTATTTATTAAATGATTATATAAAAGTACCTAATAATATACATATGACGAATGTAAAACAACAAAGCATTCATACACACAATCAATTTATAAAGGACTGGGAAATATTTTGTTTATACTTTATTGTAGTTTCCAGGTTGCTTGTACTGTAAGCAAAATAATCAATTATACTGTAGTCCACAGGATTCATATTACATTAATCAGCATTAGTTTGATGTTGATGTAGAAAAGTGTTGCATGGCCAATTGACTATTGCAGAGGAAATTCAGACTAGTACTTGACATGAAAAAAAAATAATGGGCAGACTGCACAACAGAAATTTTTATTAAAGAATATTTGCATTTTTTTATATAGCAAAGCTTATTATCAGGAATTGTGTTTTTATGGGTTGGTCATATGATCAAAACCCTTTGTGATACATTTGATCACATACCAATTTAACTCATATTTACATCCAAATCAATGTTTAAAACGATACCTTATTATTACATATTTTTACATTTGTGGCAATTTATTGCAAATATTTTCAAACATATGAAAATTTTTTATTCAAAAAAAAATTTGAATGTGTTAAGCATGTTCACTGTTGACCACTTATGATTCACTGTGAAATTACAATTTATGGTTATGTGATGAACCTGTTTATATACAGGCTAAATAAGCTTTGTTCAGATGGTATCATAAATGGGAAAACCCTTACAAATATAAAATGCATTAAAAGTTTAATATTTCGTTTATTCTGCCAAACAACCCATCAATGAACCATTTTTATGTCTTTTTCAGGTAGAGTTGATAAAAGACAGGGCACGTGCTATTGCTGATTATCCAGAGGACGAATTCAGTGCTTTAGTGTTGAGAGCCCGCAACTTTAGCCTGGCAAAGAACAGGGACAAAATGTCCTATGATGTGACTGCCACCGGGATGTACAAAACAGAGGACAGGGCATCGAGTGAGGACAACGATGACGACTTAGACAGGGTTCAGCTCCGCCCATTCGGTGGTTGTCCAATGGCGTACCCGTCAACATCTTACAGCAGACGCCAAGAGTCGTGTATCATAGACATGGAACAAGTTGATAAACGCACTGACAATGATTCTGGTATCTGTAATTCTAGTAAGACAACCACCAGTGTTGGAAGTTACTCCGAGCACGAGGATAGCGAAGGTGATGAGCGAGGGTGTTTTGACTACTACCCCTCTACCGTCAAAATCACACCAACAACAACTTATCATCTGGACTATGATGAAGCTCACGAGGTGGATTCTGATAAAAATGACATCGAATCGCCGCGGAGTGGTAAGGGCAGTGATAGTGAACCAACATTTCAGGGAGTTCAGATGAGGACTTATTCTCGCCGGACAATTCCCAATGATGACGATGACTTTGAAACTGATGACGACAGTGACTCTGATTCCAGAGATCTTCACCAGAGGCTGTACGCCAGGAGTGACCGAAGGCGTCATCAAAACTATTACACACCAATGACCCGCGAAAGTTGTGAGGATTACGAAAACATTAGCACCTCAACTTTCTCTTTTGAAAAAAGTCAGAGGGCACTTAAAGAAAGATCGGGATCTTCTCTACGGGATGTTGATGAACAGATTAATTTTCCTATGTATAGCAGACATTCCCCTTACATTGGCAGCACTAGTAGTGAACATGTACGTATTGAGAAAAAGAGTTATCAGCGTGGAGGGTATGGGAGTGATCCCCCGTTTGGCCAGGGTTTGGACCAGCTTAATAAGGTGGGGAGTTCTATCGGAGAGCTCATCTCTAGCACCAAGCACACAGTAGACGGTATGCCTGAGGGACGGCCCATCTCACAAAGCCTAGATCTTGCTGCTGAGGATGGAAAAAAGAAGAAGAAAAAGAAAAGAGGTTCTAAAGGTAGGTTTTATTGAATCCAATTGCTTAAGCCTCTGTCTATATTTTTATGCCCTTCTTCGAAGAAGGGAGGCCGGAGGGCATATTGCTTTGTTGCTGTCTGTCGGTCGGTCCACCATCAGTTTCCGTTCATTTTCTTCGCAGAGGTTGCACATATTGGAATGAAATATGGTACACGGAATTATCATAAGAATATTTAGATCATGTTCTGTTTTTGCATATGATCGGACTATTTTGGACAGAGTTATGCCCCTTGGACTTAAAAAAATTCTTATTTGGAGGGGGGGGCATAAGTGTTTTACAAACATCTCTTGTTTAGGCTTAAAAAAAAAATATGTTTGTTTCCTGTAACATTCCCCAAAAATTAAGGGTCGGTAGGTCGGGAATTTTTTTTTTTTTTTTTTTTTTTTTGGCTTATGAATGGTCAAACATCCCCGGACTGAATATACTAGTTGTCATATTTACAGTGGACACCCAACATGGCATCCAAAATGGCTGCCAAGAGGCAGAAAACGAACTTCAGCAAGTTGTGGGGGGAAATAGTTGTTATAATAATGATTACTCTTAATAAATAAGGTAAATGTAAAATAAGTTGACATATTTTATGTCTCAATTTAAGCTACAAGCTAATTTTCTTTTTTTAATGATTTGTCAAACGAAGTTTTGGCATTTGTCAGAAAAAAAAATCCACCCGGGGGTAATTTGAATGAGTCGGTCGGGTTACAGGAAACAAACTTATTTTTTTTTTAGGCCTTATATAATTTCATTAATTTGTTTATCATTTCCATTTCAACAGATTATATAGTGACTATGTAAACTGCTTTGGTCACAGCTATACCTTATATATGTCATAAAACTCATTATTATACCTCTGCTGTAATTACTCTATATATAATTAATACCATAAAACTGTCTATTTCCCCGAGAAGAGACTACTACCCTCAACTGAAGACTACTCCCTGGAAAATCAGAGCTACTCCCTGGGACAACTCCCTCATGAATATTTATTAGTAATTTTAATAGGGATGGGTATCGCCAAAAATTTCGTATCGCGATATTATCGCGATATTTTATAAAAATATCGCGATATATTGTGATATTTATAAGCATACTATTTCTTTGATTTATATGGAATTATTGATTATTATTCCTATTTTTTTTTCATTGTTGTTGTGAATAAATGAAAAATCAATCATTTTATAATGTATTTAATGTGTTTTCATTCAAAACTTAAAAATCAAGGATCATTATTCTATTTATTGCTGTTGAAAAGTTTCAATTTCCAACTGCTTAAGTACTTTTCTCTTCCTTTGCTATAAGTACAAACCAGTAGAGCTTCAGTCTCGACAGAGACTTCTGGTTTTTTAAGAAAAGTAAATTGTCAACATGTTTAGGCTTTAGACGTGCCCTCTGGGCATTTAATATATCTCCCGCCGTTGAAAAAACTCTTTCCGATGGGACACTTGTGGCAGGAATGCAAAGGTATGCTCTAGCAAGTTTAGCAATAAGTGGGAATTTAAATTCAATTTCTTTCCACCAAGAAAGAGGATTTTCCTGAAGAGGTATTGCTCTGGCACTTCTGTATTCATTCACCTGCTGCTCAGCAATCGTACTTGGTGATTTTGGAGGCTCAACATCAGTAATGTATACATCACCAAGAAAGCTGTGGAGCACAGATTCCATAGAATCACCGCAAGTAGAGGAAGAACCTCCTGCTTTGACTCTTTTTTTGACAGGGCTAACAGCTGGAGAATCTGAAGACAGTGAGGGGAGGGGTGGCTCATTCAGGACTTCAACATCATCTAATTCAGCATCTTTGTCTTCTTTCTCTCTTTTCACTTTGATTATACTCTGTACTCTACAGACTTCTAACACAATATCAGAGTACACCGCTGATCTGTCATTTTCTGATAAAAATGGAAGCATCTTGAACCGCGGATCCAAAGCAGAAACAATACGTAAAGTGTGTTCAATCCGATTATATCTTTCTTTCAAGTCTTTAAACATAACATTTTTCATGCTGCGGACTGTTGGGGTATCATCATTTTGTTCACGAAGCTTGTGCAGAAGTTTATTGTGAAATGGCAAGATAATGGACAAAGTGGGAGATTTTTCTGAACACAGGAGTGTTGTTATATCCTTAAACTGCTTTAACAGCTGGACCACTTCCTCTGCCACAGTAAAGTCATCATCATGGAAAGACTTTAATTCTGCTTCTCTTTCTTTTCCTAACTCCTTTGATTTCAAGGTAGCAAATATTGCTACCTGCATTTCGAGAAATCGTGAGATCATATCGTAGGCACTATTCCATCTTGTGCGGACGTCCATTATTAATTTGTGTTGAGGCAGTGATAAACTTTCAGCTGTATTCTTGAGCAAAGCAGCTGCAATGTTGCTTCTGTGAAAAAAGGCTACAATTCTTCTAATTTTGGCTAGAATATTTTCCAGTTTCTTAACTGCAAGGCATTTTTGACAAGAAGAAGGTAGTTCCACCAGGGCATTTCACTTCAATTTTACACTTTGAACAAACGGCTATGTTTTCTGTAACTTTTCCTGTTTTCTTGTCTTTTTTTACGAGGAAGTATTTCCATACATCTGTTTTACCTCTGGTGAATTTGACTAATTCGATGTCTTCAGAAGTCGCCATTTAAACTTCCTGTAATAGTAATTTTAAAATCTGATCGATTAAATGGTTTATTTCCGGATTATTTTTAATAATGTAAAAATACCGGTATTTTGGTTCCCGTATCGCGTGCCAAAAAATCGCAATATACCGGTTTACCGATAAAATCGCACATCCCTAAATTTTAACCAATCAAAGTGTTCAGTAGGCGGAGCATTCAAGGAATCTCGAGTATGTGACGTCACGTTATTAGCAATGTAACTATGACGTCAAAACATTTCGAAATGCGATGCCAAAATCATACTTGAATTTTAGCAAAATGAAGACAATGATAATTCTTCGAAATGTCAGTGAAAATACTTTTTAAAAATAATTTAATTGTTTTAGGACACGATGCATTACTTATCATACAATGTGTTAAATGGCATGCATTTGTAATTATGCCTCTTCTTTTGTGTTTTTTTTAACTTCGGAATATCTGTAAAAAAATTAAATCGACTATGTAGTGCTGTTCGATATTACCGGTTAACCGGTGTATCCCAATTTCATTCTTCACAATACGTATCACGGTATTTTTTGTGAATACCGGTTCGGGTTCGATATGCTATAAATTGTTACAAAAAGAGTTATTTGCCCTTTTCAAGGTAAAATATGGCGGCAAGCGACGTGAAGTATGATCAAGAGACACATCTCTTTCAAAACCGAAATGACGACAACAGTTATATTAAACCCCTTCATGTTAAAGCTGAATCTGAGAGTTATAACTTACCCGCTAATTGAATTCAACAAGTTGTGCTACAAAAAATATTATTTTGCCACTTTCGCCGACATAACGCGATCAGGCAATTGGAATATCAACTCGAAAATACATGTAATTTGAGTTTGTGTTTTCATTTAACCTTGACGAAAAGCAAAAAATTATTAAATATTTATATCGTGATATATTGCAATACAAAATATAATATTGCAATATATCGCGATACGATTTTTCAGTCGCGATACCCAGCACTACGACTATGATTGTTTCGGTATAATAAAACAGTTATGGAATGGGAACTCGGGAAATAGCAAATTTATGGTTCCCCTCGGCAGGAAACTATTTCCCTCGGCGGCTTCGCCGCCTCAGGAAATAGTTTCCTCCCTTGGGGAACCATAAATTTGCTATTTCCCTCGTACCCATTCCATAACTGTATAATATCAGTTGCAGTGAACCAGTCTAAGTAAAAGTCACCAGACCATGTGTTTTTACTGGTATCTGAATTTATATGTACACATGGTCTTCTTGTCCATACATCTTTTGATCCATGAAGCAGTCATGCATAAATTATTTATTTTTAAAACAACCGTGACTTGATTATTTTTTTCTAATTGTTATACCCCTCGCTTGAAAAGCGGGAGGGTATATAGTAATTGGTATGTCCGGCTGTCTGTACGTCCGTCCATCCATCCGTCCGTCTGTTATGCTTTGGGGTACCCATCTCTTATCCGCAACTCCTCTCATACTTAATGAAACTTTCACCTGGGATTTTCCACTCACTTTTGGGAATGGTGCCCAGGCTCTTGGAATTGGGAATTTTACGACATTTTATCATTTATTTGGAAATTTAACTGTATGATGTTTTTCAAGAAATAAATACTTAAGATGAATAAAAATAGATCTTTTACTTAGTTATTCAGAACTATGAATCAGAGAATTGATCATTATGATAAAGTTTTACCCAAGATTCTTCAAAATTCTGTTCATATCATTCAAATTTCCAAACCTGAACATGTTTTGTATTTTGTGAATTATGTTCAGGTTACCTTCTTGAGTTCTTCTTTCAAAAATTGAACATAGGCAGTTCATTTTTGGGAAAAAAGGGAGGGGTTTTGCAATTGGGAATGGGGCCCATATTCAGCCCTACACAGGGTAGTGGAAAATCCCTGTTCTCAGAATCTTTATTACATATTGCCATTGTGCCTGTGGACCTCCTATTTTACTTTTTGATCTGAGATATATTTTGGATTTTCCAGAGCAAAACATGGACACTGCCATTATATTCATATGGGAGGCGAGGGGTATCATTTAGTGAGCTCATTGCTCACAGTACCTCAAGTTTAAATTTTCTTTGATATGGAATAGGTATAGATAGCTCATACTTATGTTTGTAGTTTGTGGAATTTTTTTTTCATGATTATTTAATCAACTTAAGGATAACCTTTATAAGCAATTTCATGGGAATATATATATTTCTGGTGCATTGTAAGTTGGAAAAAATCTTTTAACTGGTATTTGAAGAGACCAACATATGATTGTATACTACCTTAATTGGCATGATAGTGCACAGCAGTTGGAGCTTCTGCTCAAGAGTCGAAAAGTAAGGAATTGATACTATCATAATTGGTTCGAGGAGGAGGTGGAGACTGGTCCTTTGATTGAGACAGTATTTGATTGAGACAGTATTAACAAATGTCTCTTGTCGCAGTAGGTGCTGGTACACAGAGTTCGTGAAATCTTTTTTTCGCTGTCAGTCATTTGGACTGACTGACATGTGAAGTTTGTCAGTCCAGACAAATTTCTATCAGTCAAAAAAAATCAATAAAAAGATGAAGACTGTATTTAAATTTTATTATCAATAGAGTGTGTACCCAGCGTCAATAAACACTGCACACTTAATGCCGATTTCATTGTCATATAACAACTTTCATTGAATTCTCATGGGGTCCATTTTCTTCATAAGTTTTTTATCTAGTTTGATTTTCTCACCTGGCTTACCTCAGCTCCCTCAACAAACTAGTTTACCAATCATACATAGTTTGGAACTTGCGTTCGTCGAAGAAGCCATTAAAAGAAACAGAAAAGCGTTTGAAAGATAACGATCGCTCAATTATAGGGAATTTGTACAAAATTTGGTTGGATTGACAAAGTTCCTCTGTCAACACTTATCGGTCATTTGGACTGACATAGAATGCAAAGTTATCGGTCCTTGGTCGTTTTTATCGGTTTTGCCGACAGGACCGGAAGATTTCAAGAACTCTGGGTACAAAGAATATACTTTTTTTTAAGTTAAAATATTTTTGTTTGAGAGAATAGGATATGGCTATTAGATGTGCATAGGCCCCTTTTCGTGCATTGTAATTTTCCGTAATTGTCATGACCTGACACAGAAAATAACAAACTCTTGCGAACCTTGCGAATATTTCTCGCACGGGAATAAAAGTTGGTTTACATTATACGGAGGACAGGGTTCTCCACTATATGAAATTTTACTGTGTTGCAGAGTTTTTGTTAAGCAATAAAATTTCGTGGTATTTTCGCGATCAAATTCACAACTGAATCACTATTCATTAAAATTACAAAAGAATACTAACACATACTTTAAAAAAATCATTAATTTGGTTACACAAATGGTATGGTCATTCATATTGATAAAAGTAAAAACACATGTTCTGAGAAGCAGTGGAAATTCTGGTCGATACAGTCGAACTACTTACCCTTTTTGAAAGTAAATTTGCCATGATTTTGGTCAGTTTTCTTGATCGAATTACCGACTTACAAAATAAGAAACTCCAGAATAGTAAAATACTTTTAAGAGTTCCTTGAAAATTTAAAACAATTTATTTACATCAATTAAACATGTTAAATGATTTTGGTACGATGTTTCATGTATGTTTGACTTACAGTGCAAACATAATTCTAGAGTCTTGGCTCTATAGAAAAAAAACATAATTATTTAAATACTTTTTAAAGAAAAATATAATGTATTTTTAATACAACTACCAATTGACCATCACATGGAAGTGTGAAAACAATTTATTTGTCTTTGTTTCTTCATGCAGTAAGTCCGGCGAGGGTCTTTGAGGAGGTAACTGATTATGCAAAGTGAAGCCCTAATTAAGTGTTCTACCTTTCAGTAGAATTGTTTGTTTAAAATTTCAGTTACAGAGAATTTATATTTTTGGATTTTCTGATCTTACTGTATCGCACGCATAATATTTGAATCATTACTGTATCGGAGAAAATTTTACTGTGTCGGGAGCAACACAGTAAAACAGCTCATGGAGAACCCTGGGAGGAACATGTTTATACCTTATGCCAAACCGGACTGAATGACAATCCCGACCGAAAAACGAACTGAACTGAAAATAGAGATTTTATACAATGTATCAAACCTAGAAAAAATACCGCGGTGAATCGATACTGTGTTGAGCCATTTCACTCTTAATTACTTCTTATGTAAAATGTGGCATGGGCATCAAAGATGTGTCACTTGGTGCAGTTTTGCTCGCAATGCTTCATGGTTTACACAGAATGGTTTGCAAGATATGCTGCACCAATTACTTGAAGTGATGCATAAAATGCTTTGTGTTTTGTTAACACACTTTGTACATGCTGTAGCATGCATTTTGATTTTCTGTTTAAAATCTCTTGAAAATCAGCTTGATTAGTACCTAATGAATTTAAAATAGATCAACAATCCCAAAACGTTTGATTTAAAACTTGGAAAACCTGAATATTCAGAACCAATGAGGTCCTATTTACAGTCTGTGCAGTTTGTGCAGTTTAAATTGCACTCAGTGAGAACAATTCCCAGTTAAGCTTGGACTTTCAGTAAGGCGTTTCATTCTCGACTTTACATAATCAGCTTCTGAAATTCATACAGCTTTCCTTCAGTGTTGAAATATACAAAGGATAGAAATTAGGCTAAATGTCAACTGGTGTAGCAAAAAGCCAATTAAAAGTTCTCGTGCGGCTCAGAGGCAGGGCTTAAATCATTGTCAACAACACTTTCAAGTTCCTGGTGTTATTAATTTCTTAACCAATGAGAATCTATTCACCATTTGACAGATGCTAATTACGTTGCGCCGAGAATGCCATGCCTTTACTGAAAGTCCAAGCTTACCTGAGAATTGTAATATGTATTTGGATTTCTTGTACAGTGTTAAAAACAAGGACAATACTAAAATGGGAAAGAAATTTAACGTCGGAATTCACAGTGTGTCGGATTATTCAGGTGTCGGATTAGACAGTTTTTGCTGTATTTGGATTTCTGAAATAGTTTTAGCTCACCTGAGCTGAGGGTTCAAGTGAGCTTTTCTGATCACATTTCATTTGGTCTCACACCCATCTGTCTGATTTCTGTCTTTTCAAACTTTTCGAATTTTTGACTTCTGTGGCAAATTCAACAAAACTTTCAATAGAGTATCATTGTGTAAGGGAGATTTAATTTTTTTTTACAAACGAATGTTCATACTTTTTGAGGGAGAAAATTATGAATAGTGAAAAATTAATGACATTATTAAAAAAAAAACTTTCTCAAGAACCACTGGGGTAGAAAATATTAAACTTAGTACAATGGAAGCATCCTCAGGTAGTGTGGATACAAATTTGTTTAAATCAAGACCCCAGTGTGTAGGATGGGACACATAGGAATACATAGGAAAAATCCTTAAAAATTTTCTTTCTGAAAAACAGCAAAGCCTTGATTGGTTATTAGCTCACCTGAGCTGCAAGTTCAAGTGAGCTTTGCTGATCACCTAATGTCTGTAGTCCGTCCATCTGACAGTCTGTACGAGGGCGGTTCAGAAATTATTGAGACATTTTCTTTTACTCCATAAAGGACAGAGATAAATTCAGGAAAATTTGTGAACAGTTTATAGAGAATGAATGAAATAATAATATAAAATTTCTAATTCATAGGATAATTAGATAAGTTCCGGTGAAATAATAAACATGCATATGTTTATCGACCTGGAGCAGCATCACCACGTCATTTTAACGTCATGTCAGCCGAAAATGTTTTCGCATGTGAAATGATCTGGAAGCGTTTACTCTCCTTAAATTTCTTTGTTATCATATATACTGTACAAAAATCAAACTTTTTATTTTCTTAAACGATTGTTTACTTAAATAAATATGTGCTGTTGCTACACTTGAGTCAATTTTTCATGCGTCATATATACAGGATGATTTAGTATCATGCAGTGCCGATTTATGCAACGCGGGTCAATGTTCATTGCGGTAAAAATTAATGGTCGTCTGGAGCGCTTGATTTTACTTTGGTTGAATTATAGGTAAGAATAAAGTATATACATATGAAATAACAAACCCCTCGACATGATTTTCCCATTGTTATTGTTTTAGCAGTTTGATTAGTCTGGAAAAGAGAACAACATAGCGCTACACAAAATTTTAGGTCTCTTTCTGCTTCACCTTGAAGTCAAAATCCATTTTGTCGTCGTAATCAGATTTCTTTACTGCGCTTAATTTTTTTAATGATCTCCATATTCCTGATCAGAATTCTAACAAACTTGCACAACATGAAGCCAAATTAAAACTGAAAAATGATATACATAAATTGAATGATTTTCGCTCTTATTTTGGGTCCATGGGGGTGTTGAACATTGGTGTTACATTTTTTCAATATCTGATTTCGTGACTGCGCCGGGTACCCCTACCATTGATACTTTATATACCATTGAAGAGAAAACATTTAAAATCTGTGAAATAAATCTTGCTTTTATGAATTCTTAATGTTTGAAAACATATATGCAAATTTTCACCAAAAGTCGTTCATTAGAAAGAAAAATATACACACTGTCTCAATAATTTCCGAACAGCCCTCATAAACTTTTGACTGTTAAATTACAGTGTAGCTGATACTGTAAATCACATATTTATGGAAAGGGGGATTGGTAATTTGGGGTGGGGATTGATTTCATGGTTGGAAAACTGCTAAGCTAATACATATATTTTATAATTTTTAAATTTTGTGGTGTATCGACACATGCATTTGTGGCTCATGTGCTTTTGAACACGTATTAATCCACATTCTGTAAGCTGCACTTTTGTATTTCTACTCCTCTGCAAGGCCCATGCTGACTGTTTATCTTTCTAGTTGGACTTGTTTTCGTATGGTAAGTCTTTAGTAAAGGAAAGAGACAAGTTTGTTTTAGTTATGTCCCTTTATATAGGATGTGAAATAAATATCATTGGAGGAAAATAAAGTTATTTCTAAACAGAGTCTAAATCTGTGTTCTGCCAGAACCTTTCATAATCCTTATGTGAATTTTCTTAATAAGTACATATTATTATACTCCACAAATAAAGCCATATTTGAGCTGTCTCGTTTAACAGTGTTTGTGCATTCAGTAAAATTTCCTATTAAGGAGAATACAAGGTCAGAGGCCCTAGACAGGGTATTGATTAGGATTTTTAGACTGTTGTTTGAGGCCCCTGATAGGTTTTTAGATTGTCGTTTGAGGCCCTAGATAGGGTATTGATTAAGGCGGTTTTGATTGTTGGTTATAACTAGATGATTTGGTGATCACTTTAAATGTTGAAAGAAAATAACATAGGAAAGCTTTCAAGGGCATTGTTGTTTTCACCAAATATTGCGTAATGTCATGGTTTGTACCTAGACAGTGCTTGTGTGTAAAGTACATCAGTGTAACCTGGCAAGGTTCTTTACTTGACAGCACAGGAGGAATGATTAATCAGGCTATGTACCTATACATTTAATTACCATTAAAACTTAATCAGGCTAAATATAGATATGATCCACGCATTACTCTAGCATCTATATATAAGCCTTATTCCAAAGTATCTGCCCCTCTTAATCCTTTGTATGTATATAAAATATCAAAATGCATTGAATTGTGGTGTTATACCGATAAGAAGGAAGTATGGTATAGTAGTGTGATCCGGCTTAGTTACATTGTACCCCAGCCTATCTACCTTGTAGCCTGTACAGACTACAGAGTAAGAGGAGTTTCCTGGTTAAAGTCAAACGACATTAATAAAGGCTGTAGACATGTCTGTCACTGCATGCAGATAAAAAATAAACAACCACTGTGGCTACATTTTTGAAAGTTGGATGGTGTGTTGAGTTTGTGCCAATCAAGCATTCCTAGGAGATGTGCCGTTAACATTGAGTCGGTAGTGACTGAGAGGCGGGGAGGGATTCAGGATGAAGTTAAAAATTGGTCAGAATTCGCAGGAGGGGGACACTTGTGGTAAGATATTGACCTTTTGACCCCATGTCAGGCACAGACAGCTTGTATTGTAAGTAGGAGGAGGACAGTGAAATGATTTGGCAGTAGACATGGTACAGTTGTATTTCAGTGGTAAATGAACCCATATTAAACTGAGACAGAAGCAGGAAATATTTAGTTTTTATTAAGGATCTGTAGTGCTTTTCACATTAATGTATGTGGTATATATGTATGAGTCAATAACATTGTCACCTCTTTTCTTTTGAGTTAGACGTTTAATATAATTGATGGTATTATTTTTTCATCTATCAGTTAGTGTCTCTTGTTAGGGGGTAGGTTAGACTGATTGGATTGATAACAAGAGAGTAGTATCAGGATATCATGGACCACTTGATTAATCTCTATAAACATTACACAGCATAATGTGGGGTTTTTTCCCCGGTCTTCTGTTATGGATTGATTGATGAACCTTCAGAAACTTGTATTAGAAATTAGAAATCAAAATTTAGTTGTCATTTGTAGCAGATTTTATAGTGAGGTTACATCATGGACATGAGGTTGTTAAAAAAAGATGAAGTTTACAAAAATTCTGTGAATTTTTTCTGTTTTTTCATGAACTGGTATTTTATTTCATATGGATACCCTTACAGCAAGTATAGACACAGAGTCTTACATGTGGAGTAAAACTTTCTCGTCAATATACAGTTAATTCTCGATAAACCGCCACCTTTTGTAATTTAGAAATCATGGCGGTATAACGAATTTGGCGATGAATTGAATTTTCCATCTTTTAGGAAATAAGACGTAGAGTTATCGTTCTTAGAAATACCAGTTAGCGTTTCTATTCTTATTATTACATATACAGGTATATATAAACATATTTCTAAATTTGATAATACTTCAAGTAATTTTTTAAAGTACAATTTCGCTAAAACAGAATATTCAGTTATGAAATAAGGACAAGTTCATTTGTATACATGTAAATCTGCACGTCTGATATAGAAAAAAATTAATGCTGGGTCGATCGTCGTGATATATTGCCTAAAATACGTAAAATGGGTTCTTGAATAAATTAATTGTTTATGACATCATTGTTAATGAAACGTTCACAATTTCTGACTTATAATTATTTTTAAAGCAAACTTTGCATTGTTTTTAAAAACAGAGATCATCAAATTAATATTGTTCTCGGCGTAGTTGACAACGACCGCTTTCGTGGCGAAGCCTTCACTAAATGATTTTATTAAACAGAAAACAAAATTATTCGAACAGTTCATGCTAAAATTATTGTTTACTTAATTGCATGTACCTTGACTGGCTTTGCATGCTTTACAACAGGGATATCATCAACCAATTAGCCACGCTTCACTGACCACATACACCTGTGGCGGTATTATCGAGATAATTGACACTTAAAAATGGACGTTTGTTGTGAAAACAGGGTGGCGGATGGCGGTATGCGAATTTGGCGTTATAAAGAGAATTTTATATAGCAGGAAAAACGTTCTTGGGAAATCATGGCGGTATTGCGAAAATGGCGATGAATCGAATGGCGATAATTCGAGAATTGACTGTACAACCATGCAATATTCCTATTAAATTATAATCAATCAATCTGCACTAGTGACTGGACCTGTATTGTATTTTAACCTAAGAGTATGTATACTCAGGAAATGCAAAAAGACTTAACAGTTTTGTCATTGTAAGTGCATGATAATGAGGAAAAAATTTTCTTTGAAAGGAAAAAACAACAGCTGTATCACGATAAATACTGAGATGTTGATGATCAGGACATGTTTGTTAGTGTAAAAGTACTCTACATTTACTGGTACATAATAGTAGTAAATATAACTTGTACTTCATTTGTAATCATACACTTAGGGCTTATACACAAGTAAGGTGTAAATTATGTGAATTATGGTATTCTATTGACATTCAAAACCTCACTTTCTTTTATTAATATGCCCCTCTTCGAAGAAGGGAGGGCATATTGCTTCGATGTTGTCTGTCTGTCGGTCCTCCAAGTTTTCCGTTCAGTTTCTTTGCAGAGGTTGCACATATTGAATGAAATTTGGTATACAGATTTATTATAAGAATATATAGGTTATGTTCTTTTTTGGAAATGATTGGGCCATTTTGGACAGAATTATGCCCCTTGGACTTAGAAATATTTTCAATTAATTGCAGTGTCAGTTCATTTTCTTTGCATGTATGTCCAGGGGGAAGGGGGCATATGTGTTTCACAAACATCTCTTGTTAAAGTACTATCCAAGGAATTTAAATTTGATAGGAGATGTTGGATATAAAGTGATGTTTTGTATCTATAGGTGACAGATTGAGAAATAATTATACAGAATTCATCAGGATTTTTTAAAATAAGATCTATACTAAAAAAAAAACCCAGGAAGTATTAGTTTCTGAATTGGGATTTTTTTCCTTTTAAGGAAATTGAAACATTTGAAGGAGAAACATAATATTCCCATAATTGCATTTTGTGATTTAAGGTGAAAATTTCAATTTACCCCAGGTGAATTTGTATATGATAATTTTTAAACAGTTGTAATAAAAGTGTGACTCCTCAATGCTATCTTTTTTAAGCAGCTTGCTTGTCTCAAAAATGTAATCTAATAAAAAGAGAGGAATTGCATACTGTGGTAATCAATTAAATGAGAGCGCAAAGAAGGTAAAGGGTCAGATTTCATTTATTTTCAGAGTTGAGGGATAGGGGTGCATGTAATACATGAAAACTAAATAAATCAACCCCCCTTTTTTCTGGACATTTCTCTTGGCACTATAAGGACGACTGTATTGATATCACACTGTTTATTGGGTATTCGGTTATTTTGATTTATGACGATTTCCACCTTAGTTTGGACTTACAGTAAGGCATGGCATTCTTGACGTTACATAATTAGCTTCTGAAATTTACACAGCTTTCCTTCACTGTTTAAATATACATGGGATAGAAATTCGCGCAAATGCCAATTAGTGTATCGAATAACCAATAACATTGCCTCTTCCAGCAAAGAGGTGGAGCTTAAGGAGGCTGGGGGGTCAACAAATTATAAAAACAAATTAACCACCAGATATAACTTTAATTTTTAGATATGATATCTTTAGCTGTCAACTATCATTTGACAAAGAAAAATCTCATATATATTAGTTTTAAAATTTGATCATTTTTGTATATATATCTTTATATGGAGCTCTTCTTCTAAAGGAGATCGAAATACTGTAGAGGTACTTTTTTCCACGGTGTCATAATTCCGCGGAATTTCAATTTCTGTTTAATCCGAAGGTAGAAAATTACGCAGATTTCTTTGACTGTCCCTATATACCTGACATGTATATTAAGTACGCTTGGACAAATTTCTGCGGAAAATCAGCTTACCATGTAGCGTAAATTAATACCATGCGGAAAAAAGTATACTTCTACAGTAGTCTAAAAATGGCCATGACCACCCAGCCCCTTTAAGTTGTCTCATCGTTGTCAACAACAATTTAAAGTTCCTGATATATATTATCAATTTCTTACTAAAGAGAATCTATTCGCCATTTTACAGACACTAATTACATAGCGCCGAGAATGCCACGCCTTACTGAAAGTCCAAACTAAGGTGGAAGTCGTCCTATTAAGCTTCCTGTGGCTTTGTTTCAGTACAGTCATACCAGCTATTATTGCATGTTGTACAAGGGATTTATATACCAAAAGCATACTATGCTGAAATCATGCACAGCTCATGCATGATTTGTCAAATCCAGACTACAGTTAATTAAAAGGCACGTAAATCACAACACTATTTTATAATTATTGTTATGGATAACTGTAAATTTAAACATAAGTCAAAAAAGCAATTGAATGTTTCCATTTAGCTGACATTTATTGAATTTGATGAAAATGTATTTAAAACCTAAGTAATTTTTTTTTTCTATTTTGGGTATCATTACTCTAAATTTGATTCAAAACAACCTTCATCAAGGTCATTGTTTATTTGACAATTCCAGCTAGCAAGTTCGTAAACACCTGTCATTTAGAACAACACATAATTAAACAGTTGACTTTAACTCATAATAAGAGTTATAAAATCACTAAAAAATACTTCTCATAAAATACATATACCTTTTTTTTAATAAATTGCAAAATTTTTAAATATTTAATTTATATAATATTGATATAGAGTCTTTAGCCGGGAATCAGGTGAGCAGTGTGGCCCATGAGCCTCTCTTTTGGTAGTATGGCATGTATTTTAAGGTCATATTGTAGAATATTGTCATTACCAAATTCATTTACTTGCTTTTATCTTTATAGCTAGAACTGAAAAATAATTTATTTTATTTCCTAGGTATTATAGGAATTTAATATTCAGCATAATATTCTAATTTAGCATGGATATCTTACATGGTGGGATATGATTCCATTACACAATTCATCACAGTATTCTAGACAAGATTTACTGTTATTTAAGATTGTTGGGCTGAAAAGAAGATTCTGAGTCATGTGTCAGAAATCATGAGTATTAGAAATAATTTTGTCATATTGCATGCATGTAGAATAATAACTGCTGTCAATTTAGGAAAATTGGCATGAAAACCTGTCAGCAGCATTATAACCTCTTACAATTTCTGACACTGAGGGAGGGTGGGAGCTATAACTGGTGGGAGTTAATTGATGCAGTGTAGACTCTGGGTACATACTGAGCCTTCACTGCTGTCCCTCCACTGAGGGGGGAGCTATAACTGGTGGGGGTTAATTGATGTGGTGTTAACTCTGGGTACATACTGAGTCTTCACTGCTGTCCCTCCACTGAGGGGGGGAGCTATAACTACTGGGGGTTAATTGACAAATATGGTGTAGACTCTGGGTACATACTGAGCCTACACTGCTGTCCCTCCACTGAGGGGGGAGCTATAACTGGTGGAGGTTAGACTCTGGGTACATACTGAGCCTTTACTGCTGTCCCTCCACTGAGGGGAGAGCTATAACTGGTGGGGGTTAATTGATGTGGTGCTAACTCTGGGTACATACTGAGCCTTCACTGCTGCGCGCTATGTTCAAGCTCTCTAAACACCAGCAGTATATAGCCTTGGTTGTTATGTTATGCAGATGATATTGACTGTTTTCTCTGTATATAATTTATGGGTGAAGTAATGGCTGCCCCTACTACACACACACACAGTAGACATATTCTCTCTCAGCTACAACCCAGTACGTTCTGTTGTTAGTGTTGTACTGTGTGCTGGGAGCCTGTATTCTGTATACAGTGTGGTATACCAGTGTTGCTATTAACTGATAAACTTGTGTGATGCTGTAAAGATTGGATTGAAATGCTTCTTTATGACTTGATTGGAATGTTGTGTTATTGCTGAGGATTGACAAGAAATACGTTTTGACAACAAGGCGCTGGAGAACTGGATATTACATGAAATCAGAAGGTAGTAAAGCACTTCTTTGATCAGAGTTTTAACTGTCATTGATTGAACATAGTTGTTTATCAAGAAATCACTTGTAGCAGAATTGGAAGTTTGAAAGCCTGGCTGTCTCTGGATCAGATCTATAGATTGAAGGATTGAGGCTCTGACTAGACTTATCATTGATTTAGCTCCATTATTTTGTTTCAGTTAATAATTATTTAGATCATACCACTTGTACAAGGGTGAATAATTTATATGCCAGGTATAATTTAGGCATCCTTGAGACAGTGAATTCAGAATTTTTGTGGTAAATGAGTTCTTGGATGATATCATATTGTGAATAGGAGAAGTGTGTAAATTGCACAGCTAGTATATGTTAGAACCAGGGGAGTACCAAAGTTGACCTTACTGGTGGAAGAGTCACACTTTTACAATGCAGGTGTTGTTGTTGTTTACAATGTTAACATTGAATCTTATGAAAGCTGCAATCATAAAGCTCAAGACTGTTAAATAAAAGCTTTGCGTAGTCCTTAATAAATTGAAATGGGTATCTGGCTTGTTTTGGTGATAAAATGACTGCATATTTAAAGCTTGTTGAATAATGCCTATCTGTTATTCTCTTAAAGTTGAAATCATAAGTTTATAGCATTTTGTTTTCATAGGGGGGGGGGGGGTTATGCAATAATAAACGGGGCATTTGAGGCAGATAAAGACCTAGCATATGGAAGAAATTTTGATGACTCTTGTTACCAAGGTGAGTGTTGTAGCCCACAGACCTCATGTATATATTAAAGCTTAATTTTCAGTCTGTCTAAATCATGTATTGTTGACATCACTGGTTAAATCCTATTCCTTCGAGATCCGTGTGTAGGAATCAGAGTGAAGTGCTGCTGTGATATTTTAAGTGTTGATCTGCTGTCTGTTAGACATGCATCTTCCTGTGGGTTTCCGACGATGGTGGAATGTATGGACATCTTGTAGTATTGATCTTCAATATCAGCATCTGAGTAAGATCGATGTTTGTGATATATGTACATGTGTGAAGGAAGGTGGCCAGTTGTCACACAGTGCTGTGTGTTGTTGTAGGTCAGACCTCATTGAAATCTGTCCTTGTTATCAGTGAGTTGTTGTACGCCAGGGAGAGGTCATATATTGGTATGTCCTGAATCCATTCTCATGCACTGTCATGTGTGTCTGACGATTGAAAGCTGACGA
This sequence comes from Saccostrea cuccullata, assembly GCF_032062105.1. Classification (NCBI taxonomy): domain Eukaryota; kingdom Metazoa; phylum Mollusca; class Bivalvia; order Ostreida; family Ostreidae; genus Saccostrea; species Saccostrea cuccullata. The sequence goes on along the minus strand of NW_026936117.1, from coordinate 562,112 downwards.
GGACACATCAGCAACGTGTGCAGAATTCCTCCTCCCTTCTCCCACAGCGTCAGGTAGAAACCTCAGGTAGCCAGTTCTTGTGACGTGGCTTTCTATAATCTACTTAGTTCAGGTCTGCACTTTGATCAAGTAAGCAGTGTTATCTTTTGAGAGCTGATTCTCTTCTACAGAGGATTGTGTCTTACTTTATAAGAATACAGGTGTGGACTTGATGTGTTGTCTTTTGGATTAATGATGCAGTGTGTAGGGGGAGGGGCCAGTCATGTATCTTCACTACCCCCGTGCTGCAGGACTACCTAATCCATTAAGGCTGTGTGACCTTTATCTTCCCCTCGCAGTTCATGCTTCAGGTGAGTTAATGATGGACCCTTGTATTAGGAGCAGGACTGAGTTTATAATCCCAGCTATGACCTGTAGTAGTTAATGGCATATGTCATTAATTTGAGCATGGTAGATTTATAAGGTTCTTGGGGTGCTGTTTACCTTTCCTTGTTTATGTGGGTTCTTTATATGAAATAGATGAAACATGGGCTTATTGACTGGTGTCCTGTAGGGCTGTCACGGGTACCTGAAATGACCCGGAACCGCGGAACAATTCATTCGGTTCGGGTAAGGTTCTGTTTTTCCGGAATTCGGTTCGGTTCCGATTTGTATAGTAGTGTAGGTTTTACTATAAAGATGGCGTCAAAAACGAGAGATTTCTTAATACATTGCAATTATAAGGTGATTTAAATAATATGGTACAATTGTTGTCTAATCAGGAAGCTACTTTAAACTAGTTAAAATGTTGCTATTTCGAAGATTAAATGAAAATATTCTTTTTGTTGTTGAAAATAATACAAATCATTAGCTTTTATTCCATTAATTACCCGAACCGAAATACCCGAAACCGAACCTAAAAAAATCAGAACCGACCCGACCCGAAAAATTTTGGAACCGTGACAGCCCTAGTGTCCTGTGAGATGTACCTATCTTATGTAAAAATTCATGTGCAGATAAGTGTAGGTTGAGTGTAAGTGTATCAATAAGTATAAATTTTTCAAGGTGTGGTTGTGTGTGGCCAGGAATAAGAGGAGTTCAAATAATAGTACATGTACAATGTACTAATGTGTTGGTGACAGTTCTCTAAATGTTCTATGTTCTATATCATCACCCATTCTTTAAATGCAGAATGTATACATATGCATTTCCATTATATTAAATCTTACGAGTTAAATTGATGTAAACAGTCAATATATACATATTTAAAGGCATAAAATTAATGCAAAATTTTACTGTGTTTGCTTACATTTGAAGAATATTTATGGAAGAATAAAAATATACATTTGTCAAGGGAGATAACTAAAAACTTATATAAATTCTGAAATTTAAATATCTATTAAAGTCTTCTTCATCATGGTTCCTTTTGGTTCCTGGTGGAACATAGGGCTTCCACGACAGTTCTGCATCAAACTCTGTTTTGAGCAGCCTTTTTTTTTTTTATTAAAGTGTATATGGATAATTTTGACTACCAGACAAAGTGATTAAGCTAAGACTGCCTGTACTTTAGTTTATGAATAAGTAATGTTAAAGGAATAATGCACTAAATGAAAAGGCATATACCCACCTTAAACACTCATTTTAAATTTTAATTCATTCAAAGAACAAGGTTCACTTTTGACAAACCATGTTTTAGAAAACGGGGACTATCCACAAAATGCATTATGACGTCACGAAATGCGTCAAATATTTAAAAATGTCACATATTTTTTTGATATTTAATATAGAGCGCAACCTCTGATCTAAAATATGCAACTTGTAAATGATAGAATTGTTTCCGTTTTTATTTTTTATAGATTTTTGAAATTTTAATTCATTCAAATTTAATACATGTACAAAGGGAAAAAAAATAGTTCCAAGTCTAATTTTGGTCCAATGTAAGGAACTAAATGATTTTTCACCTTGAAGGTTGGATGCAGATAATTTTGCAATTTCTAGAATGTTGAATCTTGAATTTTAGCCCATCAGAAAGCTAAGAATCAAGAAGTGAAATAAAAATCATGAAATTGTTTCATGATATGTTCTCTTGGTGCAAAATAAGAAAGGACTCCAATGGGCTGTTGTTTTATAAGAACATGAGTCTCCTTCATTCTTGCCACTGATGCTTATATGCCACATATAAATTTATATCTCTATCTCTTTTTTTGCATTAGCCCATTGGAAAAAAATGAATATGGCACTTATGAACCACCATTGAATTGTTTGTGGTTTTGTCATAGGAGAATCATGTGTATCAGTTTAGCCCTGAGAAATGTTTTCCTCATTATAACTGGAATGTACCGAGTGAGCCTGGAACATCTCCATTCAGCACTCTGCTCACACTGTCTCTGTTACATGTCTGTATCAATCTCTGTAGGTCCTCAGATTACATGTACTACTGGATGTTTATACAGAATACTAAAAGCTTTCTGTCATTTCAATTTAATCCCTAAAAAAGCTCCCTCGGTAGGTTTTAAGTTAACCAGAGAGTGTGTCACTGATATGAAGGCGATCAATGTGTTATCATTATTGATAATGTGTAGGTGATAAAAGTTTGTGATAATTAATGTATGTAGATATTAAAATTAAATAAATGATCTGTAAGGTATTAATGTGTTGACATATCTTAATTAATGCACTTATGCTGGTTTTATGACTTGGAGGCCTTCCTTGACTGTAATTGTTTGAGTAGAATGGCCTAGGGACCAGTAGCCCAGTGTGGACTGTTCCCACCTGTACAACACTATGATTTATGTGAACTCTATCACTTCACTATGTCATTATCAGCTCTCTCCAACATGTGATCTGGACTAACACTTCTATCTTGTCATGGTGGCTACACATTCACAGTTAAAACTAGTTTTACAGAGGTAGGGAATGCTTCATTTCTCGGTATAACCTTCACTGAATGACATTTTGTAGAATTTCCATTTCTGACATTTATGCTGGTGAAGAAAATTTGAATAAGATAATAGAACTTTTCATAAGAAGACGACATTCCGTTGATTAAGTATGTAAAGATTGCACCAGTATCTGAGATTGTGGGCAGTTTGCAGTCAGTATTGATTGTAATACACAGTAGGATTTGGAGCCTGGCTGTTCGCTCCCGGAATACTGAGCTAGGAAGAGACGGTGAACTATTAAGTTTGTCCTTGTCAGTGTTGTTATTGAGTGGTGTTCCTCTCTAGGCCGGGGGACGTTAGATGCTGTTGACTTGCCTCCTGTCGGGGGTCAGTGTTCCATAACACCGCCACAGATCCCATTGTAGGAGAGCCGTCAGTTATGTAAACAAGCTATTCTACTGACAATTTACCTGCTCAAATCGACAGTGTGTACACACACACATGGTACAGGCCCTCTGACAAGTGATTGTTCAGCGGGGAGAAATTGAATTTTGTGCACAAGGATCTGAGTCATGTTTTTCTGACTGTGACTAGTGACTTAAGTACTCTAGTACTAATGTGTTGTCATGACTTCTTCATGAAGAAGCAGTTTTCAGGTGTGGATATATAAATGTAGGTATACTAGATGGACATTTAAATGTATTTATATACGTGAGCAGAAGGTGAGCCCACTGTTTTTTTATTCACCTCCGGACATGGTTTGACATTGTGGTTTATTTTTGTTATTGATTAACTTCGTGAGGTTCCATTTAAACTGGAATGTATATGTGCCGTAATTAGAGACATGTTTGTCTAAATTTGTCATTCTGATAGGAAGAGCTGTTTGGTGTTCCAAAATGGCTGCTACATGTTAAATTGTGTAACACGCCCTATTTGCACATGGTTTTAATATGGTGAAAATAACAGTATTGACATTTACCTGGATGGGAGAAAGTATTGAGAGGTATATTGATTGGTTCAGATATACGGATAACAAAAACAAGATGGTTCTGATGTAGACCTGTAACCTGTGTAATATCAGGAGTTCTCATATTGAGGGATTTTACTGCTGTGTAGGTTTTAACTTAGGGTTGTAATTCTTCATTTTAAAGATTGATCAGCATAAAATCCATATGGGAAGCCCACACATTTGATTATTTTGGTAGCATGCCTAATTGTAGGCCATTACAGTTAGGAATTCATTTTACCTCAGGCAATATGACAGCCTGTCAAAATGTTAAGTTCATTCTGTATATTAATGTGTCCTGTTGCTTATTGGTGCTTCTCACCAGATCACAAGAGTAATTTTTATATCATGATTATTGAAGAGGCACTTGAATGAATTCCTATTTTGTAGCTATTATAGATACAGAATTTTTAACATCATGAAACTTTTTGATTTATTTATGTAAATACGTTGCGACAAGTTTGTTTTATACATGTCCACTGTAATAACCCCCAAGATTGTGAATTGTAGAGCAAGAAATATATACTTTGGGAGTGGTTTCTAGGCATGGTTATTGATTCAATTTTACCATATACATCAAGTTCAAATCTGCAATTTTTTTTCCATGATTGTATAAATTTGTGTGGAAATATGAATGAAGAAATAGATTTCTACTGTGATGAGGTTCAAAAGACATTTGTAAGTTTTTAATGAAGTATCCTAAACAGTTTTGTTAAAATTTCAAACCTATGTCTTTTCAGATGATTTAGATGACAAAAGCAAGAGAAGACTGGATTATAGTGACACAGATGAAAATGGAAATCCTCATACACCACTTCTTCGAAACGAGTACATGCACATGAGAGAAGGTCCGAATTCTCCTGGCTCCTCCGTGTACCCAAAATCCACCAGATATGATTCAATTGAAAGGTTTCCGGCTTATTTAAACAGGATAGAAGATTCCTCCTCTACTTCTAATCAAGAGGCCACAAAGAAACGCAAAAAAACCAAGAAAGACAAAACAGTAGAAACCATCCGAAAATCGGAGGAAATTGAAAACTATCAAGGTTCTAAAGAAATTGACGAAATATTGTCATTTATTGAAAACGATGGCACCGGGCGAAAACCCAAAAAGGTGTCCAATAATGGTACAGTGGACGTTAATCCTGTCAAATCTACAGACAAAAATAACAAGAAGAATAAAGAGAGAAAGTCGAAGGTAACAGCAGGAGACGTCAAATCTTCAGACAAGAAGGAAAATAATTCCGAGAATAGTGTGAAGGAAAGCTCCGAGGAGAATCGGGAACATTCCGAAACCTGTAGGATAGAAATGGGAAATTCTAATGAAAGATTCAGCTCACCAGAAATAAAGACTGACGACTGCCAAGGGGATATCAAGGACCGGAATCACATTATTGTTGATAAGTGTGTTATGGAGGACAGTAAACTGGAAGGTGAGATGATGAATGGGGACATTACTTTTACTGAGGAAGAGGCTGTGGCGATTTCCAACAAGAAATTAAAAAGTTTGGAACCAAAGGGAGAGAAGGAGTTAATGAACCATAAAGTGGAAAGTGAGAATGCTGAAATAATTGATACTTCTGGTAAAGTGACCAAGGACCCCCAAACCGACACAAATCTTAACAATATGAAACAAAACAACATGAAAAATTCCAAAAAGAAACACAACATAGTGTCTGACAATAATAAAAAAGACAATGTTAAAAACTCTGGTGAAAAAGAGCCAGAGGAAAAGATGGTGGAACATAAAAGTGACCCCAAAAGTATTGTGTTGGGAGACACTGAGGAGGTAGATAAAGAGAGTGATTACTATATCTTCACAGACCTGGACCTTCCCAAACCAGTGGAGGAGGAATTCCAGGTCGTAGGAAAAAAGAAGAAAAAGGGTGTCCCTGTCTCCGTCAAAGAAATCGTGAGCAAGGATGCTACTACCACCCAGCGTGTTCCACTGAGGGAGGAGAGGCGACGACCCCAGAGGTCCATCACCCCGCCCCCCACCTCCCTCGTCAACTCCCTTGCCATGGAGGACGAGAGAAACAGAATGAGGGATCTCAGTCCATCATCCTTCCCGGCTCTTGGTGCTGGAAGACAGGGAAGACAGTCTTTCAGAGATGGTCGTCGCAGTTCAACTGGGGACGTACCAAAGGAAATTCTTATCAAACCTCAAGACGACAGTGATTTGGAGTCAGTAAAATCACTCCCTGCATCAGCACAGGCCGTGTCTCCCAGACTCCAGATTTCATATGCAAAGATGGCCGCCTCCCCGAAGCCAAACAGTTTGGTGTCCACATGTCCTGACGAGGACTCTGAGGACCCCAGTAATGTGTCTGTTGACTTAAAATCGGCCATTTGGAAGGGAAGTCTTACAGAGAGGAGGCATTCAATTGGTTCTAGTCCAGAGGGTAAAGAAAACGAAGGCTCTTCCATTCGTCAGAAATTCGGAAGTCAGGAATTGGTCAAACCAGAAAAAGAGGAAGGTCTGTTCAGCTCTACACAGTTACCTTGTTCACCTGAGAAATCACCTTCTGTAGTGGAGAGTGTGAAATCAAACTCTTCTCCCAATCCCTCTGTGGATAATAGTGCTGCCATTGACAGTGTAACTGTTACAGACGCTGTGTCGAACACTAGTGTGACTAAAGCTAGTGATAGTGAATTCAATGAACCTCTGGAGAGTTACTCTATAAAAAACACTACCCAAGTGACTGTAAACATGGTAAAGAATCAAGGTGCAAACAATCAGATATTCTCTAAAATTAAGGTGACAAAATCTAGTTGTGAAGCCTCAAAAACAAGCAAATCACAAGTCTCCTCTAAACAAAAAGTTAGTGCAAAAAAGCAAGCAAAATCTGTCATTTTCTTGGACAGGGGTGAGAAAGAACATGAGAACTTGGATATTGTGTTTGGATTTGATCCTCAACTGGAAGTGGAGGAACCAATGGTGTCTGTATCAAATTCTGTTTCAAGCAGTAGTTTACATTCCGCTGCAGGGTTAGCCCAAACTAAGTCTAGTGAAAATCTAAGTGTTGACTCAAACAGTTCAAAAGAATTGCCCCGTGTTCCCGTGGTGCACTCCAGAAGTGTCACAAACAATTCTAGTTACACAAATACCAAGGACTACAAACACTCGGTTAGAAATTCCAAATCAGCAACTTTTCCTTTAGAAGGGAAGAACGGAGTGAAATCAATTAGCACCTTAATTTTCTCCCCTGATTCCAAGCACCCTTCTGCTCAGCAGTTCTCGTTTATCAGTGAGGACACGTGTACCCCCACTGTGAGTGATATGATCTCCAGTGAAGCCCCCAGTGAGGAGGGATATGTGACAGTGGTTTATGGGGAAGAGTGTAGTGCAGTGTTGGGGGCAGAGTCCAGACATCCCCCACCGCAAATCAGATATCGGAAAGAGACCGGGGATATTCTAGGGTGCTTTAATAGGGTGGATGTAACCAGCTATCTTATGAGAGGTATGAATATATGCTCATATTTGACATTACTGATACAGCAAAACTCGTTTAGTACGAACATGGATATTGCGAATTTACGGATATAGCGAAGTTATCTTGGATCCCCAGCTATATAAATTTAATGAACTTCTTATACGGTTATAACGAATTACGGATGTAGCGAAGTAATTTCATAGGTCCCTGTGACTTCGTTATAACCGAGTTTTGCTGTATTTAATTAAATTTTTTTTTTTTTGAATAATTATTGACTAAGTTAAAAAGATCATAAAAAGAAATGAGAAATTGTGGTGTTGCGGACTCAATCAGACAACTTTGCTGGAAGGCAAAAGTGTATCATTATTACAGAATTTTTTATTTTTGGAAATATATTAACAAGTATAGTGATAAGAGCATTATGTAAATGTATTGATGATGAGGCAATGCACCGCGATTGATGGATTATTATTCTGCAATGATTAATGCAAGAGTAGATGAATATATAACCATGTCTAAAAGGTTCTAAGTAAGGATTAGATTTAGTATGAAAATGTATAATCTTCTAATGTGTCTACCAAAATATCTGTTTAAAATTACCTTCTTCTTTTTTTTCATTTCAGAGTGGGAGATTGTAATGAATTTGAAAGAGAAAAGTGAGTATTATGGGTCATGAAATATAGACAATTAATACAGAAAAGTAAACACTGAAAAGAATTCCATAACTTCTAGAAACAAAATTAGTCCTTGTACAAAGAATACGACCAAAATACCTGGTTTTGATGATGTGTTATGGGTATTAGACGAATCTCGCAGAAAAACCTATAAGGCTTTTATGTTATACATAGATCAATGGATATTTGTCTAGAAGGTACTTGCCAATTGATTTCATTTATACCTCCTGTATAGAGTTCAATACCATCTCTATTGAATTGGAGGCAATTGGCATTATTGCTGTATAGTAAAAGAGCTTGAAGCCTTAGGAATGTTGACGAGCTTAAGATTGAAGAGAGATTGGAAGTTGTTCACAGTTTTTCCTGCAGATGTAGAAGAGTGACAATCATACAAATACAATGAGAATTTGCTTGTATGTTCAAAAATGGAAGCATCTGTAGTAGGCAGTGTACAAGGCAATTTTGGTGTGAACAATAAACACAACAAAAAATTATATTTCATATTTTGAAATGTCCTCATTTTATAACAGCAAATGAATTGAATGTTGCTAATTGAAGCTTGTCTTTTACATTACAGATCCAGGGAGCATTCTCGTCCTTAACCAGCACTAGGCCTGCTCTGCTCTTAGCTTCATATTGCCTTACCCCGCCATCATGTGTTGCTTGGATTTTAGTTTTAACCATTGTTATTAGAGAGTCAAATAATTTATCTCACTTTTTTGATGTTTTTGTGGATGATCAGTATTTTTATATCACATGTGTATCGAAAAATGGAACTTTGATGAAAGCAAGTTTTTGTTTCATTGCATTATGTACTTTTTGACAAAACATAAAAAACCATCTATGAATGAACTCAACAAAATGACAAGAAATATCCAGTTGTATGCTGTTTTGTATAATCTATCATGTATATTTGCATACATTCCAAGTGACGTACATATTTGGAATCTCTGATGGGGTAAATTTAGGGATAGGTAGAACATTCTATTTATGATTTTGGGATTTTGGGGGATAGTGTGTCATGTAACTTTTTTCTTGTTTTTCAGTAGAATATTATTTCAATTTTTCCTTCATGGCTGATGCTTTTTCCCCCATATATTAAGCTTCAGCCAAGCTATATTTATTGTGTTGAAAAATTAATAAGATTCTCCAGATGACAAAACTGCAAACTGATATGATAGGAATTAAAATAGGAGGTTGATGCTTTCATGTAAAACAAAAGATTGGCTTTTTTTAAATATAGATTTCTTATCATATTTGTAAGCTTTCTATGCTTAACATTCCTTGATACTGTGTAAAATAAAATGCAATATATGGAAATGATGTGATAGAAAAGTTGAACTTTTATTGTGTTCCTGAAACAATTCACCTTTTAATGTAAAACTTTGTTTCTTTTACTTATTTCAAACTGTTAGAGAAGGTGAAATGTCGATCCTTCCTAGCATATTACTGATTGCTGGAAGCATTGTTTATCAAAGGAAAAATAGTGACTAGAAGTAAATATTGAATGTGAAATTTTAACTTACAATGCCAAAAAAATGGTGAAGAGAGACCAGTAATGCTTCTTTGACAGTGCTTTGTATGAAATTGATTGGTCCTTTGTTAATGAACCGCTGTGACCACCAAGGATGCTTCATGGGTTCAAAGGTCAGCAGGGGTCATCAGAGCAGGCATAGGTGTGTCTTATTGAAAAAGAACTGTTACAGACTGTGGAAATTCAGGGAGGATAACTCCGCAGTCTGTGAGAATTCAGGGGAGAATACTCTTATTCTGTGGAGACATTGGATGAAGTTCATTAAGTTGAGACTGAAAGTTGTGGTGTTAAGTTGTCGGCATAAAATCAGGCCTGACCATAGACTTCAGTCTTGTAAACAAAGTCCGGGTAAGAATCCTTACTTAATATCTTGAACATGTATTTCCATGTACTTCGCATTTTCACGTCATTTGATGGTTTTCTAATAATGTGGAATAAGACTAAGAAATCATTTCTATTCAAACATGTACTTGGTAACATTTTCATTCCTTTTTTTTTCAGAGAGAAAGTATTAAAATGAGAAGATGGGAGGAAATAGATCCGAGGAATATAATAATTGGTACCAGCTTTATAAAAGTTTCTAAATATTGTTCTTCTTTTGTTTACTCCAGCAGTCGGAAAAAAAACAATGGATTAATCAAAATGATCTATGCCAGAAATCTTCCTGACACTTTTTTGGTTTCTTCATCAGATGTGTTACATGTGATTAATCATGTGAGTGTCTGCCATGTGTAAGAGAGTCAGTAGTGGGATCTAGTCGTCTATGGCACATCTACATGTATTCTCCTGGGTATCACAAACCTTGATATTTGGGCTTTATGTCATGGATCACAATGTTATTTGCTATTTGTTTCATTGAATTATATTTATTTTGTGTATGCTATTGTTTTGAATTTGTTCATATTTTGCCATGAATGGTCTGAAACACCGTTTACAAGGGTGCTGACAGGGAATTATCTATGGTAACACTGGGGGATAACACTGTTATTTCAGACTTAAATTGTAAATTTTATCTTTTTATGAAAATTGTCTTGCCATGGTAGATGATCCTTTTCCAATTTTCAAATGCCTGTTTTTCATACTTGAATATTGCTAACATTTCTAATTATAACAGGTTCATAAGCAAATGGAATAGAGTTTGGAATTTTTGTAATTTAGATTGTTTACAAACAAAGATAATCCTGCATTATTGACAGTATCAATCACCACCCCTGTCAGCATGTTTGTGATGTGTTGTGTAAATGCCCAGCCATCAAGGACATTTACACTGAGGCATTGTTATATGTAGCTTTTAGGTTTGATTTTTTTTTCCCCTTTATGCTTATTAATTTTTTTTTTTTTTGATACTGTTCTGTTTTGTAATTTTTTTCCGGCATATTTCATGTCTATTGAAAATTGTTATTGCTATGAATGATTGTATGTGTGGTACTTGATTATTTGTTTAAGAAAAAAAAATTGTCATATGATTTGTTCAAGTGTTGAAAACTTTCTAGGATGATGTTCAAATTTTATATATATACATGCAAAGGGGAGATGTTTTGAAGTCCCAGTTCTTTGTCTTTATACAAGAAGGTACTTAAAACTGGAAAAGATGGGATTCAGATGGTAAATAAGAACACCAGTTTCAACTTTTTCAAAATTTGCACAAGAAGTTATCTTTCAGTAAACTAAAAACTTCAAAAAGTAACATGAAATTGGAAAACATGTAATCTGCTTACATAAGATTCAGAAAATTTAATGTTTATATGTCAACTTTGAATTATTGTTTTATATAAAAGTTGTACAGGTTTTCAGGAAATTTTCTATTGTAAAAAAAAATATTTTCTTTTATTTTTCAGTAACATCAAATATTATTGGTTTTCAGTTTTTATATATATTGAATCACCAAACGGGGGAAGATTTAATTATGTTTATAAGTTTGATAATGAACAAACTGAAATTTGTATTTTTGTTAAGATGGTTACAGAGATAAATTTTTGAGATAATATAACCAGTGTGACTGGTGGAATTGTTCCAATGCTACGTTCTCTTGTTTGTGATGAGGACCTCACTGCCATAAGATCTAACAGTTTGTATAATCAGCGGAACAATGTAGAGATGCTCAACATTCAGTGTCAGGGGCACAATGTGTCAGGTTATTAACAATAAAGATTACTTATATCAGTCAGCCTTTATTTTTTCTGTTTACATTATTGGTTCATTTTTATGCCACTAGTTGGAAGGTAAGGGGCATTTTGCATTTGGTCTCTGCCTATTAATTATACCCTTGCTTGTAACATCTGAACTTAGAAACATGGAAGCCTTTTGCAATCTCTTTTTCACTGTACTAAAACATTACACAATTTCAACTTCTCCAGAACCACAGGGCCAATTTTAATCAAACTTGCCACAAAGTATTCTTGAGTAAAGGCAGTTGAAGCTTGTTTAAAATGAAGGGCAGTGCCCCTTCCAAAGAAAGTAGAAGAAAAGGCAAAAGTATGGAGTCTTTTGAAAATTTTAAATTCCACTTGGCCAGAAAAGATGAAAATTATAAGAAAGCTTCCTGACATGTAGATTTGTGTGTTCAAATCCCTCAGGGGTAAATAGGGTACACGGATAAATTTTTACACAGGAATATACTAGGGGGAATGAGCTACAAAGCCATGATAAGTTTGAGGAAGCATCCTCGGATAGTGTAGAATTAATTCTTTAAAACTAAAACTTGTGATGAAGTCACAATGGATGATCAATTTTACAAAGGAATGTATAGAAATAACCTTTTGATTTCTTTTCTCCAGAATAGCGGGGTCATGACATACAGCAGCCTTAAGTTTCAATTTTATTCCAATCCTGATATAAGTGTAAGCCAGTTCTAAGTAGGCCCAGATAGGATATAGCCTAACAAACACATGATACTCAGGTGACTGTTGAGGCCTATAGACCTCCTGTTTCTGACAGTTTTCTCAAGAACAGTTTATAAATGTGAAATTGTCCTTAAGAAGGCTGGGGGGTCAACAAATTAACCACAAGATTTAACTTAATCTTTTAGATAGGATACCAAGCTATCAACTATCATTTGGCAAAGAAAAATTTCATATATTTTAGTTTTAAAATGATCATTTTAAATTTGTATATCTTTATATGGAGCTCTTCTTCTAAAGGAGGTCAAAGTAGTCTGAAAATGGTCACAACCCACAGCCCCTTTAAGGGGGATGTACGGCCACCTTTAGTGCAGTGAGAACGAAATGTAAACATTTCTTCTAATTGCTAAAATACATTATATTTTGATCCAATTTTAAGTCTTTATGATAAAGATACAATAAATATGCATAACTGAATGCATGTTGTGCATATATAATCTATACTTTTGCAGAAAAATGCTTTTGATATGCTCCTTAGAACTGCGCAGCTACAGAATTCAGCAAAGCCTTAAAAAATCCAAAAAAATACGCAAACTGTGCATTAATGTTCTCTCTACAACCATTTGTTGAGAAAATGTCTAAATTTTGCACTTTTAAATGATAATTTCAAGTTCAAAACAATGTATCGTTGTTTTCAAAAAGAGTGAAAAGAACCATGAAAGTAGTTCATGGATAGCAGCACGTGGTCTATTTTTAGTACAGAATTTTGTTTTCCAGACCTCTTCTTAATATGGAGGGACATAACAATCTTTAAATGTAGAAGAGAATTACAGTTGCAAAATATTTCAAATAATATGAACACTTTTAAAAGAGGAAATGTGTTATAGTGTTTCTTGAAGTTATTTATTATTTAGTATTATTATTGTACAGTTGTTAAATAGTGTACGTATTGATATAAAAAAAATCTTAAACTCTTTGATTCCAGGTAAGGAAAAATGAGCACCATCAAAGTTAAAAATTAAGAGTTTGTAAGTTTGTCACAGATAACTTATAATATCTATCAAAAGTTTTATTATCACCATTGAAACACAAAGAAATTAAACACATAAAATCGATATGAATGACCTTGTTTTAGTATCTACTAGTACGAGGGGTGATCAAAAAGTTCGCGAACTATCTCGATACATGTGTATCTATAAAAAAAAAATCAGATTAGAAACAAATTTGGTGCACACATAGCCAAACACAAGTTCTGTAAATAGCATATGCTGAATAAAGTTTTGCTCACAATGTGAATATGACGTCATTATGCAACTACTTGTGACGAAAAATGGTTGTCTCAGTGGAACTCGGAACAGAGTGGAACAAACGACTAAAATATTTATGGTATATCTTAAAAATGCCTTTGAAGTAGCGTATGAGAATTTGTTCACAATATATTAAGACAAATGACTTCCTATAAATTCAATCAATGATTGGATAGATCGTTTTAGTGAAGGAAGGCAGATGGTTAATATGTTAATTTATATATATATAGAGAGAGGGTAGATATTTTAATAAAATGTAAGTTTAAGCAAATTTTCTGAATTGATAGGATAGATTCTATCACAAACGTGCCATCCATATATAATTTATGTGAAAAAAGTCGAACAGGCCCGGGGGTCTACTAGTATATGGGGGGGGGGGGGTTCCTGTCCTCAAGCACCTGTGAATTTCATTACAGCGGAGCAACATTGGAAAAGGAATGAAATCATTCAGCGTGGGTTAATGGGAAAAAAAAACTTTTTTTCTATTTGCAAATTTCGTCAAAATTACAATTTTACAGAGTAAAGAAAAAAAAATCAACATAATTAAATATTTTATACCATCTTTAAAATGACTTTTGGTGGTCCTCCCAACTCAGGGAAAAATTATTGGGTCGGTATTTATAGGTGAGAAAAAACTTCCTTAAAATTTAAACATATTTGTTGACGGAAGAAAAAAAATATCGTGTAATGGGATGTAAAAAAAAATTGAGTCGGGCCATTTCTAGGCAGTAGATCGGGAGAGAGGGCAACCGAATATTTTTAAAACAAATGGTCTTATAAGGCTAGTACATGTTCCATCACATAAGTAGTAATGAAACTTTTTGTAAGTAATGTAACTTTTTGAATCTTTGGCACTATTTTGAAAAACAAACATAGGATTTCCGGGGGGAGGGGGGCTATAGCCTCTCACTGTTTTTTTGCGATGATAGACATAGCATATGCAATGGACTTTTCTTTGCAAACATTGTTCTTGCTTCTAAATTTCAAAGGAACAGCTTCGTGTGTTCAATGGGCGAGAGCTTACAACGTTGTCAACATAATGAGACATGATTTTTTTTTATGTCCAAACATTACTCCATACAATGTGTGGGTCATTGCAAACAATCTAGCTATTTATGTGAGGTGCCTGAAGGAAATCTTATAACTGCCTATTTTTTCTGTCTAACAGCTGAACAAAATAGACAATGTACCAACTTTTCGAATGTAAGACATGTAATTACAATTTGTTTTTCATGCACTGCATATAGTTTAACTTTTCCAAATTAAATGCTAAGCATCCTCCTTGCAGTGCCCCATTTGAAAATAACTTCTATCGCCACAGAAAAAAGACCCGACGTAAACACATATGTTTAGGACATTTTTTATCTTTTTTATTGAGTTTTAAAGAAATCAACAAATTATCAAGACTTGTTCCATGAAAAATTAAATATAATCATGGTCATAAACGCATCTATCCACAGCAGATATATGCACATGCCAAGCACGTGCTCAGTGGAATAATATTAGCAAGGAAATTCGAGCTGTAAACAGAACAGTTTTTCCCGATTTGCTGGAGTGGGGTTAAAATCGCGTTTTTTCATTATTCAGACGATGCGATGCAACAAATAACAGTAGTAAGTAATATAACATAATGATTATTACTTAGCAATTTCTTGTCTTGATGTTATTATGGTCGCATTTATTCTAAAATCAATGTTATTCGAACTCTGTGTGACAGAGGAATGGCGGACGAAATAAACACATGGCCTCAGGAAGACACCCATAGAAATTTTTCAAGAATTGTGGATAATGACAAGAAAAAAGCGAAACAAATGATTGTAGCCATATTATCAATGAATCAAACTAACACCATTTTCAATGCATTTTTCATCTCGTGAATGCTGTAGCTGCGCAGTTCTAACATGATTAATTTCCTCCTAATTAAAACAAAATAAACTTAATTATTTACTAATTTTGGTCTCTAACAGAAGGTAATTAGTGCATTAACACTTTGAGTAACTTTGGGCTAGTTTAGAAGTGTATCAAGCGCATTCTTGGTATTTCTTATTTTACACCAGACTAGATTTAATATGGCTTGTACATCCCCCTTAAGTAGATTAAGATTTATTATGATCATACACAATGAACATGTACAAGTTTTTCTACAATGAAGTTTTCCCCTTGATAATTTTTCAATATATTCTAAATTTAAATTCGTTGTTCCATTGACATGTTTTATAATGTACTAAAATCAGAATACTGTTCCAGTGGTTTTGAACAGATATCAAATAATGAAAAGTCTAGTGTTTTTCGAAGAAAAATTTACAAAAAATATATATTTATCTGGTGTTTCCTTGAAGATTGATTCAAAAGAGGTGTACAGTATTATCAGGCATAAAATCTCATTCCTTCAATTTTTGAAACTCTTACTACAGGGAAAAAGAAACTGCTACATATGTCCTTAACATCATTACCCTTTGGACCAGTTATATAGGGTTCTTGAGTCTTACCATGGATTAAAAAGACCTTTAAAATACTGAACAAAAGGCCCAAGGGTCTAAAATTCCTCATTTGATAACTTACAAAATAGCGTCGCTGTACTCTTGGGTCATCGACACTAGGCCTGAAAGTATCAGGTCTGGAGACCTCGGAACCAAACATCCCCCCAGGAATTTGCAGTTATTAAATGAACATATTAAAGACAGACGGGACGTTCCTCAATAATATATAATTTTCTTCAAAATTTTGTCATTGAAGAATTACTACTTTAACATGTTTACTCACAAAAAATTGAGGTACCTTACCAGGCATTTGTGCGAGATACCAGAGGATGGCATGTCTTATATAATCCTTTAGGAAAAAAAACTAAGTTAGCTAAAATCAAATTTTTAGTGTTTCAAATTTTTAAAAACAACTAGAAACCGGTTTAGAAATCAGAAAGTAATTAAAATTTTGGATATTTTTCATATATTATGAAAATATACAAAACAGCTATTTGGGGAACGTATCGTCTGACCTTAAGCAAACTTCAAGCAGGGTCTGACAAATAGATTTTTAAGGCAATTGTCCAAGGGCAGGTACATTGTAATAATTCACTTAACCTTAAGTTGTTGATAAAATTTCACTTGCCCACCCAAAATTCACTAGCCCCAGGCATCACGAGATGGGATTTGTCTTCCCCTGTAAAGTGACTTTGGACCCCGCCAACCCCACCCACCCCTTATCGAAAACCCTGTTCAGTTAGGTTGGTATGAAAAGTATAAATCAACAACCCTGCAACTTGCCTATTTACGTCCATGCTATCTACCGTATATTCCATCACATAACTTCTATGTGAAAACTGTTGTATGCTTCAGGACAATCTTCATACTGAGCTCTTGGTCTTTGGATATTTGATAAAGTATTTAAGATAGGGCCACACCTTCTGACTCATGAACATCATAATAATTATGATAATATAGGAAGAAGCATTCTTGCTGATCATGAGTTTAGTTTATCTGGGTTAGGGTAAAGAGAAGATTTTCAAAGAATGAATGCATTTTCACTTCATATTCAATACAGTCCAATACTTACTCTTAGAATCTTCAACCAAGGGGCCACGAATACACAATTTTGAGAGAGGCATCCTTTTGTTTTGCGTTTGTTCATAACAGTTGAATACCTTGTCCCAGTGTGAAGAATTTGAAGATTTTAGTTCCATCCCTCTTGCCTCTTGAGCTGCAGAGTGATTTTGATTTTGATTAATTGTTCTTTTCACTTTTTCTTTCAGAAATAAAATGAACACTGTTAAATTGACACAATTTTATTGTAACCAAGGTTACCTTCTAAAATATGCTTAATGACTAAAAATTTATAACAGAATTTTCTGCGCAATATTTACAAAAGACATGATTTTGCTTCATGCATAAATATTTTAGGCAAAGTACAAGTATTTACACAATATGTCTGGTTGAAATGTACAGGCTAATTTTTACAGAATGGTTAAAATAATGTTATTCCTAAGATTGATTTTATTATGTACAAATTCTGACAACTAAAAATATCATTTTCCTCTACATATACTTGCACTGAATGCAAATATCATAACAAAACAATGCATTGTATAAATGACAATAAATAATCCTAATTAAATTCAAAAACAATGTAAAAACAATCATAAACAAAGATAGGATATATAAAGAATATCTCACTTGGGATTTATAGTTGAGGGTCATAAACCATTAAAGCTATAGGGTTGATTTTTCAGCAGTTGCACAACTTTAACAAGTCAAACTTGTTCTCAATACAAGCCTTTTCAATCTTTATAAATCTCTGGGTTCTTTTTCACAATCATTACACATAGTGAAGATAAACCAAATCATGTTTTAAACATGACCACGATGAAAAATGTACATCTTAGATAAATAAAGTACTGGTACATTTAAAGGACTTTATTAAATGGTGTCTCAATAATGTCAAGTTTTAATATTAATATTCATATTGTTCTTCTTAGTGACAAATACCTAACTTTGTTTTACCTCCATAAATATCCTTACTGAAATCGAGATGTTAGACAGTTTATTTCACCAAATGACTTACATATTTTTCCTTTTATTAAATACGTGTATACACAATCCTTGAACTTGTTTTAATTTGCAAATAATGATCTC
Organism: Saccostrea cuccullata; assembly: GCF_032062105.1. NCBI lineage: Eukaryota > Metazoa > Mollusca > Bivalvia > Ostreida > Ostreidae > Saccostrea > Saccostrea cuccullata. Next base: position 543,828 of record NW_026936117.1, on the reverse strand, counting down.
ACATTCCTATACCTGTAGTTTCTTTTAAAATAATTACCGAAGTTCATTATTTCGTGATGAAATGCTATGTAAAAGATTCATTAAAATCAGAATCATAATTAGCTTCATTACAAAGAAACATTCTTTAACAATCAATGGAATTAAATTTTATAAACGGTTACATCCCACATTCTGTGGACTTGATGACAACCCTGAGTTACCCCGTTCTGATGATATTTACAGCGAGGGGGATAAAGTGAATCAGCTGCCCTATATAATGCTGGCTAGTGGAGAATGGGAGGGTAGTATTTTGACGTGTGAGCTCCTACACTTTACGCAAGGACTTTTTCAGAATTTCAAGTATAAATCTTCTGTGATACAAAACCTTGAACAGATAAATTATTAAAAATCTATAACTACTGTGATTAAACTGACTTTTCATTTTATAAGTAATTCTAATTTGAGGAAGAATCAGATCTCTCAATAAATCTCACTTCCTGCTTAACTTTGATTTATTGCAATAGGTACTAAAGGTAAACAGGATTTATACTAATATATCAAAGACAACTCCTTAAGAAAGACTGAAAACAACCCATACAAAGATAAGTTACAGACAGTTACATTAACACACATAGGAAGTTGTGACACACTGACTTTTTGTTTTTGCAATTTTTAAGTACTGGCCAGACTCTAAACAAAGCCCTTAGGAAAAAATAAATCCACCAATAAAATACAACCTCCTTTTCTCTATAAATCTAAATACCTCTTTAAATCTTACATTATATAAACTCCTTATTAATTTAATACTCAGGTTTGAGCTAATTACAATTTATCATATAAAAATTCTCCTAAATAATCACATGAAATCTATGGGACTGATCCTCGGAGAGTGGACTTAAGTAATGACATAGGTTCTTTCTTCCTTTCCTGTCCTATAGAATTAGTGGCATGGTCCACAATGCTAAACACAAACTGAAGACAACCAACTTTGATATAGCTCCCATGATGCAATAGTGCTGTTCCTTCCCATCCTGCACCACTTCCTCCAATCAGACTTGAGCTGCTAGCCTTACAATTACAAGGCTTCTTGTTCTACAAGTAAACAAAACGCTGCAATCAGGCAAATCTGCAAGTTTGCTATTTATGCCTTCATTATGTTAAAAGTGGTTGTTATGCCACTGCAGCATTGCCAGTCAGTATAAAATTTTGTTTTCCCTACTATAATATTTTAAAAATTTCCACTTCAATGATTAACATGAAAATTTCCATTATTCAATGACAAAAGTATATCAGCCTGGAATGCTCTGGCTACACTACTCAGAATTTCGATAAAAATGAAATTTCCACTTTGTGTGTATGCCCATTTCATCAAATTAATACATCAAGTCCAGATTTACCTCATTAGCTTTGCCACTCATTGTTAAGCGTTTTTCTTCCTTCACCTCTTCATCTTTGGGTTTCTCCACTTTCTTATTCTTGATGATTTTGCGGACAGCTGCTACGACAGAAGTGGGCTGCGGTGTAGATGAAGGCTTGTCACTGAAGTCACATGAGTACAGGACATTGTCCACTGTTGTTCCATGCTCACTGTAGTTCAAAAGCTCGTAGTGTTTGGTTGTCTGAAAATCAAGGAAATGTTTTCATTATATCTCTTCTAATACCTAAGTAGAACTTTGTGTTTAATTCTTCCTCATATCAATACAATTTGCTAATGCATCAAGTCATTTTGTTTCAAATTCTACAAAATTAGGCCAAAAAAATAATAGTCTTGTTTCCTGCTACCAGCCTGAAATAAAGTGCCCCGCCACAGCATGATACGCCCGTCAAATACTGTTCAATAATTATACATTGGTTAGGATGCAAGAAAATCAGGTAGCCTTGATTAACAGATTGACACAGATTTCAATTATCTAATTTCCATTTCTTATTATACATCTCTAAGAGACTTACAGTGTAGGGATTGATTATAACAAATAATACTAGTGAGACATGTCTGCAATTTGTCGCAAAAATATAATTTTTTTTTTCAATGAACACATGTATAATTAGTTTTAATCATATTATACAATACTAATTTAGTTTTAATCATACACTAGAACATCAATTGAAAGACCTTTATCTGGACTAGCCATCCAGAACTCTTAATTAACACAAGCATCTTTTTGTCCAACTCCTTAGCTCCTGACAATAAACTCATTAATTTCTCTCTAATTTGACATGCAATTTTCTGCTATCAAAATTCTTCTTGACCAGTGCTTGATAATTATGCCCATGGGACAAACTGAATTCCTCTCAAAGCATAAACATTTGTTACAGATTGCTGTAAAGTATATAATGAAAAAATAATTTTTACTTAATTTAACGTTTTTTAATTAAAGGATACAACTATGTTTTTACATTTTTTAAGATTATGAAATTTAGAATTTAAAAGACATAGTTTTTTTTAAAGAATTCACTTTAATTAAAAGTCACAGTGACCTTGAAATAGGCTGTGACACACCTTCTACTTTAGATCAGAGTTCCCGAAACTAGTCAAAAATATGTCGGACAATTGTCCTGTAAATATTCAAAATTCACCGGACAGTTGTAAAATTTACCGGACATTAATTTTTTGTATGTAAATTTAAAATATTATAGGATTGGAAATTGTGTCCATATAATAAATAATATGTGTAAATGAAAAGATGGCAAATGCAGATTGTTTTTTATAGATTTATTGAAATATTTTCTATTAGGCCTGTGTATGCGGGATTTGACGTCGCCGACGGTGTGTGATGACCAATGCTTAATTCATCCTATTAAATTATTGTGTCCTTTCTGACAGACTTTTTTGAATAAAATCTGCAACATGACAACTTTTGGTTGATTGTTTGGAATAAGTCCGAAATATCTGTCGTTTTCCAGGCTTTTTTTTAAAGGATTTTGGTACATTGTATTTTAATTTCTGTGCCAGGAAAAATATGTAAAATATCAAAATCGTTTAGCCTGAAAAACGTCAGATATTTCTGACTAGTTTTAAAAATCATATTATACAACCTCCACACAGTTAAAAATATGTATTAATGATATAAAAATGTGCAAATTTATCACGAAAATTATGATTTTAAGTGAATTTGTTGTCGTTTTATTACATTAAAGTCAGTCCGCTATTTTTAGCAAAGGGGAAAAACGCGCATGTATTTTAAATGCTATCAAATACATGAGAAAAAAAAATCCAAAAGTTGGTATAATATTAATCATGCTAATAGATTAAATTATAGAGAAAATAAGAAATGGTAACAAGTTGTCAGTAATCAAGCAGAATAGCAGGCAACTCTTGCAACCCTGCAAATTCGTCCTGCAAAACGAAAGTAGATTGTCACATTTACTACAGGGTGCATATATTAATTAAGAGGGAAAAATATTTGTTTGACAGTGTTTTTAACTCTTTTCCCTCCCAGACTTATGGAGATTATTATCTTAATATGTAGCTTTTTATATTCACCGTCTACAATTTAATTAAACAAGAATGCACGAGAATAATCTGGCGCGCCCCTGAGGCCTGACGTTTTTTTTTTTTATTTCCTTTAGTTTTGCATTTGTTTATTGTCTTGACAATTGAAGTAAATGATTTGGTTAAGATTATGTGTAATTGTTATACAGTCTGTAAAAAAAACCATCGGACATTTTGACCGATAAAATTAAGATTTTACCGGTCCCATTCAAAGTTTACCGGGGATCCCCGGTGGACCGGTGCGTTTCGGGAACTCTGTTAGATGTATACTTTTGCCAAGTTTGAAAGCTCTAGGTCTAATAGTTTTCTAGTTATGAGCCAGACAGGATTTTTCCATATTTTGCTATAGCATCTTTGTTGCAAATATATAAAAATTGAAATATAATTTTTTTTTTCAATGAACACATATATAATTAGTTTTAATCATATTATGCAATACTAATTTAGTTTTAATCATACTCTAAAACATCAATTTGTTTTAATTACATTACATCAATTAAAAGATCTTTATCTGGACTAGCCATCAAGAACTCTTAATTAGCACAAGCAACTATGAGGCCATTTCTTTTTGCCCAACTCCCAAGAGATAAATTAAGATAACATCTGCATCAAATCTAGAGATGCTCTTAGCTCCTGACAATAAACTCATTAATTTCTCTTTAATTTGACATGCAAATTTCTGCTATCAAAATTCTTCTTGACCAGTGCTTGATAATTAAGCCCATGGGACAAACTGAATTCCTCTCAAAGCATAAACATTTGTTACAGATTGCTGTAAAGTATATAATGAAAAAATAAGTATTTACTTAATTTAACGTTTTTTAATAAGCATACAACTATATTTTTACATTTTTTAGGATTATGAAATTTAGAATTTAAAAGACTTAGTTTTTTTTAAAATTCACTTTAATTAAAGGTCACAGTGACCTTGAAATAGGCCGCGACACACCTTCTACTTTAGATGTATACATTTGCCAAGTTTGAAAGCTCTAGGTCTAATAGTTTTCTAGTTATGAGCCGGACAGGATTTTTCCATATTTGGCTATAGCATCTTTATTAAAGGTCAGAGCGACCTACTTTTTGTGCGCGACACACCGTCTACCCAAGAAGTATAAGTTGACAAAGTTTCATAATCCTAGGCCTAATAGTACTCAAGTTATGAGCCGGACAGGAATGGACAGATGGACGGACGGACGGACGGACATGAAGCCTATAACATAATACGTCCCGTCTTAAGACGGGCGTATAAAAATAGGGTAGGTAGGTAGGAAAATTATTTTATTTTTTTATTTTATTTTTTTCAGTGGTATTTTTTTAATATGAACTTATACAAAACCAAATAAAACATGTAATATGTCAACATTATATTTTAAAATTGGATATTATCACATCTTTACAGTTTCATGAAATGCCACCTGACTGTATTTTTTTCTTCACTTTTTGAAAATGAAATGCCTCAAATTCCCAATTTTTTTCCCCAAACTTAAAAAAACTTAAGGGTCTGGTGCAAAAAAATAGGGTAGGTTGGGTAGAAGGAAACAAGACTATTTTTTCTTTTGGCCTTATCAATCTTTCATCTCTACAATATTTACACCTAGCAAATGAAAGAAAAAGTGAGCTAGCTCACATACCCCACGCTCCCCAAAAACTTGACGATGAAACACATAATGAAAGGCACAATGCACTTTAAATACATAGTTTAAATCAAAAAGGGCAATAATTGCAAAAAAATCTTCACATCAAAATGTCTTACATATGAGGACATTTAAATGTGGAATGAAGTTTCTACATAAATAATGGAATCATAATTTCTTGGCATTATACAAATCCAAACATTAAATTGAAGTGGTTTTGGGGGGGGGGGGGGGAGAAATTTTCTTGAATAATAGGCAAAACTCTTCGGGATAAAAAAAAAACTATGTAAAACAGTTTAAGAGGAGTAGTACTGACAAACTGTTCATCTCTATATTATTCTAAATATGGCCAAAAAGTCTAAGTTGGAAAGAGTGGAAATTCCCGGAAAAAATAAAGAAATCGGAATTTCCTGGTAATATGCACATCTACATATTGTGTCCTGAATATCTACAGAGATTGACGAAATTCTGTCCAGCGGTTTATGAGGAGTTGCACTGACAAACTGTTCATCTCTATATTCAAGGTATGACCAAATGCCAAAGTTAATAAGTGCGGAAATTCCCGGAAAAAATAATGGAATCAGAATTTCCTGGTAATATGCATATCTACACATTGTGTCCTAAATACCTGCAAAGTTTGACGAAATTCTGTCTAGCGGTTTATGAGGAGTTGCACTGACAAACTGTTCATCTCTACATTCAAGGTATGACCAAATGCCAAAGTTAATAAGTGCGGAAATTCCCGGAAAAAATAACGGAATCGGAATTTCCTGGTAATATGCACATCTACACATTGTGACCTAATTACCTGCAAAGTATTCAAGACGAAATTCTGCCAAGCGGTTTATGAGGAGTTGCGCTGACAATCTGTTCATCTCTATATTCAAGATATGGCCAAATGCCTGAGTTAAAAAGTGCGGAAATTCCCGGAAAAAATAAAGGAATCAGAATTTCCTGGTAATATGCAATTCCCGGAAAAAATAATGGAATCAGAATTTCCTGGTAATATGCACATCTACACATTGTGTCCTAAATACCTGCAAAGTTTGACGAAATTCTGTCCAGCGGTTTATGACGTGTTGCGCTGACAATCTGTTCATCTCTATATTAAAGGTATGGCCAAATGCCTGAGTTTAAAAGTGCGGAAATTCCCGGAAAAAATAATGGAATCGGAATTTCCTGGTAATATGCACATCTACACATTGTGACCTAAATACCTGCAAAGTATGAAGAAATTCTGCCAAGCGGTTTATGAGGAGTTGCGCTGACAATCTGTTCATCTCTATATTCAAGATATGGCCAAATGCCTGAGTTAAAAAGTGCAGAAATTCTCGGAAAAAATAATGGAATCGGAATTTCCTGGTAATATGCACATCTACACATTGTGTCCTAAATACCTGCAAAGGTTGACGAATTTCTGTGCACCGGTTTATGAGGAGTTGCGCTGACAAACTGTTCATCTTTATATTCAAGGTAAGGCCAAATGCCTAAGTTAAAAAATGTTGAAATTCCCGGAAAAAATAATGGAATCGGAATTTCCTGGTAATATGCACATCTACACATTGTGTCCTAAATACCTGCAAAGTTTGACGAAATTCTGCCCAGTGGTTTATGAGGAGTTGCGCTGACAAACTGTTCATTTTTATATTCAAGGTATGGTCAAATGCCTGAGTTAAAAAGTGCGGAAATTCTCGGAAAAAATAATGGAATCGGAATTTCCTGGTAATATGCACATCTACACATTGTGTCCTAAATACCTGCAAAGTTTGACGAAATTCTGTCCAGCAGTTTATGAGGAGTTGCGCTGACAAAAAAAGAGGACTGACTGACGGACTGACTGACTGACTGACTGACTGACGGACGGGTCAAAAACATTATACCTCCCGCAACTAGTTGCGTGGGGTATAAATATGCAACTGTATAAAAAAAAAAAAAAAAAAAAAAAAAAAGAACACAATTTTACCTCATCATAAAACACATATGCATGTTTGGGAGAAATATAATTGCAGTGTCCAAACTGGGTCAAACACACATCCATGTCTGCACCTACACAATAAAACAATCGTAAAAAATATATCTATATAATGTGCTACTGTAGAGCAATGTACATTTATGAATAAGCAGTTAAATTCAATTCCACACCTCAGACTAAGAACTGACCTGTTCCAATATTGAGGGTTCTATAACACATGGATATTGGCTGACCTTTGCTGGTCAGTGGACAAAGGACTGCTCGAGCTTTGACCTCAGTGCTACCTATTATAAATAATTTTGTAAAAAGTTCAAATTATTATTTTTTATAGATATTTTCATCTGCATACAAAGCCATTCAAAGTTTTAACATATAAAAGTGCAGAAAATATGACAGACAGAAACTCTATGACATCTGTTGGTCAGTCTTACACACCTGCTTGGTTGAGCAGTCCATTTAACACCCCCTTCTTGTTTGGGGTCTGTGGAGAGCTGGACTTGGAGGGTAATAGCTGCTGAAGTCTCTGCCAGGCCAGGATCTGAATCAATTTCTCGTCCAATTTACTCAGTTCTATATCTGATAAAAAATTCATCAATCAATAAAATGTTTTGCTAAATGTATTTAATAAATGCAACACTTAAAAAAATCTTCAGATTCCATACCTAAACCAGAAGTCTCTGTCTAGACTGTAGCTCTACTGGTTTATACTTAAAACAAAGGAAGAGAAAAGTAGCAGTTGTGACTTGAGACTTCAAAACAGGAATCAATAGAAAAATGATCCTTGACACTCAACAAAATAAAAACTGATGCACAGAATTATGTATCTTAGTGTAGTCTACTTGTGTGCCAAGTTATATTAAAATCGGACCAAAACTAAAGGAGGAGTAGCATTTGAAAGAATTTCACAGAAATTTCTATTTTTAGCAACCATGGCAACACTGTTCATCAAAATTAAAAACCGATGCACAGAATTATGTATCTTAGTGTAGTCTACTTGTGTGCCACATTATATTGAAATCAGAACAAAACTGGTGGACGAGTAGTATTTAAAATAAAATTTCACAGAAATTTCTATTTTTAGTAACCATGGTAACACTGTTCATCGAAATCAAAAACCGTTGCACAGAATTATGTATCTTAGTGTAGTCTACTTGTGTGCCAAGTTATATTGAAATTGAACCAAAACTGTAAGAGGAGTAGCATTTTGAAAGAAGTTCACAGAAATTTCTATTTTTAGTAACCATGGCAACACCGTTCATCGAAATCAAAAACCGATGCACAGAATTATGTATCTTAGTGTAGTCTACTTGTGTGCCAAGTTATATTGAAATCGAACCAAAACTGTAAGAGGAGTAGCATTTTGAAAGAAGTTCACAGAAATTTCTATTTTTAGTAACCATGGCAACACCATACATCGAAATCAAAAACCGATGCACAGAATTATGTATCTTAGTGTAGTCTACTTGTGTGCCAAGTTATATTGAAATCGGACCAAAATTGTAAGAGGAGTAGCATTTTGAAAGAAGTTCACAGAAATTTCTATTTTAAGTAACCATGGCAACACCGTTCATCGAAATCAAAAACCGATGCACAGAATTATGTATCTTAGTGTAGTCTACTTGTGTGCCAAGTTATATTGAAATCAGACCAAAACTCTAATAGGAGTAGCATTTTGAAGAATTGTTTACAGACAGACAGACAGACAGACAGACGGACAGCTAGAGAGACGGACGGACGATGGACGCATTACTATCGCATAAGCTCTTCTGGTCTCTGACCGGAACTGACAAATTATTTTCATGTCTGTGAGATTATGAATTCAAATCAAAGAGAAAATCCTTAGGCGACCATAATTTGATTTTTAGTTTTACGGATTTTTTTTCAAGAAAGGTCAAGTCGGAGGACGAAAAAAAAAAAAAAAAAAAGACAAAAATCATTCTAACAACGACCTTTTTCACATATAAAAAGTCACACATTTCACTGCAGTATAAAACAAAACAATAAACAACTTACAAGATATGTTTTTTTAATATTAATACACATTACTTGTATAAATGTTGTTATTTATAAAAATGACAACTTTTAATTCAAACATTGTTTAATATGAGTACCATTTAATATTTGAAATTATATAAATTTAATTATGTTCTTCACTGTATAGTTTGCACATTCATTTGAATAATATTCAGGGTAAATATCGAAGTTTAACTTGGCAATTAAAAGATTTAATAATATTCTGCAGACGATCTGAGTTTCAAGCTTTTAACTGATGGATGAATGGATTTTTCTCATTATAAGGAGCAAGACAACTGTTTCCTGGAGTTAATAAAGATCTGAAATTGAAGGAATTGGAAGTACCTGTTAGCCAAACTTAAAACTTTATACATTTTTAAAAATTACATGCATAATCTATTGAGAATGAATTAGATGGATTCTTAGATCCTGCATTCTTTTTTTCACTCTTAGTACATATGATATCAAAGCATTATTGTAGTCCTGTTCCAATCTGCTAATATTATATTTTGAAATTCAGAAACTTTATTACCCTGTTTAGCTACTTAAATTCAAAGAAGTCTTCTACAGGTACTGTCAAGTTGCTCTGCAGTTTCAAGGGCTTTTATATACTGGTGTTGATGTAGGATTTGCTAAGTCACTGAATCTCATAATACGCAGTGTTCCCTCTGCAGACTCTTTATTAGTTACCATGTACTTGCTTTCATTTCCTCTTTAAATTATTAATAAAGTACTATAGTTTATGTCTTTCCTGGTCACCGTATTATTTATGGAGGAATTGTTTTGTTTTAGGCGCATATAAACTTGTTTGCAGCAAAGTATCAAAAAAATTCATATCGTTATTTACCGCCCTTTTTTGCAAAATTTCCACATCTGGTATCTCTGTCTTTGATAAAAAAACACTTTTTATGAGGATAATGAGCAATTAGAACTGCAATTACATCTGGTAGCACAGTTGACACCTTGATTATTACCTGTTATCAGTGGCAATAAGCAGATTAGCTACCGGTAAACACTGCATGACAGCCATTTTTGTTTTGACTTGTCGGTATTTTACAAATCGAAGAAGGTAAAAAATCCGGATATTTTCGAAATCGGTAGAAACAGCAATTAAAAAAATAGAGAGAGACATGCGATGGGGAGGTTTCAGAATTGGTAGACTCTCGATACAATCAAAGTTGACAGCTCACCTTCTTCTACCATTCTGCACATGTGTTTTTTTTTACGTTTCTGACTGATTTGCTTTTATAAAACACAGGTTTGACACGAGCGGATTGAAAAATTCCGATTTTATTTTTTTTTTGAAATGCAAATTTTTAGAGTCGGCGGATCCGTAAAACTAAAAATCAAATTATGGTCGCCTTACTCTTCTATTTTTTGAGGAGGATACCACTTTAACACCTGTTCTTTCTAGACATTGTTCACAGTTGGAGTGAGTTATTTAGGTAGACTTACCCCCTGTTCCCTCCAGACATTGCTGGAGTGAGTTATTAAAGAAGACTTACCCCCTGTTCCCTATAGACATTGCTGGAGTGAGTTATTAAAGGAGACTTACCCCCTGTTCCCTCTAGACATTGTTGGAGTGAGTTATTAAAGGAGACTTTTCCCCTGTTCCCTCTAGACATTGTTGGAGTGAGTTATTAAAGGAGACTTACCCCCTGTTCCCTCTAGACATTGTTGGAGTGAGTTATTTAAGTAGACTTACCACCTGTCCCCTCTAGACATTGTTGGAGTGAGTTATTTAGGTAGACTTACCCCCTGTTCCCTCTAGACATTGTTGGAGTGAGTTATTTAGGTAGACTTACCACCTGTTCCCTCTAGACATTGTTGGAGTGAGTTATTTAGGTAGACTTACCACCTGTTCCCTCTAGACATTGTTGGAGTGAGTTATTTAGACTTACCACCTGTTCCCTCTAGACATTGTTGGAGTGAGTTATTTAGACTTACCACCTGTTCCCTCTAGACATTGTTGGAGTGAGTTATTTAGGGAGACAATGGCATTGGATGAGTTCTGGCTGCCAGTTGTGGAAGATGGTTTGCCACCTGAGATCGTAATATTGCTATTGGAGGAGGCTCCACTTTTACCTGCAATAAAACATTGTTCATAAAATTGCATCTTCATGATCAGAATTGCAGAAATTTCCTCTATTGTCTGATTATTAATAAATTGAATATAAAACAAATCATATAGGATTTCTTTCTATAGATATTTTTCCAACAGTAAATATTAACACACATGAAATACTGGCCCCATGTTTAAGTACGTACCAGTGGTAGGTGTGGAGACAGTGATGACTTTAGCCGTGGAGCCTACTGTGTTAGTCCTGCCCTGTACGCTGGCCACTTTAATTGCTGACTGTCCAGACACGCGCGGAGACAGGATTGACGTGGAACTGCTGCCACTATTAGCTGCCAATGTATTGTTTGCTAGGAGTTTGTTGCCCTGAGTGGGACCTAACACTTTTGTGACTACAGTATTGTTGGCTTTGTTGATAGCACTAATGACAATGTTTTTACCCGATGGAGTAGTAGAAGTAGATGGCCCTGAGGTGGTCTGTTTGTCCACGGATGCCCAGTTCACCCTCACTATGTTGGCTGGAGATCCATCAACACTTTTACTCCTGGATTTGATTAAAACAGTCTCCGATTTACTCTTACTGGATTCCCCCACTTCACCATTCACAGAACTTTGTGAGGAGGGGCCTGGGGGATGTAATAAGGAGATTGCACCCCCTCGGTTTCCTTCTAAAGGTCCATTTGAAATAGCGTCTGTAAGGGGACCATTAAGGGGTTTGTCTACCTCCATATTAGTCACTTTAGAATCACACACGCCCCCTTCACTGGGCTGCGAGTCACTGCCCTGTATCACAGGTTGCACAGAGGCTGTAGGTTTCTCCGTTTTGACACTCTGTTCTGTTTTACCAGAATCTGATGAGGACTTCTGTATCTGTTTTTGAGCTAAATGTCTTGCTATACTGGTTTGTAATGATACAACTGCTGACAACCACTGAAATGTTCAACATGTAAAAAAGAGAATTGATAAAAATAACCAGAAGTCTCTGTCGAGACTGTAGCTCTACTGGTTTGTACTGATCAAACACCGATGCACAGAATTATGTATCTTAGTGTAGTCTACTTGTGTGATAAGTTATATTGAAATCAGACCAGAACTGTAGAAGGAGTAGCATTTTAAAGGAATTCCACAGAAAATTCTACTTTTAGTAACCATGGGAACACCGTTCATTGAAATCAAAAACCGGTGCACTATTATATGTAAATTAGTGTAGTTTACTTGTGTGCCAAGTGATAATGAAATCAGACCAAAACTGTAGGAGTAGCGTTTTAAAGGAATTAACAGAAAATTCTATTTTTAGTAACCACTGCAACACCGCTCATCGAAATCAAAAACCGATGCACTATTTTATGTATCTTAGTGTAGTCTACTTGTGTGCTAAGTGATATTGAAATGAGACTAAAACTGTAGAAGGAGTAGCGTTTTAAAGGACTTTCACAGAAAATTCTATTTTTAGTAACCACGGCAACATCATTCATCAAAATCAAAAACCGATGCACTATTTTATGTATCTTAGTGTAGTCTACTTGTGTACCAAGTGATACTGAAATGAGACTAAAACTGTAGAAGGAGTAGCATTTTAAAGGAATTTCTCAGAAAATTCTATTTTTAGCAACCATGGCAACATTGTTCATCGAAATCAAAAACCGATGCACTATTTTATGTATCTTAGTGTAGTCTACTTGTGTGCCAAGTATGAAATCAGACCAAAACTGTAGAAGGAGTAGCGTTTTAAAGGAATTTCTCAGAAAATTCTATTTTTAGTAACCATTGCAACACCGCTCATCGAAATCAAAAACCGATGCACTATTTTATGTATCTTAGTGTAGTCTACTCGTGTGCCAAGTTATATTGAAATCAGACCAAAACTGTAGAAGGAGTAGCGTTTTAAAGGATTTTCTCAGAAAATTCTATTTTTAGTAACCATGGCAACACCGTTCATTGAAATCAAAAACCGATGCACTATTTTATGTATCTTAGTGTAGTCTACTTGTGTGCCAAGTTATATTGAAATCAGACTAAACTTGTAGGAGGAGTAGCGTTTTGAAAAATTGTTTACAGACAGACGGACAGACAGACAGACGGACGGACGCATTACTATCGCATAAGCTCTTATGGTCTCTGACCAGTAGAGCTAAAAACCACACAATATTTGATCATTCTAACAGATATGGAATGTTAAAACTTCTAGCATTTTAAAGTTATATTAATTTTTTGACTAGTATGACTTTTCTTTTTTGTAGAGTTGGGTATTGCGAAGGAAAACCATATTGCGATATATTGCAATATTTTACTTTGAATATTGCAATATATTGCAATATATTGTAGATTAATTATCATTAATAAATTTGAGCAGAATGTTTGAAATGCTGTCAAGTTCAAAGACTATTTGAATTTATCTTTAAGTTTAAAAGCGGGAGGAGGGATAAGACATTGATTGCACACCAAATTTACACTTTACTTTTAATCAAATTCCAGGTAAAATAGTAAAATAAGATGAACTCTCTTGGAGAATTTTCACATTGAAATAAAATTTTTTACAGATTATATAATCTTTTTTCATTGAATTTTTTTTTTTTTTTGGGGGGGGGGGGTTAATGAAGTAGCATAAAATGTTATTAAAGATTAAAACAATATACATATTAGGCCTATATGAAAATAATTTTATTGTGGTTACAAAATAGAATTTAAACAAGAAATGTTTGTAAAACACTTATGCCCCCCTCCCCCCAATTGGAATTTTTTTGCAAGTCCAAGGGGGCACAACTCTATCAAAAATGGCACGATTGTACCCAAAGCAGAACTTGACCTAGATATTCATCTGATTAATCTGTATTTTAAATTTCATCTCAGTATGTGCAACGGTTGCAAAGAAAATGAACGGAAACTGCAAATAATTGAAATTTTTTCAAACTCCATGGGGCATCACTCTGTCAAAAATGGTGCGATCATACCCAAAACAGAACTTGACCTAGATATTCATGTGATATATCTGTATACCAAATTTGATTTCAGTATTTGCAATGGTTGCAAAGAAAATGAGCGGAAACTGCAAATAATTGAAATTTTTTCAAACTCCAAGGGGCATAACTGTGTCAAAAATGGTGCGATCATACCCAAAACAGAACTTAAACTAGACATTTATGTGATATATCTGTATACCAAATTTGATTTCAGTATGTGCAACGGTTGCAAAGAAAATGAGCGGAAACTGCAAATAATTGAAATTTTTCCAAGTCCAGGGGGCATAACTCTGTCAAAAATGGTGCAATCGTACCCAAAACATAACTTGGCCTAGATATTCATGTGATATATCTGTATACCAAAATTTGAATTCAGTATGTGCAACGGTTGCAAAGAAAATGAGCGGAAACTGCAAATAATTGAAATTTTTCCAAGTCCAAGGGGCATTACTCTGTCAAAAATGGTGCGATTGTACCCAAAACAGAACTTGGCCTAGATATTCATGTGATATATCTGTATACCAAATTTCATTTCAGTATGGGCAACGGTTATGAAGAAAATGAACGGAAACTAAATGGACCGACAGACCGACGGACCGACAGACCGACCGACAGACAGCAGCAAAGCAATATGCCCTCCCTTCTTCGAAGGGGGGCATAAAAACCAGAAAGAAATTGTGACCTGTTTTCATGAGTTTTGGTAATTTAGTCTAACCCGACCTAATTTCACATCAAGACGTACAGTCAGGAAATGGTCTGTTTTAATACATACATGCTCCTGCTATAGCATAAGGTGTTTAAAATGACATGGAAATTATTAAAATTAATTAAAACAACACTGCTACAAGTGAAAACATGGATGACCATTTACTTGTAATATGTACATGTATATTGAACTTGACATTTCACCACGATGTCGATCGTGTAGATTCAATGTGAGATTTTGAGAACCACAATGCATATGGTATACACCCTGTAAAAATGTTTTATATATTTTCTTCCTTATAAATTTTATTTTAAAGTCTTATTGATTAGAAATTTTATTTCAAAGTAAGATATTCAAAACTGCAACAGTGAGTTAAAAGCTTCCACCCCCTCTCTCTCTCCTCTCTCTCTCTCTCCCGAACGAAACTGACGAAGAATTCTTCCAACGAGAAAGAAAAAGACTTAAAAGTTTCCAGTTTTATTTTAACAGTTTCTACAATAAAGGAGGTTTTTATATATTTTTATAAATATCGTGAAATACCGGTATCTGATTTTCATATCGCGATATATTATCGTGGTGGATAATACCGCAATATACCGATATACCGGTAATATTGCACACCCCTACTTTTTTGCTTGAATACATTGCATTGTGGAAAAAAAATAGTGTCATCTATTACTCAGATCTGAAATATAGTCAAATCTATTTTATCCCAAACTCAAAGGGACCAAGGCCAAGGATCAAAATCATCAAAAAATGATTTGGGTTTCCAGCTAACTTTGACATTTTTCTGGATTTGAGAAGTCAGTTTCAAGAACTGCACTCTAAAATTTCTGGAAGTATTTTTATTCATTTGTTAAGGCTTGAGAAATATTAATTGTTTTGAGTTTGTCTTAAGTTTATTTCTTTCAAAAGAAGTGATTTTTTTTGTTAAAACTCTACCTCCTCCTGATCTTCCAGTGTAGTGTCCGGGACTGGCTTCTCGTCAGTTTCCACTACCGCTGTCGTGCTGGAATCCGTAACACGAGGCAGTAAGGGTGAGGGGTTTTGATAATGAAGTTTGATTGCTTCTGGAATCTGCAAAGAAAAAAATAACAGCATTAGACAAACAAAGGATGGTTACTACTACTACTTCATAGCCCTGATTTAAATCTGAAAGTGACTGTAATGAATATTTCTCAAGCAAAATTACATAAAAATTACATAGTAAAAACTTTAAATAGAACTAGAAAACTTTTTTACCGCTAATGATTTGCGCTTCGGATGTTTGACTTTGATCCTAAATGGTGGACTCTCTCTGTGGACCTTGTTTAGGAAGTTGAGTTTGACGGTATGCTGACTGATGCGATTATTGAACTTGTTCCATAATTTTATGCGCTCAGTGAGCCCAACACTTTTCAACAAATGTTCATCCTGCATTTAAAATAAAATATATCAAAAACACTGTCGATAAAACAATTCAGTTTGTTATTGTCAATTCTGAAATTTTGATAATTACTACCACTCACTATAACGTTTTCTGGGTGGTTTGGACACATCCATCGATTGGTAGGTAGAGAGGCCAGGGGAGGATTAAGGCAGTCCAGATGATAAAGTAAGGGGCAGTAATCACACTGAATCAGGGCCCCAACACGACAGCTCCTAAAATAAAGATTTACCGTGCAATGCTCGGAAGTAAAATATAACACTAAGTTGAATACTAGCCATAATTAATGGCTATTCTTATATCTTTTTTTCCTAAATCTTTCTTTTTCTGAGTAAATAATCTTCTGCATTTACAAGATCACATTTTCATTCCTATTCCTTGTATTGAGCAAAAGAATAACTTCCAGCGAGGCATCTGATGTTTTAATACTTCGTAGAAAATAAAATGTTTTCCTCCTTCAACATACTTCTTTTTATATGGGTCATATAATCAATCATAAACAAAAATAGTTCATTTTAAAAACAAACAAGCTGATTCCAATATATCCCCCATAAACTTCGTTTGCGGGGGGTATAACAAATGTTCTTGAGTCACTTACTTGCTGCAGTAAAAGCAGAGCTTTGCTGGCAGTGGAACTAAGCCATTATCTAATTCATGAGCAAACTTCTTATTAGGATTTCTCTCTCTGCCCCACCATTTCCTTTTACTAGATCCTTTTTAAAAAACACAAAAAAATATCATCAAAATTCCCTGTGGTAAAATTCACTAAAAAAAAAAAACCAGAAGTCTCTGTCGAGACTGTAGCTCTACTGGTTTATACTTAAAACAAAGGAAGAGAAAAGTAGCAGTTGGGACTTGAGACTTTGAATCAGCAATAAATAGGAAAATGATCCTTGCCACTCATCAAAATAACCAGAAGTCTCTGTCGAGACTGTAGCTCTACTGGTTTGTACGTATCAAAAACCATTGCACTATTTTATGTATCTTTGTGTAGTCTACTTGTGTGCCAACTTTTGAAATCAAACTAAAACTGTAGAAGGAGTAGCGTTTTAAAGGAATTTCACAGAAAATTCTATTTTTAGTAACCATGGCAACACCGTTCATCGAAATTAAAAACCGATGCACTATTCTATGTATCTTAGTGTAGTCTACTTGTGTGCCAAGTTATATTGAAATCAGACCAAAACTGTAGGAGGAGTAGCATTTTGAAACAATTTCACAGAAATTTCTATTTTTAGTAACCATGGCACCACCGTTCACCAAAATCAAAAACCGATGCAAAGAATTATGTATCTTAGTGTAGTCTACTTGTGTGCCAAGTTATATTGAAATCAGACCAAAACTGTAGAAGGAGTAGTATTTTAAAGGAATTTCAAAGAGAATTCTATTTTAAGTAACCATGGCAACACCGTTCACCAAAATCAAAAAAACCGATGCACTATTCTATGTATCTTAGTGTAGTCTACTTGTGTGCCAAGTTATATTGAAATCAGACCAAAACTGTAGAAGGAGTAGCGTTTTAAAGGAATTTCACAGAAAATTCTATTTTTAGTAACCATGGCAACACCGTTCATTGAAATCAAAAACCGATGCACTATTCTATGTATCTTAGTGTAGTCTACTTGTGTGCCAAGTTATATTGAAATCAGACCAAAACTGTAGAAGGAGTAGCGTTTTAAAGGAATTTCACAAAAAATTCTATTTTTAGTAACCATGGCAACACCGTTCATTGAAATCAAAAACCGATGCACTGTTCTATGTATCTTAGTGTAGTCTACTTGTGTGCCAAGTAATACTGAAATCAGACTAAAATTGTAGGAGGAGTAGCATTTTGAAAAATTGTTTACAGACAGAAGGACAGACAGACGGACAGACAGACAGACGGACGGACGCCAGACGCATTACTATCGCATAAGCTCTTCTGGTCTCTGACCAGTAGAGCTAAAAACCGATGCACAGAATTATTTATCTTAGTAACAATTGAAACAATTTCACAAAAATTTCTATTTTTAGTAACCTTGGCAACACCGTTCATCACAATCAAAAACTGATGCACAGAATTATGTACCTTAATGTAGTCTACTTGTGTGCCAAGTTATATTAAAATCGGACTAAAACTGTACGAGGAGTAGCATTTTGAAACAATTTCACAAAAATTTCTATTTTTAGCAACCACGGCAACACCGTTTATTGAAATCAAAAACTGATGCACAGAATTATGTATCTTAGTGTAGTCTACTTGTGTGCCAAGTTATATTGAAATCGAACGAAAACTGTACGAGGAGTAGCATTTTGAAACAATTTCACAAAAATTTCTATTTTTAGTAACCTTGGCAACACCGTTCAACTAAATCAAAAACCGATGCACAGAATTATGTATCTTAGTGTAGTCTACTTGTGTGCCAAGTTATACTGAAATCAAACCAAAACTGTAGGAGGAGTAGCATTTTGAAACAATTTCAATTTCACAAAAAATTTCTATTTTTAGCAACCACGGCAACACCGTTCATCGAAATTAAAAACCGATGCATAAAATTATGTATCTTAGTGTAGTCTACTTGTGTGCCAAGTTATATTGAAATCGGATCAAAATTGTAGGAGGAGTAGTATTTTGAAACAATTTCACAAAAATTTCTATTTTTAGTAACCCCAGCAACACCGTTCATCGAAATCAAAAACCGATGCACAGAATTATGTATCTTAGTGTAGTCTACTTGTGTGCCAAGTTATACTGAAATCGAACCAAAACTGTAGGAGGAGTAGCATTTTGAAACAATTTCACAGAAATTTCTATTTTTAGTAACCACGGCAACACCGTTCATCGAAATCGAAAATGGATGCACAGAATTATGTATCTTAGTGTAGTCTACTTGTGTGTAAAGTTATATTGAAATCGGACCAAAACTGTAGGAGGAGTAGCATTTAGAAAAATTGTTTACAGACAGACAGACAGACGGACAGACAGCAGGGTTTAAACTTAACGCTCGCCCACTTGCAAATTGCGAGTAAAAATTGGTGTGGGCTCATAAAAATTGTAAGTTGCTCGCCCACATGGCGAATAAAAATTCTGCAGGGGGCCGAATTCATTCCCAGTCCCTTTACTGAAAAACAGACATTTTATGCAGGTTTTTGATTTAAAACTACAGAAAAATGAAATAAATCACAGCAGTATGGTCCTACTGCTCGTAAATATCCTTCATCTTTTCCATTTAAAATACTATACGATTTTTGAAATTCCCTAAAACGATCGTTTTTTTTCCTAATCCGAATTTCCTCCAACCCTCTGTAAATGGTTGATACGTGAGAGATGTACAATTTTATAAACTCCCAACTACATGTAATCAGTCATATGAATAGTAAGTGTTTTCACCTATTTCAGATATGTTGTAGCTAAAATATTTAACCTAGAAAATCTTATTGTGTCATTGTCAATTTATCAGTTGAAGACATGTACCAGGGCTATGTATTTATATACATTACCAAGCAAAAAAAAAACCAATAGTAAAAATGTTTTTTGAATATAATTCTATTTCCTTTGATTAAATATTTATATGATTTCTGATTTTTATAAAGTAAGAACTCCAATTTTAAACAGATGAATTTATATATGTATTTCATTTGTATCTAATTTTTGTCCCAGTATCTATGCTCTTTAAAAAAATCACAGAGACTGTGGGCGAACAAATTTAGCAGTGGGCTCCTAAATTTGAAATGTCAGGGGCCCACATGGCTCGTGGAAATTTCAGTTAAGTTTAAACCCTGAGACAGACAGACGGACGGACGACGGACACATTACTATCGCATAAGCTCTTCTGGTCTCTGACCAGTAGAGCTAAAAACACACATAAAAAAAGCTCAACTTGATATCTGTTTTATCAGAGCAGGGTTTAAAATTAATCAGATCTCTAAGTTTTATAGAACACCATTAAATAATAAGCATACTAAAATGATAGAAGGGCATGCGATAATCATGTCAGAAATGAGATTTTCCCCAAATTGAACCTATGCACATATGGTCTATATTCTAGGATTTTTCCATCTGTACTAAATACTAAATATGCTTTGCAGGTATGTTGCTTAAAATCATTTTTGTACTAAACTTCTTCAATGTTTAACACTATATTACTAATGGCTACAATTCTATTCCTAGAAATCATACCAGGCAGTGGTGTAGTGCAAGCTATGTCTCTGGGTAAATCAAACTGGACTGGGTTCATTAGTTGGGCGGCTCTGGCCAACTTCTGTAAAGGCGTCAAATGTTCTGTTGTGGGTGTCTCAAGTAAAATCTCCTCAATGACGGGGATAGGGGGCTGTGGCCGAGATTTCCCACGACTCGTATTGCTGCTATTGCTTTTGGTTGAAGATGCATCATCATCTTTTTCTTTAGGTGGCTGTATTCATATAGAAACTTGTGATTCATTTTAAAACTAAATTATTAAATGTTAATGTTCAAACATTCCTCTGCATCTCTTTCAAATTAAACTTGTTGGTCTTTATAACATTGGAGTTAACTTTCCTAATTTATTTCATCACGTACCTCTGGTTTGGGTGGGGACACCTTACACCGATGACATCGCCATTCACCAGGTGGGACATCATCCTCTTCTAGTGGAGGATCACTATACAAGGGAAAAAAATCAATTTGAACATGTTAAAATTTCTATCAAAATATTTCAGTTAAGTTAATCATTATTTCTGGGATTGATCATTACTCTAACATGCATGTATGAACATCATTCATATAAATTACAATAGTGTCTCTCTTGAAGTAATAGTAAATATACATAATGTTATGCTGCAACATACTGGCACTGTAAATGAAAAGCTGCTGGACACCAATCACAACAGAGTAAATCTCCTCCCTCTTTACAGCTGTCACAGCTATCATGATTTACAGCCCGACCCTGTCTTCTACTCTCCCTTTCTTTTCTTCTCTGACGACGCAGGACTTCATCACTTACTGGAGGAGCAACGAGCTTTTGAATTTGCTGCAACACATTTTGATTATTAGTGTTACTAAATATATTCTATTCATTTCTATATTGTATACAATATAAATATCAGTAACAATTCCAATTTGAACACAATTTGGACATTCTTCCATTTTGTAATTGTATCAAAATTATTTCTTAAAAGATACAGGTGAACAACAAAAAAATTGTGTTGTGACAAATTAATCTAAAACCCAAGATTTATTCGTGTCAATAGGAAAAAAAAATCCGGAGCCATTTAAGGATCAGTTCATAGTTGACATTCTAATAAATTACAATAATATTACAGTAGGTAAACTGAAGAATGGCCGCCATGACGGTTTTCATATTTTAGATATTCTCCACATGTACAAAAAAAATCCATCAAGACCGAATTAATGTTTAATTTAATTAATGACAAACCTCCATTAATCCTCCAGAAGTATCAAGATCGTATTCCACCGTTGCCATTATTATTTTCGGTCCTTTAAAGTGGAACTTTGCAAATATTCTCCCCTTGCCTAGATACCCCACAACACCATTTTGTCGTGCAACAGCACAATAATCTAACAGTAAACTTTTTAGAAATTAAGAAAAACGATAAATCCTTGACACATGAACGTCACAAATATAACAAAACAACAAACATAGATGTAATCAAACTATACAAATGAGTGCATACAGTTTGCATTTGTAAGAAAAACGCTAAAGTTTAGCTGCTTATCCAGAAACTTGGCGCAAAATGTCGGCCATTAAAAGAGCGCATGCGTTCATCCGGGAAATGGCTTTTTACACAGGCGCAGATCTTAGCGGAAGTCGGTAAGGTGAAGGTCACTTATAGCAGAATTTTGGCGGGAAAAGTATTCCATTTGAATTTCTTTTCTTATGATATAAAATGTGACCAAAAAAGAACGTTTTTATATTATCGGTCGTTATTAAATTTTACCAGTAATCTTATGCTCCAAAATTAAAGATTCGGGGGTATATCATTTTGCCTGTCTGTACGTCTGTCTGTTTGTCCATTTTACTATTAATGGTATCTGTATTGAAACTGTCGACAAATTTTTTTATCTTGGTATAAATCTTAAATGTAATGGCAAATTTAATCTTGCTGCAGCTCGGTTAGTTGATAAAGCCAGAAAAGCATTATTCAAGGTAAAGAAATCCCTCGGTGTACATCATTCCTGTCAATTGCTTGAAAAATTATTTGATACTATGATAATCCCCATTTTGCTTTACGGCAGCGAAGTTTGGGGTATTGACTTAGTCATAAAATTTTAGGCTCAGCATCTTATGAAAAATTTCATATTAAATTTTTAAAAGAAATCTTAGGAGTTCATTGCAAAACTTCAAATAATGGCTGCTATTCTGAACTCGGTAGACTCCCAGTCAAATCAAAAATTATTATGTTTGCTTTCAAATACCTTGATCATTTAATTTCAATGCAACATGCATTGGCACATGAAATTTTTATCAAAACTAAAGAAACTAACACATGGTCTATGAGTTTAAAAACTTGTCTTAATAACTTAGGATTTTCTTATTTAACAAATTTTAATATGTCAATGAAACCAGTGCTTGGCATTATTAAACAACGCTTTCATGATCAAATATTACAAGAACAAAATGCAAATATAATGAACTGCTCAAAACTGTCTTTTTATCCGAACTTTTGTCTTGATAATAAACGTGCTCATTATGTTGACAAACTAGAGTCACTACATGATAGATCATTTTTAGCAAAAATTAGGTTAAGTGCACACATTTTAGAAATTGAAAAAGGTAGGTATGTTGAAATTGATAAAAATAATAGGATATGTAAAGTATGTCAAAACCTTGATATTGAGGATGAAAAACATTTCATTTTGCTATGTCCAAAATATGAAGCACAGAGAAACATATTCAAAACAAAACTATCTACTTTTCCTAACTTGAACCAAATAATCCACAATAATGACAAATTGTTAAAACTATTGATGAAAACTAGTTGTAAAAAGTTCTTAAAATATTTTCCTCATTTTTATGTCAAATATCTGATATAAGAAAAAATATTTTAGCTATAAATGAGTAACTACATTGAACTGAATCATATGTATGTATTTATATAGTATTTTATGAGTACAATACATAATTTGCTACACCAATTGTTTGTATTCTAGTTCTGTTCTACTGTATTTTCATGCTTATCACTATGTTTTCTATGGGCCTTTACCAATTACTGTAATTGTGTTTGTGCCAATAAAATATTTGTATTTGTATTTGTATTTGTCAATACTCACGGCCCATTCTGTCTACAATTTTCCGCAAAAACGTTCACCTTGCCCATTAACTTTTGAATGGGTGGGCTATGGTTATTTCAAAAGTACAGGCACTTGTTTCGCATAGGCGTCGGACCCCCCCTTTTTTTTTTTTTGCAAATATAGACATAAATTTCTATGCATTGAAAATTGGGGTATACCTTTTTTGTTGGTTTAGCCCCCCCCCCCCCCCCCCCCCCCCCCCCCCCCACTTTCAATTAGCCCCAACCCCTCTTTAAATTTGCTTCCAACGCCCATGTTTTAGAATTAAATGTTTAACCCATAGTATAATAATATCACTACCTTCCGTTATCAGTATGCTATGGGTTAAAATTTTAACTCCGAAATTAACAAGTGCCTGTTGAGTTGGTGCTAGGGATTTCATAATTCACACGATCGTTGTGAAAAGACCTTTCAATGGGTTTAATATTTTTGACCTTGACCTTAGAGTCTGACCCGCTTTTTAAAAAACTTGGCTTGGTCATTACTTTTGAATACTAATTACCAGAGCTTTCATATTTCATAGGTGTATTTCTTGTGAAAATACCTTCCCTGGGATATCAACAATTTTGAACTTATAACCTTGACGTTTGACTTGCACCTGAGAAATTGCAACTCTCACTATAAACTGGGAACACAAGTGTTTCACAAACACGTACACTTTGTTATCCCCCTGTAATAAAATAAAAAAAAATTGTCTATCTGTCTGTCTGATTGTCTCTTTGTCTGTAACACTTTAACCTTGCGCATAACTTTTTGAATAGTATAGGCGCTATGGCCTTCCAATACACATGTATCACAGGTGTATTCCATAATTATGACAAGACCTTTCTTTTGGTACCACCAAATTTGACCCCTTGACCTTGACATAGGAGTTTGACCCAGGTCATCTTAAATTGTTTGGTTGCCCTATACCGACCGACTGGCAAAAATGACCCGACTCAAAAACTTTTTTATATTCCAGGACACTATATTTTTATGCCCTCATAATAGAAGATTCAGGGGTATATAGTCTTTGCCCGGTCCGTCCATCTGCTTGTTAGTCTGTTTGTCCACAAAAACTTTAACCTTATACCCATAACTTTTGGTTGAGGCTATGACTTTCATATTTTACATGTGTATTCAATTTGACAAGATCTTTCTTTTGGTATCATAAAATATTACCTTTTGTCCTCGGAGTCTGACCCTGTTTTGCAAAATTTTACCCAACTTCAACCTTTGCTACATCCTTTGAACCATTGATGCTTGGGATTTCATGCTTCACATGTGTAATCTTTGTGACAAGACTTTTTATTGGATCCCAACAACTTTGACCTTGACCTTGGAGTATGACCTTCTTTAAAAAAAATTAACCTTGGCCCGAACTTTTGAGCAGTTAGGGCTAAGGCTTTCACACTTCACATATGTAATCCTTGTGACAAGACTTTTCATTGGATATCAACAACTTTGACCTTTGACCCTGGAATTTGACCTACCTGATACTTTTAAAAAATATAACCTTGGCTTAATTTTTGAACAGTTAGGGCTAGAGCTTTCATACTTCACATATATATATATATATATAGCCTTGTTGCAAGACTTTTCATTGGATACCAACAACTTTGACCAATACCTTGGACTTTGACCTATACTTTTACGAAAATATTAACCTTGGCCCTAACTTTTGAACAGGTAGGGTTAGGGCTTTCATACTTCAAATATGTAAACCTTGTGACAAGACCCTCCTTTAAATACATGTACAAACACTCTTGACCCTTTGACCTTGAAGTTTTACCTACTTTTAATAACCATAGCATTTGAACAGATGGTGTTAGGGCTTTCATATTTCACAAATGTTTTTCTTGTGAGAAGACCTTACTTTGGGTACCAACATATTTAATTTGCATTTCAGAAATTTAAACCTTCGCTATAAATTGCCATACGGGGGCATCTGAGTGTTTATAAATACATATTGCTTTTTATGCCCCCGGATCGAAAGATCCCGGGGGAATATTGTTTTTGTCCTGTCTGTTTTTTCCTCTCTGTTTGTCTGTTGTCAACTTTAACCTAGCCCATAACTATTGAGTGGGTGGGACTATGGCTTTCGTATTTCACAGGTGTATTTCCCGTAACAAGACCTTCCTTTGGGTTCAAACACTTGAGAGAATCAACCCTTGCCATAAGCTACCATACGGGAGCATCAGTGTTTCACAAACATATTTTGTTTCATTTTATTCCTCTTATCATGTTAACAAATATGTTAACTGTTATGATTTTCTGGAAAAAAGATTTTCCCATCTACCTTCCTATCCAATAATTTTACCCTGAGTGACAGTCAGGCGAGGGCAAACAAGTATTATTTTAAAGATGGCTCCACCTTTAAAAAAATATCAAACTTTAACCTTGGCCATAACTTTTAAACAGATGGTGCTAGGGCTTTCATACATGTCATGGGTATTCATTATGATGAGACCTTTCAAGGGGTATAAAATTTGTTGACCTTTTGATTTACGAGTTTGACCCACTTTTTAAAAACTTTAACCTTGGCCATAATTGTCCCCAGCTTTCGCGAAAGTGAGGGGACATTAAATCTAATTTGTCTGTCTGTCTATCCATCCGTCAAAAAAAACTGTAACCTTGGTCATATCTTTTGAATGAGAGGAGAAAGAACTTTCATATCATACATGCATATTACCTGTGACAAGACCTTTCTGAATACATTGTGATTTTCGACCCCGTGGCCTTGAAGTTTAATCTATTTAAAAAAAAAAAATTATAACTTAACTTTGAATTGGCCATAACTTTTTAATGAAAAGAGATAGGGCTTTCATATTAAACATCATGAATTCCAACCTGTGTCCTGTTCAAATGTGAAGTGAAATTAACAGCAAAAACACTAATCTCAGATTTTGAACAATTTTCAATCCCAAATTAACAGCAAAAACACCCCCCTCTGAAACTGGACACTGCATTGTTTAATACTTCATTTTACAATAAATAAACTCTTTAAAACACTGGTATTGATCAATGGCATTTTTAATAACAAATAAATAAACATATTCATACACAATATAAATGTTAAAAATTTAACAAGTTTGTTAAAAATTTAACAATCTACGTAAGAAACTCAATGTTGTCAGTATTTCTTTCCAGAGAAACACAATATGAGATTAATAACACAACACAGACTGTGGTCATGTGACTATTATCAGACTTTGGTCATGTGACTATTACCAGAGGTCCCTCACCGAGATTACGCAGCTGTTTAATTTTTAAATCTAAAACTCTAAATACGAGTCACTATCAATCATCATCAGAATCTTCATCTTCTTCGTCAGGAATCGGAAATCTTAAAATTGCAGCTATCCCAGACAGGAGTCCCAACTCTGAAAACCAGAATGACAGATGCCTTTAAAGCTTCAACACAATGTGTATTTAACATAAGAGCTCAAAAAAACATGAACATAACCAACACAGTTAGGGATATAGTACTTACGTTCTCCTGATATATGCATACTAGAGAATATTTTGACATCTCCACAACTTTCTCTAACAGTATCCACAATTTTGACATATCTCTTTCGCTGTGCAAGATTCTGGGATCTACAATAAAAGGACCATTAGAATAAGAAATCTAATTTAAAAAATAAACTCAATTAGTGATTCCAACCCACATGCATGCTCCCAAATATTAAGTCTAAATAACACAACAAATGAAAAGAAGGTATGATGTGCAAAATTTGACAAATCATAACTTTGGTAGAAATCACTAATCCTATAAAATAACTTACCGGAACAGTTCATCTGAGATGAGTAACACCTCAACAGCCTGTAGCTCTACTGCCTTCTCCACATGTCTGACTCTGTAATGGTTAGAGGAAAGAATCCATTGGTCAAGTAACAACATACAATAATATGAAGTTCTAGTGCTAACTGCCTAAGCAATACCTACCCATAGAAAGCTCTGTTAGGGTCATTTTGTAACATCTGATAAAAATCATCTAAAGCTTTCACTTCTCCCGAAGCTTTTGTGTTAGATAATTTGGAAGTCACAGCAGGGTCTTGTAAAATTTCTGAAATATTATTTGAAACATTAAGATTTATCTAGAATTTATAATACCTTGGATGGCTTTTCAAATAATTGGTTCACGGGCATCATATACTTAAATTTCTTTAAACAGAATTTTTGATATATTTTAACATACCAGTATTTTTTTGTCAGCAGACCAAACTATGCAATTTACCTCTGACGATTTAGAGGTCTGTGTTTGCTCTGCTCCTGATTTGTATTGTTTATTGGACTTTTGAGCTTGAATACTGATTGCTATCTCTACATGTTTCATTCAATCAAATGAATATTTAATCACAATTTTACCTTTGGAGAAAATTTGAGGCAGATGTTCCCTGTAAGAGATTGTTTTATTTCTAGGTTACCTTTTAATGAGTGTTTGAATCCAGACGAGGAGTGGACAGTTAGGAATTTGGATTTGTTTTCAATGAGGACCTTGTATTCCATTTTGACAGCTTGGTCCATCATGTATGTCATAAACTGGTCCTACAACAAAGCAAATACATGTATGTTATACATAAAAGTTAATCAAAGGCACTTTGGCTGGAGATAAGTAGATGTCAGTTTAGTTTTGAAAAGAATGAATATATTTAAGTGATCCCTTTTCAAGGGAGTCATGATCCCAACAACCTTGAATCTACATAAAATGACAATGCTTCTGAATTTTTTTGGACTAATCATGGCTTTAAAAGACTTCTTTCCAATATATTTCTATATAACCATTTGATCTTCTATAAGAAACCCATCCTACTCCCAGGCCTCATGAACTGAACAAACTAGCATCTACACTTCCTAGGTCTTCTTCTTTATTAAAATGACTAATCATGACTTTGCTTTAAAATGAAGATTTTTAAAGATATTTCCTGCATATAAACATAAAACTGTGTAATGAAGCTTTCACTTAAGTTTCATCTTTTCTGGCACAGTGGTTCTTAAGAAGAAGACATTTTAAAGATCCCATTAATTTTTTTTTTACTAATTCTGTATTACCTCCCCTTGAAAGAAAGTAATGGTCTTTTATTTTAAGAAAACTAATCCTTTTCACCAGGAATACTCTGTGCCAAGTTTGGTTGAAATTTGCCCAGTAGTTCTTGAGAAGAAGACAGAATTCTGAAAAGTTAACGACTTTCAAATTGTCAATGATGACAGTCAACAAACAAAAGAAATTTGATCAGAAAAAACTTCAAGCTTCAGCTCTGGTGAGTTAAAAACTAACTGTTCCATAGAGAATACACTGCTAAGCATTGTAAACTTCACCATTTCCACAGTAGCTTACCTTCACAAAACCAGGACTGCCTACCAAAACACATTTCACAACTACAATTAAAACAAGCTGATTGATCAATAAAGCAAAATCACTTATTGTCATAAGGTCAAATTTTTGTGGATTCACGCAAAAACAAAACTCAAATCATTTGGTTGGTAGATAAATATGATACACATTTAATGTATTTTATGAAAGGTAAGTATAATGAACGTAATATAATTACTTACCATCAAAATTAATATGGCGTAATATTGCTTGCACAATCTGGTCATAAAACTTTGTTAAACCCTGGAATGAAACAAGAATCTAATGTATTTAAGAATCCTTTTTTTTTTTTAAATTGAGACTCTTTGTAAATTTTTCTTCTAATAATACCTTGTCATGCTGGGTACAGCTTCCCTTCCTTTTACGTGGAATGTTGGTTTCTATTTTGGCTCGGACTATCGTCATGTTTGGCGTGATGAGACACACATTGGCCAGACCTTCCTGCATGATAACAGCCGCCAAGTCTGCATGCTGTGTGGGATCACAAGCCAACTCTGAGAATCAAAGGACAGAACAGACTGTGACGGACACATTATGATAAACTCGGCCAATTGATGTAGTCAGAATGTAAAACAGTTTATCAATTATTGAAGATGTGTACTTGCATTATCATGTCAATCTTAAATACTAAGAAAACATAAATGTTTATATTCAAATTCAAAGCATATGTTATTCAGAGTCACTGACAATCATTGGCAAGAGATCTGTAGGAGGGTCAATTTTAAGAGCCTAAAAATTCTTTCACATTGTTAGATTAATGTATTATGTTAATTTTCATACCAATTCTCTCCAAAGCTATGCTATCCCATTCTTGTTTTCCCAATGTAAATTTCCGGTTCACTTCTAAATCTAGGGTATGATAAGCACCCATCTGTGAGAAAGTTTATACAAAATTATTAGATACTAAAATTAGGAATTCATCCTTACAGAAGTTTTTATAAAATTGCATACTTTTTTTTGAATCTTTTTTCCCAGGTAAAGTTACTATCTAACCTTGACATACTGGTTTTCCTGAATGTTTCGGCCTTTCAGTCGAAGTACACATGCGTGGGTGTCAAAGTCAATGGCCTCTATCTTGATAGTCAGTGTTGTCCTCACTTTGTTCACACTGACACTCCCTGTGGCCGACTCTGTCTGGACTTTCCTAATAAACACAAACTCACTGATATATAATGGAATGAATTTTCATAACTCCTTAACTGATTCTCACTTTTCTGTAATATCAGCGAGATGTGTCGTAGGGACTAAAAATTTTGGTCTGGTGTTTTAGTCCCTACGACATCTCACTGAGATTAATTTTGCTACCCTGACTCTTTCCTGTCACAAGGAACTGATCGAGTCAGACGAATCTCAGATTAGCATTTACAGATGAGTTTAAATTCTCGTTTCATGGTTCTGACCTGATTGTGGTGGATCTCAGAGTATCGCCCACCATTATCAGATTGTAGGCGTGCCATAGGTCCTCCGCCTCCTCTGGAACCAGAGTCACACACCTTCAAAGGAGAAACTTAAAGTCTAAAATCACAAACAACATTAGAGGAAATTCGAAATGAAAATGTAACGTTAAATAACGAAAGAATCAAACTAAAATTGTTACCCTGCGTTATTTTTATCAATGTCTCTTGATACCAACTTCATGTTGGCTCCGTAAAAATATCACACTGCTACTCATTCATTCATTTTATCAATTCAACAGACTCTCTCCGGCATATTCACGATCACGTTCCCTCTTTCCGCTTATGGTGCAACGTATACTGTCTTCTGACTTTGTGAGAATAAAATTGATTGGTCTACAAAACTGTAGTAACCAATCAAAGCACGTGTTACATGAAATAACGTGCACGCAAAAGAGGAGCGTATACAAGGCGTGGATCTAAAAGTGTAAACTTTTTTAATGTAATGAGAAACTTTGTAAAAATAAATGAATAAAAATTTTTAAAAATATTTCAAATAAAGGAAAAGAAGGGATAGAGGATAGTTTTACGAAAGAACTTTTGACAAAAATGAAACAAAAAACTTTAACTGATGAGTACTATGATTACTAAGCATCAAAATTATCCTCGAAATATATTTTTTTCTTAATTATTTCTAAAAGAATAATAAAAACCATTTTCAAATAAATTTAATGAAGATCTGGTTTTCACTGATTTACTCAATGAATTAGAAAGTAAGAGTTTACACACAATGGACTGTTGTTCAGTTAGCAATGTGACAATTCAATCAAATGTTTTCATTGACGTCCGTACTGAAGTTTTGAAGGTAACAAGTCTGTAGTTTGAAAATGGGAGGGGGTTTCTCTTATTACTTTTTTGAAGATTTTTTTATGAGTTTTAAAGAGCAAATTTTGATTGCTTTTACCCTCTTTTGCTTCTAACGTACTCAAATCCCAGTATTTGAAAGGAAAAGGTTAGAGAACGCCACCCCCTTATGGAATATGATTTCAGAGATTTTTTAAAATAAATCAATTTTATTTATTTATTTATTTATTTATTTATTTATTTATTTATTTATTTATTTATTTATTTATTTATTTATTTATTTATTTATTTATTTATTTATTTATCTTGTCATATATATATCAAATATATCAAATGGACTGAATTTTCTTCCAGTAAAAATGAATTGTTGCAACTGTAATAGCAAGAATAAAGAATCAATTCTTTTAAAATTTGACAAATGAATGGATCATTAAAATTCCTCGATAATATGATATTAGTACTTCTGAGTTTAAATAAAAAGTGTGATACCAGCGTAAAATCAGCAATCATAAAAAGAAACATAAACGCCCGTTTTTACAGTTGGCTTCTACTGGGTGCTAGGAATCCAGAAAACTTATTGTGTATCAAAGACACCATAATTCATATTCTCAACTTTGATTTAGCTATTATTTTAAATGCGAGAAAAGTTCTTGGAGCACGGATGGTTTTTGTAGAAAAAAAAAATTTTTCAGTCCTTTTGGTTTTTGGATGAAAATTGTCTACAGGACAAAACCAACCATATTTCTTATTTTAAAAAATGAATTTGGCTACATCAAAATTAAAAGATGTTTTTTTTGAAATATAGCTTTTGTAGAAAAAAAAATCCTTTTCTTTCATGAATTAAATTAAATGAAAATTCTGAAAATCCTATTGTACAACAACAAGACACCAATAATCAAATTCGAAAAGATGAAATTTGTCTTCTTCATTTACATGTGCATAATGTAATCATGGGCTTGGGGACCAGGACGGTTGTTTGTTTTTTTTTTGTAGAAAAACGTCACCCCATCCCCTCCCACCACCATCCCAGAATATTGTGGAAAAGAATGAAACTAAAACCTTTGAAACCTCATCTTACATGTACAGGACATCTTCAATCATATTCCCAACATGAATTGGACACTGATAAAAACGCGTACTCTGCCAAAGGATGAAGGAAATCGTCTGTCACATTGTTTTCTTCCTGAATACCCTCGTACATTTTAATCAATATTCTTTTTTTTTTTTTTCTTTCTATTTTTTTTTTTGGTAAAGGATAAAGGTTTTCCTGAAGATATGGAGAATACACGTATTTCGGATTTCCTTCATCCTTGGGCAGAGTATAGGCCTTAGAAAAAGATGTTTTTCTACGATTAAAAATTAGGTTTGCACAGCTTCTCGCATCTTATGAAGTTACCAAAACATCATTTACCCAATAGCTATATCATTTTTAAGATTATTGAATTGTTCTCTTAATGTGCAGTGGGGTATCGAAATATTCATTTTTATCACGCGGTCCAATTCGGGGTCGAAAAACGACTTTTTTTTCCTACAAACACCTGGCTCCCGGAACTTCTCTTACATTTTAGGCAGTATACAGATCATCATTTGGATGGTGTGTCATATACATTTTGTATATATTTACTGCCACCCGGTAAATTCAAAATTTCCAAGATGACAGGTGATCGACTGGTGGTGTCTTGTGGAAATGTTGTAAGATTTAGCAATTTTTATCCAAAAGGCCCTCTTTTGAACGATTTAATTGCATTATTTCTTATCTTTTTTTTTTCCAATTTTTAAACTCAAAAACTCTTCGCAAAATTAGTTTTATTTAAACAACCTTTATGCTTCATTACATTATTGTAACTGCACTTTAGTTAGAAAATTGGGTGAATTGTTTTCAGTCTGTCTCTAGCATATTAACCTCCACCTCAAACTCCCCTGACATTTTTATCAGTGTCCAATTCAGGTTGGGAATATGATTGAAGATGTCCTGTACATGTAAGATGAGGTGTAAAATGTTTTAGTTTCATTCTTTTCCACATCATTTGCGGATGGGGGTGGAAGGAGTGGGAGTGACATTCTTCTACAAAATAAAAACCGCCCTGGTCTCCAAGCCCATGGTTATATTATTTATGGCACGCCAAATTCACAAAAAAGAGCTAAACATAGTTTCACAGTTGATAAACTAGGTTTAAAGGTTGTAAACTATAGTTTACGGACTGTAAACTATAGTTAACGAAGTTAATCTACATTTTACATCTGTAAACCATAGTTAACGCGATAATCTATGTTTCAGAACCGTAAACTATACTTAACACTGAAAACAATCATTTACAATTGCAAAACATACTGTGAAATCACAAATTTTCGTTGGGGTTTAATTTTCGTTATTTTCGAGGTATGAAGAGACCCACGAATTCATGTCCACCACGAAATGTAAAATGTTACATATATAACTACTCAACAATAATTCATCCAAGAATTCAAATCCCCACGAACCAAGAGTTTTTACTCAAACCACGAAAATTCGACCCCACGAAAATATGTGATTTTACAGTAGATTACAGTTTCATGATTTGTAAAATATGGTTTACAACTCTTAATTATAGTTAACGATCTGATAAATATAGTTTCACGATTTGTGAAACTATGATTAACAACTCTTAACTATATAGTTCATGATTGTAAATTATAGTTTACAGACGTGAATCTATGTTTATCAACAAAATCTATTGTTAACGTTTTATTACAGACAGATAAACTTAGATTAGCATTCGTAAGCTATAGTTAACAACGTTAAATATGGTCTTACAGATGAAAAACTATACTTAACGAATTGTTAACTGTAGTTCACGGTTTGTAAACTATAGTTTACAGTCGATAAACCTAGTTTATCAACTTTGAAACTATCTTTAGCTCATTTTTATGAATTTGGCGTGCCATAATTATGCATATGTACAGTCATGTCAATAGACATCTTCGCTAGCCAAGGGTTTCTGATACGCTACTCTCCTCATAATCATGAGGAGAGTAGCGTTTTAGAAACCCTTGGCTAGCAAAGATGGTAAATAGACAAATTTCATCTTTTCGAATTTGATTATTGGTGTCTTGTTGTTGTACAATAGGATTTTCAGAATTTTCATTCATGAAGAAAAAAGGATTTTTTTTTTTTACAAAAGCTATGTTTCCAAAAGCATCTTTTAATTTTGATGTTGTAGCCAAAACCATTTTTTAAAAGAGATATGGCTGGTTGTTTCCTGTAGATTTTTTTTTATATAAAAACCAAAAGGGCTGAAAACATGTTTTTTCTACAAAAGCCATCCTTGCTCCAAGAACTATATTCTCACATTTAAATTATTAATAGCTATCTTCATATGTTTCATTCATTGAATCTAGACGGTTTTGGAGTTTACGAACAGTATTGAAGCTCAAAAGTCCATTAAACAATACCAATCAAAAGCAGATCTAGAGCAAACACGGACCTCTGAAACATCAGAGTTGGGGTGAGGTGCCATGGAGCATGCTCTTGCGTATCGAATCAACTATTATTTTGTTTAAAACACTCTGATTGTTCTGAAGTTGATATTAAAAAGACGGTCGAGTTTCTGATTGAAAAGAGCTTTGTGGTGTTTGGAGACCATGTCTTCCAGCAAATCCTCATAAGTTCCAATTGCACCCTCTTACTAGCTTTTTTGTGTTCATATGAATCAAGGTTTATTCAAAAACTTCTACATGAGAAGAAAACACTTGTTGCCTTTAAATTGCTTTGATATATCGACGATAGTTACTTCCATTAATATGTTGACTCGATATATCACAGTGAACTTGTAATAAAAGATAACACGGGGTCTGACACACCTGTTTCATATTGCGATATTTTATTAGAAAAAGATCTTAATGATAACCTAATAACAAAACTCTATGATAAACTTGATGACTTTTACTTTTCATCAGTCTACGTCCCTAACTTATGCAGCAATATATAACATTGCCACTTACATATGGGATTTATATTTGTCAGTTGATTCAATAAGCAAGAGCATGCTCTACCTGTGAACAATTTCTAATACGAGGCAAGTTACAGACAAACAATGTGATGAAACAAAACGAATGCCTTCCCATAAATTTTTATTAAAACAGAAAAATAGAGTATTTTAGTCATAACACATAATTTTCTATTCTAATAAAAATTTTTGGTAAGACACCACCAACAGACTCGTTTGAAGTCATCATTTTGCAAGTTTTATGGTCGCGATACAATGACCTTGTCAGCAAATACAAGCAATTATCAAATGAATGCTGACTGATATTTTTCAAACTAATTGTTAAAACATTATTCACAGACTGAATTGTCTTCGGATTTTCCTGTTATTTCAAGGTCATGACAAGGAGCACGCGGCAGGTTTTACTGGTGGTCGACATGGGATGCTCTTTCCTCCATTGCACCTGATCCCACCATATTGCGTGGCTAGGAGGAGTAACCATCCCCTGTTGACTAATCACACCCGCCGAGAGCCCCCTGCATTGATCAGCTAGACGGAACTATCCGTAGTCAAATTCAGTATAAAATCAAAGGGCTATGTAAATAAGTCAACCAAGATACGATCCAATTATTATAGGTAATGTTTGTCAAGGTTATTATAACGACCATAAAATTTTCCAAATGCCCATTTTAAACGAGGTTGTTGATTTTTTTTTTTTTTTTTAGATAAACCTTTGATCCTAAACTTGTCCCCATGATGAACATTCTGAATCCTTATTGCACAACTTCAGAATATCTCCAATCACATTCAAAAAGATGAATTAGCTATGGTACGTTAATTGTAATAGGAGTTCTAAAAACTATTCTCCTTTTTTTTTTTGGTTGAAAATGATTTAAAATGTTCATCCGCGAACAAAAGGTGAAACCAACAGTTTAGTTGAAAGTGATGGCACACTTTTTTTTCTTAAACTGAGGTTGGTTCACAATTGGAGATCAACGTTTAAAAATAAAATAAATAATGGAAAATATATTTTTTGTCAACAATGATATATTAGTATCTTGTCCAGTTTTCTTTGCCGGTGACATCGATTTCATTTTCTCCTATACCTGCAACGGGATGCTATCGTACATTATCAAATTAAGAACCCCGTCCAATTAATTTTCTAATTGATATAGCCTCGTTACCCATTTAATCCACTGACGATGTAGACTTTAGAGATGTCTAGATAACTATCTCAATAAGTTACCCACCTACCCCCGGGCCCCCATCACTTACCGACCATAGAACCGATGGAAGGCCTAAGCATCAGTCTGGGTCTCTGGTTGGGGATAAATCATGTCCCCCGGGGGTGGCCGTCATAGATAAAGGACGATACATAAACTGCCATGTCAGTTGATGGCTGGGAGGGAGTATTTTATGTAGATGATACAGATTCTGCATTTAACCTTTATAGTAAACACTTAATGTCGCAGCAATAAATCTTAAAGCCAATAAAAAGAGAACACTCTGTAGATTATCGGATTCTTTATAATAAAATTATTAGTAAGCTGATACAAATACTGGTAAGAGATACAGAGTTTATGCATGTAAAGTGCGCAATATTTAAGAGAATGAATTAAAAATCAATAAGTATCTTGTGATAACTTAAATAACTTGGAATTGAGAGAGAGAGCGAGAGAGAGAGAGAGAGAGAGAGAGAAGAAATTGCATGGTCAGAGTACATGTGTTTGCAATGATAAGAAACAATGCTTAAATGAAATATATTTTTATGTATGGTCATCTCTAAATTATAGAATATAGTTCACAGCCTCGAGATGGAATTGACTGGAGGTCTCTAAATAGGAAAGTTAGCGGGGACGGGAATAGACGATTCTACAGCGGACCATGACGTCATACTGGGCTCTGAAACAAAACCAATAAAATGCTTTTTACATTCTCCATTACAACCTGTTTAGTTTGCTTTTATCATATATACTTTTAAAAATTGAGAAGTTTTCTAAATTTTAACCTCCAAATATGTTAAATGATCTGAACTCTGACCTGCGCCATTATGATGACTTCTGTAGTGTATCTTTAGCTCTTGTTGCTGGCTGAACTCAGTTCCGCAATATTTACAGTGGAAAGACTTATCTTTTACGTGGGTTCGTCTCACGTGGCTGTCGTGTGCGGCATGTGAAGCAAATGCCTTCCCACAAAATTTACACTGAAATAGGATTATATGTGCTCATGTTTGAAAAAAAAGAATATTACATAATTTTACTTTTCAAGCGGCCAAAAGTTACTTTTACGTTGACAGACTACCTTGAAGGGCCTCTCCCCCGAGTGTTGTCGAATGTGAGTACGGAGAATACTGGAGGCCGTGAAGGACTTGCTACAATAAACACACTTGTACGGCCGTTCTCCACTGTGTACCTGTCAAGGAAAATGTAAGGTGTAATGGAAAAAGAAACCCTGAATAGCAGTGCTGCAGGAAGAAAATCTAGGGGAAGGGGGCACAACCAAACATTCATTAAGTATTTGGCAATTTTTCTCGACAAGTTAAAAGTCCCTACAGCCATGAGAGATTTTACATGTATAAATTTACAGCTGCCTAGGAATTACTAGAAAACGTCAAATTCGTGTAATATTAATCAATCAATCATAGTCTTCCTTTATTTTATTCTTTACTCAAATACAATTAAGTGTTAAAAGTTGGGTATGTTTGAGAGGGACAGAACTTTGATTGTAACTATCGGTTTGTAATGATGTAGTATTGTCCAGACTATTACCCTCATGTGTTTATTTAGGCTGGAGCTCTGACTGAAGCTTTTTCCACAGACGGCACACTTATGTGGACGGTGTTTCTCATGGACATGGAGGATATGAATTCTAAGACGATCCCTTTTCTCAAAAGACCTGAAATGAAAATGTCTAAATTAATATTTTCGGATCATGATTTCTGTAAAAATATGACTGCAATAATAATGATTTATAAAAAGATTTAGAAAAACTGTATTTTGATTTGATTCATTTTTTGTTGTTTGTTATTTTGGTTGCTTAGCCTGTTTTAATTTGCTGATTTAAAAACATATTGTATTTTAAGATTAAACATGCAATCGAATGC
This sequence comes from Saccostrea cuccullata, assembly GCF_032062105.1. NCBI lineage: Eukaryota > Metazoa > Mollusca > Bivalvia > Ostreida > Ostreidae > Saccostrea > Saccostrea cuccullata. Next base: position 505,615 of record NW_026936117.1, on the reverse strand, counting down.
CGAATCTTTTTGAATATGGGAAGGGAAAAAAAATCACTTTTGACCCCCATTTAGCTTCCATTGTAGAATCCCAATTTCTGAAACCTTATTGTACATTGAAAGGACACTCCAAATCATATTCCAAATTAGGAGTGGGCTAGTGACAAATAAAGCAAGAGGATTTCGAGGAATCGAGTTTTGTAGGTAAGCGACGTTTATTTTATGACCCCGACTTTGCATCAAGGACGAAAATAAAAATTCTGAAACGTTATTGCACATTATCTGGACACTCCCAATTTTGTTACAAAATAATATTGGGCTCCTTCAAAAATGTTAGAGGCGTTCAGAGAACAGGGTTTTGATAGGAAAATCTTAGTTTCACCCTTATTCGGCCACATGGTTAAAATAAAAAGATTAAAACCTCTCCGAGTAGGTTTTGAGCATGAAGAAAGTGGGACAGACGGACGTACTTAGATAAAAACAAAATACAAAAACTTTCTTGAAAAAGAGTTTATATAACCATGATTAACGTTTCGTGTGTGTCAGACTTTTTGCAATACCTTGCACATAAATGGCATGGGAACTTTCGGTTTCCTTGGTCGACGCACTTGGTGTACTTCAGATGCTTGTCTCTGTAGTATTTGTAAGCGAAAACCTTCCCACACCTCTCACACTGATATCCTTCCGCATCTAAATATTAACAGATTTTCAATCAATTGAATGCATGGTCTTGCATACTAGAGTTGCATGGCTACTCTAATTATGGACTATAAACTCTATCGAGCCTATCGCTGTATTATAAGACCTGACTGCAATGATAAATGCCAAGTATGGTATAAAACCCATCGTGTCCCAAAATCCCGCCATCAGAGTCTCAGCTTTAATTCCATTTAATAGCCCGATAAGCTTGTCTATCAGTCCCCTAAAGCCACCGCCGTAAAGCAGGCCGCAAACAAATCTTTTCATTTTCTCTGATTTCACGTCTGTAATTGGACATCTATTATGTTTAGTGAATGTTTCAAAGTTAGGTGACATTTATTTGGACCGCAGAGAAGCAATAAAACAATCGCTAAGTTAAGAAGATTCCATCATATAACTCTCTTGGGCCAGTGTTTTACTAAATCTTAGGCTATTAATGGGGGATTACAGAGGGAGGGAAGAAGACTCGGGCCCTCCAGTAATCTCCGGATTCACGTCCTCACCACAGTTACGACAGCCTCTTTGTTTTATCAGAAATAAAGACAGAGGATGAAGTAATAAAAACATCACTTCAAGAGTTGATTTTTTGTTCACCAAAACTTCCATTTTCTATCATCTGGGGTCTGTAATTCTGATTTTTTTTTAAGAGTAAAGAATGTTTACCATAAGGGCACCTGCTTGCAAATCTTATGAAACTAAGAATTGCATAGTATTGTAAAGTAGCTTTGGCATGCTCATGAGATTCTTTAAACTTACTTTCAGGTTCCAGAGAAATGTTGCCGCAATCTCCTATCCTCTGAAGCGTGACGGGTATACCCATAAACTGGGTGTACATTTCCCCGTACCAGACCAGGAGTTCAGCTCCCATCGGGATGTCTTTGCATACTTCATAGAAGATACATTCTCCATCCTGGATGACGACCAGATTCTGTTCTCCGGAATACCTCGCGCAGTTAACATAAGACATCCAATTTCCTGTTGCTCCACGGCCGTCGATGAAATGACTCAGTTTTCCATTTTTGAAAATCTACCAAAAAAGTTTTACCTGTGAACCCTGTATTATCATTTGAAGCAATCGAAATACCCACCTGCATTTCTCTTTTAACAACGCACTAACAGATGTTTCTAGGTAACACTACCAGCCTAACCAATTTTTGAAACATTTTAAATATCATGGATATCTTTACAATAAAATTGACAAAATCTAAATGCTTGCTTGGTATTGTGATGTAATTTCAATAAAATGTAATTAACTTATTAATGTTAATGCAATATTACAAGAACAGTACCTCCCACATAAAACTGTTGTCATCAAAAGTCTTAATTTCGCTGGTGTTGACGACTTTTCCTTTAAAGGGACCGAACCTTTTACCCTTTGGAATAGACTCCTTTCGACAAAAGACCCCATAGTGAATTATTCCAGCGAATGTTGTAGGACAAATGCAAAGATCTAAAAGAAAAAAAATGAGGGTCAATAATTGTCTTTGAAAAGCACCTTGGATGTGAAAGTACAAAACAACTCTACTCTTGGGAAAAACTATAGTCTTAGGAAGTACTTTAAGGGGGATATAAAACTGTGCATTACTATCAAAAAGTTCTTTAGGCGAAAATATAAAACTGTGCCTTACCCTCGGGCAATTCGTTCGGGGGAGGATCGGTGCGAGACAACTTCCAGGAATTCATGGAGCAGTGGGGTGACATTCCGTTCTGATGAGACAGAATTCTCTCTATCCCTGGCAATGGATGAATTATTTTCATTTATTAATCAAACACTTGAATTAATATGTCACATAAGAACATACATTTATATTACAAAATACCAGTAACAAATGCAAAGAAGAAAGATACATTGTGTTGAATTATTATATGAACAGAGTTTATTTAGCCCTTTTATCTGGTAGTGATAAAAAATTACCATGACTTATCTCCCCTATTTTGAGCCCACTCAGGGCATGGACAGGAGTACCCCTGCACCCAGAGTGGGAGAAACCAAACAGAACGTAATCCAGCTGCTCCTGGGTGAAGTAAAACGTGTTCTGTCTCTGCGCGGGTACAGGAAGATTGTGTTGTGCTGGGTACAATCGATTAGAAATGTCCGCCAGGGCCTTACATTGCAGGATTGTCGATCGTATGGACGGCATACATTCCCCATTTTGTCCTAAATGTTGTGAGTAGTACCCCGGCCTATATGAGTTTGAAACAAAATAATATCTTACTCAAAACCGTTACAAAAAGTGACCACTTTCGCCCTGAAAGAACATCACTAAATTAAATAGAAATCAACGTGATTTATACATTTATATGGCAAGCCCTTTGCTATTTATTCGTAAAATAAAATATATCTCAAAATTACAGAGATATCTCTCATTTTATAGAGATATCTCTTGGAAAATAGACATCACTCAACTTAAAGAGATATCTCTTATTTTAAAGAGATATCTCTTTGAGAAAGAGATATCTATTGAACTTAGCGAAATATCTCTTACATATATTTAGAGAGATATCTCTTTTAATTAGAGAGATATCTCTTCCACTTGAAAAGATATCTCTTTCTCCTTGAGAGATATCTTTTTCTCCTTGAGAGATGTCTCTTTCGTGAAAAGAGATATCTCTAAACTTTAAAGAGATATCTCTTTTAAATAGAGAGATGTCTCTTTTACTTTTGGAGATATCTCTCCAAGTTAAAGAGATATCTCTTAAAGTAAAAGAGACATCTCTCTAAGTTTGTATTAAGAGATATATCTTAAAGTGAAAGAGATATCTTTCAAAAGTGTCTAAAAGAGATTACTCTCAAGCGAAAAGAGATATTTCTTTGTTGCAAAGAGATATCTCTCTTCATTATTTTTATTTAAATTCCATTTAAAATGAATAAAATTCTCCCTTTACCGGAAGTAAGCTTTTTATTGACGGAAGTACATTAAGGTATGTCGCTCGTGAAATTTGTTAAATCAAGGATTTATTGAGAAGTATATTTTGGATAAGTATTCATATAGAGTGCCTCAAAATCGCGGAGAAAATAGGGGGTCAGTGTTCATCTTACTGGTCTACGGTACGATGAAGTTGACCTTTTTGCACCTAAATTCTAACTCTTTGGTTAATTACTTCAACCTTAATTACATTTTATCAGATGTAACCATGGCAAAAAATATTATCGTATTTTACGTAAAATATGTTGAATAATATTTATCATTGAAAAAATCTTACAAATTAATGCGCGTAAATTATTGTGTGACCTTTTTGACCTAAAAAGTAACATATTTGGGGGTATTAAAAAACTAGATAGGCAATAAAACATTTTCTTAAATCAAGCTTTTTACGACTTAAGTGCTGATCAGTCACAAGTATAGAGTACTTTAAAATAATGAAAGAAAAAGTTGGGGTCAGTGATGTTAATTTTGAAATATTGGTCAAAATGTGTGATTTTCAGGCAAAAAATGGTGTTAATTTTACATTGACTTATTTCACATATCTTCAATTTTTGGCAAAGTTTGTTGAAGGAAGGTGTAAAACTTGTTCTAAAAATATAAATTAAGACCTATATTAAATATTCCTAGCGATATCATAATGGAAAACATTTTCCGAGTAAAAGTATGTGAGGCTAAAAGTCCAGGATATTAAATTTAATAAATGTGCAGATTTACAGAATTATCTGCTAAATATCCTTCCACCACAAAAAATATTCCCTCGCAAATCTTGCTCCTTTGTAGCTTTTTGAGCAGTTTTTTTGTTGAATGTTAAAACATGAACATTGTTAAAATTAAATATGTTATAAAAATTGAATTTTGATAAATAGTTTTGAAGTAAGAGGTTGTGCGTGAACTTTTCCAAAAAGCTGATGAGTGACCTACCTTTTTTTAATTCGACATTTTCATGATATTCTACATTATAGCTTTACTAAACATAACAAGTAATTCAGTTTTGTCTAGATTTCAAATTAGAAATACTTTGAAATCACAATTTTTCTCGGGGGTTTACTTTTCTTTGTTTTCCTGGTATAAAGAGACCAACGAATTCATGTCCACCACGAAATGTAAAATGTTACATACATAACTACTCAACAAATCTTCATCCACGAATTCAAATCCCCACGAACCAAGGGTTTTTACTCCAACCACGAAAATATTTTACAGTCGTTGATTATTTCAATAGCTGAGAAAATTCGGTCAATTGTATTTGAGATTATATATATGCTTAATTACTTTCGTTTTCCTGAATATTAAACTTTTAGCATTTTTATCAACGAAGTTGCCATCATCATTTGTTGTTTCAAGTAAGGGATTTATCGTATTTTTATCTATACAGTACATACATTATTCTGGATAATTGCTTGCTCAGTCTTTTTTGTTATAACATCGAAATTATTCCAGAGAAAGAGATATCTCTTTCATTAAGAAAAATGTCTCTTTAGCCTATAGAGAAATCTCTTTCAGAAAATCTAAAGAGATATCTCTCTAACTAAGAAAGATATCTCTTTTAACCTTGTTAAAGAGATATCTCTCTTACAAAAAGAGATATCTATTTTGTATGAAGAGATATCTCTGTAAGGTATAAAGATATATCTTTTATTGAAAGAGATATCTCAATAAGCTAAAGAGATATCTCTCTTATTAAAAGACAATTTTTATTTCACGATAAATAGTAAAAGGGCTTGCTATACATTTAGATTTGGCATGCAATTCAAGCTGAAAAACATGATTTTTGTAATGATAAGAATTACATGAACTTGTTACAAAGCACTAGAACCAATAATGCTGTATTCAGAAAGAAAAGTCTATATAGTACCTATAAAATAAAATATATGGAGATAACTAACAGTATTCAAGCTCAAAAGTCCATTAAACAACACAAATTTTGAAGTAGAGCAAACACGGACCTCTAAAACATCAGAGATGGAGTCAGATGACAAAGAGGAGTGAGAATCCCTTGCCGACCGGTCAATTGAAGGCCAAGACAAATGTTTTTTTTTTCTTTTCAAATATAAGAATTTGAACAAATTCTGCTTTATATAAATTCAATGAATACAAAAACAGCACACAGGAAACAGCACTATTTAAATTGCACCTCCGAAAAATGTTGATGGTCATTTTTATTCTAACGTGTTTGAATAATTCCTGGGTTTTTTAAAAAGTGAGATCCAGAATTGTAAAAAAAAATACATTTTATTACCTGATAGAGATATATAAGATTATTCCCCTCTTAATTAAAATACTTTGATATAATAATACAAGTACTAGTACACCAAATATACATTAAAAAGACCTTTGTAACACAGATCATAAACAAGACGATGTTGCCACGTTGTGATGTACCCAAGGAGAAAACAAACGAGTGATTAAAAATATTTTTATTGCTGCCTTTTGAATTGTGCTACTTTTTAAAAAAAACTCCTTACAGAGATTCATTGCAAGTTCAAGCAAATGCTCTACTCCTCTTACTCCTTACAAAAATATAAATTGATGTTGATAAGAAACTAATGCTCTTTAGAATATCCTAGAAGTGTTGTAAATTAGATGTTGATTCTCACAAATTTGAAAGCTCATTTAGAAAATTCTAAATCGCCAGTAACGCCAGTAACATCAACATGTCAACTTTTGTACACTTTACACAACCACCTCTCACGATAAATTACAAACTAGACTATTCGACATCACGGACAACCGCTTTTTTCATAAAAGTGAAAGTTGGAATTTCATCTTTATCTTTCAAAGTCCTAGCAGTAAAATTTGTTAAAGATCACTCTTTAACATACAAGTACTCTGAAGTTGATATTAAAAGGATGCTGAAGTTTCTCATTGACAACATCTATTATATGTAGTCCTCGGAGACCATGTCTTCCAACAAACTTTTAATTCGAATTCAGAAGGACACTAATTGTGATATTTTATTAGCTGACCTGTTTTTGTGTTCATACAAAGCAAAATTTATGCAAACACTTCTACATATGAAAGAAAAAACTTGCTGTGGCCTTCAACTCGACATTAAGATATGTCGACTCGCTGTATCCCAATGAAGTTGAAATAAAAGACAACACAGAGTCTGCTACATCAGATTCATATTTGGATGCTTTACTGAATATGATCAATTAGTACCAATTGACAACTAATTTGTATGATAAACGAAATAATTTTAACTTTTCTACCGTCAATTTCCTTATTTATGTAATGATATCCAGAAGTTTAGAGAGGTTTATGATAAAACAACACTGAAGAGGACACTGAAATTCATAAGAACCAAGAAATTCAAAGCAGTGCTAAAATTAATGAATTAATAATAGAATGTTAATTGAGTGATTGTTAATCTGGATCTTAGAAGGCAATTAATATGCTGTATGCAGCTATATACACTTATTCATTATTAGGTTGACGCGTGGCATTAAATTTTTTGTGTGTGCTATTTCAAAAATATGCTCTGATTTTTACATAGAATACCACCATTTTAATAAGATTTACATGTAACCTACAACATATGTCAACTATGATAGAGTCGTCAAACGAAGCACAAATGAGAGTTTGTTCTGGAGTAATCACGTGATCAACTCCTTGGTATTTATAGGCTTAAAAACCTGATAATACGGCACAGTCAAAGTTTTACAACAAATTAAATATGAATGATTCTTTAATTCTATCATCATGATATCAGATAACACAAACACAATATAAAATACTGTTTCTTAAGATGTTTTTAATGTTTTATTCAGGCTGACTGAGTGCTCTTCATGAAAATTAATCTAATTTCTTTTTTTTCCTACCCTCACTTGGCGATAAAGAGAAACCTGGTTAAATAATCAATGAAAGAGCTGTAATTTGACTTGTTCTGTGATGTTTATCTTTTAATTCAAATGTCATTTAAGACAAACACTTAACGGATTTTCAAAAGATTGTTCCGTTAATTAGTTATTTTGTTTTATAAATTTACGACCATTTCAAGTTATAGATCAACGATCCGAATGAAAAATTAATGAAATGCGTTGCAATCAAAATGAATATATGGTATGAATTAAGATGTACCAGAGAGAATTTATCAAAATTTTCTAAATGAGAATAGAGAATTGCGATTTTGTACGACTTACTTAGTCACGGGAGGCTGGAGTGGAAGATTCTCCTTGTCCACGATACTCATTCTGTCGCCGGGTGTCACTTAATGCGAGTAATCGAGGGTAGTCTATGCTTAAATCTGTAAACCTAGCCAACTAACTGGCTTAAAAAGACATTAAACGCAGGGGCGGTAGTTCAAGAACTTGTATTACCATCAAAGTGATAAATTTTATAGTTTCATTGAACACATGCGAGTTTATTGAGATTTTAATGCGACACTTTGCTCGAGCGCCACCCGGTTTTGATTGAGGTCTTTGCCAGGGGCTTTCATAATAAGTTGGAGGTATCCAACATGAATTCTGATGAAAATTATAAATTCAACAACAGTTAACATTTATATGTCAATAATTAATGAGTATAAAGCTAATTAATTCTTTTAGTTACATTGAAACATTTCATTTTGAAAATTTCCATGGTTTATGATTATACAAGAATGTTAACGTAATTAATATATGATATATCCTGTTATAATTAATTTCTATAAAGAATATAAGAAATGTCATAATCTCTATCATAACAAGAATGCTAAAAATTAAAAATAAAATAATAGAATACTTTTTGTCAAGTATCATAATACTGATCATAAAATATGTAAAAATCAACCAATAGTCAGTTAAATGCTTAGAAGATTTATACTCTTGTAATAAAAATATTCCTAGTTAATAATGTAAATGCATCTGGACGATGAAAAAAATTGTATTACAGTAAAGTAGTAAACGCATTACATTTTATTTAAAATCAAATAAAAATCGTTTTTTAACGAAAGTTTGATTTTATGAATAAATTTTACACATTAAGCTGCATTGAAAATATCTCTATATCCATCACAGTGCCAAATAAATAAGATACCCCCCAAAAAATTACATCACATCTATCGGCTTCTGCAATTTGTTCCATTGCAGTTTGAACGACAGTTTTAATTTTTTTCAAATCTCGCCTTTTGTTTTTCAATAATTAAATACTTATGAAAAGTTCTTTTTGATTAAACTTATATTTCAAAAGAAGTAAAAGTAAATACTATAAGTTTTATGATATAACTTTTACATATTAATAGGCATACATTACATATAAAGACTTTCCATCACGTAAAATGATGACATATCTAAAAGAAACCCAAAATCAAACAAAATTATAATTCAGAATTGAATATGTAGATTTTATCGCCCAGTAGTTCACGTAATTTATTGTATAAACTATTCAATAATACAAACTTAATTCAAATGAAATCGAAAGGATACACATCGTGACATTAATACCTAAAGTGCAAATCAATGAATCATTGTACTTCCACCTTAACATGAACATAGACAGAACTAATGGATGAAAATTACATTATTTTAAAGCCTCGAAGAGAGCTAAATAGATTTTGGTTGAAAGATTATTATTATTATTATTATTATTATTATTATTATCATCATCATCATCATCTTTATTATTATATGGTTATTTTAAAATAAATTATCAGTGTACATGATTATTTTTAAAAAAAATCATCCTATTTTAACTTATCTTTAATTTTCCTGTGCTAAATCTAAAAGAAAAAAAAAACTTAAACAACACATTGATAACATTTGCAACCTGTCAAAAGTTTTTTGTATATGTTTCAATAATTTTGAATTAAACTTACGAACCATTAATACAAAAATATTTAGTCCCGTCAAGCACCTGCCCTTTTCAGATGCGCTGCTTCAACAGTTTTAAGGTTCTAAACAAATTTACCTCAAAAAGCATCTGTGTGCCCCAATTAGCTGCTTCGGGTGAATGCATATTAATTTTATATTTTCAAAACATAAGCTTTAAATCTACATATGCAAAAAATTATAGCTTAGAATGCCAGATATAATCTTTCAAACCCACTAAACATTAACTTAGCATGTGGCTAATGCATTACGTGTTTTTAATCTATAATTGATGATTTTGGTCATTAAACCAAAAATTAATTCTGTCTTTTCTTTTAAATTATATTCATTATTTTTTTTTAATTAAAAAGGGGCAATATTTCCTTTTTTTTCAAAATATATTAAGATAAGTCATTTAATACCTTTTATCAGCTTACAATACTTACCCAAACTGCACTGGGTTCTGAAAATAATTAGTGTTGTATGTTGGCTCCATTGGAGAAGGTTTAGAGTAGCAGTGTATTGTTGCAGTGACAGTTATGTACAGTAGGGAGAAAAAGACAATTCAGCCAATCAGCATAAAACAATAGGAGATTGTCATCGTATCGTCCAATCAAAAGACAGCATCCAGAAATTAAACTCTAAGATATTCCTCAGTCATCGATTTAATAAATAGAGTCGCAGAGCAAAACCTTTCAGCATATTTTATAATATTTCTGAAATTAAATTATTGTATATATTACAGTGTTCCATAGTATAATTCAATACTTTTGTTCGAAAATTGAAAACTGGCTTTGAAATTTTTATAAATTATGTTTTTAATACAATATTTATGTTATTGGAATGATAACAGAACAAGGCATTTTTGATTTTAACAAATCATTCTAAGCAATCATTATGTTGACATGTTTATTTTCAAAAGTATGTTTTAGATTAATAGTTTACAAGATAACAGAATTCTTGATTAAATGATAGATAACATACGGAAAATATTTAAATATACCGGTTAATAAAATAAGCAATAAAACTTTTTTCTCTGCTTATTTCAGAAAATTAAAACCTATTGAAATTCACCTATTTCAAGTGTTTTAGATGTTTTATTTGAACCGGAGACTTTGTATCTCAGAGGTATACAATATTTATACATAAGATTTGTACAGGCTATACAGTATACATGTGTTAATAACATAACAATATCATTTAATCATTTTTTAGAACATCATTTCTTAATTGGTAAGAAAAATACAAAAATTTACCTAGGTTACACAGTTAAATTTCAAACAATACCTTTTATATATTTAATTTTGGTTTGTTTTTTATTTACTTATTTTTTTTTTTTTTTTTTTTTTGGTTTCTTTTTTTGTTTCTTTCTTTTCTGTTTTTTTTGGTTGTTGTTGATTTATTTTTCTTGGCGTAAGATAAACTTACATTCATAGAAAGTCTTCATAATCTGTGAAAGGCTTCAGATGTCACTTATCCGAAAGACCTGAGATGTTATCTACGCCAGAGCGGTGTACCTTCTTATAAGTATCATCTGTTAAATACGTTCAATCATACTTCTTTTTGTTTATAATGTTCCCCGTTTTTATAATGGCTAAATTACAAAAATTAACAATCCTATATTATGTGTGTAGCTTATTTGATAATTAAATTATGTCAGCAAAATTAAAATGTTTCTATCAATACAAAAGGATGTTTATCTACATTTTACCAAGTAACTTCAAGATCCTGAATTACTAGCTGTTCATAATGGTCATATAAGCGACAATTTTCAATTGCACAACGTCTGTTGTCATTTCATACTATTTTACTCATAGTCTTGGCCACGTAATTGTAGATTTCATAGAGAAACAACTTTTTCCGACTTAATATTATCAGTCTAGTACTCTTAACCCTAAGTCATAATTATATGCTTCCCCTTACAAATCTACACTAAGTACCTTTTGTGAGACTAGTTAGTTTTTTTTTTATATAATTCTTTTATTTAATTCATTTAACCTTTTATTTGTCTCTAAATCCGCATCAATATTATATATTTAAGGCCGAATCAATTCTGTTTGGGAGAAAAAAAGAATTATCCAAATCTAATGTATATAAAAAGTACTGTAAAACTTTCAATAAGAACAAATATTTCAAATCATCTATGACATCTTCAAACTTCTGCTTCTTCGCCGTTGTCGGTTGCGACACACCTCTGTAATGTGCTCTATGGTCGCATCACTGCTCACGACCTGCGCCTTGATTAGCTTTCTTCACGGTAATAATCAAGATATCGGCAATGAAGTTAGCCTAATGTTGTCTTCTAGCGCGTTTGGGGAGACTTGGATCAATGAAGAGACTACGCCATGGTACATTTGATGAAGAGATTCTCTCAGAAGTATATGCAGGCCAGTAGAAAGCAACAAATTGGAAAATAAGAAAAGGACAATATTGTCAACCGCTTATTACAACTCAATTGTCATCAAATGGGTGTAAAATACCAATTAATTTGTCTTTTAGACCATACATCAGATCAACGGGTCTGATAAGAGCTTTGTATGATTTCCCAGGTAGTGTTACCTTTACAGATGACGATATGATTTCAATTTGACGTCTGATTTTTATGATGTCCAGGGAATGTTTTGACGCTATAAAGAACAAGATTTCAATCTGTCGAACACTGTCTTTGACAAGATGGAAGTATGTTCTTTGTGTTTTTATAATCTCTGCATGTTCTAATTAATTTTTAAGAGTCTGCACCTTTTTCCTGTCCCCAGTACTGTTTCAACGACGACATAAGAGAAAGTTGGTGGAAGGGCTAAAAAAAAATTAATAAAATACATGGTATTCAAGATAATCTAAGGTAGTTCAATCGAGTAGAGGACGCACAATATACCAAAGATAAAAAAAAGAAGAAAAGACTCATTTTGCTAATTCAAAACATATTCTCCGCATGAAGAATAGAGATACACGTATCGAACAGATTTCAAGCTCAGATACAAATACAGATCAGGAGTAAAGCAAAAATAATCCTCTGAAATAACAGAGGTGGGATCAGGTGTCATGGAGAACTTAAGTCTAAATAATAAATACTTATCATGCGATATCTAATACAAATTATTATTTATTCTTCAACAAAAAATATATAAATAAATAAATAAAAATAATAAGGCAATTTCAAGAAATACTAGTATTCTTTGATTATGATTTATTTTGCAGGTATAATATACAAAAAAAAAATCTTCAATATGTTCAAAAAATTGTTTATCTTACCATTTTAAATTGAAATAAATATAAAAGCAAAATACAGGAATTAAAACTGGGGGGATACTTTTTAAAATTCCTACTGTTTTATTTCTTTCTTTATTCTTTATTTATTAATTCCCAATTTTTTTCCCTCAACAGTCATCTTTTAGACAAAATGATTAATTCTAAATCTTGACATGAAATATATGGAGATAAGGAACAGTGTTCAAGCTCAAAAGTCCTTAAAACAATACAAAAAAAATAGGAGCAGAGCAAACACGGACCTCCAAAATATAATAGATAAAGTTTATCATAAACTTTAAAGTTGATGCTGTATAGATAGACTAGAGATTCGTATTGTGATGTCAACTTAGAAATATCATATATTATTCTTTCTGTTATGAATATACATGCATTTTATAATATTGATTAACCTTTCTGTATGACATATTTCTCCGGAAAGTTCTCTATATACTATATATTAATATAACAAAGATCCCAGAGATTATTTTTTTTTATAAAAATGTAGGAAAATTTATTGTTTTTAGATACAATTTTAAGTTTAAGTTTGAAAGAAGGTTGATAAATTTATGGAGAGGGCTTACATAGGCTTTGCTTGCTGCCCAATCTGTTTATGTGTAATAACATAATAAAATATGTTCAAATCAAATCAATGAATTTAAGAATGCCAAACAGATTGTCATATCATCAAACTTTATATCCTCAGTTGAGACTGAAAATTAAAATATGATACATTAACATAAAATCATTTCGTATTCTATATAGAATTCTTTTCCGCTAATTTAACCAAACTCATTTTGCTGTCCAGTATTAAAGCCAAAAATTTCAAATTAGAAGTTTTCAACTTATTCTTTGAAGAATATTTAATTTAGAATTCATAAACTTCCAAAACAAAATATAATAAAAATTAAATATAAAAAAAAATGTCAGGAGATATCAAATATTAATCAAGCTCAAAAGTCCTTTTTCATGTACAATACAAATCAGTAACAGAGAGAACACAGACTCGAAAACATAAGATGTTTGTCTTAGAGGAGTAAGCACCCCTACCGACTGGTCATACCCGCCGTGTGCTGCTTGTCATGATCGGAAGATATGGAAAAAAAAATTGTATACAATAATGGCCTAACAACTAGCATAAAAACGTCAGTCAGCATTTTACTTAAGGATAAATTGTATTTTCTAACAAGGTCATTGTATCGATCACAGAACTTATGAAATGATGACTTGAAACGAGACTGCTGATATTCTTGCTTCATCAACTTGTTTTTTTTTTTTCAATAACTTACCTCGTTTTAAAAATTGTTCATACAAAGGACATGCGCTTACGTATCACACCAAACCCGCTAATTATGCAAATGATAAGGGTATATTGCTGCATACGTAAGGGAAGTTGACAACTGTAACGTTAAATTCATCACATTTATCATATTAAGTAGCCATTTAATGCCTTGCATCAAACTTGCCTCTTCTTTTTAAAATGCAAATACAACTACACTTCTTATAAGTAAATTACGGTTATTTAAACAGAATGAACCGATTTCCTTAAATATTCAAAAAAAAAAAAAAAATACCAAACTTAAAACAATAACAAAACATAATAGGAACATATACATTAAAATGATGGTAACATAACGAGCATCTTAAATAGATATTTTTAAGAAGCTAAAATCTTTTTTTTAAAGTAACTGCCCAACATCTAAATCATTATTATGGATAAGTAGGAATGTTTTCAATGCGAAAAAATACTTCTTAGGTTAAAAGGTGGATTTTTCCTAACAAAATAGTACTGTGGAAAACTAAAGTTAAGTTTGCTATAATTAAACGGTTTAAAAGGTTTAGTACTAAATGCGCCTCTTTATAAGCAGACTTTTGTGTTTTTAATATAAAGCAGAGTTTATTTCAAATCGTATACATGAGGAGACATTTAAAGATATATTGACGACGTATTACAAATTAGTAATTGTTATTTCCATTCGTATGTCGACACAATGGGCCTATATCTTACTGAGCTTGAAATAAAAGACACTGTCTTCCCACAAATAGGAAATTTGGTGTTATGAACCAAATTTTCTATTTTAATAAAAAGAGCAAGGTTCACCCTGGCCATTTTTAGCCCTGTGAATTTCTGAAAAATCAGAACTACTCAGTTTTAGTTGAAAATATGCTAAACTTTACTTGGACCCTTGGTGACTTCATATCAAATAAAAATGACGTAATTTTTTCTCTTTTCAATGTATTATGACCTCATGAATTTCGTCATTTTCCTCAAATCTTGAATATTTCTTTAAAGACGAACAAAAATTTAAGCTGTTTTTTTTTTTATATTTTGCATAGCCCCCAACCTCTGATCTAAAATGTTTTTAAATTTCATAATGAAAGAACTGTTCTAGAAGATTCTAATCCATGAAAAAAAATTTTGATATTTTTATCAATTGTTGAAGATGCTCAATTTTACACATTTTATTAAAAAAAATCAAGAACATCGCAGTTTTACAACGCCCGAATTTCCAAACTTTGACTCTCAGAGGAATTTTTTTTTATAGGAAATGAAAGCACTAAGTCTCTGCTTTATGTTGATTTCGAAATGGGACGTTAGGATCTGGTCAGTTAATTGGTATATATTGACAGGGCCATTTTATGGAGTTAGTGAACCTACCTCTTTGTGGGAAGATAATATCAAAGAGTCTGACACATCCCTTACATTTTTGGATATTTTACAAAAAAAGACGCTAATGATAACCAAACAACCAAGCTCTGTGATAAACGTGATGACTCTAACTTTTCTCAATCGTCAACTTCCCTCACTTATGCAGCACCTGCATACGCGGTTTATATTTCTCGTTGATTCGATATGCAAGATCATATTTTATGTGTGAACAATTTCTAAAACGAAACGAGTTAAACGAGTTAATGACAAACAGGTTGATGAAACAAGAATATCAGCAGTCTTGTTTAAAGTCATCATTTCGTAAGTTCTTTAGTCGATAAAATGACTTTGCCAGCAAATTACTTATTCAAATGCTGACTGACGATTTACATACTTATTGTTGGACTATTATTTACACACTGAATTGTTTACGGAATTTATTTACCGATCACGACAAGGAGCACACGACTGGTGTGACCGGTCGGCAGGGGATGCTCACTCCTCTATAGCAGCTGATCCCATTTCTACAGCTTTTAAGGTTCGTATTTCTTTTGCTCCCACTTTATTTTGTTTCAGTAGCTTTTTGAGCTTGATTACTGTTCATTTTCTTCTTATTTCATGTCGTTTACCAACTTGTACTCGACCGTCTAGTTTAAAGCTATTTCAAAATTAACTGTTTATATTGCATTTGTGTATCCATTTCCCTGTGTGCATGTAGATCTAGCGGCGTATTATATGAGGGAGGAAACGTCTTCAGGCACTTTCTGCATCCAAGCATCTGTTCTTATTTTGACGCAAATTGACTTTGAAATTTTGAAACTTTTTTTCTTTTCCCTTGTAGGTAGTTAAAATGAGATAAATCTTAAATAAAATATGCATGCTCTACATGTATAATGGATTGAATGATTAAAATGTCTTTTATTTAATTGTATATAGGTTTATATGAGAACAATATAATTTTGCATATTTCCCATTTTCAAATTTTTTGAAATTTATTGACCATGAATAACTTTTATTGATAGCCTCGGGACATTAAAATTATGGAAACGAACTTAATAGAGCTATTTTATTTTTATTTTATTATTTATTATTATTTTAACAATTGTCAAAAATAGAAAAAAAACTGCATAAAACATAATAACAGTTTTCCGAGTTCAAGATTTATCTAGCATTCATTTAGATCATTTGTTTTGATAAAAACGTGTCATACCGTTAATATCAGAATTCAGTAATAATATTAATTATATAAATTAGAAGTTCAGATTTAAGGACAATTAATTGTTATTCTTTGTTACTGTTACCTGTTATATCATTTTTAAAGCATATACATGTATATTGGTTTACATGTTCTACAATTTTAAGTGTTTAGAGAATTTCTAAATTACTTTTATTCCGACGGCGAGATATAGTTTAATTCAAGTAAATCCACTGAATATAATATCATAGTTTGAAATTTTATTCAGTTTTGTGAATACAGAAAAAAACCTTATTTCAATGTGTATTTAAATCAAAAGCAACATTTTCAAATAAGGACATTTTGAAGTCAGATTACATATATAAATAATAAAGGCTTGACCAGTAAAACCATATATGTACCCTAATAGCTGTCTGTGTAGTATTAGCCCGCAACAAATTTACAACATGATTCTATAAATAATTAATCACAGGTAGACGGATTCATTAGATCCGTAAGAATTATAAATGACCAAACATAAAATTAACGGCAAAGTGGCATTGGATACTCGTAAATCTCCCTCATAGAAGCGAGTGAAACGGAAAAAGAGAACTTTTTGTCCTTGCGCCATCGGCAAATCAAAGCTACCCAAACCTCTCAGAGCCTTTAATTGTAGAATAAAATCGCTGGAACCGTGTACGATTGCCTATTACCTTAATTGAAAGAAAGCCATACCGTAGATGCGCAATTAGGTGATTATGGGGCTGTTTTATATCGCAGTAGTGATTGAAGTCAAGTTTCATTTTCGTGCGGATTAATATTGTTATTATGAGATGCGATGATAAGTGTGCCTCAGAAACTGTAGCGCGAGATGGACGAAAAAAGGAGACGGGATCGCTCTCTGTAAAAAGCAATTGACATGATGAATTCCGAAAGACTAATGGGAATGCCTTAAACCTGGGACCGTCTCAAAACCAAAGTACCGATTTAATTAGAATTAGCACGAGAGATAAAGAACATATAACAGATGTTAAATCCAGCGGTGAATGGTGCTTACATTTATTCATCAGATTACATGTAAATAGGCTAATAATAATTAATTAAACTAGATTATTGAAATGGGTGTCAAATTGTTGAATTTATTTTCTGCAATTGACACAATTCCTTACAATAAATACCCGGAACACACGATTTTATTATTTGAAATTTGCGGATAGCTTTTTGCTTATGAATAATTATCATCATTTTTAGTTTCCTTTTCTATTTCAACCCCTATTCCTTTGATACGATGAATGTTATATATATATATTTTTTGGTAATTCGTGAAAGGAATTGGAAAGAAAATGAACAAAACATTTTTAAGAAAAATTATTGTGTTATTAAATGATAATGTGGTATTCGTCGGGGTTCAAACCCCAGCAAAAAAAAAATCCTGATTCTGATAGTTGTATTTACAGACAATGTCATTATATCAACCATAGAACGTGCGAAATGATGTTTTTAAAGGAAAGTGTTGATATTCTTGTTTCATCAACTTATTTTTTTTTTGTTTTTTTTTATTGTTTTTTTTTTTTGATAACTCAGCTCGTTTAAGATAATTGTTCATATGTAGAGCATGTTCTTATGTATCGAATCAACTGAGACATAAGCCCGTTATGCAGGTGAAAAGCGTATATTGCTGAAGTAAAGAAAGTTGACGATTGAAAAGTTGAAGTCGTCAGATTTATCATATTTAGCTTTGTTGTTAGGTTACCATTAACGTCTTTTTCAAATAAAATTTCAAAAAGATACAGATGTAAGGAAAATTGACGATAGAAAAGTTAAAGTCATCATGTTTATCACAAAGTTTCGTTCTTAGGTTATTTTATTTATTTAATTTTCTTTGGTAAAATATCCAGATATCCAGCTATGAAACAGATGTATCAGACTCTGTGATATCTATATTTCAAGCATGAATATGAATAGAAATAACTTTGTTTAATTGACATTACGTTGTCAAAATATCTGAATGTCGAGTTGATGCTACAGCAAGTGTTTTCCTCTTCTCAAATATAAGATTTAGAATACATTATGCTTCATATAAATACAAAAAATAGATTTGGTGATAAGGGGCACAATTGGTACCCATGGGAATTCCTAGAGATTGTTGGAAGACTTGATCTCCATAAACCATAAAGATATTGTCAATCAGAAACTCAAGTATCTTTTTCCATCAACTACAGAGTACTTGTGTGTACAGTCAGAATAATTTTTTAGCAAATTAATTTTGCAAATGACCGATGACAATGTAAGTGAATTAAGGAGTTTCATTTTTATTGAAAAGGCAGGTGTCTATGATGTAAAAACCCCTGGACTTAAACATATCACGGGAATTAATCATATAGAGTTGAAAAGTAGTTATTGATTTTGGTAAAAAAAAAAATTATTTCTAATTTTCCAAGAAATTCCTCGGAATTTTTAAGTACATGTATCCACATCTGATATACCCTCATTACTGAAAAAACATACAGTGCAGCATCCATTATTTTTTCTAAATTATACAGCCTTTAAGAATACAAATCAACAGAACAAACACTTTTTAAAGTCAACAACAGATCTGTGTTTATCAAATCGCAAATCATGTGGATATAAACGTTTAATGTCATTTAGATTCTAATGCATATATTATTGATTTTAAAAATCATGAAATCTTACGGTTAAAAACGAAATGTGGGGATAACGAACAATGTTCAAGCTGATAAGACCATTCAAATAATACAAATTAGGAACAGAACAAACACATTTTTTTAAAAATTGCTACTACTGGTATTAATTGCTAAAATGCCGTCGATTTATCAACATGTTGAGTTGAAGGCCACATCAATTGTTTTCTTCTTCTCATGTAAAAGGTTTTGAAAATATTCTGCTTCATATGAATATTAAAAAAGGTCTGCTTAGAAAGGAGAACAATACATGCCTGTCGGATAAAAATAACCAATGGAAAGTTGTTTAGATTTTAGAGTTCCATTTTCATTGGAATAGTAGTTGTTTGTGATGTAAAAAGGCTGTAGTTTGATCTGTGGATGGTTTGATAATGTGTTGAAAAGTCGTACGTTTTAATGCCATTGATTTTGAATTTTTCAGTTACTTCGAATTTTAGAATATCTATATCTGATTAACGCCAATTCTCAAATATGTCTGTATTTTGTAAATTGTTCGTTGTAATAATGACGTTGTAACCTATGATAAGGTCTAACATTTTTCATTCCAATGCCTTTCACTTTTATACTGCATTTAACTATGGAATGTTCTGATTTTCTGATTACCTGATCAGTACACAGGGCTCACGGCGGATGTGACCGGTCAACAGGGGAAGCTTATTCCTCCTAGGTTCCTGATCCCACCTCTAGAATTTCCGGGGGTCTTTTATTTATGCCCTCTTCACAAATTTGTGTTGTCTGTAGTTTTTTTTTTAGATCGATCACTGTTCAGTATTTTCTACTTTATTTCAGCAAATTATTTTGTTATTCTGAGAGTATACATATGTTTTGAACTTTCTATTAAAAAATGATTGAGTTTCTTATTGACTAAGCTTATACATAGTTTTTTGAAGACCAGGTTTTCAACAATCTGTTGAAATTCCAACTGGTATAGATTGCGCTACATACAAGCAGAACTATCTTGTACTCATCTGAAGCATAATTTATTCAATACCTTCTATATGAAAAGGGGGTCTTCTGCTACTATTATCTTCAATTCGACATTCATTTATATCGACGACTTTCATTAAACATGATATTCATCTTCATTCCTACGTTAAGTCAATATATCCCTTTGAAAGTGAAATAAAAGATACCCAACACTCTTACACAACTATTTCATAACTAGATTTTTTTACCATAAGAAAAGATATCAATGGCAAAGTGACAACAAACCATATAAAAAACATGATGACGTAAACTTTTCCACGATCAACTTCTCTCATTTATATGAGGAATGAATTTACTAGTAACCCAAGTTATAATGTACATTTTTTAAACCCAAATGGTTTTTCGCACAAATTAAGGTCACATTATTATAATGCAAAATTGTGTAACGTGACAAAAATATTTTAAAAGTGCTTTAACTTAATTTTGATCTTATTCCATTACTTTAAACATAATTCACACATAATAATTGTTAGGATTTTAATATGCTCTTGGGTGATAGATTATGAGATTTTTCAAATTGTTTTTTCATGGTTTCTCGACAAATGCACTAGTCTTTGCATCTGTTCATTTTAAAGCATAAATTTGCCTTGCCTAAATACAGAAACATTGCAGTCCATGTTAATTCTGTATTCTCTGTACATTAATATGATACTAAGGCGCAAGATGATAGAAGTATTTCCCATCTGTTCGACTGCTTTCCATGTTAAAAAGATGGCATTTTTTCAGGTTAACTTTCTGAAATCTAGCATTATGAATTATACCTTCCAACGCAAAATTTCTAAGTTTCAGACCATAAATGTATTTAGAATTTTCTTTTTGATATTTACAATTTACTATGTTGAGAGATAACAATACTTTATCATCCTATACTTTGACATGATTTCTTTATGCAGTTTTTTTCATTTTTCGGCGCTGTATTTCGACAAAACCAAGACAAGTATGGAAAATGCGCAAAGTACTTAGAAAAATACTCATTTGTAAGAAGTCAATTTCAACCAAATAGTATTAAAGAAAGTTCGATTAATTAATTTATAAATACCTATGGTAGAATCATACACTTTTAACATCATACAATTTATAAACAAATTCCCTATTAGAACATCGAGTTTAAAACTTAAAATAATGATTTTAGAGAATATCCACCTGTGACAAATAGAGTGACAGTGATATTATAATCACGAAGTTTTAACCGTATTACTTGATTACATTTTTCTTTAGTGCATTGTGTTTTGATACGACCCCCGAATTCTGTCAGACGATGTGTATTGCCGCATACGTTATTTTGTTTGCTTTTCGAGATTTTAATGTTGTTATGATGTTAGATTAATTGTTATCTATCGCTTCCTATATTGTATACATGATCACATAATTAAAACGGTGTTTGTTTAGCGATTATTCGGTAAATTGTTACCTGGTATGTTTTCTCTTTCGCCGCATGGTTTGTTATTCCGGAAGTGCGATTTCCCAGAATGCATTTTTCTTAAAATGTTAAAAGTTGTAAGTGGCGATTTATTGAATTAATTGTATGTCGATATTCTTTGATTATTACGAAAGTTATTTTGTTTATAAAGTAGTTATAATAATTTACCTGTTTCTATTTTATGATGAAACGTGTGTACAACTTTTTGTTATCGTGGGAATAAGGTTATCGCGTATCGCCTGTGATTGGTTGATGATCAGGTGCGCGACGTTTCTTATTGGTTATCGTATTCTACGTCATTTCGTAGTATTTTATGACGTATATATAGTAAGAACGAGAGTTGCAGACAGCAGAGTAGACAGAGATTAGATTACAGACAGTAGATTACACCAGTGTAAAGGTGTGTGTTTAATTTAGTTTTTTTTTTTTTGGGTTAAATAATTTGATTAAGTGGTGTGGGGGAAAACTTTATTCAGAGATTGAATAATATTTATTTACCAGTATATTACTGGTGTGGATTTTCATGATTACTGGTTTATTACCAGTTTAGGATTAAACTTGGGATTTTAATAGGTCTAAGAGAGTTAGACTTGCACATGAATTATTTAATTACTGGATAAGACTCCAGTTATAGAGGTTTTTTTATGAGTTTGTGAAACACCAGAGATTTTGTGAAATGTTGAACAGTATTGTTTTGTTTCCTGTTAAATAAATTTATAAACTTTCAATGGAGTTCTTGACTTGTTGAAGACAGTCCAGTTAGCGTATCCGCACGTTACAATTTTGGCATCCACGGCGGGATCTGTAAAATTTACAGATCCAGTGATTGAATTCTGTACCTCTAAAAAAAAGAAGTTTTTCATGTACCTGTAAGTTACAGGTTATTTAAAAGAAAAAAAAAACAAAAACATTTGGTATACAATACTGTTTATTTGCATAATCTTGGTGTTTTATGTACAAGTTATTTTACTTGTTTACAAAGTAACTCTATGTCATGGGTTCTAAGAGAAAAGCTCGTAGTCGTGCGGCAAGAAGAAGTCGAGATTTGGAATCTCCTGTAAGCAGACACGTAGAAGAGGATGTGCTGGTGGGTAGAGACTACAGTTCTGACACATCTCAATCTGTCCAGTCTGAAAAACAAGAAAGAAAACTGATAGAAACACCTGCTAATAACACAAACATTAGCACAAGACTGACAAGTTCTACTCCACAAACAAATGTAGAGTCTGACATATTTGCAACTAATGCAGGTAAATTACCTGCTGCAGACCATACATGTTTAGTACATGTTACAAACAATACCCTTTTGCAACACAATTCAGGTGATGTACCTGTAACATCCAAAAGCTCATTTACGCCAGTAAGTTTTACTGATGTTATCCAGGTACCCAGCACACATACTAGAGCTCCTAGCTCTTTGACAAATGTATATAAGGGTAACAACTCAGTGCACTCGCTATTTTCACATGAAGTAAGTGCTAGGCCACCATTATTTTTGTCTGGTACTCAAGGTCAAGTAGCTTCACCTTTAGTAGGCTTTAGCAACACGTTGCCTGATCATTTACAAAATTGCAACACTGGTTACTTGACCACACTCTCAACTGCACATTCTGTACCTCACAGTCATAGTCCTTCAATGACCAGCAGTACTTTCATGCATTGTCAAGTACCAAATAGTTCAAAACCTTATTTTAATGTTGGCGCATTAGGACCAGTACATACAATGTCCAGTACACACAATACAGGTTATGTACCTGTCATACCTCATACTGGTCATTTTTTACCAGTTTCCTCATCAGCCAGTTCTTTACCTGCTGCTTGTACAGGTCATGTTCCTACATCTATAGGTAATATACCTATTGTTTCAAGTATGGGTTTCCCATCATCTTACATGGTTCAGAACGCCTCTACCACCAGCTGCGCCTTTGGAAGAAGTCAAAATGGTGCTCCAAACAACAACACCAGTCAACATTTTCAGAACTATCTGGTGCCACCTAATGACGCTCCGTTGCAGATCCATAATGATAATGTGTCGCTAACCTCAAACATTGCCCAATTAATTCAGTCGGAGGTGGAAAAAGCAGTACAGAAACTGTCAACCAAAATGCAGCATGCTAGGCCAGCATCCAACAAATTTCAGTATGAAGACAATTCTGACTCAGACCTGGAAGATGCAGAGTCCAGTGACACTAGATCTTCAGTCGTCTTTCATGAAACCAAATCCAGAGATTCCAGAGTAAAGTTACCTCCCTTTAATGGCAAAGAAGATTGGAAAATTTGGTACGCAAGATTTGAGGAGATCGCAGAAAGGAAGAGATGGGGTGAAAAACGAAAACTTGACGAGTTATTGCCACGTTTTCATGGGGTAGCAGCAGAATTTGTTTATGGCCAACTAACCAAATCTACTCGAAGAAACTATAGGAAACTGACGGAGGAATTAAACAACAGGTTTCGGGTTGTTGAAACTAGAAAGACCTTTATATCCAAGTTTAGTAACCGGCAACAAAAACCTGGAGAGAGAGTGGAGGATTACGCCGCTGAATTAAAACGATTGTATGACAAAGCACACCCAAAGAGAGACTCTGAGACGCGAGAAGAAGATCTGTTACGAAGATTCTTAGATGGGCTAGCAGACAGCGATGCCCAGTTTCATGTCGAATATGTCAAAGAACCAGAGAATATAGACGAGGCCGTCCTACAAGTTGTAAATTTCGAAGAGACTGGTCGAGCACAGAAAAACAAGCAGACAGCAGAGTAGACAGAGATTAGATTACAGACAGTAGATTACACCAGTGTAAAGGTGTGTGTTTAATTTAGTTTTTTTTTTGGGTTAAATAATTTGATTAAGTGGTGTGGGGGAAAACTTTATTCAGAGATTGAATAATATTTATTTACCAGTATATTACTGGTGTGGATTTTCATGATTACTGGTTTATTACCAGTTTAGGATTAAACTTGGGATTTTAATAGGTCTAAGAGAGTTAGACTTGCACATGAATTATTTAATTACTGGATAAGACTCCAGTTATAGAGGTTTTTTTATGAGTTTGTGAAACACCAGAGATTTTGTGAAATGTTGAACAGTATTGTTTTGTTTCCTGTTAAATAAATTTATAAACTTTCAATGGAGTTCTTGACTTGTTGAAGACAGTCCAGTTAGCGTATCCGCTAAAATTGTAACGTGCGGATACGCTAACTCCACCTTTAACATGAAATATTTTATAATATAAAGGTTATGTATCGTACTGAAGCTCGATAAGTTTACGTTTTATTGCAAGAAAAATGTGATTTAATTTGTGCGAAAAACCATGTGAGTTTATAAAGTGCATTGAGCTGTATGTTCTAAATTGAGACAGTTTACGTTTTATAAACCGCGAAGCCAACCCAGGTTATACAACATTGGTTGCTATTTAATTCACTCCTTGTAATTTAGATTTTATTCGTTAAGCATAATTTGATTATATCATACATGAAATATGTGGAGATAAGGAACAACGCTCAAGCCCAAAAGTCCGTTAAACAACACAAAATTGGAGCAGAGCAAACACAGACCTCCAAAAAATCAGAGGTAGGATCAGGTACCATGGAGGAATGAACATCTCTTGCCGACCGGTCACAACCACCGTGTTCTCCTGTTCGGGAAAAACGGAAAAATCTGTCCACAACGTTTAACTCAGTGTGTAAATAATGACCTTACAATCAGTATGAAAAAATTCAGTCAGCATTTGACTTAATGATAGATTGTATTTGCTGACAAGGTCATTGTATCAACCATAGAACTTTCGAAATGATGACTTAAACGAGACTACTGATATTGTTGCTTCATCAACTTGTTTGTCAATAACTTACCTCATTTTAGATTTTTATCTATTTATTCTACGTATGAACACTTTCTTGAACTAGGTGAGATAATGACCAATAACTTGGTGATATAAAGGTATCAACCGTTTCGTTTTAGTCAACATTTTGCAAATTCTATTATCGATACCACGAACTTGTTAGCAAATACATGTACAATCTTTATATCAAAGAAGTATGGCGTGTTCATACAAATAGAAGGATATAGAGATAACAAACAGTATTCAGTATCAAAGTCCATAAAACAATACAAAATAGGTCATTATTCTCAAACTCAATTGTTCACAGATTCTCCCGTTTGCACAATTATGAAGGAACACAAAACGAGTCTATGCAAACTTGTACAAAATCAAATTATCGCACAGGCCAACTATGATACATTAATTAGTATTACGACTAAATAATGATTTTACATGACAAGAATAATGAGAATACTTTTAAAATTTTCGCACCGGCCAACTATGATACATTTTATAGTATTACAACTAAATAATGATTTTACATGACAAGAATAATGAGAATACTTTTAAAATTTTCGCACAGGCCAACTATGATACATTTTATAGTATTACGACTAAATAATGATTTTACATGACAAGAATAATGAGAATACTTTTAAAATAGACTAAAACTAGCAAAATACAAATATGTTGTATTACATTTGCAGATAAACTTTAATTAAGACTATGCTTATTATAGACAAACGGTTGTAATAGTTTATAAATATTACATTCATAAATCTAGTAACACATAAGCTAATTTACTAATATTTTAGATACATGTACGAGGGGTTATCAAAAAGTTCGTGGACTAGCGCCATAAAATTAAAACCGCTTAAGGTACATTAATGAATTTTGAAATATCTAGTAAGCATTATCTTTTCTATCCAAAGAATAAACCACAAATCATGAATATTATTTTTTAATAAATAATTAATGTTTTTGTAAGCAATGGTATGTCCAGGCGACGTTTTTTCGACCTATGTGTAACTGAGAAAAACTCCTTTGATATGATCATTTGACATCCAAAAATCCCGTTAATTCAGGTATATGTCAGAACAAAATTGTTCCATAAAATATGAAATTTTCACTTGATTCTGGAAAATCTATGATATTTTATCGTAAATTTTACACGGAATGTCCAACCAAATGAGGCCTTAAAAATGACGTCAAAAGAGGGGGGGGGGGTCCGTTTCCAACATTCTATAAAGTTTTGCCCCTAAAAAAATAGTATAGACCTAAGATATGTTGAAACTGGCTACAGAGAAATAATATGCATCCAGAGTACTTGTCTTTTATTGTCAAAATAGATTCAGAGAGTAAAGGGATACACATTTAATGTCGATTTGCAGTCAAGGTGTGAAAAAATCAATCCCCTCAAAAATGACGTTGATCATGTGTTGTAGATGTTGAACTCCCAAAAGCAAAGTATACTGGCACAATCAAGCGCAGATCTCTCCCAGTGTATTAATTCATC
This sequence comes from Saccostrea cuccullata, assembly GCF_032062105.1. Lineage (NCBI taxonomy): Eukaryota > Metazoa > Mollusca > Bivalvia > Ostreida > Ostreidae > Saccostrea > Saccostrea cuccullata. The sequence continues at coordinate 478,711 of NW_026936117.1, read as the reverse complement.
TGGAATATTATATTCATTGAAGGCCACTGTTCATGACATTGTAAAGTCATATAAACAAGGCGGGTTTAAGTCCTTACTCAGCTTCAGGGAATCTCATTAAAAAGTGTATGAGGTAGAAGAAGCAGACATTAAAAAAACAATGACGTTATTGGACGTCATGAAAATAAACGACGACAGCGCCGGGTGATCATATAATGTCGTTTTCATTTTATAATAATTTGGAAAATAATGAACGAATCAAGCTAAAATTTTCAACATTTCTTTATTTTGTGTTGTTTCATGTTCCATATAAATTTTGAAAGCACAGACTACATAGTACTAATTTTATAGCCTCAGTCCACGGACTTTTTGATAACCCCTCGTAGTGTGTTTTATAGCTATTTTTTCAGTATTATTAGCCCTTTATTTAAAAAAAAAAAAAAATTTGAATTTGACACAAAGAGAAGAGCTGCATACAGATTTCCTTGAGTCATTGGTTCAAGTCCCAGTAGTCTGCAGTCATTTATGTTAAATTACACAAATCTGATACAGTCGACTTTTAATGTCATTTTTTGCACAATTTCTTATAAAATTTACACTAAGGAACATATTGACGAGTGTTTTAGAATTCTAAGTAATTACCATCCGCTAGACGAACAGCGAGTTATGTAATCGGCAGGCAATGAGCGAGAGCCTTATGACAGGCAAATTTTAAATAAAGTATTTTTTGGAAACTGAATTCAATTGTCGTTCAGCTTGGAGAATTCCATCTTTACAATAAAGGGACGTGTTTATATGAATATAACGACGGCCGTGAACAAATGATCTTCTCCTAACGAGAAGGTTATCAAAAGAAGATTTTAGAAATAATCGCTATCATGTATTCATGACAGTTTTCATTACAAAAGTGTGCTCAAAGCCAGTGACTCCAATTTCTGCCACACTATTAACCCTTTGTCACCTAATTGAATTCCGCCGATTATGAATTGTTCAGTTGTGCAACTTATCTGGTTCATTAGATTAGACTTGCGCAATCTCGCGAGCCCCAGGGACCTTCCAGTGCGTGGAGATGTCCTTCTAATAAGCATACTCTTCTAGTAGGTGTTAGTCCTGCGCTAATGTCAGTTTAAAGTCGCGGAAGGCGTCAAAAGATCGTCACTGATTTGTGCCCTTTCCCGGACTTTTTGAGCTCGAAAACCGCTTCTTGTCAAAACTCATGAACATAACCACTGAGCATTACACGTTCTTAACGCGATATTTACATGGAATGATTGAAAAATACTGTGAGCTTATTACGTCCTAACTATAGGTTCATTTATATTATCTATCATGATATCAGAATTTCCTATAACTAATTCAAAAAATATTTTAGAATATTTTTTTAACTCAAGAATATCTAAATTATGTATTTTCTTTTTCTTGCTTTCCATTAACAAGTAATGCTTTTTTTTTTCTTCCAAACAAAAGAAAACAAAATACAAAATAGTTGCATAACTTTTAAAAATTATCATTATTATGTTCTTATTTCAAATATTGATATAGGCTCTCATTTTCACCATCCATCCAGAACGACTGAATCATAGAGTCAACAACTATAAACAATTCAAAGCTACCCGATAGGCATAATAAGCGATCAGGTACTTGGGAAAAGTAAGCATCCCCTAAATAGGGAATAAACCTGTCGTGAACCCTAAGTACTGATCGGCTGGACAGAATATCCTATAATCAAGATTTGAAATTCTTAAAATTGATCATCATATAGAATGACGCTGAGGACAAATCCGGAGACATAGCTTCGACGTAGCGGGTATATAATCCAAGCGGTTATAAAGTTATTATCTTATTTTGTAATTTTAAAAAAAGAAGACCCATATGTCACAATCTATAGAAAGTCTTTGATCACTGACAAATGATCATGCAATATGATTTGTCCTTGCCGATGTTTTGTAACAATTACACATATAATGTTTCTGGCAATCGCTCCGCGGATGAGTGACATAATAGGAAACCTGCCTAATATTAGTAGAACAAATTATTTTTCTTAAATAATTATTCTTCCAGAGGTTGCTTAGGCAATCCAGTAGACAGTCTGTCTTTAATTTGATGTGGTAGATAAATCTTCTTAAAAAGAAAGAAAGAGTGAGGGATCTCGTGAATTAGTTTTGTTTCAAAGACTCGCCAAGTAACCTGTTTTGAATTTTTTTTGGCAATTTGGTTCTATAGTTTTATCAACAACAAAAATCTTTTTTGTTTTCTGTTCTCCCTGACTTAATCTATCATAATTATAGCAAATTGTGTACCTGTCTTTTTGTAAATGTCTTCGGTTACAGTACTTTTTTCAAAGTATAAAGAAAATCCTTGTACAGTAAGAAAACATGGGAAAGCATGCTTGATTTGATTTTTTTCTTAATCGTCAATAAAATAAATTAACAAAATTACGATTACCAGAATTAATATTGATGTGATTACGATAAATGATAAAGATGGCTTAAACATGTAAGAAACACAGATCCTCAGAAATTCGAGAGATGGGATAAGATGCCGAGGAATTGCTCGTACCCAGAGAATGTTTTTGAGTAAGGAGTATGCTGGAAGACATAAAAACCATTAGAAGTTGATAGTGAAATATTGCCACTTAAATAAGGAAAGTTGACATTGAAATATGTGGAGATAACGAACAATATTCAAGCTCAAAAGTAAGTTCATTAAATATTACAAAATAGGAGGAGAGCAAACACAGACCTCTAAACATTAGATGTTGGATCAGGTACCATAGAGGAGTGATGGAAAAGCCGGAGTAATCTCCTACGAATACAGATTAGTCGTTAGTTGACTCTTATTGTCTATAGTCAGTAAAACGTCCAAATATGGTACAGTTGTGGCAGACTTTGTGGTGTTTTTAATTTCAAGTTCACACGGATATATCGAGTTAACAAGACTTTCTCCACCCATCGCTCAAAAGTCCAATGAAGCATGAGAAATTGGAAGGACATGGGTCCCTAAAAACATTATAAGTGGGATGTATTTTATCCTCTAAATACGTACTTTATATAGCCTTACTACCGTCACGGTAATTCAGTCCGCGGAGCTCTCGATCCGCGTTCAGAAGGACGTGGGATGGAATCCCGGCCATGAATGACCTACGTCGATAATATTTTATTTTTGTAAAAAAAAAAAAAGTATCAACCGCGCTTCGCCAAACGCTAGGCACTTTGCAGGGAAAGTTGCGGATCGTTCGGATGAGACGTTATAAAACCGTTATAAACAAAGCTATGCATTGGAAGGATAATAAGGTCTCTCACTGCTCAATGCTGAGTACAGCGTAAAGGTCTAAATTTGAAGCCCTTCACCGGTATATGGTGACGTCCCTATATGAGTGAAAATTCTTGAAAGGAACGTAAAACAACATAATTAAGATTTCACCAAAGTCAATAGCTGAAAAACTTACCACTTTTCAACTTTATACACAACCATTTCTCACGATAAATTAAAGTCCAGGCTTTTTGATATCATTGACAGCTGCTTTTTCAATAATAACTCGTTTTACTTACCTTGTCATTGGTCATTTGCAAAATTGTTTTGTTAAAAAAAAACACATTGATTGTACACACAAGTACTTTGAAGTTGACACCAAAAAGATGCTTGACATTCTGATTGACAATATCTATGTCGTTTTTTTGGAGACCAGTTTCCGACAATCTATTGGAATTCCCATGGGTACCAATTGCGTCACGTTATTAGCAGACCTATTTTTGTATTCATATGAAGCGGAATTTGTGCAAAATCTTATGCGTGAAAAGAAGAAAACACTCGCTGTGGCCTTCAACTCGACAATAAGATATATCGACTACTTATTGACAATTAACAAATACTAATTTCCATTCCTATGTCGATACGATATATCCTGGTGAGCTTGAGATAAAAGATATCACAGAGTCTGACACATCTGTTTCATACTTGGATATTTTACTTGAAAAAAACGTTAATGGTAATCTTACAACCAAGCTCTATTATACTAGTAAACCTGATGGCTTTAACTTTTCTATCGTCAACTTCCCTTACTTATGCAGCAATATATACCTTCATCACCTGCATACGGAGTTTATATATCTCAGTTGATTCGATACTCAAGAGCATGCTCTACGTATGAACAATTTCTAAAACGAGGTAAATAATTGACAAACAAGTTGATGAAACAAGATTTTCAGCTGTCTCGTTTAAAGTCATCATTTCGTAAGTTCTGTGGTCGATACAATGACCTTGTCAGCAAATACAATTTATCATTGAGTCAAATGCTGACTGACGTTTTTCATATCAATTGTTAGTCAATGATTTATACATTAAATTGTCGACGGATTTTTTCGTTATTTCCCGATCATGACAACACGGCGGGTGTGACCACTTGGCAGAGTATGCCAACTCCTCCATGACACCTGATCACACCTCTGATGTTTAGGAGGTCCGTGTTTGCTCTGTTCCTATTTCGTATTGTTTTATGGACTTTTGATCTTGAATTCTATTCGTTATCACCATATTTTTCATCTATAAGAGGAGCCAGAGGTCTACGATTTGATTGTATAATTGTACATTGTTTTACGTCCTGTTCGAGAATTTTCAGTTGATAAAGAATTTTCAGTTGATAAAGAGACGTCATATTTATATACTTTTAAAATAAAGACCTTTACTGAAGCACTCAGAGATTTGAACAGAGAGGAATCTTTGAGCAAACGCCTACCGTGATACGGGGGCTCCGTTTGCAAGACCTCATCCGAACTTTAATTTACTTCAGAGTGCCGAGACGGAGTGCTTGGCAAAGAAACAGTTGAAACCTATTTTTTATCGACTTATGTAAGGTGCGGCTAGGGTTTGGTTTTAATCACGGAAAGAGCTCTCTTCCAACTAAGATCCCTGGTTTGAAAAATTAAACACGAATCGGCACCACATGAAGATGCCTGCTTATTATTTTTACAAAGTACAGAACTCCTGATACCAAAATCATATCTCTTTTAAATTTTATATTTTTATAAAAACCCAAGTCGATAAAAAAATAAGAAGCAACTGTTCCTTTACCAAGTGCTCAGCACTTTGAATGAAAGTTGCAGAACTTTCGGATGAGACCCCGTATCACGGTAGGCGTTGTAACGATAAAGGTCTCTCACTGATCAATAGCCCCGAGTACCGTTGAAGGGTCTAAATTTGAGGCCCTTCACCGGTATATGGTCAACTATATGAATGAAAATTCTCGAATGGGACGTAAGACATACAATAAATCTTTTACCAGCATATGAAGATTAACATCACATCTTGTTCGCACTGGCTTGTTAGACACTACTAAATCGAAAAGAAAATTTTGTCTGCTGATGTTCTTATTTAAGAAACTTATGATTTCACTTTGGGATAAAGTATTATAGAATGTAAAGCCTTTTTTTTTTTTTTTTTTTTACAAATTTTAGTTCGTCTATCACTTCGAATTGCATTTTTACTGCACTTTATTAGAATAGGTTTTACTAACTGTTTTTCTTCGCTTTACTCCTTTTTTAATTTATGTTTTTTTTTATGAAACCACTTTTTTGGGTGCTCCTTATACATAGGAAGGAATTCCAGAACTGAACTATGGTAAAATATATTGACAATTATTTCCTTTAGGAGATTTTGGTTATATACTTCGCTAACTTTAATTATGTAACAAAGTAATTTGCCACATAATCTATCTACACGAGAACTCTGGAATCCCCTTGGTATTAACTCACACTTAGCAAGAAAGTATAATGCAGTTTTAAGACTACGCCATCATTTACCGTCGCTCAGTTTGGAATCTGAAATTTTGTCACGTGACTTCTTTTAAGCTCCCTCTGCCGGAATTCGTTATAAAGCACGCGATCGTCTGCTATTACGTGTCGACACAGGGTCTCCAAAGACACATTTCCCTCCAAACAAGTTGTGAAGTTGACGCCTTGTAAGAGCGACCTCGTAATGGCGGTCCTCAATTTGAAAATAGTATGACAGAATGCCTACTGTCATGTAGAGAGAAATAGATCACTAAAAAGGCGAGGCCCCAGGGGATCGGGAAGCTATCTCCGAGAGCTCAAACCTCTCCCGGACATAAGTCACGGCGTCTCCTCAACAAAGTTGTTAAATGGTCTCGCTGCTGGGTTAAATGATTATTCGTTTACTCAGTATTTCAGGTTGAAGTATTTTGGAAAAACGCGAATAATTGTTTTTACTTTTAAGAGATTCTTGATTCAACATTTCCTTGTCTATACATCAAATTGTATAAAATACCAATTTGGAACCAATTAAAAATCATTGAATAAGATTTATCATAAACAGCAAATACAAACTATTAGTAAACCCCTTTTCTCTATCTGTCTGGAGAAATCTCTGTCTCTCAAAGAGCAATTGTTTTGAATTTGAGTGTACATTTAAGTGCTTCCTTCCTCAATCTTTCGCCCGCGTGGCGCAGTGGTTAGAGCGTCTGCTCTAGAGTCGCGAAGTAAAGAGTTAATCCTTACGTCGTGGGTTCGAATCCCACTGTGAGACGTGGAGACCGGTCCTTCGGATGAGACTGTATAAACCGAGGTCCTGTGTCGCAGTAGGTGCTGGCACGAAAAAGATCCCTCCCTGCTCAATGGCCCTAAGTGCCTAGTATTGGACAAAATTTGTAGCTCTCCACCGGCAAGTGGTGGAGCTCCATATAAGTGAAAATTTCTCGAGAGGGACGTTGAACAGTAAAACAATCAATCAGTCAATCCTAATTCTTTCCATTTCTTGTACAACTTTCTCATTCACAATTAATGTATAATCATCAGGTTTGATGGAACGCTGTAATATGTAGATGTAAAGGGTGTTAAGAAAGTTCGTTCCACATTTTTCTTTTATTTTAAAAATGAAATATGGTGAGAAGATATTTACAATTTGTGATATTTCATGTTTACAGAGTCCATTCTTGCTACTGATAAGGTTTTAATTGTCTTTTGCTGAATCAACAAGGGGAGGGCAGGTATTAAAACAGATGATGTCATTTCAGAAAAATTTGGGATGACGCATATTTTTGACATATATTAGGCACACAGGTCAAGACATCCTTTCAAATATTATGCAAAAATTATCAAATCTGAAAAAAAAAATTCCAAAATGACAAACTTATTCTTTTGAAAAGTGATCTATCGTTCTTATAACTAGGCTCATCAGCTTGTCTGATGCAAGATAAGCTATGAAGAAACAACAGTAAACTATCCTTTATTTTCAGTCAAAATGACCAGCATTTCTATCATTCGGGTGCTTTAAAGATGTTATATATATTTTCATATGGAAGAAAAATCCTATAATTTCCCACTAGAAATGAAGTGCTATAAATTTAAAGCACACTGTTGTGATTTTGTCAGACTTCAAAATTCATCTCTTTAGTTAAGCACTACTTTGAAATTTTTGAAAATATTTCATCCTGGAACGAACTTTCTTAACACCCCTTAGATGTAGAATGTTTGATAAAGAAGTTTAAAACTTCTTTGTATTTTTTCCATAGCATTATTAAAAAGTATATCCCATTCAGACCAACTGAAATCATAGCCAAAGCCCTGAAATTTATCAAATTAAGCAAATGTTGTAATGCTTAATGTGTTATTTCAACAACAGTCAACCTCTTTTAAAGTCAGCAATTCGTAAATTCTATGGTCATTATAACAATCTTGTTAACAAAATAATATCACCTATCACTGAGTCTTATTTTGGTAGCTTTGTTTTATACTGAATTTGACTACGGAATGTCCCGTCTACCTGATCAATACAGGGGGGCCCACGGCGGGGGTGACTGTCAACAGGGGATGGTTACATCTCCTGTGCACCTGATCCCACTTCACTTCTGTGGAATATCCAAGAGTACGTGCTTATGACCTCTTTACAGTTTTGTTTATAGATTTTTAAAATTGATTATAGTTCTTTTTTTACCCTTTCGTTAGGTAAAATGTCACAAATAACTGCCAACGAAATTATTGTTTTGTAGTGTACCTTCTAGTGAAGTTTTAAAAGAAAGAAGGCGTAAAAGCCGTGGACAATCCCCCGCTCTGAGATAATATGTTTCTCAATTTTTAAAATTCACGGAAAAGTTATATTTTACTAAAACCATGTTCTCACTAATGTCTTCTTTAAAACATTTTATTATTTCATTTTATTTTACTGAACGGCTTTTTATTTGACAATCTTTTTTTCAAAGTTGACAGCATATTTAGTGGAAAATGGGTTTTTTAGTGACATAAAAACTAAATTTTGAACATGAATGGGTCAAGTCTCCATTCTTCGTTAATGCTTAAAACACAAATGTGAAATCTATTTCATTTGTCCAAAAAAATAGAATCTTAACCCATTCTTTATGAAAATCGAACATTTCTGGAAAAAATGTACGCTTCAACAAACCCGTTTATTTAAATCACACAGACAGTTATCGATAACACATGTACTTCGTAGCGTAGTGGTTAACGTGGTCCCCTCCGCTATGGAGACTGTTCGAATCATACGTGAAGCTTTTTTAGCTCTTCTGAGCCAAAGGCTCAAAGAGCTAATGCTATGGCCATTTGTGCGGTGTTCGTAAACTTTTTAGAATATGGGTCATAACTCAAGAACCCCTTGGCCAATCAGTACCAAATTTGTCACAGGGTATCCTTGGCCCAAGGGCTACCATTTGTACTAAAATAAGGGTTGGGACCCTTAAACAAGGGGAGATAATCAGGAAAACAAAACCAAAAGTACTGGTTGCTAAAAAATCTTCTTCTCCATAACCACCTGGCACATTTTCACCAAACTTACATACAAGGATCAGGATATGTCGAAGATTAAAATTTGCACGGGGAATTACCCTGGGGCAAAGGGTGTGGTCTCAAGGTCACTTCAAAGTTGACCTAAATTTACAATTAATAAAAACGTGTATATTTTGCTTACTATAAGGACTAGGATCATCAAATCTTGTAAGTTGATGCATCTTATGACTTCACATCATGTTAACTCAAAAGTAGGTCACGGCGACCTACCTTTTAAATTTTGCCGGGATTTGTTTTCAAATTGATTTGAAGGCATATTTTGGACACTTTAAGGCCTATGATTATCAAACTTTGTCAGTTGATGCATCTTGGGTCCTCGAACAATGTCAACTTAAAAGTAGGTCACCGTGACCTACTTTTTGAACTTTATGACTTATCCTTTTAAAAACATTAAATCCCATTATTTCAGACACTGAAATCTTTTACTTTGATGCATCTTGGGACCTTAAAACATATTTATGAAAAAGTAGGTCACTGTGACCTACTTTTTGAATTTTGTTGACATTTGTTTTCAAATTGTTTAAAACGCATATTTTGATTACCTTCAGACCTACGATCATCAAACTTGGTCAGTAGATGCATCTTGGGTCTTTGAAAAATGTCGACCTAAATGTAGGTCACAATGACCTACTTTCGACATTTTATGGCTATATTTAAGTATCTTAGGTATTTATTGGCTTAGAATCCTAAAACTTTGTGAGTCAATGCATATTTGGTTTTCGGAGAGTGACGACCAAAAAGTAGGTCATGGTGACCTACTTTTGACATTTTATGGCTTTATTTAAGTATCTGTGATACTAACTGGTTTAATTTTGTTTGCTGATGCATCTTGGGTTTTCAAAGTGACCCAAAAAGTAGGTCATGGTGACCTACTATTGACATTTTGTTGCTATAATTAAGTATCTCTGGTACTTATTGACCTAAAATCATCAAACTTTGTCAGTTTAGGCATCTTGGGTTTTCGGAGATTGTCGACCTAAAAGTAGGTCACAGTGACCTACTTTTGACATTTTATGGCTATATTTAAGTATCTCAGGCACTTATTGGCTAAGAATCATCAAACTTTGTCAGTTGAGGCATCTTGGGTTTTCGGAGAATGTTGACCAAAAAGTAGGTCACGTTGACCTACTTTTGAATATCTCAGGTACGTATTAGCTTAGAATCATCAAACTTTGTCAGTTTAGGCACCTTGGGTTTTCGGAGAACGTCAACCAAAAAGTACCGGGTAGGTCACTGTGACCTACTTTTGAAATTTTATGGCTATATTTAATTATATCTGGTACTTATTGGCTTGGAATCATCAAACTTTGTCAGTTGAGGCATCTTAGGGTTTCATTGAATGTCCAACAAGAAGTAGGTCACGGTGACCTACTTTTGAATATCAGGTACTTATTGGCTTAGAATCATCAAATTTTGTCAGTTTAGGCATCTTGGGTTTTTGGATAACGTCAAAAAGTAGGTCACCGTGACCTACTTTTGACATTTGATGGCTATATTTAATTATCTCTGGTACTAATTGGCTTAGAATCATCAAACTTTGTCAGATTATGCATCTTGGGTTTTCAGAGAATGTTGACCAAAAAGTAGGTCATGGTGACCTACTTTTGAATATCTCAGGTACTTCTTTAATTAGAATCATCAGTCTTTGTCAATTACTGTATCTTGAGTTCTCAGAAAATTTCAAACAAATGGTAGGTCACTGTGACCTACTTATGGTATTTTATAATTATATTATAATATCTTCAGTCTTAACTGGCTAAATATTATCAAACTTTGTAAGTTAATGCATTTTGGGTCTTATGATACTAATAGAGTTGGAGGCTTCTAATAGAAGTGATAGATTGTACAATTTATCAGAAGAGCGATTCAAGGCCCTTGGGCCTCTTGTCTTTGTTTGTTTTCACATATCTTAAAAACGTGAGTGAAAAATAAATTATTCATAAAATATCAAAACAATAAAATACAGAATTAAATGTGTAAAAGATGATATTCACCATATAAATACAGCTTTCATGAACTTTTAGAATTGAGAAATGGCTTTTCTCAGAACGGGGGCCGATTGTCCTCGCCTTGTACACCTCCATTCTTTAACACTATTTGGATTTTTTAATATTCATATAGATGAAACATGTAAAACGAACAGTATTCAAGCTCAAAAGTCTAATGGAACAACACAAATTCGGAGCTTAGCAAACAGGGACCTCTAAAAACATCAGAGGTGGGATCAGGTGCCATGGATAAGTAAGCATCCTCTGTCAATTGGTCACACCCGCCATGTGATCTTTTTCAGAATCGGTTAAACAGATAATGAAAGATTGGGCTACCGCAGACGATACCAAATTTGAAGTCATCATGTTTATCCCAAATTTTTGTTCATATATTACCATTTATGTCTTTTAAAAGTAAAATATCAAGATATGTTACAGATGTGTCAGAATCACAAGTCCACTGTGATATATCGACATGTAACTATTGTTAATTGATAATATGTTGTTGATATATCTTAATGTCGAGTTGAAGACTCCAGTAAATTTATAACGGGCCATATTGGTACCAACTAGAATTCTGACAGTTTGTTGGAAGATTTGATCTCCAAAAACCGAATACATATTGTCAATCAGAAACTCTACCATCTTTTTAATATCAACTTTCTGAGTCAATGTACTTGTGTGTAACATCAGAGTTTATTTTACAAATTAATTTTACAAATGACCAATTACAAGGTAAGTAAATTTACGGGTTCCATTTTAATTGTTTAAAGTCGTCTTTTCAGAAGTTCTATGGTCGATACAATGACTGTCAGTCTGTGTCAGCAAATTCATGTACAATCTATCATAAAGTCAAATGCTGACTGACGTTTTTCATACTATAATTGTTAAGCCATTATTTATACACTGAATTGACGACGGATTTTTCTGTTATTTCCTGATCATGACAAGGGGCACACGGCAGGTGTGATCGGTCAGCAGGGGATGCTCACTTCTCCATTGCACCTGATCCCACCCTCTGATGTTTTAGAGGTCCATGTTTGCTCTGCTCCTGATTTGTATTGTTTACATGTAATGGACTTTTGAGCTTAAGGACGTTCGATCCTGAGCTTTTGAGTGGATTTTGGTCATGTCCTGTATTTATAAAATTTTGCATCATTTTAAAGTTCTAACATTAAATCTGAATTCTACAATGCAAATTGAACTATATTCAATGAAAAAACCGCGATTAAATTCTATTCAAGTAGAATTAAACTAGGGACTATATTTTGTGGCGGAAGGTTTTTTAGACGAAAATGATCAGTTTTCCCCTTTTAAACTATACAAGTACTGTTCATTTTGGATTCCTATTTTTCCATGCTGGTTGCACACAAAGCTGTTTTTTATGATGAAATGTGTTATGCTGGTTCTGAAATTTCTATTAAATTATTTCTTATGAATTCTATCAACAAAGTGTGACAAATATAGTATATAGGCCTATATTCTGAAAATCCGGGAAAAAATTTAGCTAATTTTAACGTAAAATTGACACTTTTTTAGTAATATCTGAAAATTTACATCATATACCCCCACTTTTGATGTACTTTTCTAAATATTCAAGATATATTTGAACTATTTGCTTAAAATCGGAAAAAGTTTAAGACTTTAAAATAATTTTCTTGCTTATCAAATTTTCAATGCCAGAAAAATCACATTTTATTAGAGCAGAAAGGTCAAATAATTGATTATATGAAGCAATTTGAAACTTTTTCTCAGTCACAATTTTATTAAGTGCCTTTTTTTAAACAGACTTAGAGTTCATTTTGTTTTGTGCTTTAATTTGATAAAAATATTGCAGGTAAAACGTCGAAGATGTAAATTTTTAATTAAGACACAATTTTCAGTGCAAAAAGGTCATATTAAATATACTGTAGCGCCAAAAGAAGCATATTGACCCCCATTTTTTGATTTGAATTTTAATTAAGCTATGTATGTAGAAACTAAAAATATACTTGGCAAAAAAAGTTTAAGACTTTAAATATCAGGATCGAACGTCGTTAAATACCGTTCGTTATTTACCCGGGGGTATAAAAATTTCAGCAGCTGTCAGTTATGTCAATTAGCCCGAACTTTTGTTGAACAAAAGGCTGAAAATTCGTGTTTTGATATTATTGATTTGATAAAAATTTGCGATTTCAAATTTTCAAACAGATCCTTAGAGTTTTAATAAGTATCCAAATCTGATTTACTCCACTTCTCAAATACAGAACTAAATTTTCTAAACTAAGGTTTTTAATTTGTTTGTGTGTGTCTGATATTTTTCCTTTTTATATGTCATTAGCTTTTATGAAAACTAATTTGAGTTGTCTAAAATGATGCAATATTTAAAACCAAGACCATGTGACTTTTTATTTCTAGAAAATGATACATAAATTACAGAGATGTGATTAAATATTTGGTGCCATTTAGAATATATAATCTGTTTGTTCACAATGAATTAACAAAGATCTGATTTCCTGTGTATACTAGCTTCTTCTCTATTATGTGCAGATAAGGAATATATCTGATTGATATCATCATACAGTATGGATGGACGGACAGTTTGGAATGATTTTAAAGAAGCAAGTGGTGTATAAATATCAAAAAATAGCATATGTTCTAGGACAATGGTGACATACATAGAAGAGATAAAATACATGCTAAACTACATACGGAGGCAACGTTCATACTAAATTCAATATAATAATTCATTTTATGTCTTTAAATAATAACAATAAATTTTAATCCCAAATAAAGCAATTTCACCATTTCTTCTAAGTTGTTTGAAAAGTTCATTTGAGCTTTCATTAAAAAAAAAAAAAATAAGGAACTTTCAAAAATTTTATTGCTTGAAAAACATTTAAGATGGATTCTTTTGCATATTGAATTTGAGATGTTTAAATCAAAAGAAATTGTATTTATACCTTTGTGTATTTTTCTCTAAATAAAAAAGGGACTGACAATACTTGTACTTTTTTCTAAACAGCTTCTACCATTGAAAAGTTTCTTTATGATGAAATTATAACTTAACCATTCACTGGCAGCACTGCATTTTCATGTTTCATCTTGGAAATTTTCTGATCTCAGCATGTCTGCTGACTATGTGGACAAAGCAAGTTTATAGTTTATCAGGAAAAAGTGTCTTGCAGAACAATAAACTTGCTTTTGTCCTTCTATATAGGTGTAAATAGGTGTGTAATATTTTTCTTATATTAAAAAAATGAAGTTTTAAATATCAATCAAATAGCAACCATTTCAACATTAAATGTGCATCAAAATAAATCTTATCTACTACAAGGGCTATTGATAATACAGCACATGTGTATCCATCATTCTTTAAACTGTGACAATAAAATAAAATAAATAACAAATCTGGACTAGACTAAATAACCTATAAAAAGAAACTGAATACTTGTACACCTCACAATAATAGGCAAAATAACATAATACTGCATATCATACAATTGTCTCTCCTTTTTTGGTGTCATGTTGATACATGTACAATCAAATACAAGAGCTCCATACTATAAAAAAAAATAGTAATGATATTATATAGCTTCAACTGGCAATATTACATCCACTCTTTAGGGATCAGAGTCCACTAATGACAGGAACTGGAATCTGAGATACACACTCATTTTTAGAGTTTTTTTCTTTGATGGTTTCATTTTGTAAAATCTCATTTGGGTTCCCAATTTTACCCATTAATGAAACACTTATCATTAGTAAATTTTACTTATAAAATCATAAATTTTAACAACCAAGTTTTACCTACAAGACAATAACAAATTTCTTCAACAAATGATTTCCCCTACACCAGCAAACATAAATAACCATAGCATATCTAAAACAGGTGAATACATAAAAGTCCCTTGTGTATACTGAATTCTAGATCACCAGACGTTTTATACTGGGCTCAGGTTTTACAGACAGGAACACTTTTGGTGCAGATGTACTAGTGGACAGAGGTTGAGTTCTGTCCCTTTAACTCCTGTCAGAGACTGACAGTTCCATTCCTCCTCACAATTTACTGACCTGCTACCTCTCCAGGTATCGTCAAGCTTAACAATATTTCTACAGTAAGACCCGTATGGACCGTGAACTATTCTGACTATATAGACGTCTTCAACACGTGGTATCTCTTTAGGGACATCCGCACCGACCCTAGCTCCTTCTCTACCTCATCCAGCTTCTCTTCAATGGTTTCCTGAGAAGAAGGAAAACAAAATTAAAAAATAAACTGGGAAAATATCAGTTAAAAATTCTTATATGAACGCTTTTTCTGAGAATCAGAATTTGCAGTACATCAAACTTGAATTAGACTTAAGCCCTATATTGTCACACAAAAGTAGCTAACAGAAAAAACACTCTTTTCAATCATTAGAATGTTAAATCCATTACAGTAAGGTGTGGTTATTGCCTACAGACTAAAAACCCACGGTAAGTTATACAAGCAGCCTTATGACTGATAATACACTGATTAAATATAAACTGTTTCCCTTGCCACAAATATCAACTTAAGTTTTACCTTGTCAGTTTAAATAACAAATTTCTGCAATTAGTGTAACTGTTTATTATAATTTGAAAGAAAAAATTAACAATCATTTAAGGTGGAAAAAAATTCTTGTAAGCTGCAAAGCCATTTTTACATGTAGAACTTTGAATACTACTGTACAATATTCTACAGAACTCACCTTTTGTTGTCTCCCCTTTCCATGAGATGGCACTCGGCTGAGCTGTGATTCAAGCTGAAAATGACAAAACATTCAACACATGCTGTCTATACAGAACTAAGTATAAACTTAACAGTCTTCCTGAAGATCATTAGTACACTTAGGAGGAAGTTTGTAAAGAAGTTAGCATTGAACCTGAAAGTTTCCTCGAAAAAACATTTAAGATTCTTAAATATAGTAAACTGACAAGATTCATACCATTTCTTAAAATTGTTATTATATACATAATGTTTTGTACATGTTGACAAGCTCTTAACATTCTAACACATTCTTAATAATGGCTCAATTTATATAAGACTCAAACATCTTTATGGACATTAAACCCCAGGTTGGTTTAATGAATGAGATACATGTACATACTGTTTTTTTCTCGGTTTGTAATTCATCATATCGAGTCTCCAGATCTGATATCGTATTCAGGTGGTTCTTCACTGTTTGTTTTACCTGAAAAAGAGGAAATACAAAAAAATATAACATAAATGATATTGTTAACTGTTCATGTATATACAATCATAATAATGTATAGGGTTAGTGTTACTACACATTTTGAATGAATAATACTTGCTTAGCAGAGATTTTAACCAAGATTAATAATTTCATAATCCTTCATCATTTTTTTCAGTTATTAAGAGCCATTCTCTGTAATGATTTGAAATTTTATATAGGAGCTGTGGCACGCATAGTCTCAGAATTTCTCCAAACTCTCTATGATAAATTCATTGATACCCTAGGTTGAAATCAAAAAATTGGTTGCTATGTTTTATAATGTGTTGTCTTAAAGTTCATAAATAATTTTTTTAACAAAGATTAAAGCCCCATTTTAACATTTGCGGCATTAGAAACAATTGGCAATGACTGTTTCCAAAAGTTTAAGGTCAAATTTCTAAATGCAGATACAACATTTTGGTATAATCAACTATTACATACGTTACTATGGTAACAAAATACAAAAAAAAAAAATAAATTAATTTTATACAGTCATACACATAAAAATAAAAAGCAATTAAAGGATGAAATGTGACCAAATAATTAAAAAAAGAGCCTTGAAACATATACCAAGAATAAAATAGATATTTCATTTTAGTGGCAATGGTTGCCAAGGTTTTTATACCACAGAGAGCCTTGCCACAAATATAAACTCTGTATGTTTAAATCTGATCCTAGTTTAAAAAAAGCACATTTCTCAATTATGATCAATTTTATAAGATGTTTGTGTGCTCCAAGTTTTCCCATTTGAAAAAATTCAATTAATTCTTTAAATAAGGTTGCTATGGAAATAAGCAGAAAATATATGCTTAAAAACCTGAAAAATATTTTCTTTCCATACTTTTATTAAATGTAGATTCCAAAACTTTTATGAATATTTATTAAAAGCTAACTTGACTTTTAATGTTGACTATCATCCAATCTTTGAATGCAAGAAGTTGGCACACAGGGTTTAATATTGATATAAAGTTGAAAATGAACATTTTCCCTTCATTTACCAACACAGTGTTGTTTTATTCATCAAATTTTATCAATAAATGATATTCAACTTAACAGTTCTAAAGATAAGTACTGTTCAAGCTGAGTCCTTTAATTTGTTTCTTGATTAAATGGGAATTTAATTGAACTTAAAGCAACGAAAAAAATTCATTTTAAGATTCTTTGTTTCCAGGTAACACTGCAAAGTAGAATTATATCCAATTTTTCTTAAAATTTTGGTGTTGCAAGGTCCTAAGGATGCATATTTGCCAGTCTTGAATTTTTATGTTTTTCCTCAAGACAGTAGCATTAACCTAATCTTAGTTAGTGGTTTTGCATGGTTACACTGTGTTACCATGGCAACCATAAAAGTTATTTATAGAATAATATTGCTTATACTTATTTACTTAAGGTCAAACATTTTCATTGTTTTTCTTAATGTAACACCTAATTAGTGAATACGGAGTGTTTTTCAGCATATTTCAGCATTTTAAATGTATTCCAAATGTACCCTTGGTTACCACTTACTTAGAATATTCTAAACAGTTTCTTTACAGTATACGTAACATCAAGGTGTCATGTTTTAATGTGAGAATGGTTTGTTTGCTTTTTCTAGTTTTTATTAAGCCACAGTCAAGATTTAAAGTGGCTGATTCAGGTGGTTTTCACTTTTGTTTTGCCATAGCAACCGAGACACAAAAAATAGCAACGAAATTTTGTTAATATTTGTATATACAGTCATAATAATGTATAGGATTAGTGTCAAGTTTTGATCAATAATCTTGTGCAGAGATTTTAACTATCCATTATCATTTTTTTCAGTTATTAACAGCTACAATTAAAAAATCCTCACGGGTGTGACTTTGGCGTCTGGCTTTGGTTTGGCCATGGATGTGTAGATATCCTCCCACTCTGGCCTTGACACATAGTCCCCCTCCCTCACTCTACTCAGTGTGCTCTCTATAGTTCCATTGGTAACAGGCGAGTCTAAGATCAAAGCAGATTATCAGGCTGTGACAAAAGATATTACAGAAATAAAGTGATCTGTTGTCATTTACTTGACCCTACCTTTCTCTGCTTTTTGTGAGTTTCTGTCCCTGCTTCCTTTGCTGCCTCTGACCTCCCCGTTTCGTTTATCCTTGTGAGCAGGACTCTGTCGTGGTTTGGACCCTGTATCTCTAGTGGGCATAGAATCACTGTGCTGTCGACTGCTAGATGACCTCTCCTTAACCCTTATATCAAATCGTGTCGGACTGTCAAATTCACCAGGGCTTGTCTCGAATTTCGCTTTAGATGGTGTTGTGTTGGAAATAGATTCTGGATATCTTGAGGATTTGGATGATCTCACTTTCTGAGACCTCACAGAAGAGGTGCCGACTGATTTATTTTTCCTGATTTTGGGACTGGTTGATGAGTCAGACTTATTGATTGATGACCCAGAGTCAGATCTATTAACAGACAGGCTCGACTCGCTGCCGTAGAATTTTTTCTGTAGTTTTGGCTGCGGAGGAGAAGCAGACTCCACGGCTTTGTCGGCCTGTCTCATGATCTCCCTAAGTTTATACAGCTCTCTCTCCGCCCTCAGTACAGGGGAGGTCTGCTCTACCCCGGGGCTCCCCCTCCTGTCTGGGGTGCTTCTGGAATCAGGGGCAGATTTGGGTCTCTGTCGAGATTTTCTGCAATTTGTTTTTTGAACATTAAAATATTATATAGAAATTTAGCCTTTGGTTTGGGGATTTTGCTAGAGTTGTAATAGAATACAAATTAAACATTTACAGTATCCCTAGAAAATATCTTTCTAAAGTTGCAAAATACTTGCTTTTTTTAATACTTGTTTACCTACTGTTATCAATGTTTATTATATATTAACATGTTACAATTCTGAAATAAAGTTTTTGTATCTATTTTTACTTTACCAATACAATACACTTAGCACTTGTTTTCTACTGTAGTCAATATTTATTATACAACATGTTATCAATTCTAAAACAAAGTTTGTGTATCTATTTTGATTTTACCAATAAGATACATTCAGTCTTCTATACTTACTCCATTTCCTCGACTTCAGCGTAAGTGTTACAGGTATTTTTTGGTCGTCGTTCCCTGCTATCTTCCCTCACCCTGCTCTCTATTTTTCTCTCTGAGCTGATGCTGCGATCACGACCCTGTGACCTGACCTCTCTGTCATCTGCTATACTCCGTAAAGGAATCTCCTGACTCCTGCTGCGGGAGTGAGTGACTGGGTTCTCTGTTTCATCCGCTGACGTGCCGTACGGTATCCGATGGCTAACGTCTCTGTCAGGAGATGGGTGACAAAGTCGGCCAGGGCTGCCATAAGATTCATCAAAATGTCCCTGTATTGACATGGCACTACAACAGAGACTTTTAGTTTTAAATCAACTGCTGAATATCAAAAATTTGTCTGTACATGAATGCTTTGTGCATCTATACCAAAAGCATAAATTCAAAATACATTAAAAAATTTTACACAAATATTCTCTCTTTACTCTACAGATGAAAGTTTTCTGCAAATTCTCTTTTTTTTTATTAATGAAAGTCTGGACCCAGTTTAACTGAAAACTGATTTTTAACAAACAGAGAAATAATGTTTTAAACTCAGAGGGACTGTGTGAGGACTTTACTTGGCACTCTGTGTCAGCTTGTGTCTCAGGTTATCGTTCTCTCGTCCCAGTCTCTTGTTCTCCAGCTCTAGTTTTGATACAGTTCTACAAAACAACAAACCCACACAAATCAATAGTATATCTTACAATCCCTTTCTTCACCTAAAACACTTTATTTAAAAAAGCAGGTTTTGTATCCAAACTTTACACTGTACATCAGAATTTTCCTAACTTTTGTATACAGTTTAAACTGATATACAAAGTAAATCGCTTTCAGAGTTTTGTGCTCACTATAATCAAGTACATGGACTGTGTTTACTGTAGTTTTGTACCTGTTCAATTCCACGACCTCTGATCGAGCATCATACAGTTTGTTTTCTGTCACATTGAAGGATTCCTACAATTAAAAAAAAAAAAGACTGATTACTAAGAATAAAGCTACTATAACCATTAAATCTGAAATTCATTGATAGAACTTTCTCCACAATACCAAAATTTAAGAATATGATGTAATTTAAAACTTGATGGTACCAGAAGGACTGTAGCAATGCCTTACCTTCAACACATTGAATTCTCTCTCCAAACTCTCATGCTTATCAACAAGCTGCAATATTGCATATAGAATTTGCACCAAATGAGTATTTTTGAAGTTTACATTGCTTTAATTAATCTCTTTGTATGCAGGCATTAATTTGTTTGCAGGTAACGAAAAGAAACAGGTATTACGAGAAAGCACATACAACTGATTATCATGCTATGACATTTTTAAAACAATTCATTAGCATATAAATTATGGATGTCTACCAAGGACATATGTTTAAGGAGAGTTCTTTTATAAGGGAAACAACTGTGGAATGTAAAATTCCAAGCTGTTTTTGAGTCAAAGATTAAATATGTCCTAAAATTATCAGTAGCTGTATGGCAGTAAGCATACAGATATTTCATATTTACCTTGTGATAAGCATTCCTGTCTTTCTGCATCATTTCCATTTGTTCATCTTGAGCCTGAAATAAACAAGAAATGAAATTCAGCCCAATTCTAAATTCTACTCATTTATAGTGATTGTTAGAGATGGTGAAAATAATTTATCCTAATTAGAATTGTTTAAAAAATTTCTTCTTGACTTTCTTTTCACTATCTGGACTGTTGTTTTCCAGAATGAAATCTTTCTGACACTGTAATTGTCACTGAGTTACTTTTTTGTAGTATTTTGCTGTAATTAGTTTTTACTTAAGTTTGTAGTATTTTGCTGTAATTAGTTTTGACTAATCAAGGTACTTTTTGTAGTGTTTTGCTGTAATTAATACTAACTTACTTTTTTATAATGTTTTAGGGCATCCGTCTGATTCTTTAACTGACAATCCAGATGTTGGTTCTGGTCTTCCAGAGTTCGGTTCTGGTACTGAAGTTCCTCCACTTTGTTACGGAAAGTTGAGATCTTGTCCTGGGCTTCCTTATAATGGTCCGCATATTCACTCTGTCAAGAAAACAAAGGCAAGTGCTGCCTAACATGTCTATTTTTTAAAACTATACACAATATCCCTGAGTAGACGAGAAAACGATATAAAAATTCATTTACTGAAATGACTTTATTTTCTTTAAGTTTAATTTATTCAAAAGCATAAATAAAATATTAATCTACTGCATAATTTTACTTCTTACAGGATTTGTTCTAAAAAAAATTTTAACGAGGCCCGATCTAGTTGAACTGCGCATACGTTTTAACGCAGCGTCGACTCAGGCACGTCACAGTACCCTTGACTGCCGTCACAATTGAACACAATAACGTCACAATTAAAATGACGTCAAATTGCGCTAAAATGTTTCGCTGATCCTGCATACCTGGTAACTCTATAGACTGTACATGTTGAAAGCTGGTATTTCTATTATTTACAAGTTTTTTAAAAAAATATTTTTTTTTAATTGATAAACAACTTTGGAACATGATTTATTTTCAGGTATCAATTTCTTGGTACATATTCATTAATTTTACATTGTTTTATTTCAATTTGTGAGTTAAAAAAACAAACACTGCAACCGAAAGTAAACGATTTTAGTCTTTCTCCTTGAACATGTTGAAGTCTTTATTACACACCTTTTTTTGAGGACTTAAATATGCTTGATTTAAAAAAATCAGTCTTTGAATCATTTAAATGCAACTCCCGATATATTTTATTTTTCTATATATTACATGATATTAGTAAAATTCGTCATTTTCGCCTTTTACCCCCCCCCCCCTTTTCCACGTATAACAACGTCGCATATAAAGAAAAAAAAAAAAGCATGAAGAGAAAATTATTTCAGAATGTAACAATTATTTATTTTTTAGAAACTAATACAGTATTGCATCGTTTGTTGATGTTATGTACACCCATGGCGACTTATTTCATGTCTAGTTGGATAAAATAAGTGCTAATTTTGTGTTTCAATATGCCCCCTTTTCACTGCAATAAAGGCTACCTTCAATTTTCTTTTCATTTTTTATAAGAAGAATGAAAATTGCATGATATATGTGAAAAACAAAAATTTCCATCATGTACTTTTCTTTGTTTATTGGAGGGTTTTACTATGTTATTGTGTATAAAAACACAAAAAATGGTCCATATCTTGACAGTGCCCCCATTTGACTACAATAAAGGTAAGGTAATAAAATTTCATTCTAATTTTTCTTAGCATAATACATACAAAAATATTTCCAAATATTAAATTTTTTTATCATTCCGTTTTCGTAATTTTCAACTAGATCGGGCCTCGTTAAATACTAGTATAACTTACAGCCCGTCTCTCAAGGCCGTGAACCTTTTGTTCCAGTTCTCTCTTCTCTCTGAAAACAAAACCATTTTCAACAGTTATACTAAATCAACTTTACAAATTCTCAGAAAACTGTCACATTAATCATTTATGTCCCTGTGAATAAATTTAATATTATTTCAATGAATGACATGTATACATGTAATGGCCTGCTAATCTGAGTACTATACAGAGCTATACCCTGCTAATCTGAGTACTATACAGAGCTATACCCTGCTAATCTGAGTACTATACAGAGCTATACCCTGCTAATCTGAGTACTATACAGAGCTATACCCTGCTAATCTGAGTACTATACAGAGCTATACCCTGCTAATCTGAGTACTATACAGAGCTATACCCTGCTAATCTGAGTACTATACAGAGCTATACCCTGCTAATCTGAGTACTATACAGAGCTATACCCTCCTAATCTGAGTACTATACAGAGCTATACCCTGCTAATCTGAGTACTATACAGAGCTATACCCTGCTAATCTGAGTACTATACAGAGCTATACCCTGCTAATCTGAGTACTATACAGAGCTATACCCTGCTAATCTGAGTACTATACAGAGCTATACCCTGCTAATCTGAGTACTATACAGAGCTATACCCTGCTAATCTGAGTACTATACAGAGCTATACCCCGCTAATCTGAGTACTATACAAACTATACCCTCCTAATCTGAGTACTATACAGAGCTATACCCTGCTAATCTGAGTACTATACAGAGCTATACCCTGCTAATCTGAGTACTATACAGAGCTATACCCTGCTAATCTGAGTACTATACAGAGCTATACCCTGCTAATCTGAGCACTATATTCTGCTAGCCTTAGAACTATAAAGAGTTACAAACCGCTAACCTCAGTAGTATATTAAGCTGACTCTCCATTTCTTCGTTAGCATGCTTCAGTGAGTGGTTCTCCGTAATCAGAGCTTGGTTCTCGCTGGCGACACGCTTGAATGGTGACCTATTGGTGATGTCATCAGATCGGGATAAGGCTCCACGTAATTCCAGAATCTCTTGTTCATAATACTCTCTAAGGTCTGACAAGTGCTTGGCGTGTTTCTCTCGAAGATTTGCTCTGTAACTGAAATGATAACAGACCTTCAAAAAAATCTAGAAAAGCACAAAACTTAAGAATTAAAGTTTTTCAAACTAATTGTCTTTTATTGTTATTGATAGATAAGTAACAAAGTTTCACATCAATTAAAGAATGTTCTTTTCAACTCTCAACTTTGCAATGCTGTCATAATATTAATCATCGCTAAAATATACATGTATAGTAAACCATGCTTATAACAAGGAAACCATTTTTTTTTACTCCTCCATGGCACCTGATCCCATCTCTGATGTTTTGGAGGTCCATGTTTGCTCTGCTCCAATTTTGTATTGTTTAATAGTTTTCAATACATTTTTAAGATTGAAAATCACTTTGATTAAAGCTTGAATTCAATAAAAGTGTGTTCACTATAACCGTGCAGTATTGTTTCTGTACATAGAACTTAAATTATCTGGCAAAATGTGAAAGAATGGGTAATTGAACACAATGTCCATGTACAAACTCAATAGCATTGCAAACATGTACTAACCTTTGAGATGAGAATTCATCTGATGTCAAGCTGTCTATGGGAGCATCAGCTGAACTCTCCTGTGTCCGACTGTCCAATAATCTGCTGTCATCTCGGTGTGAAAGGTCGTCTCCTACGGCAACCCTGGGTGAACTCCTATCAGGTTGTCTGGGACTCCTACTTTTGGATGAACTCTGAAATACAAGTCCATAAGCTGAGTACAACATTCCAATATTCCCGGTACTATGTCACATTTAATGCAGAAACCTTTTTTATTTGAGGGGTCAATGTTTGTGGATATCAAAAATTTAATACATTTTGTGGTTAATTTGTATATTCAGAAGAATTTACGAATCAATACTTAGATATTGTTTGATATGGGGTAACATTGATCCCAAATCAACAATGAAGATTCCACAGTATTCACAATACAGATAACCTCATGCATGAAATAATTTAAATCTTAATCTAACAGAATCCTCTACAGAGAATATTGTTCTACCTGAGACACATTGGCTTTCCTGAGAATGGGCATGGGACTGCTGAACACCCCACCCCTGGGAAGCTCACTGGGGGGTGGATTGTAAGATTTCCGGGGTGGGGGTCTGATTTCCTCCCCCAGCGGCTGCCTCATCGTGGACGACGGAGACATGAACTCCTCCTCCAGGGACCGCCTGATCGGAGTTGTCTCCTCTTCATTATCTTCCGTCTCCCGGTCGCTGTCGATTCCCTTCCCACGAATCTCTCTGTAGATTTCCTTCCAGGGAGGAGTGGAGTGCCTCTCCCTAGCAGGGGAGCGATCTAACGGTCTGGACCTTGGGGAGGATTTCTGGGTCGGTTTTCTGTAAGAGTTATCTGTCCCTACCCTGGTGCTCTCTAACATCTGACTAGTATTGGTAAGTTCACTGTGATCGAGTCTCCGATCCTGGTTTGGCTTAATTGGACTCACACTCTGTGACAGAGCCTCTTTATGGGCAGACAGCCTCTGTTTGAGTATTTGTTGCTGGTTTAACAGTTCACTCTCTAAATGATGCTGCATGGAGAAGATGGTTTCTTGATGCTGTCGATACTGGTTTTTTAATTCATTGTGGTGTTGTTCCTCAATAGTCTTAAACATTCTCATCCAACCCATCTAAAATCCAATTAGTCATTAAAATCATGAGTTTCAGGAATAAAGAATTATAATTAAGAATATGTCAAAAATGTTAAATCCATAAATTAAATATACTTTTAAATGAAGTTTATCTTATTATGAGCAGCTGACCACATACCTGCTGTTCATGAAGTGTCTTGAATGGAGGCACAGACCCAGATTTAGGGGGTGGGGCTTCTAAATCTGATGAAGTGTGGCTCGAATTTTGAGCTCCAAATGAAGTGGACACATTATACTGAGGAGGAGGGATGTTATAGCTGGAGTAAATGCTTGCTGGGAGTGCACTGTCATGTCGACTCATGTCTGCATAAGACATTCCCTCTAACCGATGCTGCTCTTCAGATGACAGACTGTCGTGTTGACCCCGGGGGTTCTGCAGAGTCGCGTACGTGTCTATTCCGCTGACATCATACTGCCTCTGCTCTCTCTGTTCTGATCGAGACAGCTCCCTCTGGTACCTTCTAATTAGGTCGTCCTCAGACATCCCTACATCGGAGGAACCCCTCACTGACATGCTGACTGACGCAGCATTCACCGGGGATCTAGATGACACTTTGTCTGTGTACTTTAACCTTGATGACTCTGAGCTATCCAGTTCACCGGTTCTATCGAGGGTACTGTGTGATAGGTCATTCTCACTCCTGTAGTACTCCCCTCCTGTTGATAATAGTTCTTGTTCAAGTCTTGCTCTTTCCATTCTTTCATTCATCTCTCTATCTATCTGTCTTCTCATCTCTCTTTCCTTGGCTGCCATGTCTTTTCTCACTTTGTCCAATATCATTTGTTCCCTGAGCATCTCAGCCTCTCTCTGATTCTGCTGACGCCTGAAATTTGGACTTGCATCTCGTTCTGGACGGTTTCCTTGGACAGCGAATTCTTGCTTGGTCCTGAGCACCATTCTTGGAGGCGTCTGTACAGCTCTAGCGGGTGAACTGTTTCTGTCGTATGACACTGAATCCACATTCTGGGATCTAACTGACACCGAAGATTGGTCTGGGTTTATGGAGGAAGGTTCCACGTACCCTGGAGATGACACAGTTGTGTAAGCCAGACTACCTGTGTCTTTGGGATACACAACACTCTCTGAGGCATCAGTTTTAACAGAGTCCCTTGTGATATCCTCCGGAGTAAGTTCCTTGAATGAGGATGAGTTTTCGTACGGTTTCTCTGCTCCTCTCTCCTCTGTTTGTTCTGTGGGTCTCTGTGTGTCATACTCCTGTACCATGTCCGAGGAGACTCTCTCTAGTTCCCTACCCTCATCAGGAACTGTTTCACTGACTCTGTCTACTTCACTGCCTGTACTTGTGGCACCTATACTCCTAGATTGTAAAATTCTGTCACTTTCACTGGCATAACTCATTGAAACTCCACTGTCCTTTGATTTCATGAGTCTAACTTGTCTTCCATTTTTTAGAAGCTTATCCTCCATTGTCTCCTCTGATTTAGGACTTTTGACAGCCTCTGGTTCACTCCTTTCCAAAGACAACTGAGGATCCAGTTTATACGCTCCTCCTTCCCTTGTGTCAAACACTGTGTTGTCCTCCTCCTGTCTACTTTCCCTTTCTTCATCACCTCCATCTTTCACCTCACCATCATTCTCCTCAATGAATTCCTCCTCTGCAGGCTGTGGTTCATCCAGCTGGAAGTCAGTCATGTCGTCCTCGTCCGGCTTCTGATCCGATTCCAGCTCCATCTTTGATGCGTACTCTTTGTCCTCGGTAACCTGATTTTCTCCTCCCTGATCCATGGAATCAAACTCCTCCTCCATCTCAGCATCATGCTCCAGTTTCTCTAAAAGTTCTTTCACGGGTGTGTCAGAATCACTCTCATCTTGGATTGATCCTACCACGTTATCTAGCACATGATCGACGATGAGCTGGGCCAGATTACTCGTGTCTGTACAGGAACTGACGGCCTCGCTGTCACTGTCATCCTCTTGCCCGTACACCTCGCGCTTCAACAGTTCCCGACTCTGATCAGCCCCAGGAAAAGTCTGATACCCATCCTCACTAAATAAACTACCCGAGCTGGCCACTGTCTTAAATTTGTTGGAAGATGGCACTGTCTCTAGCCTGGATGCCTGCTCTTCTGGTGGTATCTCCCTGGGACTCAGTTGTATGTCATTATTGTTTACAATATCACTAGTGTCACTCATCCTGTCTTCGTCGCTTAGCTCTCCCTCTGTTTCAGTAGGTTGGTCTTTGTCCACACCAGCACCATCAGACCGGACAGTTATTTGCCTGCTGGGGTCAGTAGGTCCTTGGTCCTCCTTTCCTTCTGCTGAATGAGCTCCTGGTGTACTCTCTTCCTCTCCTGTCTGTGTTGCATCTGAATGACTGAAAAATAACAAGGCGTTGATAAAAACAATGCAGTCCCTCCTGAAGTTTACCATAAAATGAAAAAAATGTAACATACAAGATCTGTCAACTAGAGCCATTTCCATGCTAAGGCTTTTAAACACAGAATGTATCTGAATAAACTCTTACTGTATGGGGACTTACAACAGTATACACTTTACTTCCACACAATTTCCTTGTTTATTCAATACTCACAATTGTTCATTCATTTTGATGGTGCTTCCTCCATCACTATCGGTGAACATGCTCTCAAACACTTTCTGGGAGCCGTCTCTGCTTGTTACGGAATCAGCCTCTTCATGAGCTGGACTTCCAGTGGAGTCTTCTTCATCAGGAACTCTCCACCCAATACCACCCCTCAGCTCTGATGATTCCTCTGCATCCTTCTGATTCTCACCATTTCCCTCTTCACTTTGATCAACATCCTCAGCGGCACAATTTGACTTCACTTCACTCTCATCCATGGCATAAAGATTCAGTTAAACGCGTATCTTCATTCTGAAGCACATGTTTAGAAAATTGTAAGTATTCCAATGCTTAAAAATCTAAAGTACATCAAAATTTAAATACCATGATATTACTCAGAACAATAAATATATATATACGTAAATAACATAAGTAAATACAAATGAATAAGAATATTTAAATCTTGAAAGTTTTAAGTTCACAAAATAAGAGAAGAAAAATAGTGGTTTCCTTTGGGTATATTTTCTTATTTTAAATTTTAAAAATACTTCAATATTAATATGTGTTTAAATAATGCATAAAAAACTTAGAGTGTATTTAAAATCAAACAATTAGATCGATGATACATGTATTTAACGATACGCACCGTTAATTTACTGCCACACATCGGTCGTAAAAACATTGGTCACAAAATTGGAATCACGTCAAAACATGAATCACTGACGGCGGCGCAGCAGAATTAAAGTCTCTGTCCCGAATATACCTAACGTGGACATTCACAAATCTACGTCAACAAATTAAATATGATTTGTGATACACAGCCAACTCTAACTCGATTGTTACAATTTAATTTTACATTTGCGTCCTCATATTTCGAATTATTCACTACAGGAAGCAGTTTCTGTTTACAGTACTCGCGTGAAACAAATACTCGCGTGTAGCAATGTTCGGAATTCCTCGAGAATTTTCATTAGAAAATTTGGTACATGGAGGAAATTCGAATACACTATAAGTCATTTTGTTTCTTCATATTTTGACAAGAGGAATTCGATTTCTCTGAATGCAACTGGGTATTTTATTTGTATTTTCATTTTTATTATGATTCTGATGTATCCTGATTCTTAGGAAACATAGAAACAGTAATATCATTTACCGTACCATATCTTACAGTTACATCTGTTACATAACCTTTCCTACCACTTGCCGCATGGCCTGTCATGTTCCCTTGATCCTTTTAATTGAAGACCTGTCCACTCTACGCTATAAAGGTGGTCACTAATCAGAAATTCAGATATCGCATATAGATTGTTACAGTGTCGAGCAACAGTGATCTAAATTTAAAGAAAAGGTTTTATGTTAATTGAGAAACTATTGGTGCCTAATTTAGCTGATTTAAGTTGTGTCAACATGAAACATAAATATGTTGAAATGTATCACAACTGATCGATTGACTTGCAATTAAAATGTGCCAGGATAAGAATTAGAAACATCTTGATGAAATATCAATAATTAAGAATAAGCTGCCACATGTATCACATCTGATGAAGATAAATGTCATCATGCATTTATAAAGAAGTCATTGGGAGCTTAAATTTTGTTTCCTTATAAGTAAAATTCTTTATATCTGTGTAGGAAATAGTGAAAGTCTTCTGTGGGATTCATAAAAAAGTTCCCTCGCTATGACCAATATTTAATCCTGATAAAGTGACAAGATCTTCATACTTGAGTCTATTAGTTGCAAGCTGATTAAGATAATTTAAGTTGCACATTTGATTATTAATAAGATAAGAAAGTCGCATGTTAACATAAGTAAATTGCTCCACAACATATATACCTGTGATTGTTAAGGTAGTGAAAAATCAAGACTCAACAGGGACCCCAAACCCATGTCCTCTGGCATATCATGCTAATGCTACAGAGTTATTGAGACTTGATATTTTGAATGACTCTATCACACATGTCAGCAACAAAATGGATTCCATTTTGGCCTATGCAATATTTCAGGATATATTAATGTAACATGTTTTCAAGATAATTAATAGTATAATTTATATTTCTCTTCTTGCAGCTCCATAAAGCACAAGTCATCTTAAATTCTATAGTAAGTATAGCCAGATTTCTTCACTTGTAAGAGTGCAGTTAGATTAGTAAAATGTGGGTGCATTTCTTCAGACATATCTCAGTATGGAAATACAGTCATCATTTTCCCACACAATTCCTATTTTGTGAAAACATGACAGTCAGACTTTCCTGTTTTTTGCTGAGGAATGGAAATCAACAAAGAACAATACACCACTTAATTTCATCCCTATCAAAAATTAACTTGTGTGCAGGTGACCACCAAATCTCCTATGCCTGTAGACAAACTCTGAATTCTGTGAAAGATAAAAACAATTTAGGGTGTGTTCAGCAGTGTGCATCAATCTCTAAGAAGAACTATGAGTTTCCAGTTGTCTTGGAGACAGATTTAGAGGAGGATATTGTCAAAGGGAGTGGGCCGGGAGGACAGTCGGTCAATAAGACGTCAAACTGTGTGGTCCTGAAACACGTACCCACGGGCATAATGGTCAAGGTCAGTTCTTGTTTAATTACTGTATAATGTGAAGGGAGTAACTTTATTTTTGCCTAATTATGCTACTAGTAGACAGTCTGCTTGTGAAAATTTCTTTCCTGCATATTTGTATTAAAGTAAGGATTATATAAAACAAAAATGATAGCTTTTGAAACTTTGGTCTTGCTAGTAATACCAAATAGCTATCTCATGAAAATAAATTGTGTTGCAAAAATAAAGTGATCTACAGTATTTGCATTTTTTCCAACTTTATTAAATATTCTATTTGTATCATTTTTAGTGTCATGAAACCAGATCCCTACTTAAAAATAAAGAAATTGCTAGAGAAAAAATGAGAGAAAAAGTGGATGATTTCATAAATGGAGAAAATAGTTACTCTTCACAAGTGATTAGAGAAAAGAGAGACAAGAAGCTGAAAGCCAAGCAAAAGTCTAGAAAGAAGTACCAACTTCTGAAAGACGAGAAGACAAGCACCTCAAAGACGGAGGCCAGGGATTCAAGGACGGAGGCCGGCTACTCAAAGATAGTGAACTCTGACCCTAACCTTGACACAGACCTAAATAACACTGACAGTGGACAATAGTGATTCTGAGATTAAGGTCACAGATGCTGACAAAACAATTAAATAATGCACACTAATAATGAGATTTTATCTCTCTCATCTGTCCTAATCTTATGCATTACCATAACTATAAATAGAATCAGTCAAACCAATATGGATGTTTATATCTTTTATAAGATGTGTTTATCATTAATAAAAATAAATCTTTTTAAAGAAGAGTATTCAAGTATCTATTGTGAAAGTATATTATTGCAACAGATAATCTACTCATAGAAGGCAAAGTCAAGAATGGGTTTCTATGGAAATCCTTATTAGAATTAAAGTTCTATTGAGCTTGTTGACCGTTATATTACTTTTATAGACTGATATGTAGACAACATGACTCAGAATTCTCAGGGATTTACAGTAATCTGTGACATGTGAGTACCCTTTAAATATTTGTAACTGATTTGTAAGCACTAGCTCCTTTCTGAATGTACTTTATATATTCATAACTGATATGTATTCCTTATAAAATGTGCTTTACATATTCATAACCAACATTTAGGTACCACTTGTATTGAATGTCACTCATATATTCAAAAATGACTTTTAAGATTTGTGAATTCATTAATATATTTGTAACTGACATGTGATTATCCCTTAAGTCTTGTTACTCCTTTATGTATGTTTAACACACACCCTACAATCATAGTAACAGGTAGCATCATTTCTTTAAGCAACAATTTATACCAAAAAAAAAACAATGCTGCTAGAATTTAGACAGCAGCAAATATAGTACCAGGAAATAGACAGGTGCAAGTGTTATACACTGTATAACATATTGGAGATCATTCATTTGTAAATAACGTACTTAAACTGGAAAAAATATTGGAAAAACTTTTTTTCAAAAAAGTTAGATATTTTGATTGATTTCTGACTGCAAAATAAATATTTTAATATGGATTTTAACAGGTTTGATGGACTAACCATTGACACAAATGATCAGCCTTTTAACATAGAAGAATCTTTAGAACAGAGACTTGCAGGTAAATGGAAACATTCTGACTATTCATTGAATTACTTTGCTCACCTGAGCCATAGATTAGGTGAACTTTTCTACCAAAGTGTGTCTCATGTGTTCTGTCTGTAAAATTTTCATATTGTTTTGAATTCTTATCCAGAGCTGATCAGATAATTTAATTAAAACTAGACACAGAGCATCCTTCGATGAAAGGTTTCTAGTATTTTCAGCTTAATGATTAATTAAAGAATTGGGAATCTTGTTTCCTTTATAGTGTACAGGGTTTAATTTGTTCATATCATAGTTCCCAGGGCAAGAATAAGCTACAAACTGAGCTTATGCTAGTTTGAAACCTTTGGGTATGACAAAGCCTCAGAAGGTTTACAAAATTATACACAGAAATATAAGACTAGGTGATCATTGTGGCCCTAGGGCCTCTTGTTAATTCCCTTGGTTCATTTTCTGACCATCAGATGCCATTCCAAAATGGAAACAGGAGGGAATCCGTGGGTTATGGATGAAGATTCACCTTCCTCATTCCTCTGCTGTACCAGTCTGTAGCAAGGTAAGGTTATGTCACCAAGAAAAAAAATACCTTTAAAGGGAACATAGCCCTCTACCTTATTAAGTGAAAATTATAGTTCTCTACAATAGGTGAGAATCATAGCCCTCTACCATAAGTGATAATTATAGCCCTCTACTTTAAGTGATAATTATAGCCCTCTACCATAAGTGATAATTATAGCCCTCTACCATAAGTGAGAATTATAGCCCTCTACCATAAGTGAGAATTATAGCCCTCTGCTTTAAGTGAGAATTATAGCCCTCTACCATAAGTGAGAATTATAGCCCTCTACCATAAGTGAGAATTATAGCCCTCTACTTTAAGTGAGAATTATAGCCCTCTACCATAAGTGAGAATGATAGCCCTCTACCATAAGTGAGAATTATAGCCCTCTACCATAAGTGAGAATTATAGCTCTCTACCATAAGTGAGAATTATAGCCCTTTACCATAAGTGATAATTATAGCCCTCTACCATAAGTGAGAATTATAGACCTCTACAATGAGAATTATAGCCCTCTACTTTAAGTGAGAATTATAGCCCTCTACCTTAAATGAGAATTATAGCCCTCTACCATAAGTGAGAATTATAGCCCTCTACCATAAGTGAGAATTATAGCCCTCTACCTTAAGTGAGAATTATAGCCCTCTACCTTAAGTGAGAATTATAGCCCTCTACCTTAAGTGAGAATTATAGCCCTCTACTTTAAGTGAGAATTATAGCCCTCTACCATAAGTGAGAATTATAGCCCTCTACCATAAGTGAGAATTATAGCCCTCTACCATAAGTGAGAATTATAGCCCTCTACCATAAGTGAGAATTATAGCCCTCTACCATAAGTGAGAATTATAGCCCTCTACAGTGAGAATTATAGACCTCTTCTTAGTGAGAATTATAGCCCTCTACTTTAAGTGAGAATTATAGCCCTCTACCATAAGTGAGAATTATAGCCCTCTACTATAAGTGAGAATTATAGCCCTCTACCATAGGTGAGAATTATAGCCCTCTACCATAAGTGAGAATTATAGCCCTCTACCTTAAGTGAGAATTATAGCCCTCTACCTTAAGTGAGAATTATATCCCTCTACCTTAAGTGAGAATTATAGCCCTCTACCATAAATGAGAATTATAGCCCTCTACCATAAGTGAGAATTATAGCCCTCTACCTTACGTGAGAATTATAGCCCTCTACCATAAGTGAGAATTATAGCCCTCTACCTTAAGTGAGAATTATAGCCCTCTACCATAAGTGAGAATTATAGCCCTCTACCTTAAGTGAGAATTATAGCTCTCTACCATAAGTGAGAATTATAGCCCTCTACCTTAAGTGAGAATTATTGCCCTCTACCTTAAGTGAGAATTATGGCCCTCTACCATAAGTGAGAATTATAGCCCTCTACTATAAGTGAGAATTATTGCCCTCTACATTAAGTGAGAATTATGGCCCTCTACCATAAGTGATAATTATGGCCCTCTCCTTAAATGAGAATTATAGCCCTCTACAGTGAGAATTATAGCCCTCTACCATAAGTGAGAATTATAGCCCTCTACCATAAGTGAGAATTATAGCCCTCTACCATAAGTGAGAATTATAGCCCTCTACCATAAGTGAGAATTATAGCCCTCTACCATAAGTGAGAATTATTGCCCTCTACCTTAAGTGAGAATTATAGCCCTCTACCATAAGTGATAATTATGGCCCTCTCCTTAAATGAGAATTATAGCCCTCTACAGTTAGAATTATAGCCCTCTACCTTCAGTGAGAATTATAGCCCTCTACCTAATGTGAGAATTATAGCCCTCTACCATAAGTGAGAATTATAGCCCTCTACCTTAAGTGAGAATTATAGCCCTCTACCATAAGTGAGAATTATTGCCCTCTACCTTAAGTGAGAATTATGGCCCTCTACCATAAGTGATAATTATGGCCCTCTCCTTAAATGAGAATTATAGCCCTCTACAGTTAGAATTATAGCCCTCTACCTTCAGTGAGAATTATAGCCCTCTACCATAAGTGAGAATTATAGCCCTCTACCATAAGTGAGAATTATAGCCCTCTACTTTAAGTGAGAATTATAGCCCTCTACCATAAGTGAGAATTATAGCCCTCTACCTAATGTGAGAATTATAGCCCTCTACCATAAGTGAGAATTATAGCCCTCTACCATAAGTGAGAATTATAGCCCTCTACCATAAGTGAGAATTATAGCCCTCTACCTTAAATGAGAATCATAGCCCTCTACTATAAGTGAGAATTATAGCCCTCCACCATGAGTGAGAATTATAGCCTTCTACTTTAAGAGAGAATTATAGCTTTACATTTTTACCCGTGAAATACTGCAATTTATTCATTGAATAAAAATGATATCCTGTCACAGTGTGAAAGGATATCAAAATGATATCCTGTCACAGTGTGACGAACATCAGAAATGCGGGAAATCTCTCGATTTCCCTTCCCATAACGAAGATTATTGTAAAAAAAAGATCTTCCTAGACCTAATATAAGATAGATGGAAATAAACAAATCATTCTGGCAGCGAATAAAACTGTCAGAATTACCAAAAATATGTTGCCAAATCCATGTTTACAGTGTTTTCACCTCACTTAGCTATGACGTCTCAACCGCTCAACTATGACGTCATGTAGCCTATGACTGTATTACAAAAAGACAGAGGCAAAGGAAAAATCAAAGATTTTTTTTAAAAATGTAATAAACAGAAAATTCAATGTTTTGTAGTTGAATATAAAATTATACCTTTAAATGGAATATAGTCCTCTACCTTATTAAGTGAAAATTATAGTTCTCTACAATAGGTGAGAATCATAGCCCACTACCTTAAAGCCCGAGATAATAAGCACCGCCTTCATATTTACCTGGTCTGTATTCCCCTGTCAATCAAATGAATTAAGGTCCATCATTGGGTACTTAAAATTGATTGACATTTAGCTACTAGTCCCTGTGTATAACTCTTTCACCTTGCTTGACACTCGTGGCCACCATCGAATTAACTTTCGGTCTTCTGATGTTTACCGCTAAATTACCAGCACAATTAGGAAGCCAATGCCCATTTTAGCTTGATTATAATTATCTGAATTGAAAACATGTCATTGAAAAAAAAAATGAAAAATTTCTCGTACTGTTTAAATAAAATAAATCAAGATTGGGTATAATTATTTTATTAATGAAAAGTGCAATCTTGTCTTCACTCGTAAAATATCTTGTTCAGAGACGCGATAAAAATAAAGGATAAAAATTATATAGATCTAAGCTGGTAATGAATAGTAAGGATGAAAGCAAAATGCCTTATTAGAAACAACTTAGCCTGGACAAGTATTAAGACTTTCTCTCTTATTTTCATTTTTTATAACCGCGCATTTCTTACTACGTGGTTTGTTACCTCCGTTCAAGGTCACAGGTGTTAGAAATAGTTTCGAAAGAAATACATATTGATAAGTCAGCAATAACTTAATATTTCGTTTTTAGTTAGTTCAATTATAATTTACATTAACTTCAAATTCACACACACTTGTATATAATTTTAACTTCTTGAAACCATCGTTATCGGGAATTTTTCACAATAGGACACCTTTGCTAAAAATAGGACCATGCGACTTTTCATACAAATGGGAAGTAACTGTTACTATTGACTGTGATCGAAGCTCTATGCTACTATATTTACGATAATTATAAAAAATTCTTTAAATATAGAAAGGGACTGGCAAGGATGGATATTTTACATTTTAAATTGTACCTGCATTTCATTATTTTTTTTTTTTTACAATGAACTCAACTTATTGCTGCTGTGACGTTCAATGTAAGGTACATACCGTAGATTTCTACAAAAGTCGGCCGATGGAATTTCTGCTTGATATATTAGATATAAGTCTGAAAATTATGGAATTTTGCAAATATCATTTATTATTAACATGATTAATGACATTTTTATTTACGATGTCGAGATCTACTAAGTTTATGATGACCAGTAGGCCAGCAAGCTGTACAGGTAATACTCATTGACTTCCTGTGTATACTGTTTGTGTATAGGGATTAGAGCTTCCCACGGTCTGCACGACCGTCAATGCCTCGAGGTGCCAAGCATGTAAAATTTAGTCCCTCCCCTTACCTGAGAAAACCGTACGGTTAAAAATCTCGGCCTTTAAGTGAGAATTGTAGCCCTCTACTTTAAGTGAGAATTATAGCCCCCTACCATAAGTGATAATTATAGCCCTCTACCATAAGTGATTATTATAGCCCTCTACCATAAGTGATAATTATAGCCCTCTACCATAAGTGAGAATTATAGCCCTTTACCATAAGTGATAATTATAGCCCTCTACCTTAAGTGATAATTATAGCCCTCTACAGTGAGAATTATAGCCCTCTACCATAAGTGAGAATTATAGCCCTCTACCATAAGTGAGAATTATAGCCCTCTACCATAAGTGAGAATTATAGCCCTCTACCATAAGTGAGAATTATAGCCCTCTACCTTAAGTGATAATTATAGCCCTCTACAGTGAGAATTATAGCCCTCTACCGTAAGTGAGAATTATAGCCCTTTACCATAAGTGATAATTATAGCCCTCTACCTTAAGTGATAATTATAGCCCTCTACAGTGAGAATTATAGCCCTCTACCATAAGTGAGAATTATAGCCCTCTACCATAAGTGAGAATTATAGGCCTCTACCATAAGTGAGAATTATAGCCCTCTACCATAAGTGAGAATTATAGCCCTCTACCTTAAGTGAGAATTATAGCCCTCTACAGTGAGAATTATAGCCCTCTACCGTAAGTGAGAATTATAGCCCTCTACCATAAGTGAGAATTATAGCCCTCTACCATTAGTGAGAATTATAGCCCTCTACCATAAGTGAGAATTATAGCCCTCTACCATAAGTGAGAATTATAGCCCTTTACCATAAGTGATAATTATAGCCCTCTACCTTAAGTGATAATTATAGCCCTCTACAGTGATAATTATAGCCCTCTACCATAAGTGAGAATTATAGCCCTCTACCATAAGTGAGAATTATAGCCCTTTACCATAAGTGAGAATTATTGCCCTCTACCATAAGTGAGAATTATAGCCCTTTACCATAAGTGAGAATTATAGCCCTCTACCATAAGTGAGAATTATAGCCCTCTACCATAAGTGAGAATAATAGGCCTTTACCATAAGTGATAATTATAGCCCTCTACCATAAGTGAGAATTATAGCCCTCTACTTTAAGTGAGAATTATAGCCCTCTACCATTAGTGAGAATTATAGCCCTCTACCTTAAGTGAGAATTATAGCCCTCTACCTTAAGTGAGAATTACAGCCCTATACTTAAGTAAGAATTATAAACCTCTATCTTAAGTGAGAATTATAGCCCTCTAGCGCAATTAAGCTAAAGAGATCAAATTTTGTTCACAAAAATATTGCATTGATTGTTCTTTTTGTTTGGTCTTAAAATCAAAGCATTATTTATATGTTTCAGTCACAGTTTACTTCAAATGAACAACCACCAGAGGTACCTATAGTACTATTTTTAACTCTTATTTTGAATATCCATAGGTAATAGTATTTCTTTTTGTCTATTTCAGTTAGGTTTTGATTTCAATCATGCTCAGTCAGGCTATGTAATGATGACAAAATGGCTGCCAGACAATGAAGAGAACAAACTACCTGAATACGCAAATCAGTACTTAGGTAAGCTGGTAAAGACCAAAGGAGTAGAAGTTTTTTAACTTTTCAAAACATAAACCCCACACACTCTAGTTTTGTTAGCATCTATTCCAGAGAAAAAGAAATTGGAATTTTAAAAAATTATTGTCATTTGACAATAAGTACAATGACTGTTGATAAAGTACATGCTTACTAACTAGTTTTTGTCGTTGTAATCATGAGATTTCAGTAGGTTTTGAAATAAGGAGTTGTGGAATGCAGGTTAAACAGTAAAGAAACTCACATTTTGCCTGTCAAAAGGTCTTGCGATTATTCTCAAACCAAGACAGTCCTTGTATTAAGCATACAAAAAATAATCCTCCCCTTTATCCATGCATGTACATGTATTTTAAAATTCCAACTGTAAGAAGAGGATTTTATTCCTTTTATAAAATGTGATCTGGCTGTATATTCAAGATGTTGAAGTTTAAAGAAAAGCTAAGAATGTTATATAGTTGAGATATTTTCTTGCCTATTTTCCAGGTGTGGCGGGGTTTGTCCTGAATGAGGAGGGGGAGCTGTTGGTGATCAGAGAGAGGTACAGTGTAATCAGGTCCAAGCCTTGGAAGTTACCTGGAGGACTGGCTGATAAAGGTACAGTATCATGAAGTCCCAGCCGTGGAAGTTACCCGGAGGACTCGCTGATAAAGGTACAGTATCATGAAGTCCCAGCCGTTGAAGTTACCCGGAGGACTCGCTGATAAAGGTACAGTATCATGAAGTTCCCAGCTGTGGAAATTACCCGGACGACTCGCTGATAAAGGTACATGGCTGGGATCTCTACAGCATGTTGTTTGAATTACTTCCCTTTCCTCATGGCAGAAGTTCAAAAATTTTTAATAGTACCTAAGATTAATCTTATTTAGCTGCTTCTATGTAATTAATTGTGAGAAAACTGTGAATACCATTTTTGATAGATCATGAAAATTAAAATGAATAATTAAATTGTTTAAATCCATTTTTGAAGTTTAAATAACTATATTTTAAAGTTAATTTATGCACAAAAGCACTTTAAAATATTTTGAAAATAATATATAAAAAGGAAACTGTTTTACAATTTGTTTTTTAATGCATTAAAAAAAATTCGAATGTCGATTTGTTTTATTAAGGATGGAACATTTATTTATAAGTCAGAAATGAATTTAATAGCTACACAAGTTAAACTACTATAACCTTGGTTGGAACACCTAACTCTTTTTCAGAAATCATGCTCTGTTATATAAAGTGTAAAATCTAAACAACTCAGGTTATACAATAAAACTTGAGTATCTATTAAATTTATTGTTAAATAATAGCTTCCTGACTGGATCTTTGATTCGTTGTCAGGGGAGGATTTGGCGGAGACGTCCAGAAGGGAGGTCCTGGAGGAGACGGGGATCCAGGCCGAGTTTGTGTCCGTGCTTGGCTTCCGTCATCAGCACAACTTCCGCTTTGGTTGCTCTGACTGGTACTTTGTCTGTCTGATGAAAGCAGTTACCACGGAAATCAAACATTGTCCTCAGGAAATCGCAGAATGTAAATGGATATCTGTGAGTTGACTTTACTGTAAATGGTTATCTATAGGTTTACATGTGTATGTCAAGGCTTTACCTATAATGGGATATCTGTAGTTTATATTGTGATAGTAACGTATAGTGAGATTGTAGTATACTTCACCTCCCTACTTTTTGTATAATTTATCAAAACAACATAATCTAGATCCAAATCAAATACCTGGTACTAGGAAGGCTCTTTTGTAGATGTACAAACTTGTGACTGACCTAACAGTACATACTTCAGTACCTACACACTTATTTTGACTGATTCCAGACTGTTGAATACTTAGCTGACCCTGATTGATTTATTTACTTCAGTGAACATGTACCTATTTTTACTGATTCCAGGTTGATGAATACATAGCTGACCCAAATCTGACAGCTGCCAACAGGTTCTTTGCAGAGTGTTACCTCAATCACCAGAAAAATGGCAATCGGACCATATCCCCCTCACTGGTGGATTCATGGAACAAGAAGTTTAAAAACAATATTTACAGTATTCAACCTGTACCAAAGGTTAGTCTTCATGTTTGACAATAAAGGAAAACAAAGATCACAGTAGATTTTGTAGCCCATAGCTAAATAAATAATTAGGAATTTAGATTGCAATATCTAAGGGGTGTTAAGAAAGTTCGTTCCAGGATAAAATATTTTCAAAAATTTCAAAGTAGTGCTTAACTAAAGAGATGAATTTTCTAGTCTGACAAAATCACAAGAGTGTGCTTTAGATTTATAGCAATTCATTTATTGCAGGAAATTATAGGATTTGTCTTTCATGTGAAAATATATATAACATCTTTAAAGCACCCGAATGTTAGAAATGCTTGTCATTTTGAGTGATAATAAAGGATAATCTATTTTTGTTTCTTCATAGCTTATCTTGCATCAGACAAGCTGATGAGCATAGGTATAAGAACTATACAAGGGCAGATTCAGGGGGGTTTGGGGGGGTTCGGGAAAACCCCCCCGCTCATTGAATTTTTTTTTTTTTTTACAAGTTGTCATTTTATCATTTTGTTGCATTGATAAGACTCTAATATACACGAATCCATTGTTCTGTACAACTGTGAAATATACTTCAGCCACGTAACAGGAAATCACTTTCCGCTTGAACGCACACAATACACAGGTAATCAACAGAGAGAGGGGTAATCCGTGAATCTAGTGAAGTCACAAGATCATCGTGCAGTACAATGTAGTCAAGTATGAACAACAGAAAACTGCACAGTTACGGTGCTGCTCAGTAATATTCCCTTGCTGATAAAATGCATGTTTTTTTTTTATTAACTATTTGAATAAACTATTATATATAGGGTTTTTTATTTACCGTTTTAAAAATTAAATTAATACATTTTTTTTTACATCATATTGACAGTATACTCAAGTAAATTGAAAAGCACTAATTAGGAATTCTGAAAAGAATCCAATGTTTGATTTTTTGAAAGTGTTTAAAATTGCACATCAGTTGTATCTTAGAATTCAGCTTGACTAAATTAATTGAAAATGCATTTAAAAGACAGCTTGAAGTCAACTGCTTACATTCCTAAAATTGTCAGATGTAACAATTTTTTAAAGCAAAGTCTAAAGTCTTGTGTTAAAGTTAAATTACATGTAATTTGAAACATTTTATTTATCTAACTTCTTAAATATTTGTGATGATTGGTCTTTAAAAAAGCTACAAAAAGTA
Source organism: Saccostrea cuccullata (assembly GCF_032062105.1). NCBI lineage: Eukaryota > Metazoa > Mollusca > Bivalvia > Ostreida > Ostreidae > Saccostrea > Saccostrea cuccullata. Next base: position 437,394 of record NW_026936117.1, on the reverse strand, counting down.
CCAGAAATGCTGGAAAATGCACCATTTTAGAACTATTTAAAACAATTTTTTCGGGTCCCCCCCCCCCCCACTCCATTTTTTAAAACAAGGTCTAAAGTCTTGTGTTAAAGTTAAATCAAATTGAAACATTTTATTTTTCTGGATTCTTAAAAATTTGTGATGATTGGTCTTTAAAAAAAGCTACAAAAAGTACAAAAGAATGCTGGAAAATGCACCATTTAGAACCATTAAAACAAAATTTTCTCGAACCCCCACCTATGGGAGGGGGACACCCCCTCCCATGCCCTCCCCCTTCAGTCCTTTGGGCCTCAAACCCCCCCCCCCCCACATGAACTTCTGGATCCGCCCCTGCTATAGATCACTTTTCAAAAGAAAAGGTTTGTCATTTTGAAAATTTTCACAGATTTTATAATTTTTGCATAGTATTCAAAAGGATATTTTGACCTCTGTACTTAATATATGTCACAAATATGCGTCATATCCCTAATTTTTCTGAACAGGCATCATCTGTTTTAATACCCACCCTCCCCTTATTGATTCAACAAAAGAAAGTTAAAACCTTATCACTAGTAAGAATTGAATCTGTAAACATGAAATATCACAAATTGTAAATATCTTCTCATTGTCTTTCTTTTCCAAAATAAAAGAAAAAGGTGGAACGAATTTTCTTAACACCCTTTAGATCTGTTAGAAAATTTAAAAACTTTATTCAAATTTATTTAATTTAAAAGCATTTTTAAAAATACGAGGGTTGTTCGAAAATTATTGAGACATTGTGTTTATTTTGCTTTCTAATGAACGTCTTTCATTGAAAATTGGCATATACGCTTGACATACACTAAAAATTAATAAGAGCAAGAAATATTTCACAAATATTAAATATTTTCTCTACAATTATATATAAATGTGTCAATAGTAGGGGTACCCGGAGCAGTCGCGGAATCAGATATTGAAAATATGTAACCCCAAAAATCTAACTCTTCGTGGATCCGTAATGAGTGCGAAAATTATTCAGTTTAAGTGTATAATTTTTCAGCTTTGGTGTAAATTCATGATGTGCAAATTTGATAGAATTTTGATCAGAAATACGGAGATCATAAAAGAATTAAGCGCGGTAGAGAAATCTGCTAACAACGAAAAAATGGATTTTTGCGTCAAGGGCGGAGCAGCCAGCATACCTAAAATTTTGTGTAGCGCAATGCAGAACTGAACGACCTGCTAAAACAATAACAACTAAAGAAAAAAAAATTATGTGTTAGGGTTTGTTATTTCATTGGTATACATTTTTTAAAACAATTAATTTAACTAGAGTAAAATTAAAAGATCTGGACGGCCATGAGTTATTACATACAGTATTGATATCGTTACAGTATTTAACCCGCGTTGCATAAATTGGCACTGCATGATTCTAAGACATCCTTTCCCATAAATAAAAATTTTTTTACTGGGGTAACAACAACATACATTTAAAGAATAATTTAAGAAAAGAGACTGTTTGATTTTTGTAACGTTATATATGTAATAACAAAGAAGGAAGAGTATTTTAAAAACTCTTCCCGATCCTTTCACATGCGAAACAATCTACGGCTAACGTAACGTTAAATGACGTAGCGAGGCTGCTCCGGGTCGATAGACATATGCATATTTATTACTTCACACAAACTTTTATAATTATCGTAGGAATTAGAAAATTTGCTTAAGTGTTTTAGTCGTTCTTTATAAAATGTTGATGAATTTTCATGAAATTATCTCCGTTTAATGTAAATATATAGAGAGCAATTTTTACATACAAGTACCATACTTCCCACAGATGGATTGATTGGCTACAGGTAATGTGATTTTTGTCCCCTTATTTTTTGGAAAAGAGAGGGGATATTCAATTTTTTTTTGGGGGGGGGGGTGTCAGTTTGTCTATCTTTCATACTTTCTTTTATGAAATCCCTATCCTTGTTCACAACTTTTCAAGGAGAAAAGATAAAGTTTTCATGTTTCTCCTATCTATGCTGTCAGAAAATCCAAATTTATGATTTTTTTTGTCAGTGACCTTGACCTTGAAGTTTTGACATACTTTTTATAAATTTTAACACAGCATAGATATAACTTTTTAATGAGATAAGGGGCATTCATATTTCACACATATATTACTTGTGAAAACATGTTCAGAAAGATCATTTTGTGACTTCATGATCCTAAATTAAAAGACCTAATTATCAAAAAAATCAACTGTGGCCATACCTTTTTGTCCAGAAATAAGAAACTAACACCACATGTCTTATTCCCAATATCAATAATATAAAGTAGAGAACTGGTGATTTAATCTTTAACTTTTTCTGAAAATAGGCTTCTTGAAATTGCAATGCTCTTAAATTTTAAAGAAAACACTTATTTAAGGAAAAACTGACTAATTTTTTGGTTTCATGATGTGATCAATTGAGTGGTTTGCTTGAAAATTTGCATAAAACGCCAAAGGCATTTATGCATAAAATTATCACGCTAACCAATCGATTGATCATCATCATGAAACCAAAAAATCTGACAGTTATTCCTTATACTGTGGTTTCTTAACGTTGGCATCAATTATTGTGTATTTTGTAAAACAGACATTTTCGAGGATACGAAATTTCGTGGACAAAAGCATTGCTTATACAAATGACTAACATATTTCTTAATTCAATGGACATTTAAATTCGTGGATCTGCTTAACAATGAAATCCTTGAAAATTTATGCTCAACGAATATAGATGAAACCACAGTATTTACATGCTCTTGACTGCGCAAATCCATGTGCTCTAAGCCCCTCTTCTGTTTCTATTTTTCCCGCCCTGCTCTTGATTTTTTTTAACCATGCCTATCCATGAACCAGTAGATTTATATAGAAATAAAGTAAGTTTTCTAATTGTAATTTTAACTCGGACCAAGACATTGGAAATGTAAATATATGAGTATACTTTCAGTGAAATAACAAGATATGAGGGCACACCTTGATCCAAAAAATGAAACATGTTTTGTAATCTTCAGAAACAGTTCTATCATTATATAATTCCATATGTTTTAGATCAGAGATTGGGCTCTCTATGTAATATGGAAAAATAACATATAAATTTACTATACGTATATATCAAGAGAAAATGAACTTGAAAAATAAGACATTATTTATCAGTTAGAGAGAAAGAATTAATCTACATATGATGTTACAAAAGCCAACATGGCCAACAACTCTTAGAAAGATATTAGCTCTGTATTTAGAAAAAAAATACAATTAGGCTATCTTTTTTTACTCTTTCACTCCATCATATTTGACCACTAGCCTGAACTGAAGAAACAAGGTACATTCTTTTCATTTCCTTTGGACAAATTTTTTTAGTTGCTTGCAATTGTTCTAAAATTTACAAAGGAAATGGCCTTATTTATAAAGTTGTTATCAAAGATTTTCTATCACACAGTTTTAGTTAACACGTACCTTACAAATGTCAGATGAAATAATACATGATTCTGTAAATGTCATTGACAAGTATTAGTACAACACACCTATAAAATCTGCTTATCTCATTTCTTACAAAGTACATCAGGAAAAAGGAACTAATTATGTCACGATAATGTCAATCATACGGTATCAATGGAATTGAAAGCGAGATGCAAATTTGGCAATTTTCTTTACGGTAGAATGGAATACCTCCATTATGACATAATACATGTAATACGTTTGAAGTATTGTTTTGATTTGCATGAGTGCTTATTATCAGGTCAAAAATTGTAGATACACTTGCAGTTTAAAAGATATTAACACTCTGTAGCTATTTCAGTGCAAGTTCTCACAAGTTGGGATTTTTACTAGAATAGACCAAAAAATATAAAATTTACTTATAATTATACTATGAACATTTAAAAAGCAAACTCTGTAAAAGAAATAGTTTAAACATTGCAGCTTTTGAACAGCTGTACTTCAATTGTTTAACTGTCCACCACCTGGTGTGCTACGAGGCGTGGATAAGTATGAGTACTTCACATTGTGCTGAATAATTACCAATCAATTATCAGTCAACTGGGCTGGTCTTCTGTATTATTTTATTAGCTCACTTCGGCTCAAGTGAGCTTTTCTGATCAAAATTTGTCCGTCGTCTGTCGTCGTCGTCGTTGTTGTCGTAAACTTTTCACATTTTCATCTTCTTCTCAAGAACCACTGAGCCGATTTCAACCAAACTTGCCACAAAGTATCCTTGGGTAAAGGGGATTCAAGTTTGTTCAAATGAAGGGCCACGCCCTTTTCCAAGGGGAGATAATTATGAATTAGAGAAAAATTAATGGCATTTTTTAAAAATCTTCTTCTCAAGAACCACGGGGCCAGGAAAGATGAAACTCATGTGGAATCATCCTCAGGTTGTGTAGATTCAAGTTTGTTCAAATCATGACCCCCAGGGGTAGGGTGGGGCCAAAATGGCCGATCAAAGTTTTACATAGGAAGATATAGGAAAAATCTTTAAAAATCTTCTTTTCCTGAATCACTGGACCAGGAAAGATGAAACTCATACTGAATCATCCTCAGGTAGTGTAGATTCAAGTTTGTTCAAATCATGACCCCCGGGGGTAGGTTGGGGCCAAAATGGCCGATCAAAGTTTTACATAGGAATATATAGGAAAAATCTTTAAAAATCTTCTTCTCCAGAACCACTGGGCCAGGAAAGATGAAACTCATATGGAATTATCTTCAGGTAGTGTAGATTCAAGTTTATTCAAATCATGACCCCCGGGGGTAGGGTGGGGCCAAAATGGCCGATCAAAGTTTTACATAGGAATATATAGGAAAAATCTTCTCAAGAACCACTGGGCCAGGAAAGATGAAACTCATGTGGATTCATCCTCAGGTAGTGTAGATTCAAGTTTGTTCAAATCATGACCCCCAGGGGTAGGGTGGGGCCAAAATGGCCGATCAAAGTTTTACATAGGAATTTATAGGAAAAATCTTTAAAAATCTTCTTTTCCTGAATCACTGGACCAGGAAAGATGAAACTCATATGGAATCATCCTCAGGTAGTGTAGATTCAAGTTTGTTCAAATCATGACCCCTGGGGGTAGGGTGGGGCCAAAATGACTGATCAAAATTTAACATAGGAATATATAGGGCAACCTTTTAAAATTTTCTTTTCAAGTATTTCAAAGCCATGATTAGTTGAATTTATAAGGAAACATCCTCAGGTAGTGTAGATTCTAGTTATTTCAAATTATGATCCCCTGGGGGGGGTGTTAAAATTCAAGCCCCCCCCCCCCACCTTAGTAAACTTTCAGTTCTGATCTGATATGTGCTTTTTCCTAGCCGATGTGCTCAGGTGAGCGCTGTGGCCCCTGGGCCTCTTGTTCAAGAAGTAACAGTTTGGTCACAAATCAGCTAGCTGTTGTATATGGTCCCAAACTTTTAAATGAATGAAATGGCTTCTGAATGAGAGACATTTTGGAAAGTGATTGTCCAGGCATTGTCTTCAAAATAGTTCAAAGCTGGAAACTACAACTGAAAGAAGGTGCGATTTTTTAAGTATGTGATTAAATGCTTATAATTTCTGAAATAGCACCCAGGTTTTTTTCAACCCCTGGAAAACAAAGAAGGATATCTCTTTCGTTTGGATCTTCTAATCCAAAGATATTTAAATGCATCTGATATTTTCCATTTGTATTTATATTTCCCAGTTTTTTTACGCTTATTTTTGTTGAAATCAAAAAAAAATACTAAGAAATATTTCTTGTCGGTTTTGTTAGCTCACCTGAGTCGAAGTGAGCTTTTCTGATCACATTTTGTCCGTCCATCTGTCTGTAAACTTTTCACATTTTCAACTTCTTCTCAAGAACCACTGGGCCACTTTTAACCAAACTTGGTACAAAACATCCTTGGACAATGGGGACTTTGAATTGTTAAAATTAAGTCCTTTCCAAGTGGAGATAATCAAGAAAAGACAAGAATAGGATGGGGTCATTAAAAAATCTTCTTCTCAAGAACCAGTGGGCCAGGAAAGCTGAAACTTATGTGGAATCATCCTAGGGTATTGTAGATTCTAAATTGTAAAAATCATGACCCCGGGGGGGGGGGGGGGGGGGGGCATGGCCCTTAATTTTCACAATTTAAATTCCCCTTTACCCAAGGATGCTTTTTACCAAGTTTTAATTTGTTAAAATTGGCCCAGTGGTTCTTGAGTTGAAAATGCGAAAAGTTTACAGATGGACAGCCAGCTAGACAGACAGACAGACAGCTAGACGGACAAAATGTGATCAGTATAGATTTAGAAGTACATGTATTATTTATTTTACTAAAAAGTAATACTAGTGATTCTGTCATGTCTTGAAAGATAAAAGAAACCTCAAATGTGGGAATGACTTGTTTAACAAAATTCAATTTTAGCAATCTCAACACCCTCACTACAAATGCCAAAATTGAATCCTTGCTAAAATTTTTGCTTAAACAGTATAATGGTCTATTGGTAAACTATATTTTAGATTGTATTGATATGGAGGCCTGTACATGCCATATCATCATTTGCTTTAAATGCAAAGTAAAGGGTTATTAAGAGAAATTTTGTATCCTAAAACAAAATGATAAAAGAAAAAAATTAGCCTCTTAAATGTTGTATATAAATTAGCCTCAGGGTGCATTGCTGAAAGAAAAAATTCTTAGATAAGCTAATACATGGGGACCAAACAGGATTTATTAAAGGTAGATTTATTGGTGAAAATATTAGACTAATATATGATATTATGCACCAAGCAGAGTCAAGAAATATACCTGGTCTCTTAATGTTTATCGACTTTGAAAAAGCATTTGATACCATTTCATGGAACTTCATAAATCAAACACTTTGTTTCTTCAATTTTGGTCAGTCAATTAGAAATTGGATAAGATGTTTCTATAATAATATAAAGTCCTGTGTTATTCAAAATGGGATTGTGTCTCAGTATTTTTACCCTGAAAGGGGTTGTAGACAAGGTGATCCTATTTCACCGTACCTTTTTTTACTTTGTGCAGAGATTTTAGGTATTTTAATTAGAAAAAATAAGGATATTAAAGGTATAACTATTGATGGTGAAGAATACAAGTTGTCCCAATACGCAAATGATACATCAGTTATTTCTGATGGCTCTCCGAGCTCATTGGATGGAATTACAAGAGTGTTAGATTATTTTGCATCAATCTCGGGTCTAAAAATAAATTTTTCTAAAACTAAATTAGTCTGGATTGGAAGTAAAAAATTCTCAAAAGATGTATTTCATCACTCAAGATGGAAGTTGGATCCCAGTACTACATCCTTTGATTTACTAGGTGTTAAGTTTTCTGTTGATTTGCATGAGATGGTAGATATTAATTACAAATTAAAAATTGAAGAAATTAAAAAAACCATGTCACAATGGAAAGCTCGCAAACTTACTCCTCTTGGAGGACCGACTGTAATAAAAACATTACTAATTCCTAAACTAAATCATCTTGTACTCACTTTACCAAATCCTAACGATGATGTCATGAGTGCTTTTGAAAAAGACTTGTATAATTTTCTATGGAATAATAACAATCATAAAGTCAAGAAAAATGTAATGATTCAAGAGCATAAATTTGGGGGCTTAAAAATGATAGACTATAAAAATTTTGTTACATCATTGAAATCTAGTTGGATAAGGCGGGTTATGTGCTCAAGTGCAAAATGGGTTAAATTACTTGAAGCAGAATTGGGAATAAGTATAAATCATCTTTGGATGTTTGGAATTGACTTTATTAAGGATCTGAGTAGTACCACGAAAAATAAATTTTGGAAAGATGTTTTCTATAGCTGGTGTAAAGTAAATCAGGCTAAAGCTATAGCTGATTTAAGTCCTCTCCAAGAACACATATGGCATAATCCAGAAGTTACCATTGGTGGCCAGTCAATTTTCATCAAAAGTTACTTTAATTTGGGCTTTGTTTTTATCAATGATTTCTTAGATTTAAATGGAAACTTTTACAGTTTTGATTTTTTTCAAAATAATTTGAAGGTAAATACAAACTATGTTGAATATGCCAGACTAAGAACAGCAATTAGAAAGAGGCTATCATGTTCTAAGAATTATGAAATAAAGCCAACGCCTAGACCAATGCTTCCATCCAGCCTTGAAATTTTCTTAAAGAGTAAAAAAGGGTGTAATGATATGTATAATGTTCTCATTAGGAATAAAAAGGGCAGTATAACTTCAGTTATAAAATGGAGTGAAAATGGGGAAGAATTTAGTGAAAAATACTGGGAAAAAATTTTTGAGCTACCTTTCAAAACAACCCAAGAATCAAAACTTCAATGGTTACAGTTCCAAATCTTACATAGAATAATTCCTACTAATTGCCATCTTTTTAAATGAAGACTTATTGATTCACCATTATGCTCCTTCTGTGAGAAAGATATTGAAACTATTGATCACCTTTTTGTTGAATGTTCTGTTGTAAAAGAAGAATGGTTAGAGATTGAAGAATGGATCTTGCAAAAAGTGAACAATTAAGTCTGTTTGTTTTGATAGACAATCAATTTTATTTGGTAAATTTTTAAACAGAAACTTCTACAAGTTAGAAAATCTACTTATTCTGATTATAAAACAATATATTTTTGCAAGTAAGTATGCCAAAACTATAAAATTAAACGTTGAGACTTTAAAAATTGTTATTACTGAAAGAATTAGAGTAGAAAAATTTCTTTTGTTAAAAAATTGTAAATATGATGAATTTGAAAGACACTGGCAGGAAATAGTTGAAAAACTTTAAAATTTTCTTACTGTAACCTGTTCAATAAAGTGTGTGCCCTCTCATGTTTCACTCACTTTCTCGTTTCTTCCCCCCTTTCTCTCCCCCCTCTCTCTTTCTACATAAACTTTCACACTAGTTTTTATTATTTCTTTTTTTGTTTTTGCTTTATCATAAACCTTCTTGTATATGTATTTATATATACGTCTGTTTCATATTTGTGTAATTTATGTGAAAGTTAAAATAAATTTCTCAAAAAAAAAAAAACAAAAACAAAAAAAAAATTGAGCTGCAGAACAATTTTGGCCTATTTATTTTGTACGACTTAAATCGTCAATTTGTCTTTCTCTTTGCAGGACTTTCTACAGAGTGGTGCTCATTAACATCTGTGAGGGAATGGAATAGACTGATTCAGACTGTGATAATTAAAGAATGCAAACTTTTTAATTTTGTGAAATTTATTTTTCACTTGGGCAAAATAATCAATCAGCTTCATTCAAACTTTATTACAAAACAATGAGAGGAAGAAAACCAAGAGAATGAGAGAAATCCAGGGAATCATTGACAAGATAGGAAAACTGTGGTTCTATAGGCTGCAGGATGTACTAACATCTAGTCCACTCGCTAAACTTCCTAAACAGTAATTAAAATCACAACAAATGGCAAAAACGAAGTCAATAGATTTAGAAGTATTAGGCTGCTTTAATTGATTTTTTTTTCTCAATAAGATTCAGAATGTTAATAATGTTTTATTTTACAATTTTATATTTTTATTTCTCAGAAATAAATATCATAGTTAAGCAATTGACTTCTTCTTCTGAATAATATGGATGGGTCACATGTGTTTGTCCTTCTTGCTGTCCAAGTACTGCTAAAATTTTAGCATGCTTTTAGGTACAACCTTGGACAGAGTTGAAGTAGTAACAACAGTATCGCAGCACTGATTACAACGCTATTTATCACTGTATAAGTGGAAATTCTAGTTGAGACGCAAATTTAGCAATTTGTCCTTTAAAAACATTTTTAGCGAGATGTAATTTTAGTGATTTCAAAATCTCACTAAAGAAACTATTAGTATTACAAATAAAATAGAATTAACTTTTAGTGATATTCAATTCTAGCAATCTCGGCAGTCTTGCTTATAATGTCAAAATTCATTCTTCACTAAAAATTCTGCTTATATGGTAGTAGCAGCTCAATTTATATAGACCGAGACAGTTCTGATTTTGATGCTATTAATACTTAGTCTAATAACGTAGCTCATTTTAAAATATTGACAGAACTGGTTTACCATAGTATTTATGGTAAGAACTTGATTTTATTGATGGCACGTTTTGGAATAACATAACCATGAATTATGATAAAGTCACTGTGACCTACTTTTCAGTGAGTATATACTGAGATCCTAACTTCCTAAGATGAACTGACAAGGATTGATAATCTTTAAGTGTCCTTATTACCACACCCATTGTCCAATATCATGCTGTCATGAAAAATTTTTATCTCCATCATAGCCTCATCCATAAGTTCGAGTTTGGTAATAATCAGCCAAGTGGTTCTAGGAGGCCATTTTTGAGTAACCAAGTAACCATTACATTCAACTCTTATTGTCTCCTCTTGTTTAAGGGTCACTGCCCTATTTTACAGAATCAATGAAAACTCTTTAGGAATAAATACAAGTACTGTGAAATCACATATTTTCTTGGGGTCAAATTTTCATCGTTTGAAGTAATAATACGGGTTCTTGGAGTTTCAATTTCGTGGATGAAGAATTGTTGAGTTAGTTATACAGATGACATTTTACATTTCGTGGTGGACATAAATTCATGGGTCTCTTCATACCTTGAAAACAACGAAAATTAACCCTACAAAAATTAGTGATTTCACAGTATGTGACAGATTTAATAAAATTGGCCAAGAGGCTCTTGAGATCTGGCAGAATTGTTGCTACACACCACAGCAAAATCTAATGACTGGCAGAATTGTTGCAACACACCACTGCAAAATCTATGAAAAGAGTTTTTTCCCCTTTCTCTGGACTTTTGAGATGGGATGATAATCTCTATTACTCTCTCTCTCTCTTATCACTGGAATGATATACAGATGAACTTTGGTATCTCAAACTCCAATATCTCGAATACCATGGATATGTCAAAGTGATGTGGCAGTCCCAACCACATAGTCTTTAAGTATATAACCTTTGATATCTTGAATCCTCAGACATCTCAAAGTTTTTTCTCAGTCCCATCAGGTTTGAGATAACAAAGTTAGACTGTATATTAGTTCAATATCAATAGAAGAGCCCACTTGAATTTTTTTTTCACAAAAAAGTAACAATAAACGGTGTAATATAACATATTTGTATTAACGACAGACATTCAAAACAACAATTCATTAACATGATATTGTAAGTAAACTGGAATCTAATTTATTCAGTGAAAGATCAGTGGTGAATGATTTTTCTCCAATTATAGCCATATACCTTTCTGATTGTCAACATAACAAGCTGTAGTCAACTTAACATATACATCCAATAGAAATATCAAATCCAATAAAATCTTTAAAATTCGTTTTAAATATATTTAAATTTAAAGAGGAAAAAAATCCTCTGCACGGGTACAAAATGTGAATTGAGCAATACATAAAACTGCATGTATCTAAATTGACCTAGTCACATCATTTGTAAGCCATAATTACAGACAATACATTAATTATTAAATAAAAAAAAATAATTATATTAGGCTTTTTAAAAATGTCAAAAAATGGAAGCTTTTAATTAATTGTCAATTCCCATTTCCAAAGAAAAATATGTAGAAAAATGATCCACTGCTTTAGCAGTTTTGTGAACATTGATTTACACTCTGGCTTTAGTAATAACAAATAATTACATGTACCTGGTATAGCAAATAAATATAGGATCTCCCATGATTTGTAGTTGGATTTTTATCTAACGAGTTGTGTGTATTTTATCCCCGGCCTTGGCAAGGGGATAAAAACCCACAACGAGTTGAATAAAAGTCATATCCAACTACAAATCATGGGAGATTCTTTTTATCCTATGTTTAATATTTCACGGCCAATGTTTTACACTGTTTTTAGAATGGACTGCAAAAATCATTATGACGTCACGGCTAAACTTAATAGTGGGATATCAAAACAAGAGGCCCATGGGCCACATCGCTTACCTGAGAAGCTTTGACCATGCTGTTTTTTACCAGATTTCCCCCTTGTAATACATAATTGTGACCCCACACTACCCCACTGGTCATAATTTTGACAATTTAAAATCTACACTATCCAAGGAAGCTTTCACATAAGTTTCAGCTTTTCTGGTGCAGTGGTTCTTGAGAAGATTTTCAAAGATTGTTCCTACATATTTCTATGTAAAAATTTGAATCCCCATTGTGGCCCTGCCCAACCCCTGGGGGTCATGATTTGAACAGTTTAGAATCTACACTACCCCAGGATGCTTCCACATAAGTTTCAGCTTTCCTGACCCAGTGGTTCTTGAGAAGGAAATATTTAAAGATTGTTCCTATATATTTGATAAGTAAAACTTTGATTCCCCATTGTGGCCCCACCCTACCCCCCAGGGGTCATGATTAGAACAATTTAGAATCTATACTACCCCAGGATGCTTCCACATAAGATTCAGCTTTCCTGACCCAGTGGTTCTTGAGAAGGAAATATTTAAAGATTGTTCCTATATATTTGATATGTAAAACTTTGATTCCCCATTGTGGCCCCACCCTACCCCCAGGGGTCATGATTAGAACAATTTAGAATCTACACTACCCCAGGATGCTTCCACATAAGATTCAGCTTTTCTGGTTCAGTGGTTCTTGAGAAGAAGATTTTAAAAGATTTTTCCTATATATTTCTTTGTAAAACTTTGATTTTCCATTGTGGTTCCGCCCAACCCCCGGGGGACATGATTTCAACAATTTAGAATCTACACTACCCCAGGATGCTTCCACATAAGTTTCAGCTTTTCTGGCCCAGTGGTTCTTGAGAAGAAGATTTTTAAAGATTTTTCCTATATATTTTTATGAAAAAAATTTGAATCCCTATTGTGGCCCCGTCCTACCCCCAGGGGTCATGATTTGAACAATTTAGAATGTATACTACCTTAGGATGCTTCCACATAAGTTTCAGCTTTTCTGGCCCAGTGGTTCTTGAGAAAAAAATTTGTAAAGATTGTTCCTATGTATTTCTATGTAAAACTTTTCCCCATTGTGATTTTTTTAATGACCCCACCCTATTTTTGTCTTTTCTTGATTATCTCCCCTTGTGATAAGACTTAGCCCTTCATTTTAATAATTTAAACTCCCCTTCACCCAAGGATGCTTTGTACCAAGTTTGCCAAAATTGGCACAGTGGTTCTTGAGAAGAAGTCGAAAATGTGAAAAGTTTACAGACGGACAGACAGACAGACGACGGACAAAATGTGATCAGAAAAGCTCACTTGAGCCTTCAGCTCAGGTGAGCTAAAAATGTCCAATGAGTCATATCCATGGGATAACGGGGTAAACATGGGATAAATTACAAATAAGCAACTGTTTACTTAATTTGTTAGCAAAAGTACAACTCTCCACTGTCCCCAGTTATCTATAGGACTTAGTTAGGCTGATCTATATGTCTGAAATTTAGAGTGTTTTATTATACTTTTGTTAATAGAAGTTCTTACTAAAACTAGTGGCTAGGTTAGCACAAGATGTACTACCAGTACTGTATTATATAAACTACTGTTTTTCACTCTGTTATATTTTACATTACTCTGTATTTATATATTTCACCCCCCCCCCCCTTATGTGGGTGAGTGTTTAATAAAAGTTCCTACCCCATAGTCCTATCCTCTTTGTTTCTCGTGGAAGAAGTTATTAAATCATAACTTATATCAGAATCAATGGACTTTTCTTTGAGGAGGAGCTCTGCTTTGCAGGTATTCCCTTTTTTGCCAGGCAACTTTTTTATACCCCCTGCTTGAAAAGTGGGAGGGTATACTGTAATCGGTATGTCCGTTCGTCCGTCTGTACATATAGCTGTACGTCCGTCTGTCTGTTACGCTTTGGGGTACCCATCTCTTATCCGCAACTCTTCTTATACAACCGAGTGAAATTTAATGAAACTATCACAGAATCATTATTACATATTGCCATTGTGCACTTCCTATTTTACTTTTTGATCCGACACATATTTTGGGTTTCCCAGCCACAGTAAAACATGGACTTTGCCATTATAACCATATAGGAGGAGGGGGGTATCATTTAGTGAGCTCATTGCTCACAGTACCTTTAGTTTGTAACTTTAAAATTATTACTAAATTATACCTTAATTTGAAGAGGTGATTCCAAACTCTGTCTTAAACTAGATATAACTTTTTTGTAACTTTTCTCACTTAGTTTAAAAACTGTTTTTTCAAATTGGACAAATTTCTTATACCAATGAATGCATATTTTTCACATTTTTTTTTCATTAGTACATGTATTGATGAAAATTTACATTTGTGTGAATCTGTTAAAGAGTATGTATCAAGTCATTTTAAATAGTGACTTACAGTAAGTACAGGTTATTAGGCACAAAAAATCTAGTTTATCCTCCAAAAGAGATGCTCATTGCGAACACAGTAGTAAATATTTAGACGATGAAAAAACAGGTATACTTGTCAATTGTGATGATAAACTTGTATCAATATTAAAAATAAAATTACTCTCTAACTCTTTAGAAATGAAAACAAATTTTTGCTGCTAAATCACAACAGGGGTAAATTAAAAAAAATCAGACAGGAACTACAAAATTGCACATAAAAAATACATTTCTGTCCTAAATCTTGAATCATAATAAATAATTTTAAAATATTATTTTTAATTTTAATAAGACACTAGCTTTGGAATACAGCTGAACTTAATTTATCTTGAACACCAGGGATAGACTGAAGACCCAACCACTTTTTCTTTGTTTTTACCCTGTTATCTAAATTCAGATATATCTTGAAGATTATCATAGTCAAACTGAGTTCAAGATAATAAAGTTTGATTGTGTTTTTATCGTTGTTTATGGGTGAAATAACACCAAGAATGTTTAAAATTATATAAAAAATAAATTTACCGTATATACTCACCCATAAGTAGGATATCTGGGAGTTCAACTTTTTCCAAAACTCTGTGTCAGACTTATAGGTGAGTTATAAAAAGACAGGTATTCTAGAAACCTGGAATCTCTCTTGAATAAGCTTAAAAAATACAACTGACTTATAGGCGGACCAACTCAAAGGTGAGTATATACGGTATGTAGCATAACTCCTCTTACATTCTGTATAGTAGTTCTCAAAGGTGAGTATATACGGTATGTAGCATAACTCCTCTTACATTCTGTATAGTAGTTCAGTGTTGAAGTATAGTTTACAATTATACATCTACTAATTCAATGACAAAATAATGCAAAATGAACAAGTTTCAAACTGGCTATTGTAAAAATATCAAAGTTCAGGTACACAATTTTGTTTGTAGTAAAAAACATTTTTTTTTACCTCCATTTTGCCGCCAGGGTGAAAATGAAAATTCTGAAACCTTAATTTAATCTACAGAACACTCCTAATTACATTCTAAAATATGTATGGGCTACCCTGAAAAATGTTAGAGAAATTTATGAAACCAGACTTTTTATAGAAAAAACAATCTCTAATCATCTCCAAGGGTGAAATTAAAAAGTACATGCAGGAAATGATGAATCATCATGAATTCTCATTTAATGCTGTCAAATAATTTATGTCAGTTCTGTCATGAAAAAGGAATTAAATAACTATTAAAAACATTTATGTAGTCATGAAAAAGGTAAATAACTGAGGAAAAAAAAGAATCACCAACCCTGTTTCAAATTAAATTGATGTACATGTACATACAAACCAAAGACAATTATAGATTATTGGAAATCAACTAACAGACTACTGGTAATCACAACATATTGGATGTAGCTACAACAGATTGACCAATTACAACCATGATATCATTACCAACTGAATGTTTAAATATAGTAACAAGATATGAACCAATCAGAACACTTGTTACATTTATCAATCATAACTTATATCACATCTTAACCACAAATTAAATACTACAACCAAAAGGGGATTTTTCATTCACCTATGAAGTAGTGACCTCATTTAAAATTATTATAAACTCCTTTTCTTGGCCATTAAGTAAAAATATACACATGCATCAGGGCAACTACTTTATGAACTGTTTGGACTTGAACCAAAAAGGAACATGAAATCATACATTTGTACTTTGGGTTACCTTAGGTATAATTGGGACTTTCATCATTTGGAATGCATTTTTCTTGGTATTATAAAATAAAAACAAAAATTGTTTTACCTCTTAACATTCCAACCTAAAAACAAACAATTAACAGCTAGGTTGGAAATTTTACTAAAATATGAAAAACCCTAACTAGATGGGTAAAAAAATTATCGGGAACAAACATCTTTTCTGTGATATTTTACCATGTACTTGTAGAATGTCATTAATTTGTTACATGTACCGGTATTGATGTATTAATATCTTTTCTACATTAAATGGTTACATGTACTAATGTCTATTAAGTTTCTCAGTCTGTTTAATTCGCAAGCAACTGTGAGGAAAATGATTCCAATAATTAATAAAGACATCAATATCATACACAAATCCACAGCAAGCATGAAACTTAATAGTAGTATAACTGCGGAAATTAATTTATCCCTGCCTGTAATCAACATAAAATCAAATAACAAACTATAAATAGGCACTTCTCTCGGACTCAGACAAACAGGAAATCAATATGATGATAATAAATGAAATATCAGACTCTCAGACAGACAGACAGACAGACAGACAGAGATATATCACAAAGAGCCCTGTTTGGGCGTGGATTTCCATGGATCTATGAGAGACGTGCATCTGTAATGCTTCTTCACCAGTTGACAGTGGACGCGACACCTCAGGTTTCCACTGTCACAGAGCCTGGACTTAATTGTCAACCGAGGCTTCTGTGTTCATAGCAATGGTCTGAAGCGAATCTGTAATAGAAATCAATAAGAGATAAAAACAGAACTATATATAAATATACTGAATTTTAATACAAATCAATTGTCAGAACAACAAGGCAAGAAAAGCCTCCAGTTATAAAAACATTGTAACAGAAACGAAAAGGGTTTAAATTATAATTCAGAAAAAGGTCATTTTCTTGTAATAATAAAAAAAAATCAATATGTCAGCTAGAACTTAGGTCCATTTTTGAAACTTGCTTTTTGCTGCAAATATGAGTATTTCAATAACTAGAGGCCCATGAGCCACAGTACTCACTTGAGTCGCTCTAGCCCTACTGTTTTTCATCAGATACTGTAAACCAACTATTATGCTTGTACGAGAAATACCTGCAAGTTTTGCAACTTACTTTAGCCCGCGAATATTAATCAATGCAAACCATGAACTTTACTCTATGTTTGTTTTTAATATTTCCACAGTCATGAAAATTAATCGTCATTGACCGATTTCAAACTAATAAATCATGAATAAAAGATGACTCAAATAATAGTTGGGTTACAGTATTCCCCTTGTGATATATACTTTGATTCCCTATTGTGGCCCAACGCTAACCCCCTAGGGTCATGATTTGAATAATTTAATGACCCCACCTTATTTGTATTTTCTTGTCATTTTAATAATTTAATAATTTAAACTACCCTTCAACAAAGGATGCTTTGTACCAAGTTTGGTTAAAATTGGCCCAGTGGTTCTTGAGAAGAGGTTCAAAATGTGAAAAGTTTACACCTCGATAGACAGATCTGGAGGACAATGGACAACCGGTGATCGGAAAAGCTCTCTAAAGCTTTCAGCTCAGGTGAGCTAAAAAGCTCTCCAGCTGTCTGGCATATGATGAAAACATCTATAAATTCAAAATCCATGAAAAATGTCAGCTGTGGTTCTTGAGAGGACTTTTCCAATTATATTTCAATGTAAAACTTCGATTCCTTTATTGTGAACTTTCGGCTCATATTAGCTAAAAAAAAAAGCCTAATGACAAGCAAAATGTTTACTGAAAAAAATCAATACAACACATTTTTCATTTATGCCCATCCCCCAACAGACTCCTTTTTTAAAAAATATTCCATCCTTGATTTTGCTGCATGTTTTATAATGTGAACCTATGGATTAATTATCACCATGTGTCATATTAATGTTGTAATTAATATTACATGTGAATTTTAAATACTTTCAATTGGTCATCTGCAATGTTTTGCATGATTAATAAATTCTCATATCTAATAGAATTAACAAGAAAATGGTGAGGAATGTCAAGTTTCCATTTATTAGGCCAAAAAAATTAATCAATAGTTTCTCAGGCCAAAAAATTCGAAATTCAATGCAGCGGGCAGGCTTTTTTTTTTTTTTTTTTTTGGAGCAGGTTTTACACCTTTTTTCAGCCATTTGTTCATTAAAATGATAATGTCTGTTAATTCTTAATTTTTGTTCTCTAAAGTTAGTTATAATATGTTTTTAACTTTAAATAAGGTTATTCTAAACATTTATTTAAAAGTTAATTCATACTAGAACTGTCCAAACGGGACAAAATACCCCCCGCTGGGTTTTTCAGAAGTTTTTCCATAATAAAGATATGTATCAAACACGAATTATGAAATTTTACTTCCAGTGACCTTCAACTTCCCCAAATGACCTTGGGTTAAGGTCATGACACACCCTTGGGTCATGGGCAATCTTTGAGTGAAATGAGAACCTACCAAGTTTATCCATAAGAAAGATATGGTGACCGGAAATGACCTTGGGTCACATGACACACCCTCATGAAATTTTTATTCCAGTGACCTTGAACTTCCCCAAATGACGTTGACCTTGGTCAACATGACACACCCTTGGGTCATGGACAATCTTTGTGTGAAATGAGAACCTACCAAGTTTATCCATAAGAAAGATATGGACCGGACACGAATCATGAAATTTTACTACCAGTGACCTTGAACTTCTCCAAATGACCTTGAGTCAAGGTCATGACAAACCCTTGGGTTATGGGCAATCTGTTTGAAATTGGAACCTACCAAGTTTATCCATAAGAAAGATATGGACCGGACACAAATTATGAAATTTTTCTTCCAGTGACCTTGAACTTTCCCAAATGACCTTGGGTCAAGGTCATGACACACCCATGGGTCATGGGCAATCTTTGTGTGAAATGAAAACCTACCAAGTTTATCAATAAAAAAGATATGGACCGGACACGAATTATCAATTTTTTCTTCCAGTGACCTTGAACTTCCCTAAGTGACCTTGGGTCAAGGTCATGACACACCCTTAGGTCATGAGCAATCTAAGTGTGGAGTAGTAGATTCTAATGTCCCTCTGTAAGAAAGATATGGACCGGACACGATTGCACAGACAGACGGACAGCTAGACAGACGGACAGATGGACAAGGTGATTCCTATATACCCCCCCAAACTTTGTTTGCGGGGGGCATAAAAATATTGTAAATTTAGAAGAAATTCATTGTTTTTCTAATAAAAATGTCTACCTTAGCAAGAAACTATTGATCAATTTTTTTTGGCCTTACTATGGACTATTTTGTTTTAATGGTTTTATGTGTCTTTACGAGAAAATGACTAATTGCTTCTAAATAACAAGTACTGTGATGCTGCACTTAATTCATGATTACTGTTTTCTCTATTCATATTCCTAAAATTCAAAAACTTTTACAGACAACCATCAATTCCATGAGAATTCTAAAGAGCATCATTTGAGAACACCTGTTGATAAACTGGCATACAGACAAACAAGACAAACACCCCTATATAAGCCCATAGAGCATCCTCAAGTCCTCTTGGACTTTAATCAAGGTCAAGTTCTATAGCATCTCTCTAATCAAGGTCAAATTGTACCACACACTCCAGCCCTATTGGACCTTAATCAAGGTCAAATTGTTCTGCACACTCCAACCCTTTTGGACCTTAATCAAGGTCAAGTTCTAGAGCATCTCTCTAACCAAGGTTAAATAGTACCACACTCCAACCCTATTGGACCTTAATCAAGGTCAAATTATTCTGCATAATCCAGCCCTATTGGACCTTTATCAAGGTCAAGTTCTAGATCATCTCTCTAATCAAGGTCAAATAGTAGAGCATGTTCAAGCCCTCTTGGACCTTAATCAAGGTCATATTCTAGAGCATCTCTCTAATCAGGTCAAATTGTAGGAGTACTGACCTTCATCTGGAATCTCCTCCACTCCGTAGGAGGTGATCTGAAGCTGTAGTCGAGTGGAGAGTTTTTTGATGAGGGGGGTGAGGCTGAAGATGTCCCTGAGTCGTTTGGTCGTCTGAGTGGTGTGGATCTTGGAGATGACCGTCGCTAGGATGTCTAAGTAATGGGAATGGAGAGTCCTCAGAGGTTCCAAGTTCATGCTGGAGTTACTCGTTAGCTTGTCATCATCTAAAATACAGAGGAAAAATCACAGCAAAATGAAACAAGTTCAGGCAAAACATTCATTTTGTTATTCTTAGACAATTCATCAAATTATCCCAGAATGCACTAGTTTTTCCCATCATACCTGCGTCTATAAGGAGGATGGCACACAAAAGGCCTATCTCTAGATCACACAGCTGACATTTGTTGATCTTCTCAAGAACACTCTGAATTTCCACAAATGTCTTCTCTTTCAAAATTTTTTTCATAGTACAATTGGTGTAGACTTTTGTACTCGGTAGAGGAAAGTGGCATTTACCATCAATGCAGAAATCTGCCATAGTCAACTGTAACAAAGAAAATTACTGGTTTAATTATAGGGAATATATTAAGATAATCACACTTCACAGGTGGCCAATCTTTTACATTTTTTTAATGTGTTGAGATACCGACATGGATCTTTAAAACCAATCTCTTTTTGTTGTTTCTTTATTGACCCCCCAAGAGACAAAATTAAGCTCTATCATTTGACTAATCTTGACAAACTTCTAACCTTCTACCGAAGAAAGGAAATTGGATGATCATTGATCCAGC
The DNA here is from genome assembly GCF_032062105.1 of Saccostrea cuccullata. NCBI lineage: Eukaryota > Metazoa > Mollusca > Bivalvia > Ostreida > Ostreidae > Saccostrea > Saccostrea cuccullata. Next base: position 416,618 of record NW_026936117.1, on the reverse strand, counting down.
TATTCTTGAAGTGTGGTTGAAAATGAAACAGATTCAGAAAGATGAATCACTTGCCCAATAAAGAACAAAACAGGGAAAAGTCCTTAGAGTAAAACAACCAACATAATGGTAAAACTCCAACTCCTAGACTGATAGGAAAGTGGACAGATACTTAACATTTACCTCAAACTGAACAAGTTCCTTTCATTTACTTACCACCCAAATATCAAAATATGCTCTTTTTGTAAGATACTCCTTTAAATCAGGCTGTAAATTTCTGAAACCAGGACACGCAAATGCAAAACCTGAAATACAATATTCATGGTATATATTTACTGTATAACACTGATAGGTTCAATTCGTATTTTTATCCTGAAGATCATGAGAACTTGTGTAACATTTAATGACTGTATCTCTGATTGAGTTTTTATGTTCATCAGACAAAGTCATCTGAATTTGACCTGATGTTGTACATATTGAGACTGACTGTCAAAGTTCTTTTTAAGGTCATGGCTTTTTAAGAAATATATACAAGATTAAATTCACCTTTCATCGAGCTGTTAACATATTATCAAATAATACTAAATTTCTTTTAAATGTTAATCCTCTTTCATATCAACTTTTGCTTAAAGTTTTATTTTATTTAAACAATAAAATGCTCTCCTTGTTTGTTATTACTGGAATGAACGGAAGCAGCTGTTGCAGAAAAAATACATAACCCGCGTAAGCGGGTTATGTAAATTTTTTCTGCAAAATTTCTGCGTTCATTCCAGTAATAACAAACAAAGAAAGACATTTTATTGTTTATATTTATATCTGTTTAAATTATCATTTTAAGTAGGATTAAAAATATTAATTATTGTGTTAATGATGCGAACGTCTTTGTACGTTTCATTGATGGAACGGCCACTGATCAAGAAATCTGTACAGGTGATATGCCTAATGTAGTTCATGCAGTGATGAACGCAATGGGTTTTCTTAAGAGATAAAGAAGAAAATATTCAGTGGATGTAAATATATATATATACACCTACCAATAATGACATCATTGTAGAATGCCACGGATTGCATCAGGGCCGGCCAGTTTTCCTGCATACTCTCCTCATCTACTCCAGTAAACTGAAAATGACAGGGCTGAAAAATACACAGAAATAATTACCATCAATTTTTTCCTTATAAAATATAATTAATGTACTGTAAATGTGTTTTATTTGACTTGTACGCTATTTGATGCAAATTGAATCTTTAACAAGTAAGAGTCGATTTGATTAAGTGCTACTTGAATTATAATGCTTTACACAAACATATACATGTATACACAACACAATTAGCAGCTAGTGACTTGATTCTGTGCAAGTTGCTTTCTGAGAAAGGTGCTAAATAGAATATACAGCCATATGTAATATGTTTACAGTATTTGAAAACTGTGAGAAAGCAAAAATTTGAGAAGAAAACTATGTTTAAAGGAATAAATCTTTGTATGTCTCTTAATTGTTCAAAGATGTTTTTTTCTGTGAAGACTTCATTTTAGAAATGTAGCAGCACTATCATTTAAATAGTTAATTGCATGTAGTTGTGTGCCAGTTAATTTAGTTTTTGGGGAATATCACCTGTCGTCAAGCAATGTTGGCTGTTGCCTAGCTTTGTGAAGGTAGAGGGTTTCATCATTCAGTGTTAACATAATGTTTTTCACTGAATCATATTCAACTATTTTACATGATAGTATAATATTACACCTTGGTTTATATTCAAGATATTGTATTACATTTGAAAATTCTTTATTGGTGGTGCATTATGAAATTGATTGCCATTTTAAAAAAAAACGTTCAAATTAATTGCTAAGGCCAAAAAAAAAAGAATTTACTTGATACACTCTACCTGTCTTGTCCATGATCAACATTTTTAACCTATTACTTTAAAATGGCAGAGGCAATGGTACACTACTTGAAAATACTGATAAATGCTTTATACTGTTAATTAAGCTGCCAAGTCTAACAACTTGACAATTTTACCTCGCTTGAGAGTCCTTGTCGGATAAACTGCCTCATGAGCCAGATAGGCTTCCAGAGAAGGTCCATGGAATGTTTGAGCCTTAGGAGTGTTCCCTGGATGAGGAACGTGGAATCTTTCCCCATGTTTACCCCCTCCTTACTGACAGCGTACTTATCCTCCATGGCCAGGGACTTACAGATCTTGTCTATCATGTCTGTGGGTACCTCCAGGAGTTTGACAAGCATGCCATTCCTCTGACAAACATCCAGCTGCTGCAAGGTCTGAATGTATAGAGGAAGTCTGTTATATATCCCAAACTGATCTACGTCACAAAGATATTTGTAGTGATTCCGAATAGGTGCATAAACATCAGACGTGTTGATTTCCGTTTTAAAGCTATTATCATTGAGTTGTAGTTTTCCTAGAATTTTGTTCTCCCATTCCATAGCTTCACTACTGGCCGAGGAACTGAGATAATGAGGTTTACTTAAGGCTGAGGCTGAGGAACTGAGATATTGAGGTTTACTTAAGGCTGAGGCCAGCGAGCTGTTACCTGCCTCCGACGAGGGAAATAACCTACCCTTCATGATTTCGTCGTAGTCCATCGAACCCGGGCTGAATTGCATGTCCTTTCTCTCTCTGTGTGAACTGCCAACAGAATGATTTACATGATCACCGCTCTGAAGGGGCTGGGGGCCAATGGACTGATGGTGGTCCCAATTTTTCAGTGAATCTGAGCTACTTCTGTCAGATGGGTGTCTGTGGGTACCACTATCAGAGAATGTAGGGAATTCTGTTTTGAATTTTGCAAAGTTTGTGGAACTTTCCATGGGGGGTCTCATGCCAAAAGACTCAGGGAGGGATGAAGAAGTGGATGGGACGTGACTAGAATCAAATACTGTTGCTGGGTGAGGAGGATGTAGCGCCCAGACAGCGCCATCCTCGGGGGAGCTGGCACACTCGGGGAGGAGATCACTCTTAAAGGAATCACTGGAAGAGTCCAGGGACTTCTGATGTTCTACCATTCTATGCTTCCCAAAATCAGAGAACATGTCTGAACTGGGTGGACTGATGCATTCAAAGGACCTGCCTGTCATCCCTGCAGCTTCTGAATGATAAAACATTTGAGGATTCTCTTTACCAATGCTGAAAGAGGACTCTGGACCCATCGGAACATTACTGGAGTTGTAAAACAGTTTTGTTTCGGATGAGTCCTTTTTACCGTTTTTGCTGTCACTACTTTTCTGAATTTTGAACTTTCTGTTGACCTCCTCGCTGAGTTTCCCCTCCTGACTGGCCAGTTCCAGAGCTCGTTCTTTCTCCAGCTTTGGGATTCTGCCCATCTTCACAGCTTAGTAAAGAAAAAACGAACCATTTATCAATTCTGTTTCTTTGCTTGCAAACCTTATATCAAAGACAAACACATTTAAAATATGTGCACATTTAATGCATCTTTTACAAGGTTGACTCAAGTAATATGTATTTACAAGCTCTTTTGACAATGATCACATCTAACACAATTTACTTATGACAATAATATTTCTGTGCTAATCAAACAAATCCATATTTTATCTTTTTTGTTGGGGGTGGGGAGCGAGAGAGAGGGGTTTATTTCTATATATTTACATAAAGCAAATATTTTCCTTTACATAACACTACTGAAAGCAATGCATATCTATAACTAGGGGCCTATATAAATACAGGTTCCTCAAACGTCATAAACGTTCTACGTAATATCTGAGTGACTTCATAAAGGATCAACACGCATTCAATGGATTACCGTACGCATATGCCGTTGATAAGAAATAAAACATTTCACGCGTTAAAAGTCATAATCAGGCAAATATAACATGTGAATAAGTCACAAATGTAAATATACCGGTAAGTCATAAGATATCATTTTAAAACATCTATCGAGCTATAAACACAGGTTGGTACAAGATTAAATTCATCATAAAGCCCTTCAGGCTTTATGGAATTTGATCATGTGACCAACCCATATTTATATCCCGAAAGATGTTTAGAAAAGATAACTTATTTCTTAGATATTTCTATAATGCTAATTCCCATTATTACGATAACTATACTCTGTGCAACAAGTTTGGTAAGGTTTACAGTAGTCGCCCGTCCATCTGTCTGTCTCACTTCATCACTCCTTTAAGAAAAAGTATTTATTTCAATCAAGAAAGTGGTATATTCAGCTTAATTACTGTACCAAAGAGTGAAATGAGCTTCACAAAAACATTTTTACTCATTAACCAAATAAAATGGCTTCTAAAAAATTGGTCCAGTATCCATGGTTACAATGTTTAATGATTTATAAGAGCATTAACAAGAACAAAATGTCATGATAATTATATGGAAAGTTTCGAAATGGATCATTGAAAATAACAAGAGGCCCATGGGCCTTATAGGTCACCTGAGCATCATGCAACAACTTTCAAATGATTGAATTTGGTTAACGTTTTAAGATAGATGATATGGCATTCACAATTTTGAAAGAGGCATCATTGCTCATCATAACTATACACCTAGCAATTGCTTAGTTTGGTTACCAAGAATTACTGCATTTTCACTATATAATCAATAGAGCCCCATCCTAACACCAGAACCCCTGACCCTGGGGCCATAAAATTCACAAATTTGGTAGAGGCACTCTTGCTCATCATAACTATGTATTTACTTAGTTTATTCAATACCCAGAAGCAGAGAAGAAGATTTTCAGAGAATAAATGCATTTTTACTATATAATCTATATAGCCCCACCCTAACACAAGAAGCCCTGACCCTGGGGCCATGAATTTCACAATTTGGTAGAGGACTTTATGCTCATTACAATCATGCCAACAGTTTGACTTCTTGATATCCAGGAGTAAAGAAGAAGATTTTTAAAGATTGCACTAATTTTAGTGGTTTTGGCCCAACCCCTCAGGCCCCAGGGGGGGCAGGGACCATGAAATTCACAATTTTTGTTCCCCTTCACCCATAGATGCTTTATGCCAAAATTGGTTGAAATTGGTTGAGCGGTTGCAGAGAAGAAGCTGAAAATGTTCAAATGTTAACACACGACGCACGACGCACACTGCACGACGACAGACGAAAACGGATAGCAATAGGTCACCTGAGTTTACTCAAGTGACCTAAAAATATCAATAACAAAATCAGGTGAAAAGCATTTTTAAAAATGTTTATTTTAGGATGGAAATGTGACCATTTCCTTACGGTTATGCACAAAATTAACAAAATAATCTCAATCATAAAAGGGCTCATTCATCTGTTTATAAATACATGTACTTGAATTATTTTCTTTAATATATTTCAAAGTATTTCTACCATGTTCTACTGAATTCAAGGTATAAATATGTCTTTAATTTAAGTCCCTGCAGAGGGCTACCAGTTCAAGAAATTAAAATCTCCGCTACGTGATGAAGTTCAATATCAGTCTGACGTTGGTTAAGATGTTACAAACAGACAAGAGGCCCAAGGGCCTTATAGGTCACCTGAGCATCATGCAACAACTTTCAAATGATTGAATTTGTTTCATGTTTTAAGCTAGATGCTAAGGCATTCACAATTTTGGAAGAGGCACTCTTGCTCATCATAACTATGTACTTAGTTAGTTTATTTAAAACCTAGGAGCAGAGAAGAAGATTTTCAAAGATTTAATACATTTTCACTATATAAACAATAGAGCCCTGCCCTAACACCAGAACCCCTGACCCTGGGGCCATGAGTTTCACAATTTTGGTAGAGGCACTCTTGTTCATCAAAACTATTTACTTAGTTAGTTTATTTAAAAACGTTGGTTAAGATGTTACAAACAGACAAGAGGCCCAAGGGCCTTATTCACCTGAGCATCATGCAACAACTTTTGATTGAATTTGTTTCATGTTTTAAGCTATGCTAAGGCATTCACAATTTTGGAAGAGGCACTCTTGCTCATCATAACTATGTACTTAGTTAGTTTATTTAAAACCTAGGAGCAGAGAAGAAGATTTTCAAAGATTTAATACATTTTCACTATATAAACAATAGAGCCCTGCCCTAACACCAGAACCCCTGACCCTGGGGCCATGAGTTTCACAATTTTGGTAGAGGCACTTTTGCTCATCATAATTATTTACTGAATTAGTGTATTTAATACCTAGGAGCAGAGAAGAAGATTTTCAAAGATTTAATGCATTTTCATTATATAATCAATATAGAGCCCCGCCCTAACACCAGAACCCCTGACCCTGGGGCCATAAAATTCACAATTTATGAAGAGACACTCTTGCTCATCATAACTATGTGCTTAATTAGTTTATTTAATACTCAGGAACAGAGAAGAAGATTTTCAAAGAAATAATGCATTTTCACTATATAATCAATAGAACCCCGCCCTAACACCAGAACCCCTGACCCTGGGGCCATAAAATTCACAAATTTGGTAGAGCCACTCTTGCTCATCATAACTATGAACTTAATTTGTTTATTTAATACCCAGGAGCAGAGAAGAAGATTTTTAAAGACTTACTGCATTTTCACTATATAATCAATAGAATAACACCAAAACTCCTGACCCTGGGGCCATGAATTTCAAAATTTTGGTAGAGGACTCAATGCTGATTACAATCATACCAACAGTTTGACTGCTTGATGTCCGGGAGTAAAGAAGAAGATTTTTAAAGATTGCACTATTTTTAGTGGTTTTTGCCCCACCCCCCAGGCCCCAGGGGGGCGGGGACCACGAAATTCACAATTTTTGTTCCCCTTTACCCATAGATGCTATATGCCAAATTTGGTTGAAATTGGTTCAGTGGTTTCAGAGAAGAAGCTGAAAATGTTTAAATGTTAACGCACGACGCACGACGCACAACGCACGACGGACGACGGACAAAAACGGATAGCAATAGGTCACCTGAGTTTACTCAGGTGACCTAAAAACTGTAAGTTTACAGCAGCTTTGGGGGGAAATTAACCCCAGGTGAGATTTGTCACAATAAGTCAGGACCCAAGTCCTTAAACTGAGAACAGCTAGACTTAAATAAAACTTTAGATTTTTGTTATCTTGAGTATTGTTTAACATATTTGGTTAAAAGTTTCCAATTCTGTATATATATCATTTTTAGTTATAAACATATGGTGAAAACTTTATTTCATTATTGAAATTATTGCAGTCCATTCTCAGTTTATGTTCTTGAGGCCATGTTGATTAAAATAAAGAAATTTCCTTACCCTCTAATGACATTCCACTTTCTAGGCATAGTCGGAATCGACAGGATTTACAGCGATTCCGATTCTGAGGCGTTATTTCACACTGCCCTCCAAAGAAACATTTGTACTTCTCTCCCCTTATTGTGCTTCTTTTGAAAAATCCCTTCAAAAATAAAACCAGCAATTTTAAACTGGTGTCCATAAATTACAGAAAACATTTTCAGAGAAAAAACACAATTATAATGGTAACACAGTTATTATGGTAAGACACAAAGGGACACACGCCAAACAAGAAAACCATGAAAACATAAACTAATTAACATGAGGTCCGTGGGCCTTAATGTTCACCTGAATTTCATGAACACTGTCATATTCTTTCAAGCTCTGCTCTTATTTACGACCCTTATAAAATCTTATGATTTTCTTTTCTGCACCATGATAGACCCTATAACCTTTATTAAAATGTGAATAAGGTTTTGAGTAAGTTAACATTTATTATGAGGAACTGCTTCAGCCACAAAGAAACTCAAATAATTCTCTTTCACTTAATTTTTTAAACCTAGCAAGACGAATTTCACCTTTTTTCCCCAAAGACGACCTCAACCATATTATTTTAACTTTTTTGAAAATTAGACACATCTTATCTTGGTGCAATTATTCTTCCTAAATATTGTCATTGAGCAGTTGACCAGACATGTTTTGTTTGCAATGGTGTTTGATGTGGATGCTACATGCTACATAATAAAATACCCAGCTGAGCCACAGCAAGGTTTAAATTGGCATGATACCCAATGGCAATAGGATACACGACTATTGTTTATCATTTGATTTCACAGTATGTGTTTCAATTTAAACATTTGTTTTTACATACATGTGATAATTGGACTATGGGCGAGACAAATATCCATCACACATGGAGAAACCAGCCTTACCAACAGAGACAGTTTTACCCATGGTAGGAGACATTGCAATGAATCATCAGATAATTATTTAATTTCCTTTCATCAAAATACTCATCAACCTGTATTCTTGAAAAACATTTTCCACATCCCTAGCTAAATTCTGTAAAATTACTATGTTCTTCTCAGTTGATTAAATCACCTTGTTGACCATAAAAATTAATAATAATACATATATATCACAGCAACTGAATAACAAGGTTCGGTGTTCCTTTTTTTCAGTTTGTTCTTAGAAAGGAAACTGTGGAGAAGATAAGGGTTTGTACCTTGCAGCCTTCACACGTCGCGACGCCGTAGTGGACCCCAGTCGCCTGATCCTGACATACATGACACTTCCCGAACGGAAACCGGATAGCACCGTGGGGCATTCTGTAAAGAAAAGTCTCGGATGAGATTGTAGCTCTTATAACTGGAATAGAAAAATTTAATTGAAACATTTTAAATTGTACATTTAGAGATCAAATCAATCATTTCAAACTTTATTGAAATCAAAGCGAAGCTGAGACTTGAAAGACTTCTACAAACTTATTCTAGAGTACTTTAAGTGACAAATGCAAGGGAATCTCTTCAACTAAAACAAGAGGCCCATGGGCCACAATGCTTACCTGAATCACTGTGGCCCTGCTTTTCTTCAATAACAGGTTTATTACAGCATATAACCCTATGTGAATCTTTAATCACATACTGTGACCCCTGACCCTTCCCCAAGGGGCAAAGATATGAATATTAATAAACTATCGGAAGATCAATTTACATACATGTATCGATCAGCATGCATTATGACTTAGATTAAGTCAGCTGTTTTGGAGGAGATGATTTTTACAGATTTTTTCCAAATACATTCCTACAATTAAAAAAATTTGATAGCCTATTGTGGTTCCATCCTTACCCCAGAGGTCCCGATTTGAACAAACTTGTAGCTCCACAACCTGAAGATGATTCCATATAAATAAGTATATATATTATCAAGGCTTTGCTGTTTCTGACAATAAGATGTTTAATTATAGATTTTCCCATATATTCATTCCACTATATAATTTAAATTGCTATTTGTTGTCCATTTTTAGATCATCCTGTTTACTCTTCATTTTAAATATTCCTTACATGTAACAGTGAATGACATTTTAGTGAACTTTATTGAATTTTAAACTACATGTACCTGAAAGGTTTCTGAAACAAAAATATTGATTTTCTGTACTGACAGGTCATTATAGAATTAGAATTGCCATGATAATCAGCCCACTCTGCTGTACATTGAGGAGCTGAATACTGTATATTATAAATAATCAGAGACAGTTATTATGGGTGTCATACAATATAACTGCCAGCTCATCAGATTACAGAATCAGTATACACACACCACTGTAATTCAGCTGGCAAATTATAAGGTAGAAGTTCCGCAGATGGAAAGATTTTTCAAGAATTATTAATTTTAGACTTGGGCATCAACCCCAAAACCATGCAATAATGGACAAGAAATTTTCAGCCAAATAAGAATAATAAAGACTCTTAATTTGCTCAATAAATTTTGTTTGATGGATGTAGATAAAATATGTTCAAATCTTTGAAATGATAAAATTATATGATATCATAATGTATAGGCCCATAATTTTGTGTGGATAAAATTTTGTTGATTTGTCATCTATCAGTTTAAAGGTTTTATGGGCATTTTTGTTGTTTCAAAAGTAATTCTATTAAATAAATAGTCATTAAAAATTTTTATATGGGATTTGTTGAAATCGGATTAAACAAAACTTAATTTCCAATGAATACTTTTGCTTTTACCATTTTACAGAATTTATTTTTTTATTTGTGTTTTTCAGTATATACATGACCTAATACTATTTATTTCTTATGGTTCCTCATTATAATAATTAAGTAATGGTTGATGTATGTTTTACACCTTGTTTTAGTCCAGCTTTATAACTTACAGTTAGACTCCAATTTATCTTAACATCAGCATGGAGATTGCAAAATTATATTTAGAGATCAAAATCTGAATTTTAAAGACCATTTTCATTGATTATTAATTAAATAACCCTACTAGAAAAAGTTGCTTTAAATATATAATTGTATAATGTACATTCAATCCAAGTGATCCAAGTGATTTACCAGAAGTTGCATTCTTTCTTTTAAGTTTCTGGTCTACTACATTTTTAAAATAATATCCATTATCAGCATGAACAAAATAACACAGGACTAAATTTAAAAATACAAGTTTTTAAAGAAATTTATTATTTTTTTATGTCTTTGAAAAATCTCAAAATTCTGCAATGCTCTTTATTCCGCTACGTGCATATTTCATTTTAAATAATGTGGAGGCCTAGCTAGGCTGTTCAGGACACACTCAGCCTGGGATGTTACTGTACACTAGTTCTCTTGCATTTGAATTTTTACTTTATCTAACAAGGTATTCCTTGCAAATCCTCCTTGGAATAGGTACACGTCCAAAGACAACAAAAGACAATATATTGATAAAAAATAATTACTGGGGCTAAGTTTGATCAATAAGGGATTCTCAGAATTTAAAGATTCCCCACCTACCAAGACACGTCTTTTCAATTAAACATAAACAGACGTACAGTTTAGGTTTAAATCCCTTCAAGGAAAGGAACTATTTGATGGACACAAATATACTTTGTCTAAGAAAGTTCATAGTAAAGTCTTTGTGTGTGATCTGAAAGAACACATTTAAACATGTTAAAAGAATTGGAAAACACATCTTTTAGAAATATGCCCAAAGGGAGGATCCAGGATTTATCGGTTGGGGGAGGGGTGGAGCAGACACCATTAAGACATTTAGAAATTTTATAACATTGTCTATAACTCTTTACTATTCATTTTGGTGCCTGTGGGTAGCTAGGGAAGCTAAATCTACTAAAAAGGTAAAATATAGAAATTGTAAATGAGGATATGACACTGACTTTATTGCTATGACTAATCAATAGGGATGTGCGATTTTATCGGCATACTGGTATACCGCGATTTTTTGTTGCGCGATACATATCGTGATACGGAGACCTAAATACCGGTATTTAGGTACATATTATAAAGTCCAGAAATTATTCATTTATTTGTTCAATCTTTCAAAATACAATAAAAAGTCTTTAAAATGGTGTAAAAGGTGAAAAGAATGGCAATGTACCATTCAGACATTATTAATTTTATGTACAAAAAAAATAAAAAAAATTGAATTTTTTTTTTTTAGCATATTTTTAAGAAAAATAACGACTATTCGTTTAAAATCATTGTAAAAATTCTTGTAAAAATATCATGATATTATCGTGATATTTTTGAAAAAAAATCGTGATATATCGCGATACAAAATTTATGGCAATACCCATCCCTACTAATCAAGAACAAAATATCAGCCTCATGTAGACTTGGTCCTTGGTCCATATAACATTCGTACATGTAGCTACCATATAGTGCTGTTTCTTAAAAGTCAATATGGTGATTTACCTCCTCAAGAAAATTTAAAAAGCCAACACCAAACAATAGCTAATTATTGATATTGCAGTTCCTATGTGTCTTAGCTGGTCTAATTTTGGTGCAAGGTAGAAAAAAATACCAGTATATGTTATATTAATCTGGAATGTGAAACATAAACTTTTGAAAGATTTCAAGAATGTTGGATAATTTCAATGAATTTACTCAACTAGTGATGATGATCATATATACTATAACATTTTGTTTGATTTCCAAAGGGTAACTGTTTTATTATATGATTCACTAATAAAATGATAAAACCCATTACTTGTTTGCATTTAATTAAGTCCTATCCAAATACAATTAAGAGAAGCAGAATTAAAATGATAATCAACCTTACAGGTCTTATTTATTTTCTTTTTTTTTAATAAAGTTTTTTTAATCAATTTTTGTTGCTATGGAAAAAAATATGTCAGTTTTTTTAGGATAGATTTTTAAAGGAAGGATTATTATCAGGGAAAACAGACTGCCAAAAAAGTAAAAATTGTTGTTCAGTAAAAGTGTTGGAGGGGTGTCTCTGCATCCCCTCTTACCACCCTCACCCGAAAATATATAATCGATTGTTTTGTTCACATGAAAAAAAGTCATAGTAGTTTAAATGGCTTTCAAAAACAATTTGTATCAATTTGGAATTTTCCAATCTATTTTTAGATCAATGTAGAGGAAATAAATCCTTGTATTGACCTGGAACGTCACGTGCAGGTCAATACAACGTAGTATTTTTCTAACATAGTTGGATCTCAGCCAATCAGAGAGGTGGAAATTATTCAAGCATATAATAAAATATATTGTTATCTGGTTAATAAAATCATAGATTGACCTCTTGTATACATGTATTTCTGTTTTCTGTATGTTTTATTTCCAATATGAATAGTACGTCCATAGCATTGAAAGAAGGTGATTCAATGCCTTCGGTATAAATTCAAGTATTTATACATGTTTAAGTTAGATAGAGAATGTACATAGATATAAAATGTATGAATTGCATGCTTTGTTGATTCCTATAGTGCAGCTCACAAGAGGGCCAAGTTATGGTGTCTAGGAATAGACATTTTCCAGTCTGTAGACGTACAATCCATGTACAAAATGAGCTCTAATTTTCATAAACAAAGTATTGCACTAGAGAAAATCATTTAATAAGCTGCTGGTTTCTATTTATCGATTCAAAAAGAAGATTTATGCCATCATACATTCCTTCATATATATTATATTTCAATTTTTTTTTTTTTTTTTTTTTGCCTTTTTCCTCTGAACAGAGCATTTATGTAGAATTCATTAACAAGCTCAACTTAGGGGGTGTCAAACTACAAAATCCCAATAAAATATCTTGATTATACATTGTTTACAACACATAATTATAGATTAGTACCTCAAACACTGATATTAAGCTTATAAAACAAGAAAAGTGTATTTTTGTTTTCTATTAAAAATATTGCAATACACTGGGTTGCTTTATCATTATAGTGGTCTGTACATATTTTTAAATATTGCAGTATATCCCACTTTTAAATTTAGAGGCAACATCCAGCCCTAAAATCTTGAATACCATGGACATCTTTATGGAAACATTTTATAAAGTTCTGTTCCAGTCTTACTCCTAAGAATAATTTAATGGGTTCTTGTAATTGATTTTTCTTAAGTTCTATCCAGTAAGTTCGAGATATAACACGGTTTGTCTGCATATATGTACATTTAAATAATATCATATCATCTAAAATTGTTTGCCCTATCTAGCTGAATGATAAAATCTATATTCTGTAGTGCTAGGAATATCATTTTCAAATTTAATCACAGACCCTTTCACACTATGCAGTGATAGAAAAAAAATGGATTCTCAGTGTCATGACAACAAATGTATATTCTACACACGATTTTAATCTATAAATTTTAAACTATAGGTCTAGACCAAATTCATATAGTTTGATAAAAACGTAAGGAGATAATTACAATAAATTAAAGATAATATAAATATATGTTATTAAAAATGTGTAGACCTAAGTTAAACGAAACGACACTATACTGACGTGACGCTCAAAGAAACAGAATGTCATTTTCATACATTATTTACAGAAATCACCATAAAATTTTCAGTGTTGTGGTTATCTGCCCAACTAACTGAAAAATTTCGTCATTTGGACCTAGATATGGAGGACCCACATAACAACCGAGGCCTTTTTTCGTCATTTTGTTTCACATATGCACAACAGCAAAACATACCTGCTTCACTTTAATCCAAACCCCGAATCTTCCGAATCAATAACAACTATAGCTCATGCCTACAATATGAGAAATTAATATAGAATTGTCAATAACTCGCGTTTCCTGGCCAACTAAAGAATAGCTCGCGCAGGTATGTACAAAAAGTAGGTCAGTTTACGCGTGACCTAGAAGTGTGACCCGAGAACAAACGGTAACGTACACAATCATATGGACAGTCCAGTCTAAACTTGTGTGCTCGACTTCACCGTCTATATAAAGTACAATTGTAAACAAAAAATATTTATATATATGAATATGTAAGTCAGAGGGGGCGGATCCACACGTCTGATACCTCAATGGAGCGAGTTCTTCGGCTATGCATATACATAATTTTATAAGTAGAATCTGTGTAATATATGTATAAGATTATTTACTAAACAATTCCTTGTTATAAACACTACAGAACTTAATTAAGATTAGTTGGGGTTTTATTGACATCACATGCAGGTGTTACATGCAATATATGCTTGTGAATGAAACAATTAAAATATAACCGGCTAAAAGGATTGCATGGACAGCAGGAATATGGAAAGGGGGTATATCCATGTATGTTTCGAAGATTTGAACAAGAACTACCATCAAATGTAAGCAAATATGGAATATTCTCCCAATTTAGTAAATTAGGAAATATTCAATGCATTGTCAAATAATTTTATGCTAGAACTTTATGTTTATGAATTCACCAATCAAGGGCCCTTGGGGGAGGGGGGGGGGGGTGTTACAGAATGATTACAATTAGATAATATTGAAGTATATTATAAATCAATCATGGATCGTGGTTTGGACTGAGATATGCAATACCACAAGTTTTAATACGAAAGAATATGATGCTTTGAAAAATTTACAAGAGGAAGAACATGAAACTTATGCAAAAATTTTAACCCCTTTTTTGTCATGTGTTTGTATTTCACATGTATTTCACATGTACGTTACCTGTGAAAAAAAAACCTTTCTAAATACTCTATACTCTCACCTTTAACCCCTTGACCTTGAAGTTTGATCCACTTTACAAGAATGTTAACATTACTTTGAATTGGTGAATGGGTATAACTTTTGAAAGAGAAGAGGTAGGGTTTTCACATTCCGCCTGTATACATGTATTACCTCAGTGTGACTTCCTAAATATAGTTATGATTTTGGAGACTTTTTAAGGTGGAATGCCACACCAACTTTTTATTTTATAGATCTCTGAGTCATCCTTTTTAAACAATGGTTTCAGCATTGAAAGGCCGATATTAGCTCTTAATTATTTCATATGAATTTTTTTTGTATTTTTTCAAAGAAAATGAAAAAAAATTATATCCAAGTAAGTTGTTTTCGATTTAAGGGCATTCTCTGAGTTTTAAGCCTTTGACCTTGACCTTCATTTTAGACCTTATTTTCAACAATTTTAACTTTTGAACTTTTGAAATATGATAGTGTATTCATATTTGAAATGATATGACATAAGTAATGGCGTCTCACTAAAACATCGAAACCAGGGGACCACAATTCTTTGAATTTGCTTTTTTCATTTCAACCGTAACTGTCTACTCTTAGTACATGCTATTGTATTCGTAAGAATCCAACATTTTATCCTCAGAATTAAGTCGGTGCACTGACATTGACAAGCAAGACCCTAACGTTCCCATTACAATACGCATCATTGACTTGTAAGCCTCAACATTTAATGTACGATACACCTTATTCTTAATTTTGTGTCGTGATGAATTATTACTCCTCCCAGTCTGCGTGAAAATTTCCTCACACAATGGTCCAGAATTAAATTTATATACAAGTGCAGCTTCATGCCTCATCCCACCTTTTTAGGGGTTTGTGTGTGCCCTGCTGGACTGGTCGATCCTGATTTGTAATGTTTCAATGGAATATTGCACATAATTTGATATTTCATCTCGTACTATTTTTCATTTTATTCTATATTGTCAGTTCTGGATGAAAATTGGTCTTGGGAAGTTTAAAAAAAGTTTTATTGAAATCTAGAGCAGAGGGTCTGTTAACCTTAAGTACAAATTTCCATAGTTAAATATATAAATACGAAGCTGGCATTGATTCATTGCATTCCTTTTAGTTAGGAGGAATTTAATATTGGAACTAACATTTCCCGGAATAAAGATCATGGTATAGGTCGTCTGGATGAGTCAAAGGGGTTGCCGTTGAGTCGCGGCTTAACGAGTTTATCCTTACGTCGCAGGTATGAATTCTACACGTGACGTGGAGACACCAGTCCTTCGGATGAGACTATTATAAAACCGAGGTCCCGAACAGGTCTGCTGCAGTCTCAATACCAGTGAAAAATTCTTGAAGGACGTCAAACAAACAAACAAAAAAACAAACAAACAAAACATATTCTACAGGTATAAAATCCGAATAAAAAGGGACAACAACTAAAAGTTAAAAAAGAGGTACTGTGAGCAATGAGCTCACTAAATGATACCCCCGCCTCCCATATGGTTATAATGGCAAAGTCCATGTTTTGCTGTGGCCGGGAAACCCAAAATATGTGTCGGATCAAAAGTAAAATAGGAGGTGCACAATGGCAATATGTAATAAAGATTCTATGAAAGTTTCATTAAATTTCACTCAGTGATATAAAAGGAGCTGCGGATAAGAGATGGGTACCCCAAAGCGTAACAGACAGACGGACGGACGTACAGCTAGACGGGCGTACAGCTAGACGGACGGAAATCCCGATCACTATATACCCTCCCGCTTTTCAAGCGGGGGGTATAAAAATTAAAATGAAAGGTATAAAGTTCGCGGGCAAAATGCGTTTTGTCGACCCTAAACTTAACGGCCTCAGGCAGACACTTTGGTTCGAGGGTCCGACAAAACGCATGTTGCCCTCGAACTTAGTCATTAAATGTATAATGTTTAACAAATTGACTGTTACTAGAAGCTTCATGCATTTTATGGTTAACTCTCTCTCTCTCAATCTCTCTCTCTCTCTCTCTCTGAATATCTATCTGATGAAACATAAATTTGGTAAAATCTATTCTCCTTAGGTAAAGTCTAGTAGTGATTATGACTGTAGAATATAAATTGAACTATTCAGCGTAAAGTAAACTGACTGTAAGCGTTATTATACCCCCCCCCCCCCGCTTGAAAAGCGGGAAATAAAATCGTTAATTCCGTCCGTCTGTAGGTACTCCGTCCGTCCGCAATCCGTCCGTCCGTCTGTTACGCTTTGGGGTACCCTTCTCTTATCTGCAACTCCTCTCACACCAATGAAGGAAATTTAATGAAACTTTCACAGAATATTTATTACATATTGCCATTGTGCACCTCCTATTTTACTTTTTGATGTGACATATATTTTGAATTTTCCAGAGCAAAACATGGATACTGCCATTATATTCATATGGGAGGCGGGGGTATTATTTAGTGAGCTCATTGCTCACAGTACCTCTAGTTATACTGATATGGTTACGTGAGAAATCCATGTATTGCAGGATATATTGACAATAGGGTCATAAATACATAGTAGCTAAACAAATCCGATATCTATACCCCCCGCTTGAAAAGTGGGAGGGTATACTTTTATCGGTATGTCCGTCCGTCCGTCCGTCTGTACGTCCGTCCGTCTGTCTGTTACGCTTTGGGGTACCCATCTCTTATCCGTAACTCCTCTTATACCACTCAGTGAAATTTAATGAAACTTTCACAAAATCTTTATTACATATTGCCATTGTGCACCTCCTATTTTACTTTTTTGATCCGACACATAATTTGGGTTTCCCGGCCACAGCAAAACATGAACTTTTCCATTATCATCATATGGGAGGCGGGGGGTATCATTTAGTGAGCTCGTTGCTCACAGTACCTCTAGTTTTGGAATCTGTTTTTTTTTTCTTGGGGGGGGGGGTGTTGAAATACTTTAGAATAGCAGACCCATTCTGCATGATGACATACACATGTACTTTTCTTCCCAGAATTCAAATTATGTAAGTCCACTCATAATTATATAATTTCTTCACAAACAACACTGCAGACATTTCATTTTAGATCACCGTAAATTAGGTTCTTGCAGGAAATGGCCATTAACAATATTATATAAATACTAATCAATAACTGCCATGTGCGGATCAGCGAGCAATTTAATTACTAGTAATCAAAATCACGTCCGTATGTGGCTTTTCCTACCCTTATAATTTACGCAGGTATAACGAATGTTCTTTTTATAACCCCCGCTTGAAAAATGGGAGGGTATACTGTAATGAGCTCATCGTACTCACAGTACCTCCGTATTCTTAAGTTATTACCACTACTATTTACTACTGAGTGAAATTTAATGAAACTTTCACCAAATTTATGTTTCATCAGCACCTCCTATTTTACTCTTTTATTCAGAGAGAGAGAGAGAGAGAGAGAGAGAATTTTTTGTTTACCTATAAAATGCATGTAGCTTCTGGATAACATTTGATCAATTTGTTAAACATTATACATAAAACAATATATATAGCAACACATGGACATTATGGGAGGCTCGAACCAAAGTGAGCTCATTGCTCACAGTACCTCTAGTTTTTTTTACGTACATGTATTTTGTACGCATTTTGTAACCTCGGGTCCTTCACTTTTGAACACCAACGAATGAAAAGGTTATTAAGCTCCGCCCATTCTATGACGTAAGCGGTCCAACATCTCATCGACCGGTTCAACATCTCACTCAGCGGTCAAACATCGATTTTTTTTATGCCCGCTCAACAAATCATTAGGAATGTTAGACTTTTTTTCGTATAGATTTTTATTGGAAGAATTTTTAAAGGTACTAGTATAACGAATAGTTTTGCTATAATGTGATCTGTATTAACATGCACCTGTACCATTCCCCATGCAGGAATTACTTTGAAGCTTTTTTATCCCATGCTATTTTTGAAAATGAAAATTAAAAATAGGTTCGCTCTATAAAACTGTAATGTACTATTCCACCCGTCATACAGGCTAAACATTGAAATGGGTCTCTTAATTTCTGTGCTATCCATCGATTCTTAAATTTTAGGCATCGTAACAGCTGTGCCAATGCAGATTTAAAAAAAACAACTTTGTTCTGTCTATATTTTTTTTTGACTCTCTGCAATGCTTTATACATATATTGATCTCTTTTATTAATTGTTAAATGCGTTGTTAGGACAAATGTTTATTAATGCTTGACTATATACAGTTCACTATTCTTTTTTTGATTGCTAACTCAGTGTTTGGGTTGAGAAAATAACGTTTGATCTTGATTTCTCCCCCTGTTTTCTCAGACCAGACAAGCAATGGGATTTGTTAACTTACCACGAGTAAAACGTTAAAAATATTACGCGGATCCCTTTTGTCTCTTGCATGTAAGGGGCAGAAATATGCCACCATAGCATTATACTAGGATTATTTATTAACTTCATCTATAATTCATTAATGTATTCTTTCCGAATAGAATTTATATAAATGATTGAAACATATAAAATGTCGAAAAGATGTGCATGTGACTTTTAAAACATACAATAATATCATTTGGTCAATTTTAACAGATTTTACAACTTATGAGAGATTTGATATGAGTTCCTTGTGTATCAATATTTGTCTTTTTTCAGGCGCAGATCCAGGACCCCCCCTCCCACCCAAAAAAAGGGGGCGGGGTCTATCCAAGTCAAAAAAATTCCAATCCGGAAATATCTTGACAAGCAGTGAATAAATAAAAATAAATAAATGAATGATATATAAATAAAAGTAAAAACAAACAAACAAACAAACAAACAAAAACAAAACACTCCTCCTAAAATCATTTTACATGCACGAGAAAAAAATATTTCGTGGTTGTAGTTGTGCGGTCTAAAATTTCTAGGGAGGGAAGGCCCAAAGTCATTTTTTTTATTTACCTCAGTAGACCCTTTTAATAACTGTAATTTTCATAAGACCCCCCTATTTTTTTCAAATATGACCCTTATAGAAAAATATCCATCAGGTACTCTGTTTGTTAAGCTGCATTAGTCTTCCCTTTTTCAGCTTTTTTCCAGAGCAATTCTAGTTTTCTCTCTCTCTCTCTCTCTCTCTCTCTCTCTCTCTCTCTCTCTCTCTCTCTCTCTCTCTCTCTCTCTCTCTCTCTCGTTGTATTTCTCCTTTTCTTCTAGAAAATGAATCCTTTTGCAGTGCCAAACGATTTTCCAGCTTCCGAAATAAGACATATCCTCTCTGTTTCAGTATCCATACATGTGAATGTCTTGTTCATTAGGAAAGTGCATAAGCCTCAACACTTGGGGCTGATCATTGGGTTTAGCTCTTAGAATTTAGTCCAAGTATGCAAACAGTCCCTCAGAATAAAAGTTACGTGTATATTTGTCCACACTCTTGGTAGCCGGTGAGATTTCCCCAGTAATAAGTTTTCATATTTAGACCTGCGATACTATTTTCACTACTTTCCGTAATGGTGGTAACGGGATAGGTAGAATGATTTCCATACCAGTATCATACTTAGAGTTCCTGGTTAGAATTTCAAAAATTCTGCACCCATTAAAATATATATACTTTCGACAAGATAGGTAGAACCCCTTTTTGGCCCCTGGTTTTGGATGTCTTTTAGAATAATGCAACAGTTTATCAAAATACTGTCGTCACCCCTGCAACAAAATGAGTATTTGTTATGTTTTGAAATACACAGAGGTCATATATAAACACGTCAGGAAATAGGTGAATATTCGACTTTTCTCATTTTTAGGCAATTTTTCATCGATTTTACAGCACCATTTGTTTCGGAAAACACAGAGCACAATCTTGCCTGTGTACCAAATTTATATATATATTTTATACACTATTGTTATATGCAGTTTATGTGTGAAAATCTCAGATATGCAAGTTTGTGCTCTGTGTTTTCCGAAGAGAAACGTATCTCAAATATGATGAAATTCCACCAAAATTGAGGAAATTCAGGAGAATGTCCCATTTCTTCATTCTCTTGTGGCCTCCAGGTACTAGTAAGCTTTGAATCCAGATTAGTGTTGTCTTTAAAGGAAGCATCATTTTAAGTTCTGTTAAACTACAAACTATCACAATTTTACCATGTAGTGTTCTGATTTTTACATCAAATAAGGGGCCAGATTCCGCTGTTACCCTACCTTGTCCTTTATTAAAGTAAATATGATTGACGCAATGGACTTGTTAGACACGCAAGTAAAGAAACTGGTGGGGGGTGTCGAACGTACAGTGAGCGATCACAAAAATTCTAAAAACGAACAATACACCGTGGTAGCACACATTTTTAAGGCTAAATTTTATGATAAAATGTCATAACTTTAAAACGTCACAACTCGGAAACCCATAAAATTCTTGTTGAAAAAAACAACCTGTAACAGTATTTGTAATGTTCAATTAATTATTGATGTTTAAGTATCAATCAACGTTTTTCTGTTTTCTTATATTCCATTTTATGAACGGTGTAACTGGGTCTTTGAACCCTTTTATTGCGTTTGAGTGAATAAATTATATTAATTATGATTATTATATTAATTTTACATTAGGAATACACAGGTCTGCTGATAAGGAAGAGAAAGGTCATACCCAGACAGCATGACTACGTTGGGCCAACGTTGGCTAAAGGTTGTACGGTTGGTCTTTAGTTGGCGTTGGGAAGACAATGTTGGGCCAACGTTGGACCAACGTTACCATGTGAATAACCTCTTTAGTACCCAACCATGTTGGGTTTCTTACGTTGGCCCAACGTTGTTCAACTAATTTCGTTTCGTTATATTTTCTAATGAAGTTGGGGTTCAATGTTGGCCCACTGTTGGCCCAACGTTTGTAATGCAACCTTAACCAAACTGTCAACTTAATCTGGTAGCAGTATGTTGGCCCAACGTTTGTAAGCTTGAGTGTTTGTTTTAAGTGTTCTTTTATAGTTAGAATAAGTACATTGGGCCATTGTTGGGCCAACAGTTAGATTGCAAACTAAAGGATGATGTGCATGAGTTGGGGGCATTACGTTGGCCCAATGTTGGCCCAGTGTTTGTTATACACTAGGCTTTTATGAAAAGATCATTAATTTCTTCCATAGCAATGAGACTAAACTCACTATGGTTTATTGATGAAAATTATACTTTTCTGCTATTAGTATCCACTTCTCAAAAAATCTTCTCTATATAGTGTCTGTTTATAAATTTTGAAATCTTAATTAACCTTAAACTTTGAATGTAATTGTAACATTTGTTTCTCTCGTATACAATTAACGAAAAGTCATTATAAAAGGAGACTAAATAAAAGTGTTTCTTACATTAGTTTACCCGGTAATATAAATAAAAGTTAGCATAATATGGAAACTAAAAGTTCCCAGGGACGGGATGTGAATGACGCATAAATCAAGATAACCTAGCCAGCTTTATAATTGCATTCAAACAAAAGTTAGGCGAGTCGCTAAAACTGAAAGAGTCGCAGCAAATTTAAAACACCAAAATGTGGAGAGCTGTCAAGTTTAATTACTCACAGCTGGCTGATAAACTCAAAATGCAGAGGAAGTTACAGTAAGGTTGGGATTTTCAAAATTTGGTGCACACAACGGCTAACGGCGAAATCCTAAAAGAAATGTAAGTAAAGTATTATTATATTTGAAAACTATAGCTAATTCTTTTACAAAATGATTCAGTTTATATGAAAGACATAATATCTTACATTGTATATCATGACGAGAAATGAAATAGATAAGAAAATTTCAGTATATTTGGTAAGGTGTGTTTAATGGTAAATTCTTTAGTATTTAAACAGGGTTAAATGCATCATGAGTTAATCAAAAAAATAAATATTTCATCAATTTTCAAAGATATTAATATATTCACTTTTCTTAACAGCTATATATTGTTCTTGGACGGGGAAATGTGCTGTGTCAGTGTGCATTAATTTGCAGAACTTCATACTGGTTCATTGATGACAATGAAGAAGGAGGAAGAAAATGGGAAAGAAAGTGAATATGTGAAAAACAATTGCAATCCGAACAAGACTAAAGAAGGACGTTTCAAATGCTCTTGGATTATACTATTTGTGTCTTTAAACAATATTTTACTGAAAAGAGGGATTGATAAAAATTGAAATTCAAATATTGCCAAGTTGTGTTGTGAACTTTAAGCTCCTTTATATTCTATAGTTTTGGGATTTTACAAGTTTTTGTGAACAAAGGGATGGTTCTGGAATTGATGTAATGTTGTTTGAAAGAAGATTGTGTTTGAAATTGAAATTTCAACTCCCTCATTATATTAAACGTTTTAGATTTGACTGTGTGCTAAATCCAGTCAATCGTAGAAGCAAGTGATGCAGAGGAAGTGTGGAGTATAAATCGACATCTTGAATACATTTTAAGGCAGAAACGTGAAAGCAAGACGTATTATTATTTATTTTTAAACTCTGTAAGCTTTGGCAAATGTTTTTGTTTAATTATTGTTATAATATTGAAGCAAACTTAACAGAATTTGTTAGAAACTAACAAATAAATTGTACAGTTTATCACTTTTTTCTTTTGCCTCATTGTCAACATTAGCTAGTTATTTATTTTTGTCAAGATGGCTTAATTTTGAATGGAAATCATTATTTATATAGGATAGGTTGGGCCTCTGTTGGACCTACATTGAAAAAAGAAAATTTTCCGTAAAATAATAATGGACCATTGTTTGACCAACACAGGTACCGGACACTGGACCCCAATTGAGCCACCGATGGTATGTTGGTGAACGGACGTTGGGCCATTGTTGGGCCAACACAAAAAGTACGTTGGGCCAATGTTGGGCCTTTGTTGATAAAATCACTGCTGGTAATTGACGTTGGGCCAATGTTGGGCCAACGTTGACCAAATGCTGTAATAAAATAGGCTAACGTTGTGCCAACGTTGGGCCAACGTAGGGCCGATGAGCAAACTTGCATTGGGCCAACGTTAGGTAGCCAACGTTGGACCAACGCAGTCAACAACTGTGCGCCAACGTTGGCCCAACGTAGTCATGCTATCTGGGTAGTTACTAGGCCTCAGGTGAGCATTGTGACCCATGAGCCTATTGTTTTATTTTTTCTAATTACTTAGTTTAACGCTGAGTCGGCAATATTTCAGCCATATTTCGTGGGCTGAAGAAACGGGTGTGTCATAGTTATGTGACAACAGAGACATATATATTATATGTCTCAAAGAAAGCTCAAAGGGAAACAAATACACATACGCATACGTGTACTGACTATATAAAAAAAAACTGTATAGCATTTAGGCCTAGATGAATCCTTATAAGTTCAAAATTTCAGTAAATAAATCTACGAAAAATACTGTTAATCATGGAATGCATAAAAAAGTACATTATACATAATAGTAACTGACTGACTGTAACTATATTTACCCTTATCGCTTTTTCGGAATACTTCTATGGGAAGAAATTAGAGGACTTCCGATTGAGCGCTATAGCAACTATAAAGCAAGATGGCGACTGCAAACAACAGTTAGCAAAAACCGTTGCAAAGAAATCGGAAATAATAATTTAAAGTAAAGGTAAATAGAAGCTAAATATATATATACAATTTTACTGTCACTTACCTCAACTTTAAAATAGAAAAATATGGCAAAGGATAGTTAATTCTTAATAAACTTGCAGAGCCGCCGTTTTTCACATGTGTTGGATGTGTAAAATTGCAGTACAGTATTCTTTGTATTTATATTTTTTAATTCAAATCTTGTGATATAGAAAAAAAGGAGCTAAAAAAGGAGCTCAAGATGCCTCTGGGACCATTTGGGGAGGTGGTGGGTACCACCGGGACACTAGAGGCCCTTGGTCCAGATGCAAGTAATTACAAAAGCAAAGTTATTGCTCCCAGAAACCCCAAACTTCTGAAAGATGATGAAGAAGGACACAAGGTAAAGGAGATGTCTAACTTTTAAACAATTGAACAAAAATTTATAAAATGAACATTACTTGATTTGTACAATGCACATTCTCTAAAAAACAAACTGTAATAACTCTTTTTTAATGTTAAACTTTCTCCACATAAACATAAATTTTCCATTACTGATTCAAGATTACTAGATTTATCTTAATTTCAGATGACACCCAGTAAATTTCTGTTTGATATGCAAATGAACACCGAGCAAAAATTAGCCAACACACATATCATGAGAATTCCCAAGAAAATAGAGCTGCTGGATATGGCTGACACAAGCCTTCAGAAGGTATTTTGTCTTTTAACATGTAATTACATGGTTCATAGTACCTCACCAAACATTTACTGGCAATACTGTTAAGTTTTAATATTTTTAAGGAATAAATAATTTTACATATCTTACCTGCTTACTGCTTATCAGTTCATATCTTCCTACAGCTTTATTGCAGCAGATCTTGTTTTTTAAATTCAGTAAATGTATATTTCATGCATGCATTATCATTCATGCTAAACATTTTAATTAAACGTCATGTTTTTGTCATTGAATATTTTATTTTCTTTTACAACATACAAGTACTTTTTAAGTATGCTGGTAGTGATGCATGTGCAAGCTTACATATCTGTATAAAATTCACATTTTGTTGCAGCCAAACATTGGAAGTTTAAGTTTTTTGAGCTGGGTAAACTGTTTTCTTTTTTGATATTATTTATATACATTTGTTTTCTTTTGAATGTTTATAATGCAAAATTTTTCTTTGAAGAATTGTTTATTGTTACTTTAAAGAAAATGATGCATACCAAAAAATCATCATTGCATTCTATTGTGTTTTAAAACTTTATCAAACTTTTTGCAGACTATTGAAGTAAGAATCTATGGTTATCAATTATAAATATTGTCATTCAGTAAACTTTTTATTTTCAGTTTGAATGTTGCTTGAATCATTCTATTTGTAAAATAGTTAAACACACTATGTTGAAACTACACTTTCAATGGTTTATGTTTGTGGAAAATACATTTAAAAATTCAGAAGGTGTTTTCTATTGAGAATTTCATTCAACCTTTAATACTAATTTTTAAAAATTGATTCTTTCCCTAATTTATTTTCTTTATTTTCTTTCTTTAGTTTTCACAAGTCAATATTGATGAACCAATGTTTCAACCATTTCCATCTGAGATTTACTTTCAAAACTTTGAGCCTTATGAGGTTTATGAAGTACCATTGATCCTGAGAAATAATGACAAGGTAAGATTGAATTGAACTCCAAGTCAGTTTCTGTAGCCTGTTGAACTAACACCACTAGAAAGAGAAAAAGCAAAAAAAAAATGTTGATGCATGTATTATCATTTATACATGAACCATAGAGTATCTACATGTATATTAAATTATTACCTTTGCAGGAATTCCTCTTTTAAAAACTTTGGTCATATGGCAATATTTTATTTAAGGAATAACTGTCTTATTTTTTGATTTCATGATGTGATCAATCGATTGGTTTGCCGTGATAATTTGTATAAACGCCGAAGGCCAATCACGCAAGCCAATCGATTGATCATCTTCATGAAATCGAAAAATCTGACAGTTATTCTTTATATTTACATGCTCTTGATTCGCCCAATCCACATGCTACAAGCCCTGCTTCTGTCTAGCTATTTGTCCCGCACGGCACATGATTTTTTTAACAGCGCTTATTGATGAACCAGTACATTCATATAGAAATAAAGTACATTAACTATTTGTAATTTTATCTCAGACAAAGACATTGGAAATGTAAATATTTGTAATTAGTTGTTCTTTCAAACTGTTTATGCTCTGACTATGTAGGTGCCAAGACTTGTAAAGGTGACCCAGGCTGACTCTCCATACTTTGAAATTATCAGTCCACACGATGTGGGTCACAAAGTGGGACCAGGACTCCCTACAACATTCAAACTACAGTTCCGTCCTGAGGAGAAAAAGGTCAGATACAGGAAATCTGGACTCCATAATCAAACTTACTGAGTGTCATGTTATAAATAATAATAACACTAGAAATAATTCAGTAGTATAAAACATATAGTTACTATGTCAAGTAGCAGCAGATTTTCATAAGTGTTTATTTGTTGTAGGATTACAATCATGAACTTGTGTGCATCACTGAACGTGAGAAGTTTATAGTGCCAGTACGTGCAATTGGAGCCAGGGCCATTTTAGACTTTCCTGACAACATTCATTTCCCAGCAGGCCCTGTGAAGAACACACATTCCAGAACTCTTCTGGTCAGAAATGTGGGCAACAGCGAGGCAAAGTTCACACTGACCGCTGAACCGTTAGTTCCTTACAAGTTCATCATAATTCATCTTGTTGTTTGGTCTCATTGATTGCATTGCAAAGCAGAGTACAGAGTATATTTATCTCTTCTCTGAATGCCTTCAAAAATAGATTCTTAAACAATTTCATACCTACTTTAATTCAATAATGCAAAATTGACTTTCCATCTTTGATTTTACAGGCCGTTCAGTGTAACTCCTGAGATAGGAACTTTAGCAGTGCAGGACAGTATGCAGGTTACAGTAGAATTCACACCCCAAAAAGTGGGGGACTACAACTCAGATCTTGTCCTTCATTATGATACAGGTATGTTGTATGGTCAGTTTATCAAAATAATTATAATTAAATTGTTAAATTGCCTGGACCTAAAGCTCGCAGATAGAAGTTTTTGCCTGAATGGTGAGAATGGTTTCCATTCTACCCCTTTTATATTTTAGAGATATGCATGTCTTGAGATCTTTGAGGGAAACATTGTATAAAATCTTCCTTACTCTTGATTAGGTGAGGATGTGTTGATTTCACTGTATGGAGGTGCACAGGATGCTAACGTACGATTGGACAAAAACTCAATCAGGATAGAAAACACCTACATCTCCATGGCCAATCAAAGGACAGTGACCATTCACAACCGCTCAGACATTATAGCACACTTCAGGTGGACACAGTTTGCCACAAAGGAAGAGGAGGACCAACAAAAGATGTCGTATGTATACTCACCGTACTCTATCAATAATCTTACTAATCTCATGTGTTTTTACTAAATTATAAAACTATAACCCTGGAAAAAAATTGGCTTTCAATGTCACAATTTCCTCACATTCTGTTTGTGCTACAAGTAATCCCACAAGATTTCTTTCTTCAGCATGACATCCAGACTATCCCTGGAGGAGAGACAAGACTCCAATAAATTCCTGGAGGAGTGTGTCCAGGACCCCACACTGAGGGACAAGCTGTCCATCCTCAACAGGACCTTCCAAAACAGGAGGAAGGTAGGGGGCATACAATAAAAAAAAGCTTATTAAATGTAATGTTAGAAATATACTAACCAGAAGTAACGTTTCTACTGGTTATCAGTGATTTTGGCCTTCTAACATGATAATTATTGCAGCAGATTCATACTTATAGACAATAATGAATGATTTAAGTTGAATGTATGCAACATTAAAGACATCGAATCATAGTATTCTATCAAGATATGGATATCACACAAAGTTCATTTTACTTCATTAAATTAAACAAAGATAGCATAATATTGATTGCTCATCTTATCTTTATAACATTGTTGCAAGCAACTTATTAGTTCAGAGTTCTCTAAGTGAAAGCTTGATTTGAAAGATGTTAATCTTTATCATTAATCATGGATTATTCCTGTATTTGACAGCTGGTGGAGAATGACAAGATGTTGTTTAATGATGACGTCATACAGATAGAACCAGTGGAGGGCGACGTGTGGCCTAACTCCAGCTTTGAGGTCAGTGTCATCTTCAAACCGCGGGAGGCGGAGACCTGCATGAAGACAGCTTTTTGTGACATCACAGGCAGAGAGAGCAGACTTCCTCTTCGTATCCGTGGTGATGGAATAGGACCAAACGTGCAGTTCTCTTATGAAACTCTAGACATGGGAAATATTTTTATTGGATCCAAGCATTATTACGAGATCATTTTAATAAACAAGGGTGATATCGATGCCATCTACAGTGTGATGCCCACAAAGACTATTTTTGGACCCTGCTTCAGTTTTAACCCTGCTGAGGGTATTGTGATGCCGGGGGGACACCAGGCCATTCAGATCTCATTCTCCAGTCCCTATCTTGGGGATTTCTTGGAGGAATTCTCTTTCCAAGTTGATGGACAACCCCAGCAGCTCAAAGTGTCTTTCACGTATGTATTGATTCATCTCACCATTTCTTCCTTTATATTATATGCTTCTGGTTCTTTTTCATTATTATTCATAATTTCTTTTTTCTTAATTTAGTGGATCTGTCATAGGACCAACTTTCCAGTTTGATGTACCAAAAATCAAGTTTGGAACCATTTCCTATGGTAAGTGTAGTTTGAGTGACATGAGTAAATCTTTATCAGCTGATTGAGAATATGATTCTCTGACATAAAATTTTTAAATCTCTCCCAGGATTTCTGAACACTCAGACTTGCAAGCTTCAAAACACTTCCTTGGTCCCCATGAAATTCCACCTGAGAGTCCCTGGGGATGGAACAATCCCTAGCGTCTGTTGTACCGATGACCTAGACAACAACTCTACAGACAGCAGCACCCCAGCTCCTCCTCCCGGGGCTGGGCCACCCAGGGAATTTGAGATCGTTCCCAGCTCAGGGACCCTGCAGCCTCAGAGTGAACACAAGATCACAGTGAAGTTAATCTCCAACACGATCAAGAAGTACGAGATGAACCTGGTGGTGGACGTGGAAAACGTGGGAGAGGATGTGTTGTCTCTTCCCATTAGTGCCAAGTAAGCCCATTTATAGGCTAAAAAAGAGTTGATTTGATAAACATATAAAATCATTTCTTTCAATGTGTTTTTAGCTAGACACTTTAATATCAAATTTACATGGACATTGGAGTCAATTTTTATGATTATATTCCAGATGTGTAGTGCCACCAGTGACGGTTCTGAGTCCTATTTTGGATTATGGTCGATGTTTTCTGCGTCATCCATACGAACACTCTGTAAAGCTTCACAATGACTCAGACTTGCCGGCTAAATATGAACTTCTGCCACAGCAAATAAATGAGGATACACCCATACTGTACAGTAGTCCCAGATCAAAGGTTTGTTATTTTTTTTAGGAATTCAACAGGCTTTATAGCATAGAGAAGTTATATTTATCTGTATACACATTTCTATATCTGTATTCTGATATATTCACAGTGAATGATTTTAAGATACCTGTGTTTCTGTGTTATTATTAGGGCATTGTGGAGCCCCACTCCCTGTGTGATGTCCCCCTCCTGATTGAGGCC
Source organism: Saccostrea cuccullata (assembly GCF_032062105.1). Classification (NCBI taxonomy): domain Eukaryota; kingdom Metazoa; phylum Mollusca; class Bivalvia; order Ostreida; family Ostreidae; genus Saccostrea; species Saccostrea cuccullata. The sequence continues at coordinate 386,586 of NW_026936117.1, read as the reverse complement.
CAGATGCTGGAGGAACAAGACATAGTAGCCTACTTCTCCATCTTTGGCAGTCCAGACCCTCCTCTGGTAAGAAATTTGCTTGACTGAGTTTTATTGTATTATGATTTTAAATAATTTCATATTTTCTATGTTAGTTTTGAATTCACATCTGATTCATTAAAGACACTATTCTGATATAGGTTTGCTTCATCTGAAGTTTTAAAATTCGCTACATCTAACAAGACCTTTAAAATAAAATAAAAAAAATATTGATTGTTTAAAGTAGATTTTTTATTTCTGAATAAAAATATTTATTACTGACATTTTTCTTTGTAAAGGGAGTACATATATCCTGTATTGGTGAGGGTCCAGTTGTACATATCACCCCCAATGAGTTGGACTGGGGGGTAGTGCCAGTCCTGACCAACATTCCTAAGATCATCACCCTCTCTAACGAGTCCCTCATACCAGCTCGCTTCACTGCCAACATGGTAAGTAAAACATTCTGAGATTTTGTTGTGAAGCTTAGCTATCCATTATATATAGAGACAGTTTTTGTATTTTTAATAGTGTTTTTGATGGTGAATGTTGTATCTCTGGTTCTAAATGAGTGATTTGATACGTAGGTGCGACCCCGCTCAGCCTTCAGTGTAGACCCTGTGGAGGGTGAAATCCCCGCTGAGAAGTCCCTGGACATTAAGGTCATTGCACACCTTGACGATGCCGTCCGCTTCCAGGATAAACTTCAGCTCAGTTTCCTGGAGAGCCAGGTCCGCTATATTCCTCTGACTGGTTATGGTCAGGGCACCACCATTGTGTCGGATCCACCCCTCACACCTCAGCTTAACCTAGGACCCAACTTCAGGTAATTTTCAGATCAACAGGTTACATCTAACCTACTGAAGAGATGAACATAGACTATTAGAATTGTAGGGAAATCTATTATTTTCATTCTCTTATTTTCGTAACAGTAATCGTCCTCTGAAGAAGTCATTCAAACTGACCAACAAAGGGAGACGACACCAGCAGCTTGTCTGGAGTATGGATGGCTTTGGTCCCGTGGGTAAGGCACGTAAAGACCTAGCTGCCTACAACCCACTGGACATGAAATACAGGGTACGGTTTCTTTAATTCCAAATATTTGTCATCAGTAATCTGACTTTCTGTCTTTTGGTACATAAATCTGGAAATGCTATAACAAGTTTTGTTTGCTTTTTTTTAAAGAATGTGCCACCCCCACCCCAGCCTCCAAAGCCAATATTCAGCCTCAACCCTAACAGATTTGATCTTCCACCGGGAGCCAGCTTTGAGATGTTCATTGAGGGATTTGTAGAAAGGTGCATTGTCTTTTTAATTTGTCACAAATATGAATGAGATAATTTTGTTAGACTTCATTTTAATGTTAAAATTTTAGCTATTATAAGAGTCTTTGGGTTTTATTTAGCCCCCAGTTTGTGAGGGAGCGCATGCTGTGTCATGCTATCATTGGCAGACAGGTGTGATAAGGAGCTGATCATGTTTAGTGAATGTTACATTTAAGCTGTATGAGACCTCTTTTTAATTTGAGTTTGATGAATGATTTAGCAAGTTTCTAAAATCTGACTACTGTATAGGGGGAAAATAACTCCAACCATATTCACGGTGTTAATAAATCTTCAGGTGTAATTTTTCAATAATCTCCATGTTTTATTTGGAAATTTGAGAATAGTGCTGTACATAATCATTTCAGTAATTACGAGTAGTACTTGACTTTTGATAACTGCACTTGTTTTTATTAATTGTCAATTATTTATTAAATCTAATTATTTTATATAAACCGAGACAGCGTTGTTAGTGAAATAAAGACCTCCTTTTTATATACATTCAGTACCAATTGATGAATGATTTAGCAAGTTTACAACCCGTGAAATCAATCCCCTATACAGTACTTTAAGAAGAAATGAAAATCTTTGTTACAGAAACCTCATGACACTCTGAGTAAGATGGTCAGAGATCTGAAGATGATGAACGTGTCTACACTGCCACTGACCACTGGTCTCAAGTTACAGAAGCCATTCCAGATCATACTGGACGACGAATCTAGGGTGTCTGAAACGGTCAGTACTGAAGCTAAGAGTCAAATTTTTTCTTCCATAAAACTGATTTGTAAGCTCTTGACATTGTAGCTGATTATATACTTCTGATATAACAGGAAATCCATTTGGCTGTTGGGAAGGAGTACACTTTGAGAATTGAGTTTGACCCAGCCTACAAGGATGACCTTCATATTCGGACCATTGATGAAGTCCTACACATCGCATACAAAGAGCATCCCCACATTGTAAGGGACTCAAAGATAAAAGAACAAACTCTAGCACTGTTTTTAAATATAAAATATCTTTACTGAGTTTTACATTCATTTTTTAACATATGTTGATTTTATTTGTCAGTTTTTAATGATTTCCTTTATTTATGACCAGGACTACATTGCTCTGCGTGGAGAAGTCTATTTCCCTAATCTAGAGTTTGAGAAGACCGTGGTAGACTTTGGTTGTATCCTGAATGACACAGAGGTCACGAGGTACATAAACATTACCAACAACAGCCCAATGGAGGTCAAATACAGATGGTGCTTCCTGATCGGAGATGAACCCTGTACTGTCATCAATCGCCCGCCACCCAGAAAACCGACAGTCAAACTGGAGGAGGTGGTGGAAGAAGAGGAGGAGCCAGAGGAAGAGGCTGAGAAGGTAGAAGTGGTGATCGAGGAGGAAGAGCCAGAGAAGGTTGAAGAGGAGGAAAAGGCTGAAGTGGAACCCACCAAGGTGTGTACAGGGAAAACAAGGGTGTGTACAGGGAAAACAAGGGGGTGTAAAGGGGAAATAAGAGGGTGTAAAGGAGAAATAAGGGGGTGTACAGGGAAAGCAAGGGGGTGTACGGGGGAAATAAGGGGTGTACAGGGAAAACAAGGGGTGTACAGGGGAAACAAAGAATTCTATTAAGTAATAAGGAAATTTTAAATGTAAAAAACACTCATCTATTTACGACAGAAGATACAAAGGATATTGGAAAAAAACTTTCAAAAAATCTAGGTTACTAGAATTAAAAATTATCTTTTATCGCTGGTTCAGTTGCTGTGTACTGGTATTTGTAGGAGAATATTATTAGATTAATTGTGATTATGGTAAGTTCAAAGTTATACATAGATTTACATGATTGGGATCAGTGTCATGGTTTATTTGTTTATTAAGGTTCTTATAATGTTTTTGCATGCAACAACAATTCTTATGTAATGGATATATGCCGAATACTGTTCTATATGTAAAATTATCAGACTGTAGAAAACTGTCTGATAAATAGAGAATATTACATACTAAAATCCATATCATATGTCATATCAGCCCGAGTGGCCCGATATCAGCCCGAGGGCCGGAGGCCCGAGGGCTGATATGGGGTCCGAGGTGTGTGACATATGATATGGATTTTAGTATGTAGTATTCTATTTATCATATATTTAAAACACGTAATATGCAAGTTCATATATGGTCATTGATGAATATTTCGTGCTTGTTTGTGACATTTCTCTTTAAAATTTAATAAAGCCTATTTTAGGTAACTGAAAAAAAATAAGACCATAAATGTCATTAGAGAAAGATTTATTATGAATATTAAAATAAAATCAAGTAAATTGACTTTTAAACGTTATACAAACGTTACTTCCGGTTTAATATGGATCACAGGTGATATGGATTTTCGTAAAAGATATGGGGTATTGTGACATCACCCGTATCACACCGTGCAGAATCGGTGTATTTACTACTAAGTATATGATAATTATACATATAGAATAGTATGAGGCGTATATCTTACTTAAAACATTGCCATTTAAATGTCCAAAAGTTACCTGGAGGAGTCCGATAATAACACAATGAGAGTTTAGGCATCCATTGTTTTCTACCCGTCTGATAAGTTGATAAAAGAGATGAGATAGTAAAAAAGTGAGTGAACTTTTGTTTCATTTCATTCATTCAATGGCAGTTTCAGGACAGGGGTCTGGTGGTGAAAGATTTTTTTGGGGGGGGGGGGGGGGGGACATTTTATTTATGATGTGCATAAGTTGACATTGATACTGACATAATTTTGGGTGATATTATAACCATCAGCATGGAAAGTAAAAAATGTGGATTTTTACCCTGCAGTCTTAGTTTAGATAATGGAAATATTCTCAGGTTTTAAAAGTGTGGCCATCGGGGAACAAACATAAAATAAGGAGACTTGCAGACTCTTTCACAGAAATGGATTTAAATTCGCTTATTCAAAGTGCTGTATCAGAAATTCTTTTAAAGAGTCAGTGGAAAGTATTAATGTTGTGGAATGTTTAAACTCGGATTTTTTTTTTCTCATGGATTTGCTATTTTGTAGCCATTTAAATTCCTTGCGTTTGCTTTCCCTGAATTTTTCCCATTTTTATTGTTTATCAATTTCAATGTTCATTGCCGTCCGATAATATATTATCAGACTGGTAATTATTGTTATCGGACGGCTACAGGTAAATTTTTAGACTGCAAGAACAAAGGCATCACGTCACAGCAATGTTTTAAATATTTTTATTAGTATTTTATTGCATGATAAGTTGATAACCATTAATTATATCAACAATCAAGGTTGTGGTGATCTATCAAAGCCAAAATGAAGTTAGTTTCTTTTTGTTTTTTTGTTTTAATGTTGTTGTTTTTTTTTATTTTCCTGTCAGTTCCTGATTGGGGCCATCAGAAATCATGAAAATGTTAAGATTTTATACAAGAATTGATTAAGTATATTTAAGATACATGTACATGTATATGAAAAATATTTCCCTGCATTGATGAAAACAATAGATAACATATCCCTAAGAATTAGAACATGTCAGAATCCTGGGGTTGACTTTAATTTTGCTCTAAATATTAGGAGGAAGAATCCAATGTTGAGCTGACAGAACCAAGTGAAGAAGTCATCAAGAAGCCTGAGGAAGAAGAGGAGGATAATAAGCTGATTGACGAGCAGACAGCGAGCCCTCGAGCGGAGAGTCCCGCTCAGGAGGATCAGGTCGAGAAGGGTCAGCTAGAACAGGTAAACAGCTAGGGGAGTTAACTCTCTCTCTCTCTCTCTCTGACAAACAGGTTAACAGAAACACCCCCCCCCCCCCCTTCTCATTTAGAGAGGTTAAGAAAACTTTGTCACTGATGGTGAAAGCCTTGATTTTCAGCTCCACAAATAAATAGTGACACAATGAAGATAAGCTATTTTTATATTGATCGTATTGTTACAGGAGGGTATGCCAGAACACGGAGTGGAGAAGGACCGGGCCGATGACCTGCGGATCAGTATCGCGTCAATGAAGGAGGCTCCAGTCGAGGATGACCCGCTGAAGAGTAACCGGGCACTGAGTCGGCTACTGGAACAGGAGCGGGAGGAGTTGTCTCCCATTGGTATTGAAGAGGTAGACATTGATACTCACATTGAAGGGAAATCCAAAAATTATTCATACCATTCATTTACTTTGTGAATGATGAAAGATCTTGCCTGAAATATTTGTCAACTACCAAGCATAATGTATAATCTTTTAGAAGGTAGAAAACTAAATTTACAGTGGTTTAATTTTTTTACATTCTTTTATTTTTGTAATAGGTATTTGACATTTTGCCTCTGTATGGAACACTGATGCCTGGAGACACAGAGCAAGTGACCATGACCTTTTATGGTCATGCTGACATTTGGGGTCAGGCCAAGGCCATTTGTGAGGTTGAGGGAGGTCCTACCTATGAGATTATTCTGAAGGGAGAGGCTTCACTTGTCGAATACAAGTTTGATACAAAAGAGATTGATTATGGAATGCAGGTAGGAAATGTTTACAACACTGAAATCATTACAAGAGTTAAACACCTTTCTGAATTGTTAATTCTGTATTACTTGTTTTAGATGTGTGACTATGATTATTTATAGAGTTATGTATCAATTGTAGATGTATGACCATGTGTGCACTGCTGAGATAACTCTGGTTAACCTGGGAAAAGTTGGTTTTGAATTCACTGGAGTTGGCATGGATCCAGCCCAAGCCAAGAAGCCTAAGCCAGGTGTCACTATAATGGTACCCCACACTGTAAGTTCTGTATTACCACAAACCAGGTCTCAAGGTCACAAAAATGTCTACATGTCAGTCATTTGTAAGATACAGTTTGACAGTTCTATAGATAAAAACTACAAATTTGTAATATAGTGATAGCAACAAAAATTTCTTTTTTGTCTAGTTTAATTTCTATACCATTTAAACACAAAACTTATAATCAACATTTAATCATTAACAGTTTTTTATAATTATTACAAAATACATGTGTCTCATTAAAAATTTTAATTTGAAATTTCTTGATCAGATGTCCACATAATTTTTATGAAATTCATGCATTTAATGATTTATTAGCCTTTTTGATGGGCTTCTTTTAGAATCCAATATATCGCATATCACTTTAAAAAATATTGATGGCAGTTTTTTGCTTAAAGTACAAAAAGTCTTCTTAAAAAACAAGAATTTTGAATTGTGAAAATGTAAAACTGAGCCCTTCTTTGACAGGGTTACATTGAGCCCCTGAGTCAACAGAAGCTGACTGTTAAATACCTGCCTGGAGTTCCTGAAGATTTCTCCAAGAGTTTCACAATCCAGGTCGCTCATTTTGAACCAGATGAAATAAAGATCCATGGATCTGGAGTGTTTCCCCGGATTTCCCTGGATCTGCCCAGAAGTAATGACCCCGAGGGTTACTACCAGGAACTGGAAACTTCTGCCAGAGAAAACCTCGCCAAGACGGGTAGAAAGGTCACCAAGGCGATGGAGCGGCCAGGAAGTGGTCTGGCCACACACCCCCACAGACAGGATCATATGCAGGTCAGTTGTTCAAGAATGTCAAGATATTCATACAATAAGTCAAACTACCATACAATAAGTCAAAAAAGGCAGCGTAGACAATTTCTGTAATAGTATATTAGCAGTTCTGATGATTATTTGTATTACAGGGCGAGATGTCGACACAGCCTCAGGAACTGGAGGTACAGATGGAGGTTGAACGTCTTGCTGTTCAGCAGTTTGCTCTAGATCAGCAGGCGCAGGTACTGGCCTGCCCGGATCTGTACGACGTCACACCTCCAGACAGCAATGAGAGCCGCGAAACCAGCGACTCTAAGGCCCCAAAGAAAAAGAAAGTCAAGTATGTCACTTCTGTCAACTGTATTTCATACTGTACTTCATGCTGATAAAAATCACAATCCCTGTCATCATAAAAAAATATCTATGATTAAATGTGTGTTTTCATTTTTTTATATATCCTCTGATTATTGGTCCTTTAGGAAATCCTTGTCCTTTTCCTCTAACGGTACACCAAAGTGAGTCATAACTGATTCCAGTTTTACTTTTTTTCATTATGTTTTGCATGTGTTCAAAATTTTGAAATTTTATTTTCATTTTATTGTTTCATTTTAATTATTTAGTTTCTTATTTTTTTTAATTTATTTATCTTTTTTTTGTTATGAATAGATTTAATTGTTCTATTCACATTAAATGCATGTTATTATCAATTACTGTACACAGGGTTATTTTCCCCCATGTTGTTTTCGCCCTTTTACACTTGCTTACAAATTTGCCTCATTTTAAATTCGCCCAGTCCCAGTTCTGTTTAAGAATTTATGCTTTTAAATTCGCCCTCTTCTGACAAGGGCAAAAGGGACAAAAATAAAAACAGGGGCAAAAATTTCACTGTATACAGTATATTTATGCACATATTTATTTATTGTGCATTTTGACTTCATGGATGAGAAATTATGTTTCTGCACATATTTATTCATTGTGCATTTTGACTTCATAGAAATAGCAAGTCTTTGGTTTATTTGAGTTTTCTTCAGCTTATGAATTTTCAAGTAGATGCAAATATTGCTAGAATGATTTTTCAGTAATTTATGACCTTAAATTTTAAGTTATAATTATGGATTTTTTTATGAAAATGATACAGTTTGCCCAATGAGGTACTGTTAATAATTTAGTAATTGGAAGATTTTCTCCAACATCGAAAATTAAGTTCTGCTTAATTAATTATTAAAGACAACTAACTGATTATACTGAGGATTCTCATAAATTTATCTCTAGGAAATGATGTTGTCTGAAACAGATCAGAACAAGAGATTAAGGTGTTCATAATCATAAAGTGCTTTGTTTCTCTCCTTTTCTTGTGGGGTTACATTTAAGTTATAGAAATACAGAAGCTTAGATTGGCAGCTGCTCTATAACCTGACTTCCTCTCTTTCAGACCCAGACTGCCTGAGTATATTTTAGACTTTGGTCACCGTGTCTTGGGAACAGTGTGTACACACATCATCAGGGCCACCAACACTGGGGTGTTTCCAGTCTCGTTCCAGGTGGAGCGTGACGACGTACATCGCTATGGATTCCACGTGGAGCTGGATCGGGTCCGGAATCTGCCCGGAGCCCCGGATCACGAGACTGTGGACTTTGTTGTTAGTTTTGATCCCCGGGGAGCCAACCTGCCCCTGGGACCAATAGAGACCGTAGTACCCATTAATGTAAGTGAAAAGATGTTTACATAATCTTTCATTAATTGAACTTTAAAAAAGAAGAGAGATGAAAAATTTCTATCAATGAAAATATTTATAGTGCAACTGAAAATAATGAACACAGGAAAAATAGTCCTATGATGAGTTGAAAACTTAATTATTTTTTCTTTGAATTTTGATGTAGATTTTGAATGGCCCAGTCATTCAGTTGAAACTGAAGGCTAATGTGACAATGCCAGACATGGAAATATCGGATGATTCCCTGGACTTTGGTGAAGTGAAATGTGGAGAATGTAAAGTAATCACAGTCCAGCTCTACAACCAACAGCAGGTCAAATGTGAGTGGAACTCGCTGCCCTCAGAGAAAGAGCTCAGGAAGGTGAGGTCAAAACTGCATGGTCACAGAAACCTAACAAAAAGTGTTATAAATGTCAGGGTCATAAATTATAAGGGATAAACCTTTGCTTTTACAAATTGCTTTCAATTTTATTTTCAGGCTGAGAAGCATGTTCCAATGCATCTGCGGAGGAAACAAAAAGACAAAGATAAAACAAAGCCTCGTCATTTTGAAATCATGCCTCCTACTGGTGTTCTGATGCCAGGACAAAGAATTAACGTCCAAGTCAAGTTCATGCCCACTGAAGAGGTAACACATACTCTTTCATTTTCAGAAGATAAATAACCAGGAAATTTATTGATAAATTTGATTTTTTCTAAACATTTTATTTTTAGCTCACCTCAACGAAGTTGGGGGAGCTTATGTAATACCCTCGACGTCGGCGTCCCAGGTTAAGGATAAGTTTTTTGGAGCAGTTTTCTGTTTACGTACATGTACTTCTATGTCCTATATTGATTAGACATGCATGGAAGATGCTTCTAGTGTGTTTCATTGTACCAGTCAAAGTTTCAGATGCTGCAATTTCAGCAAAGGAATGACCAGGTTAATGTTTTTGGAGCAGGTTAACATTTTTGGTGCAGTTTTCGGTGCAGGTCTCATTTCTAAGATACTATGAGCCCTATAATGACTTAACTTGCATGGATGATACATCTAAGGATGCATTCTACCAGGCTTGCTTCGGATGCTGAATCTGAACTACATTTTCTGGTTGAGTGAACAGGTTAAAGTTTTTGGTGCAGGTTTCATTTCCAAGTAACTATAAGCCCTATGTTGACCAAACTTGCATGGATGATACATCTAAGGATGCATACTACCAGGCTTGCTTCGGATGCTGAATCTGACCTACATTTTCCGGTTGAGTGAACAGGTTAAAGTTTTTTGTGCAGGTCTCATTTCTAAGATACTATGAGCCCTATAATGACTTAACTTGCATGGATGATACATCTAAGGATGCATTCTACCAGGCTTGCTTTGGATGCTGAATCTGACCTATATTTTCTGGTTGAGTGAACAGGTTAAAGTTTTTGGTGCAGATTTCATTTCCAAGTAACTATGAGCCTAATAATGACTTAACTTGCGTGGATGATACATATAAGGATGCATACTACCAGGCTTGCTTCTGATGCTGAATGTGACCTACATTTTGTGGATGAGTGAAAATGTTTTTGATTCAGGTTTCATTTCCAAGTAACTATGAGCCCTATATTGAGCAAACTTGCATGGATGATACATCTTAGGATGCACACTAATGGACTTGCTTTGGATGCTGAATTCGACATACATTTTTCAGATGATGGACCAGGTAAATGTTATGGGTGCAGGTCTATTACCAAAAAACTATAAGGCTTATATAACATTGTACAATCCAAATTTGCACAAATGATGCATCAAGGGATGAAAACTCAAATTTGCTTCAGATGCTGGATTTTAATTACATTTTCATGAAGAAGACCTAGTTTAATTTTTTTATATAGGTCTATTTCAAAGTATCAGATCAAAATTGCTTAAATATTTTCATTTTTGGAATGTACACTTTTTGTTGGTTAATTGTGTGACTTTGCCTTACTTAAAGACAACATTCGTTGAGGTGAGCTCTGTAATCTCTGATTACCTATGTTTTTGTTCTTCCAGAAATTTTATGAGCAGAGGATTCCAATCCGAATCTACCAGAGCAGTCAGCGGATTCTCCTGCTGTGTCGAGGTCAGGGGTTAGAACCCAGGCTGGAGTTTGATCGTAACCTTGTGGAATTTGGTCCGATTCTGCCACACAGCAGCGGAGATGAACAGGAAATCATTGTAAAGAATCCCTGTAAATTCCCAATAGAATTCTATAACCTGGAGTTTGACTCAACTTATCTAGAGGAGGAAAAGGTGTCAAGTTGTTTTCTCTCTTATTAGCATAGAAAAACAATGTTCAACCGAAATAGCAATATATTTTTTTCAATGATTTTTTTTTTTTTGGCCAGTTTTGATTGAATATATTATTACAGAGTTTGATGTTTTTTTCAAAATGTAGATTTTACGAATCATGAAAGGATATGATGAATACAACACAATCTTACTGCCTCCAAGAGGCACTGGAGAAAAATTGCCCCCAGAACTGATAGAATTTTATGAAGGTATGCATCTAAATATTGAATAAAAATTTTAGCTACTCATGATATAAAAATGGTCACTGAAAAGATCTATCCAGATGATCTACAGATACGACTGAATTTGATATTATAGAGCAAATGAAGAAGTTGGAGGAATCAGAGCGTGCACGTAAAGAGGCTGAGGAAGCCGCCCTGGCCGCTAAACGTGAGCTGGAGGATCAGACTGGGGAGGGGGAGAGTGAGGAGGGAAAAGAGGAGGACTCTGTCCGCACAGACCTACCCCCAGGGACCAACGACAGCCGTGCAGGGTCCAAGGCAGGGACCGTGGAAGCTCTAGATCTGGAGGATCGTCTGAAGAAAGACGATATGGAGGATGGTAAGATTCTATAAGTTAGCCCATTAACTAAGAAACTCATGTAATATTACACAAATAAATATGTCTTTATATGCTTCCAGTTTTAGCAATAGTAATGGTTTTAAATTGTTATGTGATGTTTTTAGTGGAAGAAACTGCCAGCAGTATTGGAGTGGGAGAATTAGAGATTACCCCAGTTTCTGCTGCCATTGCTAGACATCTAGGTATTGACCTCACCCCTGAGGGTAAAGCTGCCAGGAACAGGAGGGGGCTGGCTATAATAGTCCATGGGGCTCCCATGTCAGGTATAACTGCAAAAATATTATTGTCAGCCTTTGCAGCCTCTCCATTATTCATCTTTGGACATTGTATAATCTATAATCATTATTTTTTCAGGAAAAACAGCTACAGCTATTGCTCTGGCTAAGAAGTATGAGGCGGCCATTTTGACTGTGGATCAGGTGATATTAGATGCCATCTCCAGCGGGAACACATCGGCCGGTCTGCGGGCCCGGGAGATGTGTCAGGAGGCGGCGAGGAAGAGGGCCGAGGAACTGAAACTGATGGAGGGAGAGGAGGCCGAGAAAAAACCAGGGGGACTCAGTGTAGAGCAGCTCACCGCTCACACTCAAGTAACCAGTAAGTCTCATTTTAGTTAATGGTACCAGTACATATAACACTGCCTATGTATCAATGTATTAAAGTCATCAATAAGTCTGATGTTAAGTCAATTTATTCAATAAAGGTAAAGTCACATAAATGTGTGCAAGGTATAAGTATAATAAGAAGTAAAAATAAAAAGGAAGATATTTTATATGATTTAACAGAAAATTGCAAAATGTTCCTGCTTTGGTTGTCACCATGTGTTTTACACATTTTCATTGGCACAGTCCTCTGAAAACTAACCCAGATTTTGCCTGTAACTTTCTCAGTACTTGTTGTTATTGTTATTTGTGGGTCTGGAGGGTCATTTATTAGCTCACCTGAGCCGAAGGCTCAAGTGAGCTTTTCTGATCACATTTTGTCCGGCGTCCGTCTGTCCGTCTGTCTGTCTGTCTGTCTGTCTGTCTGTAAACTTTTCACATTTTCGACTTCTTCTCAAAAACCACAGGGCCAATTTCAACCAAACTTGCCACAAAGCATCCTTGGGTGAAGGGGATTCAAGTTTGTTCAAATGAAGGGCCACGCCCTCATTCAAGGGGAGATAATTTGGAATTAATGAAAATTTGGTGTCATGCTTTAAAAATCTTCTTCTCAAGAACCACTGTGCCAGGAAAGATGAAACCTATGGGGAAACATCCTCAGGTAGTGTAGATTCAAATTTATTCAAATCATGACCCCCGGGGGTAGGGCGGGGCCAAAATGGCCGACCAAAGTTTTACATAGAAATATATAGGAAAATTCTTTAAAAATCTTCTTCTCAAGAATGACAAAGCCATAATTCATCATATTTATATGGAAGCATCCTCAGGTAGTGTAGATTCAAGTTTGTTCAAATCATGACCCCCAGGGGTAGGGCAGGGCCAAAATGGCCGACCAAAGTTTTACATGGAAACATGTAGGAAAATTCTTTAAAAATCTTCTTCTTAAGAATGACAAAGCCATAATTTATCATATTTATATGGAAGCATCCTCAGGTAGTGTAGATTCAAGTTTGTTCAAGTCATGACCCCCAGGGGTAGGGTGGAGCCAAAATGGCCGACCAAAGTTTTACATAGAAATATATAGGAAAATTCTTTAAAAATCTTCTCAAGAATGGCAAAGCCATAATTCATGGAAGCCCTCCGGGGGTAGGGTGGGGCCAAAATGGCCACCCAAAGTTTTACATCTTGATTGAACTATATAGGAAAATTCTTTAAAAATCATCTTCTCCAGAATAGCAAATCCATGATAGGTCATGGGACTACTTTTGGATTCAAACTTTTCAATAATAAAGGAATTTCTACTTTTTCCTAGCCACAGTGCTCAGGTGAGCGATGTGGCCCATGGGCCTCTTGTTTTTTATGGTGTCTTGTAAAATGTATGTGGTTAATAATTCTCAGTATGACTCACACCATGCTGTATCTTTGAGCACATGCCCGGTTAAGTGGACTAACGTCCTGTATTTCACTGATTGAGCACCACTCATTATCCACCACTGATTGAGCACCACTCACTCTTCACAGCGGGCGCCACCACTGTACCTCAGACCACCTCCATCATCTCCAATCGTAAGACTAGCACTGTTTCAGATGTCAAAGGCATGAAGGACAAGCACCATGGAAGTACAGCCGCCGGCAAAACAGGCATCAATACCTCCTCCATAGACGGAGCCACCGGTAGTCAGGTAGGGCTATAATTAGTATACATGTAATGAATTATTATAATATTACTCTTGATGTAATATACTGTATATTAAATCTTTTAAATTGTCTCATTGTCTGTAAGGGATATTTTTAAAAATGTGTCCTTTATTTCCTTATTTTTCATAACACTAAACCTTTCCTTAATAATGATATTTATAACATGTTTTAGTTTTCCATTATTAACAATCATTCTTGTCATTTTAACTCTTGATCATAATTTGATAACTCTTTGAAATCAGTAAATCTGTTCAGAACAAGTGTGCTATATACAGTAGTAAGGTAAACCCCCTGCTTTCAGATGTATAGTCGTGCTCATTACCTATATTCTGTGATGGTAAGATATGAGATTTAATTGACACTGGTAAAGGCTGAGAATTATCATACACACAAGCACACAGACAAAATATATCATACACCTATACAGGGAATGGGCTGCAAATACTGAGGTTCCACAGATACAGGAAATGACTCTGTAAGGGGGAATGACTCCTACTACTCACATCATCTCGGTCCATTACTAACCCTTTTTACTAATCTCTAGCATACCAGTAGTAAGACACTGACCACATTACAGGCGGTTCCGGGTCACGGACACCCACCAGAGAAAGGCGGGGCCGGTCATTGTATGCCCACCAAGGGGGCCCATGCTGAGAAGGTGCTTCTGTTGTGACACACCCCTATGTGTTTTGTCTTCCTTACTGGCACCCAGTCTCCTTTTTGTTGGATATTGTTTTCCAAATTGTCATTTATTTTAATATGTTCCTCCTTTAATTAATGTTGTGCAATCACACGTAGAGTTTTCTTTATTTGTTATATAGGAGAAATATAGGTACCTTTTTTGTAGCATTCTTATATATTTTGCAAAACTTATTATACCATATAATTTGCATTTTTTGTTGATTTATTTATTGATCAAATTTATGAGCAATTTATGAAGCAATGCTTTAATGAACTAACTAATCAGTTATGTTTTGAATATTAAATTGCTACAGTATGAGTTTACGAACTCAAGCCCAGAAAATGAATGTACATGTAATCACCAAACACCTTTGTTATTATTTAAGTAGTCATTAATACTTTGACAAAACATATAAAGAACAAATTGTATCTAATATCTAACAGAAGAGAGAAAATATATACATTGGAATTTATCAATGAGAAAAAAAATATGACATGGTCAGTTACTCCAAAACTAAGCTTTATACTGTAGATCACTAAATTTTTGCGACACCTTATTTTCGCGAGATAGTTATTTACTATTGATTAGCGAGACAAAATTTCACGAATTGTGGTCATTGCTCTACATAATCTTAAGGAATACTATTATATGCGAGAATTAAATTTTCGCGAGCACACTGCCTCGCGTAATTACGCGAAAATAAAGTTCTCGCAAATAAAAAGTGATTTACAGTATTGTTTTTCAATGAAACAATATTATCTAGCCATTTATTCAGCTGTAATAATAATTTTTTCTTTGTAAGAACTTTTCAATTTCGTTAAATAATACTTTTTGTACCTTATTTATGGGACTAGATATAATTAGACTAGAGAAAAACTCTTTGAAAAATTAGTTTTTCTATTTGTTTCCTAAAATGAGGGGAAAAAATGCATAAAATTGGCACAAAATAACCAATAAAAATATGATATTGTCCGTAATGACAGTGAGCACACTTTGAATAGAGTGACAGAGTTAATGTCAGTTTGTAGATTGTAGTGTTGTACACATTTTGTTTCTAGCACTTAGATTTTCAGGATTTCAATGCATATTTAAAGTTTTAAAACTAAACTGACAAGTGGAATTGTTAATCTTATTTATAAAACATCTGCTGTAAAATTAACATAGCCCAACAATTAAATTTGGATGTTGATAGCAATACTTGTATAAACACTGATTAACTGTGGACTAAGGAATGAATTTTCTCCCTTTGTGACCAGGTGCCCAGTAGTCCTCCGCCGTTAGTGGCCCCTATTGCGCGGCGCCTCAGTGTCAGCGCCAGTGTGGCTGGTGAGGAGGGGCTGATGAGCTGCGTACTGCCGGAGGACCTCATCGTGGAAATTCTCTCCGAGAGACTGCAGGTAAATGTACTGAAATATGTCACAGAAAATACAGAAACAAACAACATTGTCCAGAATTTTTCTTTATTGAAGTGTAATCTTTTGAACTATGTGCAATTTCCTTTTTATTTAGTTTATGTAATGGAATTATTAAGAACATTAATTATTTTATTTTTCAGTTAAACGACTGTCACAGAGGTGTGGTTTTTGATGGCCTTGAGAATCTGTTTGCCCAGAATCTGTACATCACAGCCCACTCTATACTGAGGGCGCTGAATAACCGCCGATTTATCTACTTTGTGACGATGAAGCTGGACTACAATGTCCTCAAGGAGCAGGAGAAAAAGGCCGAGGAGGAAAGAGGTGACTGATGCGATAGTGTACTCCACGAAACTCAGATTTAATTTATGCCCGTAATGCCTGTAAAAGGGCAATGAAACCTCATATTAAATGTAGCCTAACTTAGAGACGATTCAATTATTTCAGTGAGACAAGAGAAGCTGAAGGAGGAAGAAGACAGGCAGAGACTGGAGGAGATGTCTGAGGATGAATACGACGCTCTGTCTGACGAGGACAAAGCCGAGGTGGACAGGAAACGACTGGAAATCAAGAAGGAGCGCATCAGAAAGTCAGTATTGTCTTATTTAGTGGGGTAAGGGTTATAGTTTAATGAGTTTGATTATACTTACCAGTGATGTATCAATTACAGGGAAATGGAGGAGAAGATGGAAAGAGAGAGGAAGCAGAGAGAACTGGAGGAAATAGAGAGACAAAGACTAGAGGAGGAAAAGTAAGTCCTTCAACACTACACTACCTCATGTCAAAGGATCATATGAAAATAAAACACAGGAAAAAAAGGTTATTATTAGATCTAAGGATAGGTGTCACTTGATATACTCTTAATTTGATGTTTTGTATTTTATATCACTGTGATCTCAGACACATATAAGGATCACTTTATCTGGACTCTGACTCACTCTTTGGGAAGAATCATATTTTGGCACAAACTGCACTACATTTTCTTAAAACGTGTGATTTTAAGACAATCCCTGATTCATTCAAGTGTTCAAAAGCCAAAGGTGCAGGATTTGACACATGCCTTCCTCAAACACCATTGTCTTAAAATTGTAATTCTTTAGACTGTAGATAAATTAACTGGTTCTGGTAGAACTTTGTCCATTAACGTTTGATATTCTGGTAGAACTTTGTCCGTTAATCTGTGTTGATTATCTGTGGTAGACACCACAAGGGAGGAGGGCATCATGTAGCACAAACTAACGACCAGCAGCAGTAAGCACTCTGTACTAACTCTAGGTGATACTGTGTACTAACGGTATGGTGAACACTTAGTCTTTTAGACTCTTCTGAAAGTGCATTTAACACTAGTTATGTACTAACACTAAGTCTATACTAAAATACAGTGAATAATGGTCTGTAAAATAGTACAGTCAACAGTATGTCTTGAATTGTCTTCATAAGATTATAGTGAACATTTTGTATTAATACTACTGTGAATAGTGATTCCGGTACTAACATTGTAATAATAATCATTAATTCTTTACAAAATGCTATTGTGAACACTATAAGTCTACTCTAACACTAAATTCAGCACTAAGTGTCTACAAATGAGGTGAACACTACAGCCATAGTTGTTTACAGTGAATACTTGGATTGTACATGTATTAACATCAGAGTGTCTGCAGTACCTATGTATTAACTACTGTAAACCAACTTTTATTCGCGTGCGACAAATTTTCGCGAAGTTCGCGACAGCCTCGTCATCGCGAATATTTCTCGCCGCGAACCAGTATTTAAAGTCTCTCTGTCTATATACAACAGACCCCAAAAAGGCCTGATCGCGAAAATTAATCGTCGCTAACTAGTTTACCCATGGTAAATCGCGAAATATAGTCGTCGCGAATAAAAGTTGGTTTACAGTATCATGTCCTTCTTATTCAGTGTAGAATTGTCAGTTTCTGAAGTGTCAGTAAACTGTTGTTGTTGGTTTCTGAGTCTGTTAAGAATTATTACCAGTTTGTCAATGGTGATTTCCTGATGTGTTTTTTTGTTTTGTTCTGTCTTTCAATTTAAATTATTTTACTCTTTTTGATATAGAATTTATATTTGTTTAAGCTTCTCTTATTCAGTATGTAATGAAATAATTAACATGGAACAGAGCTGAGCACAAATGAACAATGAATGCTCCCTTTCAAACATAATAAAAGATATCACATTTTAAAAGTGAAAATGTATATATAGGGCGTTGAAGAAAGGAAAGAAGAAGACAGCTGAAAAGAAAGAAGAGCCGGCAAAGGATGGAAAGAAGGGAACAGCCACAGGGAAGCCACAGAGTGCCATGGACTCCCGTGTACAGGCCTCCCGGGCCGGGGCTAAGGACGGGGAACACGGTAGTAAAACGGGGGCTAACGAACGGCCCGAGTCCCATCAGACTGAGAAAAGCGACACCGCCATGGAAGACAAGTAAGTGATACATAATGATACAAATACATAGATAACAAACACAAATAATTTATAATTTCTAATGGTTTAAAAACGTAATCTTTAATTTTTTGTAGGAAAGCAAAGAAGGGTAAAGATGGTAAGAAGGATGATAAGGGGAAAGAGAAAGCCAAGGAGCTGACAGACCCCCCACAGGAAGAGTTACCTCCCCCTCCCAAGGAATCAGAAATACTGCTCATGCAGAGGTAAACATCAACATTACCAACAGTATTTTAGTTCTTTTCATTAATGTTAAACTCTTATCTTTTTACAATTTCTAGAACATAATTGTGTTCATAATATGTGTTTTCAATAGATTCCGCACATTTGAGCATGCTCAGAAAGATATTATGGAAATGATTGAGTTCTGGGACCGGACCACTCTTAGTCTGAAGAGGCCCCCTACACCATCTGAGAAATCCGAGGATGACGCTGCTCACCACCCTCCATCTGGCAAAAAGGGAAAAGCTGCCAAAGGTCAGGGTCATCTTAAAATTGTTGTTTATGGCTTTGTACTGTTTGATAAAAAATGGAAACCCTTAATGAATTGTCATTTTATAATTGAATGTATTTCAAATTTCTAATAGATAAACACGAAAAAGAAAAAGAGAAGGAAAAGGAGAGACAGAAGCAGATTGAGAAGGAGAATGCAGAGAAAGCAGCTAAAGAGGTCAGAAGGTCACAGTTGTAACACAGCGTATAAAATTATGTTCTTTGCCAAAAAGAATAAGACCTCTATCCCAAAAAAATATTTTTTTCTGTCTTAGAAGAGTCTTTGTTCCAAGAAAATACTGATTCTATCTTCCTTTTACAGGCTGCAGAGAAGGCTGCCCAGCAGGGTGAGGGTGATGGTTTGGACGGTGAGGTCATGTTTGATGAAGCAGCTAAGGAGAAGGAAGAAGATGGTACAGGAGTACCCAACATCATCGTGGACTGCTCCGATAAATCAGTGTCTGCTTACGATAAAGTACTGCAGACCAACAGACTGCCCTCCATGGAAGAGGTTCTGGATGGTCTGGGACTAGGTCCAAAAGGACCACCAATCCCTCCCCCTGCGGCATTCGCTGTGGTTCCTTTCCCAGTTAAGAGGAGAGCACCACCAGTCAGTGAATTTGGAGGCCGCTACATTTTTGTGGCATCATCCCCTGATGATCCGTAAGATTATAGAATCTTTTCTCCTATGCAGAGTAACATTTTGCATAAATAGGAATAAGAATATATGAGAAAGAGAGATGAAATTTATTTAAACATGAATCTCTTTCAGAAACATTGGGGCACCTGACCCTAAGGAACTGGAACCTGAGGAGGAGAAGTCAGTGACTCCAGACAAGACAGAGCACACAACCCCCACCAAAGGCAAGGGGGGCAAGGGCAGTAAGGAGGACAAGAAAGATAAGGAGGACAAGAAGGGGGAGAGGAAGAAGAGCGCCGAGAGGCGGACCGGAACAGCCACAGGAAAGTCCTCCTCACGACGCAACTCAATGCAGGTGGCATCCCCACCACCAGGGGCCACAACTCCTGTGTCAGACATCGACGCCTTGAGGTAATGCCTGCTCTGGCTGTATGTATAAATCACGGTGGTTTGCTCCCAGGGAAGATTGGATTATTAATGCTAATCCCTCTCACCTCTTGGTCTCGTTTGACCCGCCCATCCTTGTGGTGGGAATGTACTATGTAGATCAGAATTAGGGCACACATTGATTCTTTTAAACACAGTGATCAATTTACAAATACTAGGATGTATATTACTAAAAAAATAATAATTTTTGTATTAGCAGCATTAATAAAGTGACATAACCATGTAATGAACGTTAATGATGAGATCAGTCCAGACTGAGCATGCCAGCCTGTTTGAACTAACTGCAATACATAGCCTTATACCCAGTGCTCCCAAAAATTTGCTTTAAAGCATGCTTATGCTTCCTAACAATGAATTGGCTTCAGTGGGGTGGAAGTGATTTGTCTGTACCTAATACATCTCATGTCATGAATCAGAAAGTAGCATCATGTTATCTTGCCCACCCTTCTAAAACTAGTATAGAGGATGTAGAAAGCATGAACTTCCCAGTGGTAGCAAGGATACCCCCCTCCCATTCACCCCTCTCATTCTCTAACCTGTGTCCCCCTCCCTCATTAACTACCTGTATGTGTGCATGCTGAATACTGTGTCTCCTTACAGCTCCACAGGGGAAGGCGTGGCTCTCGGTGAGGCCAAAACACCCAAGTAAGTAGAGCCATCTATCACAGTGTGTAAGGGAGGTCAATCTTGCTGAACACTTTTAACAAAACTGCCTATAGATATTTATATATGGAAGTTCAAACACAGACTGTTAAGGTATACTACATAACAAATACAGTTTTAGGAGGAGGACTTGAATATTTTATTGCATTTCTCTTAGATATAAACACCAAAAAGTCAAATGTTACATTCACTAGATCAGAACACCAGTCAATGAATGTTTAATATTATACATGTATATATACATGTACACAGTATCACACACATTACAAATGAAGTAAGCAATATATTACACAAGAAGAGAATTAGTTATTAGATAATGGTATACCTATATTAAGCTAGAATTGGTGGTGGTATTTAGTGTTGTTTGTGCCTGTTCACCTTTAACGCTTTTTGTACCTAACAGTTTACTAACATTCTTTGTAAACCTTTCAACTTTTTAAAATGTCTATTTCATTTCATTCTTTGTTCCTAGAATTTCTTGTAATTTTTGTTACTTACTTTAAACTTTTATTGTAATTATATGCTGAGTATACATGTCTACAGATTTCAAAATCTTTAAAAGCTCATTTCACTTATTTTAATACATTGTATATAAAACTATATATTAGGAATTTATAGCAGAACTAAATAATACATGCATTTATTTTCAAGTGCTTTACCTCTGATATGCTGGAAAATTTTCACTCCACTATATTTTGATTTATATCTTAATGAAATTTATTTAAAACTTGGCTAATTGAGAGACTTTAACTTTTTCCCTGGGTAATTTTTTTTATTGGAGTTTATTTGGTAACCAGGTACTGGTATTTTTGTTGGTTCTTATTTTCGAGGTTTGAGGAAAAATATTGGTTTCTGGCAATTTGAATTTGAGATTGGAAAAGAGTTGAATATATTTTACATAAAATTTCATTTTGTGGTGGACATGAATTTGTGGGTCTCTTTATATCTTGAAAACAACAAAAATTGAATCCCTTGATACAGTGATTTCACAGTGATTCAAACAGATGAAAAAATCAAATTGTAATATGTTAAGCATAGATTATATTTGATGATAATTTGCAAGTATGCAAAATTTATCTACATGAAGCATGATTGATATTGGATATTGAACTCTGATTGATGAACAAGTTAATTAATATTCTGTGTAAACTTTTTGTAGACTGTCAATTTTCCGATGGATCATCCCGGCCAATGGAGAAGTGGTGATCAGACTGCGATTCCAGTCAGAGGAGCTGGGACAGTTTGATCAGACTCTGAACTTTGAGATTGTGGGGACTCGGAGGAGGTACCAGCTGTACTGTAGAGGGGTGTGTGCCTTCCCCTCCATCAGCCGAGAACCCAGGTATAGGCACTGGCACATAGTACATGTAATAAACTACTTTAACTAGTAGTAATACTTTATTATGCAAATAAAATATTCAGTTTTTCTTTAAATCCTTTTATGAAAACCTATTCAACTGTAGGATTGTGTTCCCAAATCGCAAGAAGAACAAGAAATCAGATGAAATTGTTCACAAGAAATATATTCTGGCTACTGAGACATTTGAATTTGGTCCACTCTCTCCAGGAAAATCAAGAGCAGAGTAAGTGGTGATTATGTTAACTCTCAGAAGAATTTGTCCTTGACTAAATTAAAAAAAGTAACTAACAACAAAATAAAACTCTTAAACAAATACAATTCTAAGAGAAAATCAATGACATGTGTAATGTTTCAGCATGAAGAGTGGTCGTTTCCCGGAGACGATGGAGAAGATAACGATTTGTAACACGTCCCCCCTGGAGGCGGACATCAGCTTCTGTTACCTGGAGGACAGTAAGGGGGAGACCTTCCTCCTGGACCCCACCAACATGATCCTGAAGCCCGGAGAGTCCCAGCCCCTCACAATCTGGGCTTACCCCCGACACGAGGGCCATTACGAGGATAAGATTGTCTGCTGTATCCGGGAGAACCCCGAGCCTGTCGTGTTCAAGGTCTGCTGTGACGCCTTCCTCCCAGCTCTAGAGTTAGACAAAAAAGTGTTCCACTTTGACAGTGTCCTGCTACACAGGTACTTTATACTCCTACAAATTCAATTATGTATTCCTACTTACAAAACCTTGTTATCTTCAGATCTGGTAAAGAGAAAGTACAAGCTTTCAAACTTTTCAAAATGATTTTAGAGTAACTTATTTTCATTCTCAAGTATGTATAGGTTAGAGTATATTTTTGCGTGCTATTGTACTCTTCTGAGTCATTGAATTCATATTACATTTAGATACCTATGTGATTTTCAGGAAAGATACCAAGACCATTTACATGAGGAATAACACCCAGCTGCCAGTGAAATGGAAGATCACCGGCTGGGAGAACCTTGGGGACGACTTCACGCTGGCGGAGGATAACGGCGTCGTAGAGCCTCTTTCTGAGGTTCCTCTCCATGCCTACTTCAGGGCCATGAAACCGGTCTCCACCATCAAAAAGATGATCAGGCTTGAGGTGAGTGGACAGCCTGATGAGCTGAGTTCATTTCTTGTCTTGATCTTATAAAGCTCAAACTTTTGACATGATGTTTACTTTTAAGGTGCCTGACTTAGGGACATTATTCTAACCTTTTGACCTAATTTTCTATTTTTAGGTGTCAGATCTTCAGGAGATCACTGGTCTGTTTTCTAACGAGGCTATTCAGGTCATGGCCGAGGCCTATGATGTTGCTCTGGACGTCAGCTTCCAAAAAGGTGGGTCAGGTTTGAAATGGAAACATCAATGATATGAGATTAAGATTTGTGGATATTGATGATTTTCTTTTCTTACATTTCTCAGGAAATGATGGAGGATTAGATTTTGGAACTGTGAAAGTTGGACAGGAAGAAAAACTCACATGTCATCTCAAGAACAAAGGCAAATTTGAAATTCAGTACAAGTAAGTACATGGCAACTTGATGATATTTACATATAAGTATGTACCATCAACTTTAAATCACCAGTAAGTGAAGGTAATATTATTTGTAATCATGTTTTATCTCACTAGTTGATTGGAAAATATTTTGTAGCTTTGTGTTTGACAACTGTGATCCTAAGAACCCCAATCCCTGGGACTTGTTCACTGTGAATCCCAGTAAGATGACCCTGAACATGAACGACCGGCCCCAGCCCGTCACGGTGTCCTTCAAATCAAACAAGGAGGTTCACATTAAGGAGCAGCCCATCCTCAAATGTCAGGTCATCGAGCCGCGACTCGGGGACGGAGGAGAAATCATCGCAAACATCCCCATCAAAGTCTCCGCCGAGGCCGAATTTGCAAAGTAAGACCTGATATTTATTATTGGATGATCTGTTTTATCAATTTTTAGGTACTTTTGTAGATCTAATGACTTCTTTTTCTCTCATTTTTAGATACTCAATCTCACCGATCAGTGACATTAACTTTGGTGCTCTGTTAGTGAATAACAAAAAGCAGAAAATGTTCACTATTTATAACCAGGGCAAATATGAATTTAAATACACCATCACCTTGATGCAGAAGGACAAGGACACACAACAGGGGCAGGCCCGAGGAAATCGCCCGTAAGTAGAGAACATAAATATAAATACATGTAAATATATGTAGGGTTGTGATGATTTGTAGCCCATGAATGTGTGAAGTATTAGTATCATTTGTAATATGTAAATATGCAAAGTGTTGGTATCATTTGTCAGTAATAACAAACATTATAGTTTTCTGAATCAGTAGAGCTCAATTGATTTGTATTTTTAGGCCTGTAAAAGACAACAAGAGAAGTCGATCTCGAGATGGCTCGAGCTCAGGACGATCAGTAGCCAAACCCAAGAAAACCGACTCAGTCAGGTAGGAATTCTGGGATCCTCTAGATAAATGCTGTAGTGCTTGTAGCTTTCTCCTCATCTAGAGCAAATCACTACAGTGATAGAGATTTAATACTTAGATTTAACCATCAACCTTTGTTAATACTCACTTTGAATTCCACTCACAGATCACTTTGTAGTAATAATTCTTAGAACTCTGTAGTATTTTAAGAATCAGAAGTTTTACTAATGCTGCTAATATCTTGGATGTAGTTTCTTAGAATTAAAGCACTCAGTAATACCAATTTTCTTCTAAAATCATAACCAAGCTTTTGTTGTAAAAATTAAATGAATTTAGAGGAAAAAAAATTATTTAAAAGTATTTTGATAGTCACTTTGTACAAAAGCTTGGTTTGTTGCTTGCTTGGTGTGTTTGTGTCTAATTGCGTATTTCTCTACGCTTTATAAAGTAGTGAATATAACAGCTATAGCAAGGCAGGTTTAATTGATCGCACGGCCTCCAGAAATCTGCAACCTTCCAACCAAACTAACAGACGCACGGGCCTGTACAGGTATACTGGGGCTACTGTTAGGGGCAAATATAGAATATTAAATCTGTAGTAAAATTATGTTTATTCATATCGGAGCAATGAAAAGTATTTAATATGTTTTATCTGTACATGTACTTGTTTTAGATCATCACTATTTAGAACAATTAGTACCTTTTATTAGAAAGCACATGTATATCTTCTTAAAATGAAAATAAAGGTCAAAAGTGACCCTTTCAGAATTTTTTTATGTAACTAAAGTAGAAATTTTGTTTGAAAAATTGATTAAATTGATTTAATTGTTTTAAGCCAGCATATCTTTTAAACCTTACTTTCAATTGGTACATTGATCTATGTTGTTATGAACTGATACTAACTCTGTCAATCTCTCTGTAGACAAGAGGGAGTAGGTGGACAGTCTCGTCTACAGTTTAAGATCTTCACTCTGTCCCCAGCGTATGGAATTATTTACCCTGACCACAGCCAGCAGATCCTGGTAGAGTGTGCTGCCGAGGTCCAGGGCAAATTTGATGAGGTAAGAACCGTTAAAAATCATCACATTCTGATACATACTGAAAAAGTGTTTTAAAATGCTTTGAGTATTTTACATCAATTTCTGATGAACTTAAAAGGATAAAAATCTGTGATCATATGTTTAGGTGTGAGGAATTTTTTGTTTCTTTTTAAATACTACAAAATATTTTAATTCCTCCTTTTAATGGACAGTTCTTCAAGCTTTTGACCCCATTTTACAGGAGCTGTCAATAGATATAACAGACCGGGATCCCTCGGACCACTACCCTCACGGAATCTCCTACAGAATCATTGCCGAGACCTGCACCCCCTCCATCAATGTCGATGACATCAGCTCCATCTTCGAGGAACACAGAATTGTCAAGAATCTGGCCTTGTGGCAGCACCATAGTCAGGTATATACATGTCTACCAGCTGTCTAGAACTGAATTTTGAATAGGTGATAAATTGTGTGTCAAAGGGGATGATAATAAGTATTGGTAGATTCTGATTCAGAAGAATGGAATATTTTTGATCATTACAGAATGCAGAAAACACAGCAACAGATGGAGGTGTTTATGGAGAAGATGACAAGAAGTTCATCTTTAACAATGTGATCATTGGACGTAAAGCTAAGGCCCGCTTCAAGATCAGTAACACAAACAAGGTGCCCTGTGACATTCTGTTCTCCGTAAAACCAGTACAGACCAAAGGAACCAGACAACAGCAGGATATATTTGAGGTGGAACCAGTCCGGGCTCAGATCATGAACCACAGTCACGTGTACGCCACTGTCACCTTCACACCCACTTCTATGCAGAATTTCAATGCCATATTTGAGGCAGCCATAGAAGGTGTAGCTACCAACCAAGCCAGAGGAAAGAACCTGACATTTGAAGTTTCTGGAGACGGAAACCTTCCCAGAATTAACATACAGAAGCCAGCAGTGCGTAACAAGCGTGGCCAGGCACTGATGCTGTTTAAAAAGAACTTGATTAACAGTACAGAGACATTGCCGTTAGTTCTGATCAATGATGGGACACTGCCCAGTAAAGTGGACATTGATCTGATTGACCAAGATAATGTGTTCCAACTCAAACCAGCTGATGGTACCAATGCTATCATGGAGGATGATTATGAAGGTATAGAATTTTAAAAAGTTCAAACCTCAGAAATTATCTTGTTATAAAGTAAATCAAGCTTATGGCTTCTAACTTATATATTGTAATCACCTTAGACAGCATTTAAAATAAGTCCAACAGATAAACTTTTCACACTGGTACTACTTTAGCTTTAGACAAATGATTAGACACACTATTAGAGGTGACTGATTATTTTCAGACACAAAGCGTCCACACACTGCTTCTGTGGTTGTTGGAGTTGGAGAGACAGCTTCATTCACTGTGACTTATAAACCCACAGCAGTTCAAAGGTCACAGGCCCACATCCATTTAATGGTGGTGGACAATCAGTACGAGGACTCAGTCATCCAGCTGGTGGGGGAGGGTTACCAGGACGATATCACCCTGGACAACATCCACAGTGTAGGGACGGGCACAGAACTGGACTTCGAGGAAGGAAACATGGCTGAAGATGATGTAGCAGGTACTGTACTTATCTACCCTCATAAAAATGTCTACAATCTCAAATTATGTGACCAAGATATAGAGGAATGGTCCTTTTCATAGATCTGTCATGACAGTTAATAAATAATCAGGTCTTTCTGATCAAGCATGATATTTTATTATAATTGTTCCTTTCAGCTGCCAAGCCAAATTTGATCCGATTTGGTGACTGCTTCATCAATGAACCAAGAACTCTCTCCTTCTCTATGAGGAATCACTCCAAAACAGACTTCCTAAGGTTTGCATGGCCTGATCACCCTCAGCTTAAATTCTCTCCACAAGTAGGTCACCTTCATCCTAACACTGCCAAAGACATGACCGTGACCTTCAAGTCTGACCAGCCCAAGACCCTGACTGAGAATCCAATCAACTGTAAGGTCACCAAGATCATGTTTGACAAGCCGCAGAAAGTATCAGACTGGGACGACAGGATTCGCACGGTCAAGTGGATTGACGTCCCCACATCACCACAACCCTCCAGTGAGGGGTAAGTAAACTTAAACAAAAGATCAGAATTCTCTAATTATTATTTCTTAAAAATCCATGTTTCTAAATACTGTACTTAGGAATTTTCATACTATCAGTAATATGAGTAATAAACACAATTTAATCATAAATTTATTATTGTAGAGGTGCCAAGGCTCCGTTGAGTAGTCGCCCGGCCAAGAAGAAGGTGATTGAGACTGAGACTGAGCCTGCTCATACAGAGCAGGCTGAATCGAGTAGGAATGTTGAGCTCTTAGTGTCAGCAGTGGCAGACTACTGTAAATATGAGAGCAAGATCGAGTCCATCCACTTCAAAGACACCCTCATGTTCCAGAGTAGAGTTTACGAGTATGATTGCTAGTTTTACTCTTTTACCTGTTTTAGATTTAGGCCTTATGATGTTGTTAAAAATGAATATAGCTCTAGAAATGATGTACAAGTTTTTTTTTCTTCCAGGTTTACTATCAGCAATAAGGGCAACATTAAGATGGACTATAGCTGGCAGGTCGTCATGGAGAACATGCCCCCACCCCCACAGAGAGCTGTGACCTTTGTATCAGAAGGAGACCGCCCCGAGTCTAGAATGGAGGTCCCTGACTCCAGCTATGTACCATTCACTATTGAGCCCGAGTTTGGTACAATCTCAGGTGGCAAAAAGCAGAGCTTCACTGTTAAAATGGCTCCTCTGGATGTCAGTGAATACGAAGGAAGACTTATCTGCACGTAAGAATTTCCCACTGTTTAAGCTTTGTATTATGCTTTACTGTACCTGCTGTTTTTCTTTAATTTTACTTAGATACAAATGTACATATTTCTGGCACTTTGAATTCTTTGACAGAATTCCTAACCTAGAGAAGGACCAGCAGGGCCCTGTGATTGGTCTGAAGGGGAAGAGTCTGATGCCGTACTGTCACTTTGAGCTGGAGGACTCGGACTACATCAGTGGTGCCCGGAGGAACCCCGAGATGAAGGGACCTAACGGGGCTCCCCCAGGATCCACCCTTGATCCCAACACCAGGGTCATAGAGTTCAGCTGCATCGGTATTGGAGTCAAAAACACCAAGTATGCATCAGTTTAATTTAATTTTGAAATTAATGGTTAATTTTTTATTGGTTAATTATTTATGTCAAGAAGCCCATTTGGGTATTTCGGTCCTTTACTGACTTTAAAATCATCCATTAAGTTTTCAATTCAATTATAGCTATGCCTATTAAAATATTGAGATATGTAGCTGTAGAAGTTCATTGAATTGTTGAAGCTATTTGTATGAAGTTTGAACTGTTTGTTGTCTTGTAGGACGTTTGCCATTGTGAATCCCACCAGTCAGCCATACACCTTTGAGTGGTCTTGTGAAGATGAGGATGATGCTAAAAAACCCTCAGCATTTAAATGTCTCACCCCCAAGGGCAGTGTTAAATGTGGAAAGAAATACCAGGTAACCACAAACTGGGATTTTATAATCTTTATACATGTATTAGATTTAGTTATTGTTTTCCATCATTTCCTATGTGTGTGCTATCTGACACATTCTGTGTTTTAGGTGTCGTTTGAGTTCACGTCTCAGGAGCTGACTCTGGTGGAGTCCTTCTGGAGGTTCCACATCCCGGAGCAGAACATCAGCGTACCGTTCCTGTTGGTGGGACAGGCTCGGGAACCAGATATCTCCATGGATAGGTCTCACATGAACTTCAAAGCCCTCCTCATCGGTAAGCGGGTTCTATAATGGAAATAACTCAGATAGAATTAAATCTTTTACAAATACAAAGATCAAGTTCAGAGTTTCAATTCTTTTATTTTGTACATGTGTAGTGTAGACTGGGTGTTGTCTTACAGGTCATGAGGCAGTGGAGACGGTGTACCTGATGAATAACGAGGACCAGCCATTCTTCTTTCAGTTTGAGGAGGATTCGTGTCATTCCGCTGGCTTCGCGGCTCACCTCGGAGTCAGTCCCATGTCCGCCACCATCCCTGCCAAATCTCGGTAAGTTAGACACACCACCATCCCTGCCAAATCTCGGTAAGTTAGACATAAACCCGTGTGATCTTAATGTTCAATCATTCATTATCTGCCATCATTCATACCAACATGCTAATGTTCTCTTTGTGTCTTTCAAACTTTTAAAAACTTTTTCATTTTATCTCACTCTAACTTGTCATTGCTACCATTTATCATTCTTTCCTGTTTTCCTATTCTTCCTTCTCTCCTTCCTAAGTTCTTTCTATCCTCCTGCTTGTAAAGAGAGCTGGCATTTTTATCAACCATTCCCTGGTGTTTTTGAGAAACTGAAGGTTTCACCAACTCGGGGCTTAATTCAGCCCAAGACCAGGTACATTTTGATTCCTCATTCACTCAGTCCACACAGACTTTAGTGTATCACCAGTAGTATAAACTGGATGTGTTTTTATGCTTCTTATTTTATCGAAACAATTCTTATAATATATGTGCATATTCAATGTAATGTAGCAGTTACTTATTAATAATGAATTAATTTCATACAGAGTCTGATCTATTATTTATAACCAAAATATTTCAGAATGCCAATAGAGCTGTACTTTGTGCCAAACTCTGACAAGGAAGTGAACTTTAACCTTGTGTGTAAGGTCAAACGTAAGGTGCTCCCTGTGACCCTAAATGTGAAGGCGGAAGGATACGCCATGAACTGTCAGCTGTTGTGTGAAGACTCCTCAGGGGTCAACAAGGAGTTTGTGTCCGATGGAATCAACATCATTAGATTCGGAGAGGTAGGCTGCTAATACACCTGTCCATCCTTTTTGTAGAATAAGTACCGTATTTCGGGGAGTACAATACGCACTTTTTTCCTAAAATAAATTTCTGTGAGAAAGGGATGCGTATTTTACATCACAATGGGATTTTGACAAGTTTTTCTTTCAGGTGAAACACGGCTATCATACGTACATACCGTAGTATTACTTAGAGACATATGCAATTTCTATTGTTAATTGCCATATTTTAAACTTCGGAAAGTTATTGTTGGAAGGTATGCTTCTTAAAAATGTCACTTTCATAATCTTTTGATACCAAAATAACATGAAAAAGTAAGTTAAAAGTAATTTGAGCTGCATGTTGATTGTCTCCGAGGAGGCCGCCATTACCGATGTTATTTTTAGAAGTTCACTCATGGCTATGTCACGTGCTTCCGTAATGATTAGTGCACATGCACCTTATCTGCCAGACAAAAGTAATAAATCATTTTTTAATGAAATACAATAAAATAAATATTAATTTTAGGTTTAAAATAACTCAATGATAATCTGCAACAATATTAACACCCCTCCATACGTCCCAATGAAAGGAAGCCAATGTTGTGACACACGTGCGCTGGTCAAATGATAATTACCTATCAACACCCCTCGGGGCAATTAATTATCTACCGACTCCAAAGCAATCTAGCAATGTTTTTACAGTTAGAGCACTGGTTATTTACTGCCATGTTAATTGCTTTGATTATTTTCTTTGTTAAAAATTGGGGGTCGGTTTATGACCATTCGTATGTGTGAGCATGTGTTGATTACGGCACTTTAAACAATTAAACACTTGTTAAATGTAATTTTACCTTATCTTATACTTATCGGCCTCTTGTTTAAATAATTGAGAGTTGAGAAATGAAATATAAATTATGCTAAAACTTTTAATAAAAGTGGTATCATTTAGAAAATAAGATATCCGCGAAGATTCAGAAGAGGAAAATCGTAGTCTTCTTAAAGAAATAAATACTTTGATGTTTCAATTTCGTTTCCTGTTAAAATATTGGAAGATAATTTTAAGCATGATTATCTAGAACCAAAATTAAACATGACAACTGATAAAACTTTTGACAATATCTCTTGCTTTGTTGAAATAAAATTATTTCATCTAAGAATATGGCGATGCATAATTTCAAAATCACCGTAACTATTCTTTAAAAAAATCTGTTAATACTTTTACGCAACATTATCTTGTGCTTTGTTGAAATAAATGAATAAATAATTTTCTCCAGATTGCCGCGATATGGAATGTCAGGATTAAGAGAAAGTTATAAAGTGTGTATTTTAAAAAAAAGTGTGTTCAGTAAATTTTTGATACTTAATCCTCGCGCCGATTTTCGTAACAAATTACCGCGATTTTCATAGTTCAGAGCATCGCTTGGTAAATTTTTCTGTTGCGTATAATACATCCGAACTGCGTTTTTTTCCCCAGTTTCAGACTCAAAAAGGGGGGTGCGTATTTTACATCAATGCGTATTATACTCGGCCAAATACGGTAGTTTTATTCAGAAAAATAATTTTTTTTTTTTTCCTGTTATTATTTAAGAATCGTAAGAAAAATTTACCTTTTCAAATTTAATTTCATAAAAGTATAAACTAACTGAATAAGAATATTTTTCTTTGCAGGTTGAGGTGAATGAAAAACAATTGAGGAACCTGACCATTCTGAACACTGGGAAGTTTAACTTTGATTACGAGTGGGAGTTACACATGTCCAACAAGAAGAGAGAGATGGTAACCATTGAACCAATGAGTGGAGGGGTGGAGCATGGAAACCGGGTCAACTGTAAACTGACCTTCTGTCCTCCCTGCAGGACCACACTCAAGGACACGGAGATAGTCCTTAAGGTATTGGTCTAATTACATTTGCAAAAAGGTGCCTTTTACCTCAAGTCCTTAACACTTGTGGTTAAAGTGAATAGAAAGCACAACTGGTATTCAGATGAACACTTGAGCTGGCAGTTTATAATAAAGTACATATACATGTGTTTTTATTACAGATCTCTCATGGCCCTAGCTATGTGATAAACCTGGAGGGGCTGGGTGTGACACCAGGCCTGGGCTTCTCCTTCCCCAGCTACAACTTTGGAAACTGCTTCATCATCAAACCTGGTATTCCACCCCAGACAAAAGTACTCACTCTCACCAACAAAGACAAGAAAGAAATCAGGTAACTAGTTAAAATCTTAATTATTATTTATATGTAGAAAGATTAGTATATATTTTGTCAGAAATGATTCATCCTTGGACTTCTTGTTTACAGTGTTGAGTGCCTGTATCCCAATAACGACTACCTGAGGCACACCTTTGAGAGTGGGATCTGTATTCCTCCCGGGAAATCCTATGACATGACCTTCACATTCTGTCCGAGGGAGGCCAAAAAATATGTGGAAACTGTTCAGTTTGAAATCAATGGCTTGTCAAAACAGAGTGTACAGATAATAGGCACTGGAACAGAATTAAAGGTATAACTGAAGCACTTTTATCAAACAGTTATAGATTTATAAATTTAAAAACATTTTAATATTTTGTTTCACAGGAGGCTATTTATGTTTCATTAATAAATAAGAACTCAATATTAGGTTCCCCAGGCTTAAATCCTGCCTTAAGTCTGCCTTCATATATTTCGCATTAAAATTTGTCTCTGCAAAACGAACAAAATGGTAAGATACAGGAGGATTTAAGCTGAAAACAAAAATTGTTCAGAATGATGATATGTGAGCATTGTGATTTTCAGGTTGAAGTTGCTGACCCTAAACACAAGATCGTGAACCTTGGAGCCTCAGAGGTTACCAAGAATTCTCCAAAGAAAAAGAAATTTATCCCAATTGTCAACAACAGTCCTGCTCCTGTGACCTTTAACCTGGCCTTGACCCCAGAGACCCCTGCCCTCCAGTCAACAGGTGCCCTAACCATATCTCCTACCAACACCATCACCCTAGAACCGGGCGGCATGTGTAAGGTAGAGGTGGCCTTTAACAGCAATACCAGAATTCCACAGTTCTCTGAGGAAGTGACCATGGAGTTTGCTGGTCAGTACGAGACCTTGTTTGTTGTTAAGGGTCAATGTCTGGGTATGGAGGTCAGTCTGGACACCACGGCGATCCCGTTCCCCACCGTCGTCAAGGGCAGCTCCAGCTCCAGGAAGCTCATCATGAGTAATACAGGGGACATGACAGCCAGGTGAGACGCAGTACTGAGTGGATCTCAAGGGTCTAACTTTACAAACATACATTTATATAGACAAAGTTCATAATAAATATCGTACTTCTCTAAATTGTTACTTTCCTAAAGTTGTTATCTTTGGGCTTTTAGCAATTTCAAAAATTGCTATTTACCAAACTGATGAACTTGCTTGTATTTTCAGGTTTAAGTGGGACGTGAAGAAATTCCGCCCTGACTTCTCCATTTACCCAGTGGAGGGCTGCATCACTCCTGGCATGGATGTGACCTTCGAGGTCATCTTTGAACCAAAGGAAGCAGTGGCTGACATCAGATATGATGTAAGTCTCTTATTATATAATTCTTTGGAACTAATATATATATTTTTAAAATTTAATATGTGTACTCATGTAAACAATCATAAGATTACAGACTGAATCTCTAAATCTTGTAGAATCTGAGATGTTTCCTGGAAGACCCTGTTACTAGGAAACCTGGAGTCCATCCTCCAGTGACCTTGACCTTAACTGGGGGATGTACAGCACAACCCACCACAAAAGAAGTTCCCCAGCACTTCACCTGTGCAGTCCGCTCCACAGATACAAAGTGAGTCAGAATAAATGTTGCCTTCAGTGACCCGGTCAGTCAGATCATTTAAAGGTACTTGGACACAGATTTGAAGTTATTATTTTCTCTATAATATTACGACTTATATATTTCAATAGCATTTCACACAAAAATTAAAAGATATTGAAATTTCAAATTTTTCGGCGGGTTTGATTGACATATCGTTGCACTCTCACAAATTTAATTTTATTCTTAATCCTTAGGAAAAATGGCAATCTCGTTTTGTATAAATGAAAAATATTAATACTATAATCCAGAAAATTCAGAGTAGACACGTTCGAAAGCAAAACAAACACACAATATATTGTCAGTCCGTGCAGTTGTGGTAAGCAGACTGTGACGATTGAACGCACCCGGTGAATTCTAAATATAAACAATAACAGAAGTCGGGCCCTGTTTACAAAAACAGTGTACATAACACGAGTGTGCTCGATTTGCTAAACTCTGCACGCACCTCTTAGTTCGGAATGACGATACTTGTAAAGGTGTTTTGCTTTCTAACATTTCTACTCTGAATAAAATTATTTTTCTTGATAAAAGTTTTAATATTTCTCATTAAAACACATTAAAATTGCCACTTTTCCTAAGGATAAAGAATAAAGTTAAAATTTGTGAAAGTGCAAGGATGTGTCAATCAAACCCGCCAAAAAATTTAAAGTTTTAATAACTTTTAAACGAAATAAGATTTTTAATTAATTTTTGTGTGAAATGCTATTGAAATATATAATTCGTGATGTTATACAGAAAAAATGAGAAAATATTAACTTCAAATCTGTGTCCAAGTACCTTTAAATCAGAATCATTACATGTATTGAATCATATTACAGGAATCTACAAATCACTAACAAGACAAATGCCCTGTGGAACCTGAAGCCTGTTATTGATGCTGAATACTGGAGTGGACCCCTGACGTTTACAGTGGAGCCCCAGACCATGAACAAGCCGTACCCCATCACCTACCACCCCCTCACCATGACCCAGGAGGGCAAGAAACACACAGTAAGTCACCACTCTGAAACCCATTCTGATCTGTTATCACTTAAAGCTTTATTGTAATGTAAACTGTGAATCCTGCTCACTGAGTTTCTCCTTGTGTTTAGGGCACAGTATTCTTCCCATTGCCTGATGGTACTGGCCTCCTGTTTACTGTCAGTGGTACCGCGGAACCACCCAAAATGAATGGGGGACAGAAGATTCTGAATGACATCCCCTGTAAGGTTCCGTTTGTAGAGCACCTGCCTGTGGAGAATTGGCTGAAGCGCCCTCAGAGGTAAGGCGGTGTTAGGTGGTTCCCTGTTAATAACCGCAATTAATGTGATGTGGCATAATGCTTTACCAGGAATATCAATGTGATATTAATATGAATATTAACTTGTCTGTAATTTTCAGGTTCTCTGTGAAGTGGGAAATCTTGAGACAGGACACCAGGCAGGATACTTCTACTGACATCAAGGGCATGAGCTTTATTGATGTGCCAGCCAATGGCAAAAAAGATTACAAGCTCAATGTATTCGCTTACAAAGAAACAACCTTACCTCTAAAGGTACACTGAACAGATATTATATGGCTGATTTTATTTCATGTTCAGGAAGAATCTTATTGAAGGCTTAAATAATACTTTATCCCTTTGTAAGTGCTAACTCTGTCACTTCTTTATGCTTTAAGGTTGTCTTTACCAATGATAAGACCGGAGAGTACCAGTGGTATGAACTTCAATACAAGTTCATCAAAGGTGGAACCATTGAAACCATCGAACTGACCACACCGGTCAGACAGAGTGCATTTAAAAAGATCAAACTGGAGAACACCACCAAACAGGCCACCACCTTCAACGTCCAGAACACCATCCCGGAGATTCTAATGCCAAACACCTTCTCTGTTCCTCCACAGTCCACGGTAAGATCTAGGCTGCGATTAGGCTGGCAGTTTGAATTACTTATACTGAATGATTATTCTCATAATGCTACATGTACATAAACAAAGCCTAAAAGTAAGATACCATATAAAGAAGTAATTCTGGAGAGTTATGTGTATAAAGGGAATGTCATGAATGACTTACATAACCTTATTGTTTAATTTTAGTACGAGTGTACCATTGAGTACCAGCCCCTGAAGGTAGGAGAGTCTCTACAGAGGATCGAGATGGTGTCCAATGACCTTGGGAGCTATGTTTATGAGCTGAAGTTGAAGGCCACTCCAGCCAGACCTGAGAAAGCCCTCTACTTCAGAGCTGGACTGGGACAAAGTCACATCCAGGTCGCCAAGTTCCTCAACTTTGCCAAACAAGCTAAAGCAGATTATACCTGCAAGGTGAGGAGGGCAACATTTCCATATAGAGATGTGTCATGTGTAGACTAGAAATTGCCCATCCTTAGACAGAAAAGTTTATGGGAAATATGTATATTCAGTATAAAGGGCCAAGAAATAAAATTATTTTTTGAAGTCTAACAGATTATTAAACAACTGTGTTAGAAATTCCTTTATCTATACTGATAATTATGATTGATGCTTTTATTGTAGGTGGACAATAATGATTTCCACACAGAGAAGACCGTGGCGGCAGCTCCAGGAGCCCCAGGGGGGACAGAGGTCGCACTAGATGTGACCTTCGAACCCTCCAAACTAGGAGAACAGAGAGCATTACTGACAATCAGTTCACCACAGGGAGGGGAATATGTCTTCCCTCTGTTTGGAACCTGTGTACCACCCAAACCACAGGGTCCCTATGTAGTAAAAGCTGGATCCACCACTTCCATTCCATTCCGTAATGTATTCCACCAGCAGACAGCCTTTACGTTCCAGGTGGATAATCCAGCTTTCCACCTCACCAAGCAAACGGAGAATGTTAAACATCGTAAAGAGTACAAAATTGTTGTTGGATTTGATGGAAACGACAGTGGAACAAAGGCAGGAGTGATGGGCAAACTGATCATCACTTGTCCAAAGTCGGCTGGTGGCAGTAACGTACAGTGGGTGTACTACCTTAAAGGAGTCACCATGTAAATATAGTGCTTAGAAACCTCTGAATGTGATAGATTTAACTTTGAAGTGTTATTTGTTAAGACTTGAATATTCCGTCCATGGAATTCGTACTGTGATAACTTTTTTCATATATTTCCTGTATTAAAGGTTGCATTTCTGTTTATTTGTTGAAAATCTCAATTGCTTGGAATGTACTATCTCTTGTAATAGAATTGAATTTTTAATGAACTTTCTCATATTGAAATTGTCAATCTTAAATGTGAAATAAAATATTGAATTGTACCTATAAGTCTTATTATTTGCTGGAAGCTGCAACATGTATATTATCATAGTCAGAGTTTGACAAGATCTATATTACTACTGATAAAAGCAGAATACATGTCAAGGATTAAATTTTTTTATCCCTAATGTTGATCAACCATACCAAATTCCTAACCATATTTTACCGTTATTGTAATTGGTAATTTGTAAAACAAGTCTAAAAAAAAAAAATAATCAATTTAGAGCATAAAAAAAATTTCTGCTGTGAATCTCAATTTTTTTATAAAGGAAAGGTTTGCATATTTATTGCAAATGGCAAGAGAATTTTCATGAATTCTGGTTATGATATATATTTACTTAAAAAAAAAATATACATACACTAGAACAAAGTTTTCACAAGGATGATGCATTAATTACTATCCACAGACACAAGAGAAAACCGCTTGCAATATATCTTGGTAACCCTATGTTCTAATATAATATAATAAAAGAAAATCAGCGACTAAAAATTGACAAAGCTGCAAAATAGCTTAAGGAAGAATGTCACCATGACCTATCTAGGAAGATGACACATCGTGGGGCCTCAAATGTCAACTGATGATGCTTAGGAACGGACTAGACCTTAATTGACAGAAGTCCATGAACCTTTCAAAGTGGGTATGATATAAATGTTTTGCAACATCAGTAACAAATTAACAACATCAATATAATTATATATAAGAAAATACACATCTTAAGTGTTTTTTTGCTGTTTTAGCAATACTACTCTTTATAAACTGAATTGACAAAGCTGGAAAAGGGCTTAAGAAAGTATGTCACAATGACCTATCTATGATTATAGATGACAAGTCATGTTTTGCTTGGGAGCCTCAAATGGCATCAAAAAGACACTGCTTAAGGATTATATACTTCTCTGAAAAGTGTTAAATTTTATCCATTAATTTTTTGACACGAGATCCCTTCAATATTATAGAAAGAGTGATGTTTTGCTATCCTAGTCCTCAAAGTGGGTATGATATAAATGTTTTAACAGAGTATCATTTTAGGTCCCATTTAAGAGACCTTGAAATCCTGCCCTTGACCCTGAGGTAATGCTTTGCCAGTTTCTTATAGCAGAAATATTTCAAAATCTTTATAAATGTTTTTTAAAAAATCTTTTATATACTTCAGAAAAATAGGTTTTCAAAATTTTAAAAATTTAAAATTGGTTGCAATCAATAATCCCTCACTTAAGGATGACATACATAATAGTATGAATGAGAGTCATGGTTCAAGACACTTTGACAAATTTCATAAAAATTGGCCAAGGGGTTCTTCAGATAGGGACCACATTTCAAAAAGTTTACACACACTGCACAAAGACCATATGATAGCAATTGCTCTTTAGAAGATAATAATAATGGATATGAACACAGAATAAAACTTCCGAAATTTAATAGACAGCAACATAACAATAGGTATGGCAATAAAGATGACACAAAACACATGTAAACATGTATAAATGTATTCAATAAAACATGGATTTTTACATTGGTCTTGTGTTTAAAACTGAGGCACTACACAGCTGTTATTTTAAATGCCCAATTTGTTCTATAAAACTTCCAGTTAATTCAGGGTAAACAAGAAACATCTGAACAACATGTACATATATATAAAGCTGAGATCTGCTGATAAAATATTAACAACAAAATATCCAAGTTCTGCAAAACTGCTGATGAATGAAACAAGATTTAACTGCCATAGATTTCCTGTGATGTACATTTATATGATTCAGTTATTATATGCCATGTAGAGACTGAGATTCCTATAATACAACAGAAATAAAACAAAGAATTCTCCTAGTAACCTAAACCTAGTAATAAGAAGTGAAATAAAAGCTCTGGATGGATTTCTGTTTCCTATGAAGATAACCCTGAGGAAGCTATGTTATTAAAACGGCCTAATGGTCATGATTTATCACAGAAAATATAGCTACAAATTCAAATGGCCCTTTCACACAGTGTAAATAAGCTGTAATACAAATATGGATCAGATCCACGATTGCTACATCAGTCAATTTCTTATTTCACAAGGCCAGAATAAATATTATTACACCTAAAGTCCTCCATCATCAAAGCGGTGATCCAGTGGCTTGGGCGTTCTTTAGAAAACTGTCCATACTTTGTTTTAGATCTTCTGCCTCTTTCTTGAATTTTGTTTCTATTTGTGATAAAATGTCTGATGAGGTCTCCAGTTTCACCTTATTAGAATCTTCTTCCTTTATCTTGTCCATAACCCACTCCATTCCATTTCTTCCCTGAAATATCAAATGAATGGGAAATGACTGAAATGTGTTACCATCTGATACCATACTTTTCACAATTTCAGTCCTGAATTTCATCAAGTAGGAACTTTAAATACTGCAAAAATATTCCCTTGTACTTGCTGTAAAATTGCTTTCTTTATTTTTGTTTATTGTGAAAGTTAATTTACCTTCTGTGCATTTTTCTCAAAGTTTTCTAGAAGGAGTTTCTCCAGGTAACCAGACAAAAAAGGCACATTCACCTTTACAACAGATTTCTGCTTCAGACAGGTTCTGTGGGAGAAATAAAAATTCAGTTAAACTACTGGAATTCATATGTGAAGTACACATGAACTAACAAACATGTGCATATGGTTCACTGTTTAAAGACCTCTGTCACACCTCCACATATCTTTGATGACAGAGAAGCAGATGCGAGTTATTAAAACAAATGGTTAAATTTCCTAATACATGTATTTCCTATCAATACAAATTTTAAAACATATCAGGTGTTCATTTCAATCATAAAGCAATTTTTTTCAATTTTCTTTCAAGAGATCTCCAGATATAATGTTATTTAACAGCATCTCCTGGCAGGGCAATATCAATCTCCATTAGACAAAACTGACTATCATTTGTATTTTAATGAAGCAGGTTACATTTTGATTTCAAGTAACTAGACCAAAGGCATTTCTAGGAAACAGAAAATGGTCATATAGTCAGATACAAATATATTTTTACTCAAAGAAAGTTGAAATAGCTGCATCTAATCAAAATTAATTTCCTTAAATTGAAAAAATGTTCTAATCTTCTATTTTCAAATCCTTTGCCACAACATGCTATGTGTCTAGTCATAAAACTTTCAATGTCCTTTTGTTTTAAAGACAGGAAACTGTTTAAGATTAATCTCAATTCAGGTTTAGTTCTGCACATTTTATGACATATAATGTGAAGACTGTATACAGAGTTATTTTGCACCTTGTTATTTTCGCCTTTTTACATTTCCTAACAATTTTGCCCCCTTCTAAATTTGCCCAGTCCCAGTTCTGTTTAAGAATTTATACTGTGTTCTTTGAATTCGCCCACTTGTGAGAAGGGCGAAAGGGGGTGAAAATTTCCCTGTATACAGTAGTTGTTAACTGTCTACTTACTTGGACTTGTCTTGTGGATGAGGAAAATACTCCAAATGTTCATGAACTGACACTAAATGTCCCAGAGTCAGCTAAAAATAAAACAAACTGTACGTGTATAAAATAATTTTGGTATCCACTAATAGAGCAGGGTTTGACACTGAGTTTGAAAATGCACTGGTCCACTAGTTTTAGAGTGCTAATCCAGCACGAAATGTACCATAATGATAATAGTCTGAGACCTGTGTAGACTATCTCCTCCCTGACAATTTTAAATTTTTGTTTTTTATTTGAAAATGATATGCTCTCAAATAGCATTTCTTTCTACAGTCATTTAATGTTTTGTACATTATATGTAGGAAGAGTCTTGGTGTCAAACCCTGGCAAACAGGTTAAGTTCTTAAAATAGAATTCACCAATCATATATTAGTTTGGAATCAAAATAGGGCTACATTAAAGTTTTAAAAGGCATACCTTTTTGATTTAAAATCTCATACATGCACTGAGTATTGCAAATAAACAGATTTTTATAAATGATTTGGCAACAAGCCATGAATTTATTAGAAATGAAATACCTCCATTCCCATCATTTATAACTTCATAGATGTATTTAAGAAAGGCTTTATGTGCTATATGTACCGGTAAATGAAAAACAGTGAATAAAGAACAATACTTTAATGCTTCTATGTATACACGGCATATATAAAGAAACTACTGTTTCACTGACAACAGTTAGATGACATGCATAACAAAGTTCTATTTACATCTAGTTTGTTAAAGGATGCAGAGCTGATACTGGTAACATTTACATATACAGAGACATAAACTTCCTTACCTTGTATTGGGATTAGCTTGCAGCAATGACTTCTTAATTAAATACCTGATAACAGGTTGACAAAATCTGCATTTCTGTTGCTTGTATTAACAGAGAGAACTTTTTTCTCTCCTCCTGAATACTTACATTTTTAGACTGCAGCTTGAATGTAGACTGGGTGGTATCAAGCCTGGAGTGTTCACTGATATGCATTCCATGACTACTGGCTCCTAAAAGCTAGCAACAAATAATAAAGGAGTCAGCATGCAAGTTAAAAGGGAGGAGTCAAGCTTATAGCCACAAGAGGCATACATCAGGGGTTATAATAAGGCAGGGTTTAGAAAAATTATAAATTAGTACGTATAGACAATTACATTGTCATAGCTGGATAACATGCAATCATTACAACATATCATGCATCCTCTAATTTCCTTTACTTACATTACGGGATTCTAATTTCAACAGTTTATTTCTGGGATTTAATGTTGAGTGTTCACTGATGAAATTTTTCTCTGGTGTGCCAATTATCTGAATGTATTGAACATGTTTTTATTCATCTGTCTTTATTTTATAACACCTAGACATTATAAACAAAAGATGGGACAAAGCCCTCTTGTTTGTGAAAATAAGAAATTTCCTTCTTTACGTTAAAGAACTATATGCGGTATTAACCAACATTTGCCCCCCAAAATCAAACTTTGATGGAGTAATATTT
Organism: Saccostrea cuccullata; assembly: GCF_032062105.1. Classification (NCBI taxonomy): domain Eukaryota; kingdom Metazoa; phylum Mollusca; class Bivalvia; order Ostreida; family Ostreidae; genus Saccostrea; species Saccostrea cuccullata. Next base: position 344,352 of record NW_026936117.1, on the reverse strand, counting down.
AATTAAGTCCTTAAACAGGGGAGTATATGCTGACTTCAAAGCACTGAATAATTTCATAAGTAATGACGTCATATGTACGTAATGACGTCACAAATATGACGTAAATTTCAGTATTTTATGAATTTTGTTGAAAAACGTACATATTTCGTCGATATTTTAAATAAAAGTCACCGAGCGCATGTGTGTTCAGGATAAATATTTTGATATAATGTGTAGAATGATAATATCAATGAAATATGTCAATATTGTTCCTGAACACACATGCGCTCTATAAATTTTAAAGCTTAAATTGTTGAAATTTTGTCCATTTTGTTCTCTTTCTGAAAAAGGATATAAAATCGGACTAGTTTGCGACGTCATAAAAACAGAAATTGTGAATACACTGCTCTGGAACTATAATATTTTCTGTTAACTTATATTTCTCGTACAATTTATTGAATACAGCACATTTCAGGAAGTTTTCAAAATTTGACTTTTGTGGGGGCAAACATATGCAATATACCGCATATAGTTCTTTCTCCCACCTTATGTAATGCCATTCTTATTATTAATATCCTAGTTTTTACTAATTCATCATCTTATTCTAACAGGTTTAAAATTTTAAACAGATTTTAAAAGTACTTTGCTTCACCAAGCATGACACCTATGTAATCAGAAGAATATTTCACTGACGATCAATATAATAGGATAATGAAAAATCAAACTTTAACTCATTGAAACACCAAGAATATGAATTTTAAGCAAAGAAATTTAAATAAATAATAAACTTTGAATCATGACATAAATCCTTTAATAAAACATAAAGCAGATTGAGATGCTCCTTCACATTCTACACCATATTAGTTTCCTTAATGATGATTTTACATTAATAATGTGAAACTTGAATGTATCAGTTGAATGTGTAATGATTAATGTGATAAAACAGTTCACAAGTAATAGTTATAAATCTTTACCTAATATAAATAAGAGGCAGTTTCTCGTGGTGTCATATGTTGGAGCTTTTGTCAAGTTATATGTTAAGGTATCTTGTGATTTTTTTAATTTTTCTTCCAATTCAACAAAATTTCTTTGAATTTCTATAATGTATGCATGACAATGTAAAGATCTTTACTTATTTCAATTGTAAAATTGACAGTACAAGAAACTTTCAGTTGTAATCATATGCATGGTTCACATCTTTATCTTCATGTATCCCCTAAAGGTGATAACTACTTGTTATTTTAACAAGTATATTGTTACATAATCTACATACCCGGGCCGCTACATCAGGTAGCGGAAATTCCGTGGAGAGCAGACGATGAGTCTGTATAGTTCCCTTTGGACAAACCGTGCGATCTACGACATCTACACCACTTACTGCCGGGTTACATGGATTGGGGTATTTACGGAAAGCTGCTCTAACAACTTCTTCCCAGGGGTGTCTGAAAAATTGACAAAAATGTTCATCAATAATATCTAAACTGAAATATTTACCTTTGCTGTGTTTTTCTACTAAGCCAACTGTGAAATTGATTTGAATACCATTTTCGTGTATACTCATGCGTAGAAATATACAGAGAGGAACGTGCGTTAACGTGATGTCACAATAAGGCTACAGTGCCGTTAGTAAAAGTATAACGATATAGGGCAGCGAGAAATTCAACTATTGAGTATATTTTTGGTGCTTCCAAACATGTAAAATGTAAATATAAGGAATGTTTTAAGTTTAGTGTGAATTATTGGTGTGTGAATAACACAGACTTGCACATAGGCATATTTTTCATGAAGCGCGCTAGCTTCATGAAATATGCCTACCTGACAAGTCTGTGTGATTCACACACCAATGACTCACACAAAACTTAAAAACATTCCTTAAATAAAACTTTGGTATTTTTCAACAGGTTGGGACCAATCGCCCAAATGGGATATAATAGTCCGTTTGGCATATAATATCCCAAATGGGCTATAAATTTACAGTGCTAAAATTGAAAATTTTTATTTTGGCAATGAATATTATAAATCCGCATCAAAACACTTAAAAAGGAGTAACTTTTGGTAAGCAAGTTTTTCTGCAACCCTACCGTTTGTAAGATTGATCCCCAAGAAGTTAAGGAATTTCCGAGGGATCAATCTCCTAAACAATAGGCATACAGAAAAACTTGTCAACCAAAAGTTACTCCTTTTTAAGTGTCCTGATGCGGATTTATGATATTTATTTGCAAAATAAAAATTTTCAATATTTGCACTGTAAATTTATAGCCCATTTGGGATATTATATCCCAAACGGACTATTATATCCCATTTGGGCGATTGGTCCCAACCTGTTCAATGGGAGAGAAACAGTCCAGTCCAATACGAAAATTCGTAATATTACCAAAAAACGTAAGATTACGAGAAAGCATAATATTACAAGTTATCGTAATATAAAACTTATATTACAATTTTTCGTAATGTAGTTAAATTACGAATACGCGTAATATAGCAGATGTAAGAGACTATATTACGAGTTTTCGTAATCCAAGACAAATTCAAGCATTGCAAGAAATTGAGTGGCGGGTAGCAAAGTATGACGTTTAATACGAGATGTCACGGGCGATAACTTGTACGACTCTTACTGAGATTTGAATTCTGTGTATTTCAATAAGAATTGCACGAACAGTTGAATTATGAGACGAGGGTGTGATTTTTAGGGTAGACTTCGCAAGAAAAGTAGGGAGTTCGGGTGATATAGACCAATGCGGCATGCTTAAGCGAATATTGAAATTTACTGGAAAATTGGTCTTATCCTTGGGAAAATTCCTATAAAAGAATAATAAAAGAAATTGTCCACTCATCCATCGTTGGCGTTTTTTTCTTCATGAATTTCCATGCTTTCTGATAGGCGTAACTGACCAAACTGACCGCGTGCTATCAGTAGCCGTGGAATGTGATATATTACTGACGTCATACTTTGCTACCCACCACTCAATTTCTTGCAATGCTTGAGTTTGTCTTGGATTACGGAAACTCGTAATATAGTGTCTTGCAATCTGCTATATTACGCGTATTCGTAATTTAACTACATTACGAAAAATTGTAATATAAGTTTTATATTACGATAACTTGTAATATTACGAATTTTCGTATTGGACTGGACTGAGAAATATGGGGTGATGGCAAAGATTTTATGTAACACCTAAACAGTAAAAAACTTAAAAAATGAAGTCTTAATTTAAAAGAACGTTTTTAGCGAACTTTTCGTTTAAGTATTTTTATTTGTTCGTTTCATTCCCAGTCCAAAACATCGGTTTCAATATTACGCAATAGTCCTCACTGACCATCACCATGTTCACACACGTGAACCGGAGGTCGATCGAATTTCTACCCCGTATAATAATAGAAACTGTGATAAGGTTGATTGGCGACAAAATATGAATCAACTCAGATTAATTCGAATTAAAACAAATCTTAAACTTACTCAAAAACGTGTTCAGAAGACCAAGAAGACATGACTTGTACTTGACACTATCACCTTCCGAAACAGACTGCCGGATCAGAAATGTGTATTCAGTTTATGACACCGCAAGAAAAAATAGATCTCAATAGGAATTGGCTATATTTTCTGATTCAGTGCTTATTCATAAATTTTAAAGGTTGAAATATGCTCACCTTTTATTCATATATTACTTTTGTTTTTAAATTTAGCCAAATATTTAATAATTTTAAAAAATGAAATATTTAATCACTGCCACATTGAGTGATGCGTATTAATAAGGTTTCAAAGGTCACCTGGTGTGGAGAGGAAAAGGGGCGTTCTCAACATGTAAAATATTTACTATAGATTTTAATAATTAAAAATAAAAATTTTGTCAAACACTTTGTGTTCTACTTTTACACATATAGTTATTTTCGTTGAAATATTTTCGAGAGAAAAAAAAAAGCGCCCAGAAGGTGGAATTGAACCACTCCGACGCTAATCGGCTACAGGTTTGAAGCCTGCACCCCGGACCACCGAGGTTCATCCGGGCACTTTGAAGGACTGCTTCAAATCTAATTATAGTACAAAAGATAGAATGCGCTAGACGTAAACCTTTTAGTGTTCACATGATTACAACGTTTCTTTTTATTAAATGCCTTTATAATCAAAATGAGTTCACCCTTTAAATTTACTTGTTGAGTCTAAATATTTATTATTTTCTTGTTTTATCTTAAAAATAAACAAATCAATACTATGCATTATATATATATTTTTACTAAGACAATATTTATGGGTATTATTTGTAATCCTGGTATCGGTTATCGTACGTCGTATCTTGTCTACTTTTTTTAAAATGCCTCAATATTTTATTCATTTACTTAACTGGTGATCTTACACAAAATTTCACAAGGACGTATTAATCAGCTGTTAATCATTTTAAGCATCCTCCCGGATGACTGAGTTCAAGGATGGAATTGAACTCTTTTCTTCGAAAGAAATCAGGATTTAAATTTTATAAAACTAAAATAAATTCCTTTAATTGTTGCATGCACTTTTGTAAACCTGTTAACGGTACAAAAAAGTCAAAAGATCTGATATATATAAGTTCTGGAACTTTTAAAAATATACGAGGGTTGTCCCAGAAAAACGCGAACTTTTTGAATATTTCAAATATATACTATTCTACCAAATTACTAATAATTTTTGGTATGCCGTTGGGAAATCATGTTTTATATTCCGACAAAATATTATAGGCCTTTGATGGCATATACATATAAAAACAGCATATAAATGATGCTAAACATCGGTGGTCTGCGCACGACAAATTTTTTGACTTTTACAAATAGCATTGTGAATGAAGTTCTCCTTGTTAAAAGGGTATATGGCGATATAAATATTAATGTCAAAAATTTTACTTACATAAATACTCTATAATTTGATGCACTTGTGTCTAAAATTTTATTTATTTGACATTATTAATGACAAATATATATGACGATATATGCCAAAGCGCTTTGATATAGACATTGTCAGAAAAGGTGACGTTAAGCGGTAATGTGGAGCACCAAATTATCAAGCAACACTATGTTGAGCTTAAAATATGTCGATCAGTTGGGTTTATTATCGGGATTATGAAATTGTCTATTTAAAGAATTAACTCCCGAATCTTTTAATATTTACATTTCCAATGTCTTTGTCCGAGATAAAATTACCAAATGTAAATGTACTTTATTTCTCCATCAATGTATTGGCGCGGTTCCAAAAAAACCACGTGCAGGGCGGGACAAACAGCTAGACAGAAGCAGGGCTTGGAGCACGTGGATTGGCGGAATCAAAGCATGTAAATATAAGGAATAACTGTCTTATTTTTCGATTTCATGAAGTGATCAATCGATTGGCTTGCGTGATAATTTGCATAAACGCCTTCGGCGTTCATTTTGTTTTATAATATGACCATAGCTTAAAAATTATAAAGAATATGGTTGAAATACTCAATAATTGAGATATTGTCAGTAACAATTAACTGTGACCCCCAACCCACCTCACTCCTTGCCCCTAGAGTTATTTAATTTATGGCTAACAAAAACAGTTATTAAACCGAAAATTTCTCAGACTGAATACATGCACATGTACTTTCAATGTAGTATCGTTTTTGAAAAGCCGGACACAAAAATCTTGAATTCTCAATTTACCTAAAAGAACATTTTCAATAAAGTAAAAAGGAAATTAAAGAAAAAAAAGTAGGCCAGGTCTTAGATATTAATTACATAAAAAATTGAGTTAACTGATGAATAAGTGGTCCGTGAGCCAACTGGGAAAAGGAGTACGAAAGAGGAGGGGGTACTAGAGTGGCGTCTATCATACCCCCCTCCCCCGAGTAGACACCACTCATCCGCAAGATATGTTATGATTGTTTAATGTATTTACACACCTTTTATTTAAATTAACATAAAATATATATGATAGACTCCAATCTGATTAAAATCAGATTCTCGATCCGCTCCTTTATTTTTTTGTGTAGCAACAATAAAAAAACAAAGGAGCGGATCAAGGATCTGATTTTAATCAGAGTGGATAGACTCCACTCTCAAACGACATATATAATAGTAATAAATGCGATGAAAATTTACCTACCTCTTATTTAATTAAAAATGTATTTCATTTTACACCAGTTCGTGGAGGTGTTTGTTTGGTGGGGGTGTAAAGCTTAGAATTCCAATAAAATTTAAGATTCTACTGATAAATTTAATACCTGCAACGGGTATGCAGAAACATGTATTTTTTTGATCGGGGGGGTTGGGGGTTACACATTTCCACATTTCTTTTACTATATATATCAAATTTTATTCATACATTGCTACATTATCCTTTTTTGTCTATACTGCAACAAAAAGTGAGAGGTGGTAACGGCCTTTCAATGAACATTTTCACTACCCCCCCCCCCCGATGCTACGTGCGTGAAACTGATATACACACACAGGCTCAGCACAGACACCTGACGTTACATATTTTTCTTTTGATAAAAAATATACCCCCTACCTAATAATAAACCCTTGTTTATTATTACGTAGGGGGTATTTTTTTATGAAAAGAAAAATAAGTATAACGTCAGGTGCCCGTGATACACGGGACATGTATATCATCGATAAATAAATCCGCTGCAAGTTTCCCGTATGTAAAACGTCTACCTTCTTTCATCTGCACAAATAGTGTGAAGTTATATAAGAAGTTGCGAGTTATTCATCAAGTTGAAAAAAAAAATTATTTATTGCATCGTAAAAAATATGTTATCTTTCTTAATTTTATTTATTTATTTATTAATCAATTTATTTATTTTTGCGAACAAATCGTGATAAATACGTATCATTGGCGCTAACGCGCAAATGTAATTGCTTGAAGGCACCACAATTCCATCTTCCCAATTTTTTGATATTATTATTATCACAAAAAAAGCTGCATATGTCGCTCTACCAGTTCTTAAACTTTGTTCCTTAATTTGTTCCGGACTTACTAGTAGTCGAAACCATTAAAGATAATTTTAATGAAAAGAAATGAATCTATCGATTAACGACACTTATCTGAAGGGAAAAACATGGGTTAAAATTACCAGTTCAAGTCTATATAATATAATCCCAGGATAATATTAATGACCCTCTATATATAAAACACACTCAAAACTTCTCTTAAATGCAGCAATAGTGATGCATGTGGATAGGATCTCCAATGATTTCTGGTTGGAAATGATTTTTATCCAACGAATTGTATTTATTTTATCCTTGAGCCTAAAAAGAAACAGTTGGATAAAAAAATCACATTCAGCACTAAATCATGGAAGTCTTCTTTTTTTTTATCACATAATGACATATGATTTATAGATCACTTTAATTATGATTTACGTCATGTTATATTATTTCAAGATCCACACCTAACCATAACCCTAACCCTAGATTCTTGAAAAAAATATTTTAGGCAACAAAGTATAAAAACTGCATGGAGAGAATATATAACGTTAACTACTAAAATACGCCCCCTCCCCCTCCAAAATGACCGACAGATACTTCGAATACTATTCACGTTTACCATCTGAACACAATATTCAATACAGTACGCATTTTCCGCTTTCAAAATCCATCCCTGTGCGGCTAGAACCAGAAACGTCGCAAAACGTCATATTTTTGTGAAAATGACGTCATTAGTCCACTGACGGTGTATCAAAAACGTTCCCAAAATTTATTCTTACGAGTCATCACGTGACTTAATGACGTCATTACATATATTTCCTCGACTTGAAGGCCTTTACACCAACTGAAATTTGATTGGACGATATGTCCTTTTCCGATATGACGTAGGCAACTAGCACGTTTGCAGAAAAAGGGGACATTATCACGTGACCTGAAGTCGGCCATGTTGTTAGAACAGGATTCATTGTTAATGGAAAACGTATTTTAGGAGTGAGCTGTACATTCACCTAACGAGTCACTGGAGGTAATGTATTAATTAAGACTGAGTAAGATTAAAAGTTGACTGCTAATGTGGACCCCATTGCTATGTAAACAAAAAACGCAGGAGATTTAAATCGGTGGTGGATCGAAGGGTTCTCGTGTTGTGGCGGTAAAAGTATGGTGAACCAACCCTGTAAGCATTCGTCAATCTTCTAAAACATTTGACGGGTTATTATTGATTGAGAACAGAAAAAGTTGAAGAAGATATATCTTTTATGAGTAAATTGCGGTATTAAACGTAAAACTGTTCAAGTAATAATTCAGAATGCATGGGTCAGTAAATCGAAAGAAGGAATCGTTACCGGAAGTGAGATCGGTTGGCATAAAATGCTTCTGATGGTATGGCCTATTGTCGTCTTTTAGTTCCTGCATATATTTTTTTTATCGTAAAATTTTAGAAAAATAATTTTAAAAATAAAGATATTACAACTGTTGCCATGGATACCGCATTTGATTTTGAGAAATGGAAACTGCGCAGAGAAGTGAAAGGGGGGTTCTGCAGTGATGAATATATTTTTTTTCAATCATTTTGAGTTCAAATAAACTTCTTGTGTAGGTCTGCATGAATTTTTCTTGTCCGAAAATAATAGAAATTTGCACTTGCAACTATTTGAATATAAAAAAATATCATTGTCAAGTTGGGAAAAAATATTGGAATTTAATATTATCTGTGCCCACAAAGTGACAGTGACCTTGCACAACTAGTTGCAGGGGGTATACAGCATTGCTGCTGTGAGTATGTGTGTGTTAGTGTGTCAGTCGATATAACTTGTTGGCAAGATTTAAACAGAACCTACACATAAAACATAGTTTTAAACTATTACTTATACTATAATCCTTGATAGCATTAGCCATGTGCAGATGTGAGCTACTTCAGTACTTAACCTTGCAATTGTGGGGCCCACATAAAAATTTATTCACCCACAAGTTATCAGATCTTCTATTGAATGAAAAAAATAGCAATCCCCTTTTTAGTTTTTTTTTTATCATACGTCTTTTCTACACATTGTAACATTATGCACGACACCTGAAATTGGAAGTGGAACTCTCGATCCTGTTGATGAAAATTGATACGGTTGTTGAATATTATATAATATATATATCATATAGAACACATGGCCATTTTTCATTTACAAATAACAATATTTTTTTTCTTGGACTGTCGATGTCACATTGTGCCAGACACAAGTACTTCTTACTGATACTGTAGACGTACTTTTTTCCACAGGGTCATAATTCCAAAAAAAAGCGGAATCTCAATTTCTGGAATATGATCGGGCTGACGGCCGGGAAATAGAAAATTTACGGCCCGATTTCTGATAAATTAGACTGTCACTTTATGCCGTACATTTGTATTAAGAACGCTTGGACAAATTTCTGCAGAAAATCTGTAACCGCGTACATAGTGTAAATAAATACCACGCGGAAAAAAGTATGTCTACAGGAATTAAAAAGCATTTACTGATAACGCAATTTTTCAAGAGAACAATACAAAACATTCAGACTAAATTGAAAAACATTTCATTATCAGAGATTTTGGCCATGTGGGAAACTTGTCATTCTAAGTTGCCCACATGGAACATAAGTGAATTTAGTCGCAAATTGTGAGTGGGCAATTGTTAATTTCAAACCCTGCACAAACAATTCTCAGCCTCCACATACTTTTGGCATTGTACAAGGACAAACCCTATTCATTTTAAAAATGAACATTAAAATATTTCTTAAAACATTGCGTTTTTTTTTACTACCTTCAAACCCTGAAATTTTATTTACGAGTTGACAATACTCGCTTCCAGTAAGTGGAAAATTTGGATCACTTCGATAGACGCGCTTCAGTTCTATGTTGTATTTGCATATTATACACTGTAAAACTTTCTATTACCATTGTCTTCTATGTTAATTTATCTACACAACCATATATGACATGCATGTTTTTATTTTCTTTTATCTCCATAAACAGCATCAAATCTCTGCTTGCCGAGTGGAAATGTCAACTACTTAACCCACAAAGACATACTTTTTTATAAGTCATATTGACTTTTACAGGATGATGGAGGAAGATGGGACCAATGGAGAAATTGACTATAGCCCAAAGGATATCAAAGATTCAGTCCTCCAGCCGACTCTAACACCCAATGGTGACGTTAACCATGATCCAGTGGAGACCAAGGGTCCCTCCCTACAACAGAGTCTGGCAACCCGAAAAGTCATCCAACTCAAGATAGACAATCCCTTCGTCAAAAACGGTATTATTATCTTCTGTATTGAATCTTGACTTGGCAATCAATATTTTAGTAGTGTATGGCCTTAAGTTTGTCATAGTATTCTTTTTGACATGTAATAATTCATTGAAAAACCAATTTAAGCCCTATTTCCTGATCTTTTTCACTTACATTCAAGGTTTTCATTTTCGCAAGAATCTGTGTAATGAACAGCAAAATTATTTGAGATGCAAGGTTCATAAAAACGATGTGTTGTTACAGAGAAAATTGAAATCATTTTCAAAATTTGTAGATATCAGATATCAGGATCTATCTTAAACATATTGAATCAAAAATTTCCTGTTAATGATATTATCTTAAAGAAGTTTATCGAAGAAATATCTTCTCTTTTAACTCTTTCTAAAAAGAGAATTAATTCATTAAAATTTAAATGATTAAAAGATATTTTGCAATTATTAGTCCATACTGTGTGCTAACTGCAAACAACACAATTTTTTTGCGTCTTGCATTTTATCTTCATGCCGTAAATATTGGTGCCTGAGCATGTAGAAATAAATTTCATGCTAAAAGATGATGAATGTCTTTATTTCAAAAACTGATGCCACTACACAAAGGGAGTTAAAGCACACTTTGTCACAACCTGAGGAACTTTGATACTTGTGTATTCATCAAAGCCCATAGGCCTTTTATTCAGTAAAGCAGTCATTGTTTAAAAAGAGAGAGAAAGCATAAAAAAAAACTATTGAAAATATTTTTGTTTTTTTGCAGGTGATTTGGAGGAGGATGCTGATGATCCATTCTGTATAAAACCATCTGTAAACAACTGTAAAAATGACACAAAGGAAGAATCGTACAAAGGTAATCAGCGAGGGGTCTTTAGTTCATATTTCACATTATAAAATAAGGCAAAGAAATGAACTGTTCACATTTCGTTAAATTTTAGATCACTCTCAATTTCTTAGATGACTAATTCTATCCATTTGTGTATCATGAGTTTGGCATTTTATTATGAATAACTGTTATAATTATTGATTTAATTATGATACTTAATTTTTATGACATATCATCTCTGTTAAATCACAGGGCCTTGGTAGTTTGTATTTTATTGCTCTATGTGGTTTTCTACCCAATTTTATTCATCACACACATCGTTATATAATTATTTACCATTCCATGTATCGTGACATAACTGATATTCTTTTTCTACAAACCCGTGGTTGCCTACTACAGAAATCTCTCTTTATTAGGGCCTCGCTCGGCGGGTGCCCTATAGTGATCAGTTTGTCCGTCCATCCGAGATCTCTTGTCCGGGGCATATCTTCTCTCTCCTTGGCCCAATCTGGCTCATACTTCACCCACAGAGTGCCTTTGGGTAACCGGTGTGCAGTGACCTTGAACCATGTTTCTAGGTCAAAGGTCAAGGTCATAGCAGAATTATATGAAAAATCCTTGTCCGGATCATATCTTCTCTCTCCTTGGCCCAATCTGGCTCATACTTCACCCACAGAGTGCCTTTGGGTAACTGATGTGCAGTGACCTTGAACCATGTTTCTAGGTCAAAGGTCAAGGTCATAGCAGAATTATATGAAAAATCCTTGTTCAGAGTATATCTTCTCTCCCCTTGGCTCAATTAGGCTCATACTTCACTCACAGATTGCCTTTGGTCAGTGAATGTGCAGTGACCTTAAACAAAGTTTCTAGGTCAAGGGTCAAGGTCAAAAATAGCCTCTCTTTTTAAAGTCTTTGTTCGCTGCATAATTTCTTTCCCTTAAGTCCACTCCTCAGCCTCAAACAAATTGACTGGATATGGAACATTTGTGATTTTCCTTCCATATTATGATAGAGGATATGCAACAATATTCATAGAGGATACATTTCTAAAAGTTTTTTAATTGTATTATTTTTCAGGGAGTAATACTTTTTGTCCCCTTTAATCTCAAACACCTTCAAAATAAACCCTTTTCAGCTACGTTACATTTTCATGTTCATTTCTAAATGCGGGGCCCTTTGAGATGGCCACCATCTCAATGATATCTAGTTGCAAATGAATAACTGAATATTCAGTGATGCAACAGTGTTTTCCCTAAGAACCGGCTACCAGCCAAATTGACCGCTTCAATTGACAAAAATGCCGCTTTGAAATAAAAATTTGTTGTGAGGTCCGCAGAGATTTTGTTCATGAACCTCAGTCCCTAGCCTGTTACAACTTCTCTCTAACCCTTTACTTTGAAATAAAGGGAAAACACTGATGCAAGATTTATCTTGACCAAAGATAACAATGTTCTAAACTCTACACTCTAAACTCTGGATGACTACAATGCTGCTTATGCAGCACCTGTAATGAAATCATGCTTGCTGCCACCTTGTGTATAAAAATATGATATGGTTACATCCAACAAAAGGGTAGACCACTCTTTTTCATTGGAAAAGGTATCTTACTTGAAGATAATTATTCCATGGATGTGTGTCATTAATATTCATGAGAGCTAGAGCATTTTGTAGTAGGCAGCAAGAAGTTTGTGGAAATGGAATGGACACAAAACATGTCGATTGCAATGCCCATGAATCCTTTACAGGTAACCATTAAGGCTCTTGGGCTAAATGGGAGTCTGGTTTGTGGTATATTTTAATTACTATTTTGAGAAACTGGTGGTGTACATGGGTGGCCCTCAAGGCCTTTTGACCTTGATTATCATGGACAATGTGTGAATTCCAAGTCAAATGTACAGCTAAATAAAAAAAAAATCTATTGAGAAATGCAGCCAATGTCAGTAAAAGATATTATTTAATTTCCAGGTGAAGACACTGAAGCACCCATTGAAGAAGATCCTTCTTCCTTGAATAAAGACAGTGAGGCACCAATTGAAAATCCATCTTCCGTGGATGAGGTTGACAATGTTAGCTCACCTGTTGTCAATTCAATGCTGATGGAATCTGAGAACCTGCTGAATAAAACAATTTCATCAAATGAATCAAGTCTAGACTCCCTTGTTTCAAAGGATAAGTTTCTGCCAAATGAAAACAGTGACACAGATGAAAATGGCAGGAAATTCCAAAGAAACAAAAAAAAAGATGATGATATTGGAAATTCAGAGGAAAAAATACATGAAGATTCATCACTTACAAAGGAGGAGTTAAACTTGACCGAAGAGAAAAACATTCCAAGTGTCGATGAGCAATCCAGGAACTTGGAAAATATTTCTACAGAAGACGGGGAACTTTCCAAACTTTCAACCGAGCTGGATATGGAAACAGGAAAGTACTTCCTGTCCAATGACAGTAAAGATAGTTCTGATGTAGGTACGTCTTTGTCGCGATCAGACCAGGTGGACCTCAGTGATTCAGTGGTCAGTGTTTCTGAAGATAAAGTGGACCTCAGTGATTCACTTATCAGTGTGTCTGAAGATAAAGTGGACCTCAATGATTCCGTCATCAGCTTGTCTTCAGACAAGGTGGAACTCAATGACTCAGTCATTAGTGTGTCTGAAGATAACTCGAGCTTTATAGAAAGTAATGTTGGCGACCCTGTGCCAGAATTTCTATCTTCTGATGGTGAGGAAAAGCAGGAAAGCAAGGACCAAAATACTGACAATGAAAATGACGAAGAAAAAATTAATTCTGTGGAAAAGATAAGTGGAGATGGTGATCACAAAAAGGAGGAGAAAGACAGTGAAATGGAAGATAACACAGCAGTGAAACAGCCTGAAGATTCTGTGAAAGATGAAAATTCTGAAAAAACTGAATCTGACACAAATCAGAGTACAGAAAATAAAACTGATACAAGTAAGAATAACAATGCAGTCTCAGAGAACAGCTCAACTATACAGGAAAAAGACAATGAAGCTGTGGAAAAAGTGAAGGATATTGATGGATCAGACATTTTAATAACCATCAATGAAGATTGTGATAAAGAGGATGATTTGTCAAAAGACAAAAGGAGCAGCGTTAAGCCGGGACCTGAACAGCAGATGCCCAAGGTGACGAGTACAATTAAAGATGATGTAGTGATTGTAGATCTCTCAGATGACAAGCCCTCGCCTCCAGTCCAGAATAAGCCTCCCGTAATGCCATTTAAACCGGGGATGATCACAGTCGCACCAAACGGCCAGAGATATGTACAGCATGTAATTCAGTGTCTTGATGGTCGCAAACAAATTATACAAGTCCCAGTGACAAGTGGTTCCTCCACATCTCTTTCCAAAGGCCCAGGAGCTTATACAAGTCTGATTAACAAAGCCCTTACTAGTACCCAGCCAGCAACTGTTACCAAGCAGCCAGAGGCAAGCATTCACCCTGATGATCTCATCCCCCAGTCCAGCTGGGAACTGTTAGCCTTAGTGCAGTATGAGGCAGCACAGAAGAAGTTTGATAACACGTTCTGGAATGGCAATTGTCCAGTTAAAAATGACATTAGTTCCATGACAAAGTTTCTACAAGACCTAGGAGGTGATATCGTGAAGCAGTCTGCTTACAGCCAGATAGTGGAGGTTCAAGGACGAAAGTGTGACCAAGGCAAACTGGGAGACAAAGAAAAAGACAACCTGGAAAGAATGAAAAAAGTAGTGAAAGAATTAAAGGAGAAATACAAGCATTTAGAATTGCAAACTGAGAAGTGTGCTGGTTGTAATTTTGTCTCTGAATCCAAAAATGTGATGGCATTTCACAAAGAGCACCCACATATGAGTCCCCCATTAGATCCCTTTGGAACTCTGAACTGTCCACAAGATGACTGTGATTTCAGCACTTTTGCCTCTCCAGAGGCTTTTGCTGAACACATGGAGAAAAAGCACTCTGTGAAAGCCAGAATATATGACAAACCTGATCCATACAAGTGCCATCTGTGCTATTTTGAAGCAAAAGTGAAGAACAATTTGACACGACATAGATTTAGGTGTGACAAACAGTTCAAACTTAACCAAAATCTACACCCTAATTACACAGATATTAATTACTGCTTAAAGAACATAATGTACAAGTCCCAAATAGAAGCCAAAAAAGCTAGAAATAACCAAGTACCTGTACCACAAGTCACGAAACAACAGATTAAACCTCAGCTGATCAGGCCAAAAATAGTCATGACAAAACCGTCAGCACCCATAATGTTACAGCAAGGACCCAATAATGCTCAGGTTCCTTACATGATACCCCTCAGTCAATCCCAAATAGGTCAGCTCAATTTCACAAGAGCAGTTAGACCTATAGCTAATCCAGTCTTGGTATCCATGGGTACAAGCGCAGTAACCAAGCAACCACCTCAGACTGTTGGAGCAATGCTAAAACAACAACAACAGAGTCTTGCCAACAGACCAGTGGTACCCAAACCTAGCGTTCTACAGGGACAACAAGCAGGATTCGAAGTGTGTGAGATTTGTGGGGGCTATGTCAAAGATCGGATGTCCCTACAAATTCACTTCTTCTATGCCCACAAAGTGGATCTGCCTGCCGTGCTCTTCCAAAAGAACAGCCCCCAGTTTAGATGTAATGTGTGCCAAGCACCTTTCTGGACTGCCATGGGACTCGCCAAACATCGACAAAGCTCCAGACATTTTGATACTGTCATCCATGCACCTAGGACTGAAATCAGATGCTGGATTTGCTTTCAGCAGCCAGAGAATCTGTATTCTCACTTGCAAACTGTTCATCACTTGACCACAAATGAGTGTATGATTCTCAGGCGATGCATGTTTTGTGCAATTCAAACAAGGAATAGAAAAGATCTTGAAATGCACATGGCAACATCACATGGTATCGTGATTAAAGGTGCTCCCACTGCAGTGCCTTCTAGTAGTGCTCAATCCACCAAACCTCAAGGGGCTCGTAATAACTTCTGTGTGTTCTGTTCTAAACAGTTCCCTGACAACACTCAATTGACTCTTCATTGTCTCAGAGACCATGCCACTTGCTCAGGATGTGGAATGGTGGTATCGAGAGCAGCAGATCTAGCGAAGCATGTCTGCAAATCAGCAGGACGCAAATGTCCTGTCTGTGGCTTAAAGAACCTGAAACAAGCATTCTACAATAAACACATTCGAACACATCTGAAAAAGTGTTCAGTGAAAATTAAAAGACTGACTGAAAAAGAAATTGAAGTTGCCATGGGTAAAGAACGAAAGGCTGAAATGGACCTAGAAAAGCAACGAGAAATTTTCACCAAACTTGAATCAGATATTTGGGATGAAATTCAAAGTAGACGGAAACGTGATGATACTGACTCTACAAACTCAAAGAAGAGGAAGAGTAACGAAAGTGATAGATCAGCGAGCAAGAAGGCGAAACTTGATGAAGAGGAGGAGGTAGTTGTTGTCGAGTGACTGGTTCACTGCGCCCATAAAACTTAATTATATATATACATGTCAACAGAAGGCCACCACTAAAATCATCACTTTGTAATTTCTTAAGGTGAAAAATTGTTCACAAAATCATGTTGCAAGTTTTACATCATAAATGATGTTTTTGTATAGCCATTGTTTACAGAGTATGTGAATCCTAATAGTGAAATATTGTGTGTGTGGAAGAGGTATGTTACACATTCCACAGTCTACGTTTAGTGCTTAAAATCAATACTTGACCTAATTCCAATATCACATTTAACAAGATACATGTACATCTTTTTCCTTTTTGTGGAAACTTTATACTGTCTTCAAGTATTGTTCAAATAGACAATGAAGCTGTTAATGGGGAATGGGTTCTTTTTTCACTTTTTGTCACATTTACAAAATTTGAAAGTTAAAATTTCAAATGCAAGTTATGAAATTCCTAAATTTTTGTGTTGGGAGGGGGAGGATTGCTGCTTTGCTCATGAATATTAAGAATTATGATTTTTGTTTGAGGAAAATGTAAGAGTTTGAATGTTGTTGACTACATAGATGTGTTATCAAGTTTTTTTACATTGTTATTCATTGAATATTTTATTGTTTCAGCAGAAATTTATCCAATATGGAACAGATTTTTGCCTAATTTTATTTTTGCTTTGTTTTCCATTTTTTCCTATATACATGTACAAGTAGACTAGATTTTTTTTCAACTGAAAAAAAAACCCATATTTATAATGACAAAAACTGTTCAATATCTGAATTTTTTGAAAAACTGCTGGGAATATTTGAGTTTAGAAAATATTTTTGAAAGGAAAGTGATTTTGTATTATCTGATAATTTGGTACTTTGTGAATGGTTTAATTCAGTTTGGCACTGTGAAGGCATAGTGCTGAGATATTCACTAGTCTTGATTATTGTGAAGTCTGCATTTTGAATGATCTGCATCTGTATCACTATGTGACATCTTGCTAGATTTATCATCTTTACAATACTTGGTCATGTCTGTACAGTAGAGGTGTTGTGCTATCTGTATATTGTCACAGTATCTCTTATTAAAGATGATGAAATTTTGCCATTGTTAGAATATATTGAATATATTGAAAACTTGTGAACAGACTGGTCTGTAGTTTGTACATGTACTCTGGTGCACCATGACCAATTACCCAATATTTATGCCCCCCTTCGAAGGGAGGGCCTATCACTTTGCTGCTGTCTGATGGTCAGTCTATCGGTCCACCATTTCCATTCATTTTCTTTGCAGAGGTTACACATATTTAAATGAAATTTGGTATACAGATTTATCACAAGAATATCTAGGTCAAATTCTGTTTTGGGTACAATTGAGCTAATTTGGACAGAGTTATGCTCCTTGGACTTAGAAAAATTCCAATTATTTGCAGTTTCTGTTCATTTTTTTATCCAGGTCAAGTCCTGTTTTGGGTATGATCGAGCCATTTTGGACAGTTATGCCCCTTGGACTCAAAAAAAATTTCAGTTATTTGGGGGAGGGGGGGGGGGGCAAAAGTGTTTTACAAATATCTCTTGTTGAATTTACTCTGGCTTAGGAAAGTTGCTGCAAATTTTATAAATAATAATTAATTGCCATTTTATGTACTTGAAAGTATCAAATTTGTCATGGAGAATTCATCAATTTTTCTGAGCTTACCGGGCATAGTATGGCATAGATCCTGCCCCTAACTGTTAGACTACTGGTCTCTTGACTCTCCTCAAGTCTGTCTCATAACTCGCATACCATGAGGCCTAGAATAATAAAACTTTGTCAGCTGATACATCTAGGGTTTGTTAAAAGAAGGTTACTATGACCTTTTATTAAAATGATATGGCTAAATAAGAGAGAGAGAAAAAACTATGCTGGTGTCCAACTCTTAGAATTCGTTAAACTTGGCCAGTTCATACATCTTGGGAAAGTGTACGTTTCAGATCTTATGACATTTTCCAGGTGAAGTGGGAGAATTTTGTAAGATTTTTGTAAAATATGTGCAGAATTTTGTATAGAATTACATAGAAAATGATACAAAGTGGCATATTTCAGCACCAAATGTAGGTCTCGTCTGCAAGACTAGTGATTCCATTCTAATACTGAGTCAGTGCAAAGGAAAAGTCACTCCTTCCGTTAAATGTGGTAGGCACTTGGGAACAAGAATGGACGAGGACCCAGACCTCCCATTCATAAAGCAAACACCCAGTCACCGTGTAACTTAGAACATCTATATAGAAAAATAAGATTAAGGTGAAATGGCATTGCACCAAAATATTATACCTTGACCCAATTGTTTTATCTAGGTCAAATTACAAAAAAAATTAATGCCAAACCATAAATTAAGATTATGACATTAGCACTTCAAACATACAGGATTAGAGGGTCACATCATGATCTTAGGCACATCTATTTTTGTCATCTTTATCCAAGAACCATTTAAGAATACATGTACTTATTTTTTAAAATTTTGGTTCGGCATTCCTTCTTGAATAAATTAATAGACATTTTTTGTTGATCAAACTGCATATGTACTTAATTATTTGCAAAGAATTCCACTGGTAAATTGTAAATGGTACTTGTATGAAGTACTTATCAAGAATATTAACTTATTATACTCAAATGAATACGAAGGATGAGTGCACTTAAGAAACTATGAGAGTTGAGTCCAGGTGTGTTGCGCAAAATAAAAGCCTGAAATTTCAGTAAATTTATGTTTTATAGGTATTGAACAATGTCTTAAACAGGTTTTGGCATATTATATTACATGGAATTACTAAATAATGCTGACTCAAGCTTTTGAGACGGGGTCTCCCAGTTTTGTCACATTTCTGTCGTTATTCATATGCATACCAGTTTTCAACGACATTTTTTACATCAAGCCGCAACTTGGCCATTGGTCTCATTTGCACAGAATGTGCTAATGCGCTTCATGAAATATGCCGGTGTGAAGCCTCATAGTTCATATACCTCATGAATCTTCAAAAAATTAAATTCATTTCTTTTATTTACATTATTTTTCTGATGACTTGCCATAGATTTACGCCGTTCAACTGTCATTTTTAAAACAAAACAGTGCGCACTATATTTTTTGACATCAAGAGCAGAATTATAACATAACGGAGATATTCATGCCTATTCATGGTACATACCTAATGTAGTTCATGAGAAAATATACTGCATTTTATTTAAGGAATGAAGCTTATATTTTCAACTTTTGTTATATGATGTAACATTACTTTTGGACAGATTACGCTTTATAAACCGCAAAGCGGTTTATAAAAAAGCGTAAACTGCCCCAAGTTATGTTATATCGTATACTGTAGATCACTTAATTCGCGACACCTAATATTTTCATGAGACAGTCATGCACATCGACTCTTTATTAGCGAGACAAAATTTTCACGAATTGTGGTCATTGCTCTATATAATCTTAAGGAATTCTATTATACGCGAGAATGAAATTTTCGTGAGCATACCGTCTCGCGTAATTACGCGAAAAGTTCTCGCAAATAAAAAGTGATTTACAGTAACAAAAGTTGAAATAAGCTTCATTTCTTATAATTTAATTTCAGTGTAGACAATAAGACAATTTTTCCTGCAGAAAAATGCTTCAAATATCGCATATTTTAAAAGTTAACGAAAAGCGGAGTAATACGTTTTTGACGTAACTCATTGTGACGTAGGCAAGTTATGTTATACAAAATAGATAAAACCGTTTAACCAATCAAATGATGTGTTACAACTAAAATTAAATTATTTTGTAAAGAATCATAGGGGAAATTTATTGGAAATGTAAATATTTAAATTTAAACTTAAACATATCCAAAAACAATATGTTGGCCAAGTTGCGGCTCATATCTAGTTTTTAGCTCTACTGGTCAGAGACCAGAAGAGCTTATGCGATAGTAATGCGTCCGGCGTCCGTCCGTCTGTCCGTCTGTCTGTCTGTAAACAATTTTTCAAAATGCTACTCCTCCTACAGTTTTGATCTGATTTCAATATAACTTGGCATATAAGTAGATTACACTAAGATACATAATTCTGTTTATCGGTTTTTGATTTCGACGAACGGTGTTGGCGTTGTTACTAAAAATAGAAATTTCTGTGAAATTCTTTCAAAATGCTACTCCTCCTACAGTTTTGGTCTGACTTCAATATAACTTGGCACACAAGTAGACTACACTAAGAAACATAATTCTGGTTATCGGTTTTTGATTTCAACGAACGATGTTGGCGTTGTTACTAAAAATAGAAATTTCTGTGAAATTCTTTCAAAATGCTACTCCTCCTACAGTTTTGGTATGATTTCAATATAACTTGGCAAACAAATAGACTACACTAAGTTACATAATTCTGTGTATCGGTTTTTGATTTCGACGAACGATGTTGGCGTTGTTACTAAAAATAGAAATTTCTGTGAAATTCTTTCCAAATGCTACTCCTCCTACAGTTTTGGTCTGACTTCAATATAACTTGGCACACAAGTAGACTACACTAAGATACATAATTCTGTGTATCGGTTTTTGATTTCAACGAACGGTGTTGGCATTGTTACTAAAAATAGAAATTTCTGTGAAATTCTTTCAAAATGCTACTCCTTCTACAAATTTAGTCTGATTTCAATATAACTTGGCACACAAGTAGACTACACTAAGATACATAATTCTTTATATCGGTTTTTGATTTCGACGAACGGTGTTGGCGTTGTTACCAAAAATAGAAATTTCTGTGAAATTCTTTCAAAATGCTATTCCTCTTACAGTTTTGGTATGATTTCAATATAACTTGGCACTCAAGTAGACTACACTAAGGTACATAATTCTTTATATCCATTTTTGACTTCAATGAACATTATTACCTTGGTTAATAAAGATAGCAATTTCTGTTACTCTCAAATTTGCTACTTCAAATACAGTTTTAGTCTGATTATGATATAATGTGGCTTGCAAGTAGACTACATTAAGAACATAAAGAGACTTATTCAAGGATCATTTTTCTCTTTTTTGCCTGTGCAAATTTTCAATTCCCAACTGCTTAAGTACTTTCCTCTTCCTTTGCTATAAGTACAAACCAGTAGAGTTTCAGTCTCGACAGAGACTTCTGGTTTATATGAGCGCATTGATGTTTCAAGTTGTAGTAAATAGGGTCAATGTAAAGAGTTATACTAGTCACTTACATTCATGAAAGAAATTGAAACAGTCGTGCGCTCACTTGTTATTTTCCAAAAAGGTGCAAAATCAGGTACCTGTCCCTATAGTAAAGGCACCTTGTTTACAAATTTCAACCCGTCTTTGACCTCATGAATAACAAAGCATTGAACAAGTGACTCAAATCTATTCACTTTCACTCTTTAACAGATCAATGCGTTATCGTGTCTATATAGTGTTGCGAGCTATCGATGATCAAATCATTTTCAAATGGGTAATGTACCCTGGGATAATTTGTTTTATACCGGTGTATTTAAGATGTGTTAACATTTTTGATTTACTTGATATTAAATGAAATATCAGTCGATTATGTTTGATTTTTTTTTTCGGTATTCATAAATATATGTATTGGAGGCTTCTAGCACAAACCTTGCACTTTCTGCTTGAATCTCATTAATACAGAATAAAAAAAATACTGTGGATATATATATTATAAATTTTCCTTTGTTCCTAAGTATACATTGTATGTACATCACATTGAATAATAGGACGTTAAAAAGACATATATATCGTATGAAAAGTCATTAGACGAATTCACTGCACAAAATGCACCCCTAATATTGAATAGAGGGAAACTCCGGTTTTCTTCTGACGACACTACAAATGCTGTAACATTTTGCATCGGCACAAAATCTAACAACAATTAGAGATTTGAATATAATTATTAGTAATAATCAAAGTACTGAGAGTACTGATAGGCGGAAGCATAATTTCGATGAACGGTGTTGCCGTGGTTACTAAAAATAGAAATTTCTGTGAAATTCTTTCAAAATGCTACTCCTCCTACAGTTCTAGTCTGATTTCAATATAACTTGGCACACAAGTAGACTACACTAAGATACATAATTCTGTGTATCGGTTTTTGATTTCGATGAACGGTGTTCCGTGGTTACTAAAAATAGAAATTTCTGTGAAATTCTTTCCAAATGCTACTCCTTCTACAGTTTTAGTCTGATTTCAATATAACTTGGCACACAAGTAGACTACACTAAGATACATAATTCTGTGTATCGGTTTTGGATTTCGATGAACGGTGTTGCCGTGGTTACTAAAAATAGAAATTTCTGTGAAATTCTTTCCAAATGCTACTCCTCCTACAGTTTTAGTCTGATTTCAATATAACTTGGCACACAAGTAGACTACACTAAGATACACAATTCTATGTATCGGTTTTTGATTTCGATGAACGGTGTTGCTGTGGTTACTAAAAATAGAAATTTCTGTGAAATTCTTTCAAAATGCTACTCCTTCTACAGTTTTAGTCTGATTTCAATATAACTTGGCACACAAGTAGACTACAATAAGATACATAATTCTGTGTATTGGTTTTTGATTTCGATGAACGATGTTGCCGTGGTTACTTAAAATAGAAATATCTGTGAAATTCTTTCCAAATGCTACTCCTCCTACAGTTTTAGTCTGATTTCAATATAACTTGGCACACAAGTAGACTACACTAAGATACACAATTCTATGTATCGGTTTTTGATTTCGATGAACGGTGTTGCTGTGGTTACTAAAAATAGAAATTTCTGTGAAATTCTTTCAAAATGCTACTCCTTCTACAGTTTTAGTCTGATTTCAATATAACTTGGCACACAAGTAGACTACAATAAGATACATAATTCTGTGTATTGGTTTTTGATTTCGATGAACGGTGTTGCCGTGGTTACTAAAAATAGAAATTTCTGTGAAATTCTTTCAAAATGCTACTCCTTCTACAGTTTTAGTCTGATTTCAATATAAATGTGGCATGCAAGTAGACTGCACTAAGAACATAAAGAGACTTAATCAAGGATCATTATTCTATTTATTGCTGTTGAAAAGTTTCAATTTCCAACTGCTTAAGTACTTTTCTCTTCCTTTGCTATAAGTACAAACCAGTAGAGCTTCAGTCTCGACAGAGACTTCTGGTTTGAAAAAGTCTCCAAACTACCATCAAGTTAGGCACTAAATTAACAGGTCCCCAAGTGTCAACGATTGATATTATAATCCCTTTACTCACGTGACATTTCTTGGTTTGATAAGCCAATGCTTTCATTGAACATTTTATTGTGTTTGTCATTTAAAGTTTCTGTTCGGACAGTATCTATCATACCTCCAACTTCAAACTATGGAAGATTTTGGCGCTAATTATAATAAGGTTTGGAGGTTATATGTCTCTTATTTTACTGTGTTTTTTTTTTTGTTAGGAGTGTTTTGAAAGAATTCTGGTATTTGTAGTGAGATTAGTAAACAAAGGCTCATGTCGCCTCAGTATTATGGTCTGCAGGGCAATACACCTAACCCATTCCGAAACACTAGAATTATTGATTATTTGCGCACCATGAAACTACACAATCTCTCTCCTCATTAAATTCGTAGTGTAGCATCTAGTTGTGAAAAAATCATATGTGCTATTGTTTACATCCACATCCATGCGATTTAAATGTCTCCACCTTTTTGCGGGTACCTTAAATTCGATAGTGGTCCATTTAAATTTCCAGAAATTTAAGTCTTATACATGTTCTTTTCAAGGGCATTGTCTGTAATTATAGAAATATGTATGACAAAAAATTCAATGCATAAATATCAAAAGCATATGCTTGCACAATAATCAGATTAATTTAGGTACCAGTATATATTCTAATGTAAATTTAAGATTAAAATGGGTAGCCGAAAAGGTTCCAAATGACGTACTAAAGTGCACTCATTCTTTGATAACAGTCAAATGAACACAGACAAAAAATAACCTGGAAACTTATTTAATTTATGGTACATGTACACAAGTGAACACAAAATGCAACATTTTATCACAGTTACCAGCTCATATTTAAAAAATGCAAACAGTGACATCAGTATAATTGCACATGGACAAATATATTGAAAACAAAACATGTCTCAAAGACTAAAATTTTCCACCATCTCATTTAATACCGGTATATTGATAACACACAATTAACACTCAGGTATTCTTTACACCTTTAATGACCTGGACGTAATTTTAACAGAACTTAAACAGTGAACAGTTTATGAAATATTTTTTCCCAAAAGATTGGTATAGATACATAGCTGGAAAAAAAATATGTCAATCAAGAAGTAATTCCATTTCTTCTGAAGAACTCGGCCCTAACGTGAGCAATGCGGACGTGTTGGCGGTCAGGATTGTCAACAAACAAGTCGAGTCGATGTCCATACTCTGAGGAAGACAGTGTGGGAACCTCCTTACCCTTCTCCTGAAAGTGATCAAACATTGTATTTTAAACAAATAATTCCACATTATTAAAAGTTCTCTGATTTTATGACATACATAAGATCCTATAAAGGAGAACATTGTATTTTACACATCACATAATTACAGTTCATTAATATTATGTCATTATTACATTAATTTGTAAGTTGACTCCTCTCCGTTAGGCTAACTTTTAATCCGTACCTCTTGATTTACTACTAAGCCCCGAGACTTGGCATGTTCCCTGTCATCGCGGTGAAGTTTGTTATTATAGCCGTATTCCTTCCTAAATAGTCTCTCATAAGTTGATCTTGGATATCGATCCTGTAAATACATCAATCACAGTCAAAGCATATTTAAAAATTTTATTATACATCGTGTTGCAATTTACTTGAATCACTCATTTTCAATGGAAGGGGGAATAATTTTCATTGTTTTTGTGGCATGAGGAAACCCACAAATGTATATTGTCCCCCATGAAAATGTTACAATTACTTAATGTTAACTTTTTTCTTGATCCAGAAGATCAATTTTCCTAAATTCAAACAAATATTTTCCCCCAAATCAATCACAGGGACTTGAGACCCTGGCAAAATCGGGTATATGTCTCAAGTCCCTGTGAAACCAATAAAATATGTATTATATAATTTTAACAAAATTAATGCATGTAGCATATTACATGTATGAATATTTGTTAGGAATTACTGTTACTATTATTATTAAAATTTATACAATTTGAAACATACTTTCATTATTATAAGCATACCTTTTTATTTTACCTATATGTGTTAATTAAGATCAATGACAAGGTCTAAGGTAACAAACAAGTTAACTCCAATGGTAATATTAACTGAAATATCTCAGTTCCTCGTGGTAAAATCAAAAGAGTTTATTATTTCAAATCACTAGTCTTAGGGTTAATAGGATTACACTGATCATGACTACTTGGGTAACTCAGTGGTTATATCATACACCTGACAAATGCAGGAGTCCTGAGTTGCATTCTCAGCTTATTTATAAAAATTAATTAATCCACCCAGGTGGACACAGATATAGTCAACACAACCCAAACCACTAAATTCTCTTATCAGTTGACAGGCATCATCAATTCCATGATAAAATTTTAATAGTATTTTTGCAATATGATGACAGTTATACCCGGTAATTTAACAGTAAAGGGAGAGGAGAAAAATGCAGTGGACCAGACCGGGATTAAACCCCAGGCCCCCAGAATCTCTGGTCAGGTGCTCTACCAACTGAGCTATCTAGCCCCTGGCGATCAAACCGGGCTGACCGCCACATTCCTCCCTCCTTAAAGGTCTTTGGTCCCTCAAAGACCCCAACCCAGGCTCATCCAAGGCAGGCCACTCACCTGTCAGTTCCAGGGCATGGCACGACCCCAAATGTAACGGGAGAGGAGAAAAATGTAGCAGTCAGGCGGGTTCGCTCACCAGTGGCCGGATAGCTCAGTTGGTAAGAGCACCTGACTGGAGATGCAAGGGGCCTGGATTTGAGTCTCGGTCTGGTCCACTGCACTCTTCTCCTATCCCATTACATAATATTGTGTCTCTGTGTTTGTATGAATTTACACATGACAGAATGCATACAAAATTTTTAGCTGAATATGTAGAAGGGGCCTGGATACAACTGCATTGTCATTTTGTTTACATTTTTAAATTTCTATTTTTGTTCAATTTATAAAAATTGAATTTGCAACCTGTTTTAAATTTCAATCTTTGTCCAAGCCCCTTTCAATATATTTTTCACTTTAAATTATAGATTTATATTTTTTGCTAGTATATAGTGTACTGAGAATAATAGTATGCATAGGTCATGCACATAGTCTTTGATACAAACATTTTCTAATAGATTTCCTGATTTTACAAATAAAAATGATTTAAATTATTTGCCTGTACATGTATTTCAAAATCTGGAAACTGCACTTTATTTGTGGAAGAGCATGCATTTTATGAAAATTTAAAATGAACAGTAATAACACAACCATCTCCTGAGAGTGGAAAGCTGGCCAAATATTCCAGAACAAATAAATACAATAAAATATATGACTCAATGTGTAGTGAAACTGCAAACGACGATCAATCTATTACAAGTTAATTAGACTTTACAGATTCTTTCAAGATAATTTTTCCTTAAACATTTTGTATGTTTATATGATTTACTTCTACCACACAAGCTGTTAAATTGGGAAAGTTAATAACTTCTGCAAAATAATTAAGTAACAATAATTATTCAACCTGGTATACATGTATTTACTATGTACACTATGACATGCATTAATTTATTTAGCAAGCTGCATCTACATAAGTCAACAATTATTTGATTAATACTAAATGAAATCAATTAAAATATCATCTGAATTCTAGTTTGCAGTTTCATTCTAGCATTTCTGAATTAATGCAAATATATATATATATGCACAAACCAATCAAAGCATTTATCATACACAACATTACCTTCTCACGCCGTTTGATAACCAACTGAAAGAAAATTAAGGTGGAAACAAACTTGTACAGAAACCTAGCATGCATTGCAATTTCAGATAATATTAATTTTATGCTTTTTTATGTCTTTCTTTACAAGATTTAAGGGAAAGAATCTCTATGTTTTAATTGTGACTTGATTTTAATAAACAAACAAAATTGTTTGTTCCATATATCTTTGTCTCTTAGAAGTAACAACTATAGAGGTAAAAGACCATGGTATGATCACACATATGTATGATATAAATTGTACAATAACTTCATTATTGGTGCAATAAGGTCGATTCTACAGTATTTTGACAGCTGTTTATGCTTTTGTCAAAGAAACGGAATATCTTTATTAAAATAAAAAAAAATCAGGATATTTAATCAAAAGTTCAGAATTGCTTTATTAAAACTTCACATAAATCATGTTAAAATAAGTGACTGTCTGTGTCTCTGCAGCATGCAGGGCAGTGATGTTTGGGGGATGTTAACAAAAGTTTCACATAATTTGTAAAAACCCACCTGTTTAGGAGTATTGAATACGGTTCTTTCTGGGGGATCGTCTCTTTCTGTCGGAATGAAGGAAAATGACGAGAGCTCACATGGCCTTCCTTTCAAAGTAAAGTTGTTTGTTCCAGTTTCCACCTTTATTTCTTGTGGCTCTGCCATTCTGATTGATTACATTAGTTTCAATATGGCGGTTTTTCCATTTCCGTTGTCAGGTGCCCGAAGAAGAAGAGATAACCTGAACATCTGAAACCCTAGATAAATCTACTAAGGAATATACGGTCATAAAATATTCTTCTACAAGTTTTTGTATATAAAAGTTTTTAAAATGTTCAAAATCTCAAAAAAACCGTAGAAGTCTCATATTACCCATGACTCCTTGCGGTCAACATAATTTCCAATATGGAAGATGAAAGTAAGAAGAGTCTTCCTGTTTCAGGGATGAAGAGAAAAATGCGTAAAAGTACGTGCCTTTTAACAGATATTTATGAAAAGCACACTAGTGGTTGATAAATTCAGAGCTTTTTATAGTTAGGGTTTGCTGTTTTATAGCATTTTTCACCGGCAACCCCAAAAAGCCATGATATTAGGTTTAGTTTCTCTTTGAACATTGAACTTCAGACTCAAATGTTGCAGTTGCATCCTGTAGACAAACATGGTCTACGTATATGCACAGATATTCAGTTGTTGATCGAATTTATGGCATTTTGTTAATATACATAAAACGAATTGAATAATGTGATTTAAAAGTACAAGTGACACAAATTACATTTTAATCTCATCTGATGTAGGCCTTTTTCTAGAATGGAAAGGAAAATTGAGCTAAATGTAACATAAATTGAACATTCTTAAATACATTTATAATAAAACATATGTCTGGACTGGGAATCAAACCAAGGACACCTGCATTACTTATCAGACTCAGGTGTTTTAACCACCGCATATGGCACGCCAAATTCACAAAAATGAGCTAAACATAGTTTAACAGTTGATAAACTAGGTTTATCAACTGTAAACCATAGTTTACAAACCATGAGCTATAGGCCTAGTTAACAATTCGTTCACTATAGTTTTCATCTGTAAAACTATATTTAATGGTTGTTAACTATAGTTTACGAATGCTAATCTAAGTTTATCTGTCTGTCATAAAATGTTAACAATAGATTTTGTTGAACCTCGACCAATATCAACCAGAGGGCCGAAATTGGTGTCTCGGGCTGATACAGGATGTGATATGGAAAAGGGTATGCATATGTTTTGCAATCGAAAATGATTGTTTTCAGTGTTAAGTATAGTTTATGGTTCTGAAACATACATTATCGCGTTAACTATGATTTACAGATGTAAAATATAGATTAACACTGTTAACTATAGTTTACAGTCCGTAAACTATAGTTTACAACTGATAAACCTAGTTTATCGACTGTGAAACTATGTTTTGCTCATTTTTGTGAATTTGGCGTGCCATAACTGTACCGTCAGTCCGATATCTTCAGTCAAGCCTAAATTATTACAGATCTGATTATGATCAGAATAATTTCCATAGATTTTTGGTTTCATTTGAAAATATCTCTTCAGAGATACCAAACATCTATATGCAACTTTAAAGATGACAAAGAAATGCTCCTTTTTTGCAATATTTGTGTTATAAATGTAAATAGATTTTTACTCTTTTTTTATGGAAGAACCTAAACTGGTT
The DNA here is from genome assembly GCF_032062105.1 of Saccostrea cuccullata. NCBI lineage: Eukaryota > Metazoa > Mollusca > Bivalvia > Ostreida > Ostreidae > Saccostrea > Saccostrea cuccullata. The sequence continues at coordinate 314,767 of NW_026936117.1, read as the reverse complement.
AAAGAATTTTCTGTAAATTATGTTCAAAAATCATCATGATTGCTTACAAAATGGAAATGGTATACACTTCTTGTGATAAAAGATGAATACAAATTTCTGTGGATGAAAATAAAATTCTAAAAACATAAAAAAATGAAATAAGATTTAACATTGTATAAATGTTCTTCCTTTATATATTTCCTTACCTGAAATTAATGTGTATTTTTTAAATTTCAGATGGAACATAAATATATTTTTTATCTTAATTTCACATCTGTTGGAAATCAGGCATTATTCTATGGAAAAATTTGAGAGCAAAAGAAAGCAATGGATATGTTTGAAAGGACAGTACATGAACCTAAGTCTTGAGTGATATGATAGTTACAACATGGATCCTGTATATACATAGGAATATTTTATCTCAAGTTTTACAGACAGTTTATTGTTACATAACTTACAAGATGGGTTCTTGTGTGTGTAAAGAAAAACATGTGAACCAAGGGGCTATACGACAGACGGAGAGTAGTAATTCAAGTCATAGATCACAAAGGGGAGGAGCTACATCAGGGAGACGTAATGTCTCACATTCCAATTCCAGAAGTTCTTCCAGAAGATGTGCAAATGTGGATTCCTTAGTTCTAGAAACTTTATCACTCATTAGGACGCTGGTAGACAAGTATGTATATTATCACAAAGGCATTCTATTGGACTGCAAAGGAAAAAAAAAATTTAACAATCTTCTTTACAAAGAAATATTGCAATTATCATAATTATCATTTTATGAAATAGCATATCAATTTTTATCCTGCAACTACCCCTTGCATTGACCTAATAAAGGTAGCCTAATAAACCAAAGCTTTATTCGGTCACTGCCCTAATAAAGCCTCGTGACGTTCTAAAAGCATTGTGATGTCATGTATATTGCAATGTTTATGCCATGGCGTCATAGTTTTAACTGCAGAGATGTGCCTAAATCTGTTGAAAATAGCTAGTTTTGGATGTTCAAATGTAAAAAGTATGTTGCAGGATAAACAAAATACATGATAACTGTCTTGAAATATAAGCGATATTTGGGCTCGGGTCGAAAACGTAAGAGGGCTCGGCAAGCCTCCCTCTCTATCACGTTTTCTTACCCTCGCCCAAATATTGCTTATATTTCAAGACAGTAACCATGTATTTTATATATCCCATTGTATTTTTTGTGCAAAATACTCTGAAAATTAAAAATATTTCATGTGTGAGTGCATGTACTGTATAAATAGGCCTAATAAAGGAAAGATGCATGAATTCAACAATAAATGAATGAATACATTTTATATGCAAATATCAAATGATTAGTAAATACAGTACTGTAGCTGTACATAAATTGGCATATTCAAAATTTAGCACAATCACAGGAGTTGTTGATGTAATCATGAATTAGCCCTACACATGTTTGTGATTTTTACTGGTGTTCATGAATTAACGCATCATTGTCTGCACCAGAGCTGCTAAAAAATGAAGCCTGCTTTTTAAGTGCAGGTAGAGAAGTGCACTCCTCAATACCCAATGAAGAAGGCATGTTATGAAAATCTGTACATGTTTCTAATCATTCCCTTTTCAAAACCCACAGAAGAGGGCATTGTATCAAAATCTGTACATGTATACATGTCATACAGATATGTGCACAAATATAGCATTTCCATATGCTGTGTTTTCAGGGTTTGTTTCCCAGTTAACTAATGACAGTAGAATCACTGTATGCTGTGTTTTCAGGGTTTGTTCTCCAGTTAAACTACAGTAGAATCATTGTATTCTCTGTTTTCAGTGACCAGGGACCTCCCCAGTTAACTTCTGTAGAATCATTGTATGCTCTGTTTTCAGTGACCAGGGACCGCCCCAGTTAAGTTCTGTAGAATCATTGTATGCTCTGTTTTCAGTGACCAGGGACCGCCCCAGGCCATGCTGCTGCTGCATCGTGTGGCGGAGGCTGAGGATGGGTGGCTAGATGTGGTCAAGTCTTTAGTGGTGTCCATTCCTCTAGAAGATCCCCTGGGGCCAGCGGTGGTCACTCTACTGCTAGATGAGTGTCCCCTACCCACAAAGGTCTGGAACCACCCAGTCTTTAGTGTAATAATTAATCTTGTGAGAGAAATAATGGTGTAGTTAGTCTTTTTGTCCACAAAATTCTGATGAGCAAGTCTGGGTTTTGATTATTGTATTTTAGTGTTGATCTATTAGTAATATTTTCTATACACAGAGCTCCAGGCAATATAAATGTATATCTGAAAGCTGATAAAAACAAAACTCAAGAGATTTTCGAATCGTGTTATGCTTGTACATATATTTTGTAATTTTTTAGGATGCTATTTTACTCCTATACAAAAATTTGAAGTTGATGCCTAATAGTTCAGTTAAAGAATACAGTTCTGTCAGCTGTCAAAGAAATATTGGTGTTGTGTTGGGATGTCTAGCAGAAAAATTAGCAGGTCAGTTGTTTTTTTTTTCCTCATAGTACAGAATCAAGTCCAGGTGGGAAAACCATAAGAAAGAATTTTATGTAGAACAAAATGATACTAATTTATTGATTTATGTGTAAAATTATCTAATAGCAATTGACCAAGTTTTTGAGTGAATAGAAAAAAAATAATTTTGAATTCATTTGAAAAAGTCTGGTGTTAAGAGAACACAGACTTCTCAGTCATATCTAGGAAATCACTTCATTGCGATAAAATTGACTTGTAATTTTCAATAAAATTTGCTGTATTTTTAGGTCCAAATGCAATTGATATTCTGACAGATGATGTCCTTAAGTACCTCTTATCAAACCTTGTGAGTTTTATGTTCTTGTCTGAGACATTAGGAGACCATTGTGTATCATCTGATTGTGTGTTTTTCTTCTCTAGCCAATCTTTACTATCATTAAGTAATTTTGATTAATGACATTTAGAGGTGGGTTGAGAATACTCTAGATTGATCAAATCTTTAGGTACCTATTAGCTTAAATAACTATAAAGAGTTATCTCCTATATACTGCTGGAGACCAAAAGACAAACTACATGTACATATATCATTTGTCTGAAAAACAATATTCCCTATTGTTCAGTTTATGGTCTCCAGTTTCATGTGGAGATGAAAAAAATCAAGAGAGAGAATGCGTGGAATAAATTTTAGTTTGGATTTTATTCACTTGTGCTTGAAATATTTTTTTTTTTTAAATTAGAACAAAATACCACTCAACATTGAGGTTTGATTTGAATAAAACTTGAAATGATTTCAAGAAAATTTAAGACGTACAGTGCTCATCATTGATTTTAATGAAGTTTATTGCCATGGTTACTCAAATTTACCCTTATTTGTGATTAATTTTAAAATGCATTTAAATTGGATAATACAAGGTGTAAAATACAAGATACATATCTCTGTGTATTGCTTTCTGATAGGTGTTGACACTCTTAGTACATGTATAGTACATGTATACTGGGTATGTCTTATTAATGCATGTTTATATCTTGTGTCTTATTTGTATATTATATATGATAGATAACATTGGAGTGTAATATTTTTGATTGTATTCTGTTTTGTTGATTGTTTTTTTTTTTTCTCGTTACAGAATGACAAACTTGAGCCAGCTGTGATTCTTCATGCCTTAGTGGCTCTAGAAAAATTTGCCCAAACTAGTAAGTCAGTTGTATATTACTTATCTGTCCTTATCTTACCAATGCTCATCATCATCATGTCAATCAGGCATTAATCAGGATAAATGCTTTGATTATAACTATTTCCTTGGCCTTGACCATTGACCTTTTTCAGGAAATGAAGCATTGTTATCTATTTGAAGAAAGTCTTCTATAGATAGTTCTGACAATTTTTTATGATGTGACATATTGGTAAATTGGAATGTAATAAATTAAATGCCTAGTTATATGTTAGCTGTAAGACTGTGACCTTTAGTTGTTGATTTGATAAATGCACATTTTTTAAATATAAGACTCAACATAGGTGCTTTCATTTTCTGAAATTTGAGCATTTTACTATCTGGCCATCTTACTTGACTGTGTGTAGTTTAGTTGTCATTGATTTTTTTTTCAATTTGCAATTTCTCAAGCTGTTGTGGAAAAGAACTGTAACTCTGAGGTTTACATGTACTGTTTGTTTTTTAGGTGAAAATAAAGCAACTATAAATAAGAGTTTACGAGAATGTGACCCTAATCCCTTAGAAATCCTAGAAAAATGGTGGCGCCATGAAAAATACAGCCTGCGGGAGGTGGGATTCTGTGCCCAGTGGTGTCTTGATAACTTATGTAGGTGTCATTGCATCAGTGATTTGTTTTGATGGTTTTTTTTTCACTGAATTAAGTACATAAAAAAACAATATTCTAAAACTTACCGATCTGTTCTGTTTTATTTTACAGTTGTGACTGAGGTAAGTCTAGTTTAACCTTAGTTTGATTTATTTCAATAGATTAAAGTTAAGTAAAGATTGTCTTTGAAGTCACAAACCCTTGATCTAGCATTTAAAAGTTTGTTGACACTTCTTAAAAGGAGGATTTTTTTTTGTTGTAGAATCGTGAATTTTCCTATACAAAAGAAGATTTAAAGAATATTAATGTAATGTTAAATAGTAAAGATGTTAGTGAATACCTGAAAATTTCTTCTGATGGCTTAGAGGTGAGTGTTTTCTGGGTAAATACAGCTCATTTTTGTCATAACTTTTTGAAGTAAGATAAAATCCATTCATGAGTCTTCGAACATTGATTGTTTTCAAGAACATTGCATCCAAAATAATTTCATTGCATCAGGTATGCAGATTCCTGCTTTAAGGAGAACCCTGGTTTGTTACATGTATTTAGTTGGAGAACATGTAAATTACATCTGAAATTTGATTGAATAAAAAGCCTTGAAGTACAAATTTCTTTACCCGGTAATTTCATTCTAATTTCACTAAATTCTCATCTGCACTTGTACATTTTTCAGGCCAGATGTGATGCTTCTTCCTTTGAAAGTGTTCGATGCACATTCCAGGTGAATTCTGGGATATGGTATTATGAGGTCACCCTTTTAACAGACGGGGTGATGCAGATTGGATGGGCAACTAAATCTAGCAGTTTTCTAAACCATGTTAGTATTTTTTTCTTGAATTCTGCCTTTGATAAATAGATTCTATTATTATGTTTTGATCTTAACTTTTGCATTGATTAAGTTGATTTTACAGACTATAATTGTCCCCCGCTTGAAAAGTGGGGGATATTAATTTGGGTCTGTCTGTCCGTCTTTCTGTCTGTCTGTAACGCTTTTGTTTCCACACGATATCTCGAGAACCCTTTGAGCTTTCGCAATGAAATTTTGCATAGCAACTTCCTATGAACTAGGAAAGAAACCTATTGATTTTGAGGTCAAAAGGTCAAAGTTCAAGGTCATAAATTTATACATTCTGTCTGTGTGTAACACTATCCTTTCCGGGCGATATTTCAAGAATATTTTGAGCTTTTGCAGTGTAATTTTATACCAGTACTCCCTAGGACCTCTCTCACCCCTCTCAAAGTGTCCCACCCTGTGTGTTTATTAGTATTTATTGTATTACATGTCGCTATTTTTAGCGCAGGGGCATGAGGAGAGATATTACGTGTAAAACAGGTTCTCGGCAGACTTTATATTCTTATTACATCTATTAGAACTGTTTAATAAAGGTTAAATTAGACACCATGCATTGTGTAAAATTTTGACAATATCGAACATGAATATATACATGTATGTGACTTCATCTTTGCATATAATTTTTGCCAGTTTAAAGCGGTTCCGTGGTGTAGTGGTATGTCTCTCGCTTCAGATGAGAGAGGTCTCGGGTTCGAATTCTGGACGGTCCATTTTTCTTTTTTTTCCGAAATACTTTTTTTTTTACTAAATGATAGTATTCAGCATGTGAAATGAAAAATGTATGAGATCTGGCTTGTACAAACTCATAAAATCATCATTACACTGTAATTATTCCATATAAAAAGAATCTTCTTTACACATAATAAAGAATAAGCAATCAAATCTTTATATCCATATTGGCATACTTTATTTGCTATACATGTATACATTTAATAATTCTACAAATTCTGTCAGGGTAATCCGACTCCCCCCCCCCCCCCCCCCTTCCTCCCAAACTGTGCATGGTTTACTTTTTCCCTAAGGGGGGGGACATAAGCGGGGACACAAATTCTCTGAATTAGCTTGTTTTGTTTTTGTCAGTCGTAGTGCATTTAAAGGGCATTAAGGGATGGAGCCTAAAACCATCAACATGAATGCATTCTTCAAAAATCTCATGTATTCCTGGATGTTAAAAGCACTCAAACTGTTTGCTTGATTATGATAAGCATTAAGGCCTGTACCAAAATTGGGAAAACCATTGCATTTGGTATTAGGATGGGGCTCTATTAATCATTTAATAAACAGGCATTGACCTCTTTTAACCATATAATAAAATTGCATTAATTCTTTGAAATTTTCTTTTCTACTTTTGAATATTTGGTGTACAAAATTACCAGTAAGTGTATCATGGTATGCGGAACTTAGATTTAAGTTGAATTTTTCTAAAAGTTCTTTATTGGTAGTGATGAATACTTAGATATAAGTTGAATTTATTTTTTCAGGAAGGTTATGGTATTGGGGATGATGAGTATTCCATTTCATATGACGGGTGTCGGCAGCTGATATGGTTCAAGTCTGAGAGTCGACCAATAACACTGCCTTGCTGGAAAGCTGGTAAGGTCTTCCTCAATGACGAGTTTGGAAAATGAATATTTATTATAACTCTTTTATATTGCATGAATTTGTGCATTTCCACATATACTTTTTCAAACAATATAAAGTTCATGAAAATTAATTTTATGATTTTATGTAGGCTAAAACAATTACCAGGATATATAAAGAATTGACAGAAAGTAATATGACACATAGGTCTTTATAGTGAAAAAAAAGATGAATTCAAGGGCGGATTCAGGGGGGTTTGGGGGGGTTCGGGAAAACCCCCCCGCTCATCGATTTTATTTTTTTTACAAGTGTCATTTTATCCTTTTGTTGCATTGATAAGACTCTAATAAACATGAACCCTTGTTTGTACAACTATGAAATATACATCCACTACATAACAGGAAATCACTTTCCGCTTGAACGCACACAATGCAAAGGTAATCAACAGAGACATTGCCTCAGATATCGGGTAGTCTGTGCATCTAGTGAAGTCACAAGGTCACAGTACAATGTAATCAGGTACCGGTGTCATATAATATATTGAACCCCACGATATTTTGAACCCGGGTTCAAAATATCGCTGCGAAATATTGAACCCCTCTATAAAATATTGAACCCGAGGTTCAAAATATTATGGCCATAAAATATTGAGTCCCCCTGCCCTTTTAATTTCAGAGGTAGGGGGTTCAAAATATTATGGCCATAAAATATCGATACCCCTGCCCTTTTAATTTTACAGGGAGGGGGGTTCAAAATATTACTGCCATAAAATATTGAACCCCCCCTGTCCTTTTAATTTATGAGGAAGGGGGGTTCAAAATATGGCCATAAAATATTGAAACCCCCCCCCCCCCGTCCTTTAAATTTAAGAGGGTGGGGGTTCAAAATATTATGGCCATAAAATATTGAGTCCCCCTGCCCTTTTAATTTCAGAAGTAGGGGGTTCAAAATATTATTGCCATAAAATATTGATACCCCTGCCCTTTTAATTTTACAGGGAGGGGGGTTCAAAATATTATTGCCATAAAATATTGAAAACCCCCCTGTCCTTTTAATTTATGAGGGAGGGGGGTTCAAAATATGGCCATAAAATATTGACCCCCCCTGTCCTTTAAATTTAAGAGGGTGGGGGGGGTTTCAAAATATTATGGCCATAAAATATCGAGTCCCCTACCCATTTAAATTTACAGGGAGGGGGGGGTTCAAAATATTATGGCCATAATATTTTGAACCCCCTCCTTCATAAATTCAAAGGACAGGGGGACTCAATATTTTATGGCCATAATATTTTGAACCCCCCTCCCTGTAAAATTAAATGGGCAGGGGGACTCAATATTTTATGGCCATAATATTTTGAACCCCCTATCTCTCAAATGAAAAAGGTAGGGATTCAATATTTTATAAGGGGGTTCAATATATCGCAGCGAAAAAGTGAACCCGGGTTCAAAATATTATGCGATATTTTGAACCCGGGTTCAATATATCGCGGTATCAAAATATTATGCTACACCTGTCCCAACAATATAGAAAACTGCAAAGTTACGGTGCTGCTCAGTAATATTCTTTTGCTGATAAAATGCATGTTTTTTAAACTAAGAATACACTATTATTCAGGGTTTTTTTTACCGTTTTAAAATTTAAATTAATATAATTTTTTTACAAAACCAGGTTGGCTTAGCAAACCCGTCTAGTTTTGACAGATTCTCCAGTTTATGTAAATTTTTTCTTCAGTTAAGACAGTTTGAAATTTCATTAATTGTACACATGTGTTTATATTCCAAATCATATTGACAGTTAATATACTCAAGTAAGTTGAAAAGCACAAGTTAGGGATTCTGAAAAGAATTCAATTTTTTTAGTGTTTAAAAATTTAGATTGGTATATTAGTTGTATCTTGGAAGTCAGCTTGACATAGGACTAAATTAATTGTAGGTGCATTTAAAGTAAACTAAGACAACTTGAAGCAACTGCTTGCATTCCTAAAATTGTCAGATTTAACATTTTTTTAAAGCAAAGTCTAAAGTCTTGTGTTAAAGTTAAATTAAATTGAAAACATTTTATTAAAAATTTGTGATGATCGGTCTTTAAAAAAGCTACAAAAAGTACCCCCAAAATGCTGGAAAATGCACCATTTAGAACCATTTTAAACAAAATTTTCTCGGGGGAGGCCCCCCGAACCCCCACCTATGGGAGGGGGACACCCCCTCCCATGCCCTCCCCCTTCGGCCCTTTGGGCCTCAAAACCCCCCAACATGAACTTCTGGATCCACCACTGGAATTGACTATAAAGACTTAATTGTGATACAGATAGACCAGTGATTTGCAAAACCTGTGTATTGTAATGCTTATATCACTAACACATTCAGCATTTTGTCTCCCCTGAAGACATATCTGGATATCTTTATGTTCTGTTTGTCTATCACAAAATCAAGTCTGTGGCATTACTTGAGAGCTATGATTAGAATGGATAGTAACTTGAGTATGTGTTGTCCATTTAGGTCATGAAAAGGCCTTGACTCAAGATCCTTTCTCAAGGTGAAGGTCACTGAAATGATATCTAGGTTAATGAAAAAGCATCAATTTGGCCACTAAAATGTTAATAATTTTATCATTTTAAAGTATTTTCAGAAGGAGTCTAATGAAAATAAATTTTAAAAGTAAATAAAACTGTACACTAAGCTTATGTCTGACATTTAAATATTGGTTTAATATTTTTACTTTGAGGACTCGAAATGAAAGAGAGTTATGCTTCTTAAATCATTCAATATAGAGTTTTAAAACTACTACACAGTAAATATCAACTTGATTAAACCCTCATACTATTGGTATCTTTATAAATTTTATTGAGAGCACCATACATTAAAGATATAGACTTCAGAACACTTGACCAAGTGACTTTATTTTCAACTTTATGTTGCAGATAGTGATATTTTAGATTTTTTCATTATACAGAAAATTTGCATAATAAAGTTGATATGAAATGAAATAATTTCTAGATAGAAAATCTCACTAAAATTGATTAATAGTGCAGAGGTAGCAATAATTTAATCATTTGACATTATTAAATGTTGATGCCTTATGTATTGTTGTAATGTTTAAAATACATAGACATTATTGATGGCTATCTTATCTGATTTTAAACAATAGGAAAAAATATAAATAGCTCATTGTTTCTAATTATAAATATTTTAAGCATTTGATAATGGGTACCTCTTGAATATTTTTTTTATGGTTTAAAATATAATTGTAAACCTTCAAGTTAAGGCAAATGAATTAACCTTTTGTACACTGGACGTAATGAATATATGTAACAAGTTTGAAGATTTAAATTGTGATAATTTATTTAACTTTGTGTCATGATTTGAATAATATCTCTTAATTATTTTCTAATGAATTTAAATATTAATGTAGATTCAGATTCATCCTCATTTTTTGACTTCTTATTCTTGAAATCCATAAATGAATCTCATTGGGTGCCAAGAATATTCTAGCCAGATTTCTTAAAATCCTTATCTTGCAAAAAAAGTTTATAGAGCATTAAACTGTAGTTTTGTAATGAATAATTATTTTTTGACGTAATGATGACTCTTAAAACTTGGTGCCTGAATAGGTTAAAGATTGTCTGGAGTCCAAAGAAAATATTGCAAGTCACAATTATATTGGCAGTTGGAGGTTCTCTTGTCTGTACATTATTACGGCCCACTAGAAGTCATTCACGTCAATTTATCTCCTGTAATCTCGGCAGATTCAGCTTGGACAATATCGGACCCGGATCAGATGGGACGTGACAATTGTTTTTATTTACCTGACTTCGTCTGATATACATGGCTGATTGAAGATGGGATTGGAATATGAATTTAAATGTCTGAGACCGCTTCTCCAGTAGAGCTTTAAATATCGTTCTAGCGGCCTGATTTACATCGGATTATCTGCACTCTGTGATTTGATTAACATTTGTATAACTTTAATTTGGTTTTTCCATAACAACAAAGCCTGTGTGGCTGGCTCTCAAACCCTGACTCTACGCTGACTTGTCAACCAGATTATGATTCATCAATTAAAAGTTATAGAGATCAAGCTTAGTTTACTAACTTTTGTAACCAAAACAGGTGGAAAAATGACATACAAGTACAAATTCATTTTTCAAAAGAAAAGAAAAACAGTTTTTATGCCCCCACAATAGAAGATTCAGGAGTACATTATAGTTTTTGTCCTGTCCATCCTGTCTGTCTGTTTGTCTGCAAAAGCTTTAACTTTGTCCATAACTTTTGATAGTTAGAGCCATGTCCTTCATATTTCACTTGTGCCTTTCTTGCAACAAGATCTTCTTTTGGTACCAATTTATTTGACCTCTTGACCTTAGTGTTTGATCCACATTGTCAAAAAATAAGCAAACTTTCACATTGGTCATAACTTTTGAAGAGTTAGTGCTATGGCTTTCATACTTCACATGAGTATTTAGCTGCAAACATCAGATTAAAAAAATCGGAGAGGGCTACATTATTGCAGCTAATGGTATTCATCAAGACAAGACTTTTTCTTGAGAAAATATATTTTTACCTGTTAGCCTTGACCTTAGAGTTTGACCCACTTTTAATACTTTTACCATAGCCATATCATTTGAAAAGTTTGTACTAAGGCTTTCATATTTCATATGTGTATTTCTTGTGACAAGACCTTTTGATGCTCTTCTTAATTTTAAAATTCTATAAAATTACTGTAAACCAACTTTTATTTGCATGCGAGAAATTTTCGCGAGATTCGCAAGAGCCTCGTCATCGCAAATATTTCTCGCCGCGAACGGTCCTTAAAGTTTCTTTTTCTGTTAACAACAGATTTAAAAAAAGGCTTGATCGCGAAAATAAATTGACGCAAACTAGTTTCTTCCCGGAAAATCACGAAATAATGTTGTCGCGAATAAAAGTTGGTTTACAGTATATCAGAAACAAAAAAACTTGAATGCAGTTCTATCAAAATCTTAACTCTGATACATGAGCATTTTGCCTTCATGTATTTCTGGTGGCACATGATCAATACTGGTGTTGAAAAAATGTATTGTGATACATGTATTGTTGTTGAGCGTAATTTTGGAAAATACAGATATGAAAGCAATATGGTATGGTTTGTAAGTCTTTTGTATGTTCTATTGGACAGACATGTTTGTATGGGCTGTAAGCTTCTTAAGAGGACAAGTTTGTCTGATTGACACCTGTACAAGAATTTTAATTTTTACATATGTTAATCCATATGGATTTATTCACTTGGTCGGATTTTATGGATGTTGTCCAGGAATTAACATTGTATGACTCATTTAATTTTGCTGGAAAATAAGAACTTTTCATTGTCTGGTAATTAAACTTTTTGATCTCCAAGGGCCATCTCAAGTTCAAATTTAACTTTTACATTGTGTTTGTTCTCTGTTAAATTGGTAATTCATTTTGAATTTAACAAAATTCCCATTGTTTTTTTCCTTCTCATTGAATCAGAAGCTAGACTATGCGAGTAATCTTCACTGGTTTAAATCTTAAATTCTTGGGCATGCATTCAAGAAAATTAAGCAATCCTCAACTGAATAACATTCATTTAAAAAGATTTGTTTCATAATTTTGGTTGAAAATTTTAGTGATATTTTTACACAGCTTTTAGACTCATAAGACCCTTGATAGAGTTAACATAAGGTTCTAGCCTTTGGAAACTTCATATCCAGACACTTGTTCGATCTAATTTTATCTTTGAAAGACCTGTGTACTGTAGATCAGGTTATTTTCATGACACCTAATTTTCATGAGACAGTCGTTTACTCTTTAATTGTGAAAAAAAAATTCACATATCATGCTTAACCTGGTATGGCTCTATATAATCTTTAACAATACTTGTATGAATATATAACTGGTTGAGAGTAAGATTTTTGTGAGCACATTATCTCGTGTAATTATGAGAAAATTATGTTCTCACGAATAAAAAGTTATTTAAAGTACATTTAGTAGCTTGACTGGCTATTTCAAGGGCAATCTGGAATTAGCAGCTACCGGTACTTGTCTAAATTGGCCACTTAAAAGCTTCTCAAAGGTGGTCTTTTCATAGACATTAGACTATATTTCTTTTTGAGACTCATTAAGTAGATATACTGTAGAAGCACAAATTTTCGTGGGGATAAAATTTCGTTGATTTGTCATCAAAAATAGTTTTGTAGGCATTTAATTTCGTTGTTTTGAGAGTAACCCTATTCAATTTATAATATAAAATTTCGTGTGGGATTTAATTTCATTGATAATTGTTAACAACGAAATACATGTAAACGAAATTTAATCCCCAACGAATATTTCTACTTTTACAGTATACTGCGATGACTGTAATAAACAAAAATTCAAATCGGTAAAGAAAATCTTCATTTTTTATTTATACTGTATTGAAGAAATGATACAGTTATATTGTAATAAAACACAATATTGAAATTAATAACGGTAATCTGTAAGTATATAATTCAAAATATATATACTGTAAAACTTATTTATTATTAATTTTTCAATATTAGAGGAATGGAAATGTGGTTAAAATTAATATTTTAGATGTGTAATATCAAAATGAAATGATTTCATATGTATTAAAACCTCTGGCTAACCAATGGCTTTTGAAAATATTTCAAATTTCGAGTTTGATCAATAATTGTAAAAATATGTATTCCAACTATATTTACAAATCATCACCCTGAATGTAACACGTGTCATGTTAAATCCAAGAAACGCATTCATAAAATTCAGTCACAGTCACAAGACATTCATCCACAGTGTATAACACAATACTCTCTCAAGTGTACATCCACAGAATTCTTTGAATTTAACTGAGATTCCACACAGTTCAACAGATCTATTTATAGATCAGGTAACTATTGACTGAAATCCAGGAACTCCGGGATTGGGTTGAGTTTGAATTTCCGAGATATTTTCACCCATTTCCAACTGTTGTCGTAAAAAGTCAACTTCTTGTTGTTGGAACTTTGTTCGACTCTTCATAAGTTTCTCCACGACCTTTCTCATTTTGAATGTGGGTGTGTGTCTCAGAGCTCGACTTGCTGAGTGCAGAGGCACTCGTGAAACCTCGTTATGAGTAAGATCCAGGTGAGTCATCTGCTGCAGAATGATTTGACTGGGGGAATTGCAGCGATGGATCTTGCCATTATTCACGTTGGTTTTTATAAACTTCCACAAATTTTTCTTGGTTGTATTTTCGTCCTTAGTAGCTGATTTGTTGGAGCGTGTTGAGCGAGAACTTGTGGATCGATCGAGCTCGGCTTTTCCTGTGTCTTTGCTCACCTCGCGCTCGATTTTCGCCTTCAGGAACGGGTTTTCCTCTACAGGGGCGGCCTTGGAGAAGATGTTCAGAAGCACCGCAGCCTTGGCTAGGGCCGGTACCTTCTTCTCTTTCTCTGGCTCCGGTTCTGGTTCCTCCTCACTTTCCTCACTGGAGATTTCATCATTCAAGCTTTCGAAAAATTTGTTGATTTTCTTGTCAATCTGCCTACGCTCTGCTCGAAGAGATTCTTGTGTCACTTTAGAACCAGTTGTTCGTCGTAAGTTGGGCACAGATCTTGAGCTTTCTCGAGTGAGTGTTCTAGGGGTTCCACTTGATCCATTTGAGTTTGTCTTGCCTTCAGCGCCAAAGAGAAGCTGGCGAAGGTTAATGTAGTCTGTTGATCCAAAATCATCATCATCATCGTCACTGTCCCAGGCATTTAGACGGCGAGTTATCCTTGGACCATGTGTGTGAGGACGAACTCGTTTTTCAGGAGTAGAGGTTTGCACATGCTCAGTGAATTTTACATGAGAGTCCTTGGTTTTCTGTCTGTCAATAGAGGGAAGCTTAGCAGATTCACCGTCTTGACTGTTTAATGTTCCTCTGACTGATGCGGACATTTTGGAGGCAGGGGCAGACTTAGACCCTCTCCTCTGAAAAATTGAAGTTCTGTTAGAAGTGAGTGAGAGTGTTCCTGGAGTAGAGAGCCTAAGAGCTGATATTGTGCTGTTTTCTTCTTCACGATCCTCCTTTTCTTGCTGACGTAACATGTTCCGAGCTCTAGACACAGTTGGGGTAGCATTAAGGTCATTCATATTTCTTCCACGAATTGGAAATTTCTGTTTTTTCTCCAAGTAATAACAATCGCTCAAAACACCAAGTCTTTTCTCTGAATTGTTGATCTGGAAAGCATCATATGAAAAGTCTTTCTTAGGCTGCATGCGCCGTTTGGTCTCCAAATCAATCTTCCGTTTGTTGATATCGTACAGTTTAATTTGATATCTGAGTTCACTGGAATTTTCATGAATCTTTTTCATGTTATGTGAGAGCTCCTTATTGAGTTTTTCTGCCTTTATTAAGAAATGCTTCTCACAGACATTGTTTTTGACACTGACTAATCTCTCTGTAAGCGAAGACTTTTTCTGGCTGTCCATGGCGTCATTTTGCATTTCCTGGAACGGATTAGACACCAGCTGCTCAGAGTCCATGATGAAGAAGTTCCCTGAAATGATAAAGAAATAATCAGTAAAAATAATGTATATGTACAGAAAAACAAACTGTGCTTCTGTGAATATGGTACATTTCACTTAGCCTAAGTACCTTTTTAAGGGAACTTCTTTTAGCAAAATTAAATCCATTTTAAAACTGTTAGAATGTTTCATCTTCTAACATAAAAGCCAAAAGGCCTCTGTCAGAACTGGGTGTTGGTAGCTGTTAATGTTCTTCTATGTTTAATTTTGTCAGTCTAGAAACCTCCCTATTATAAGGGTTTCAGATGTCCATCCAAAACAAAAGCTCAAAGACCCAAGCTCTGAACACACAATCAAGTCAGGTCATAGGCAGGAATTCATAAAGATCAAATTAATTGGAAATTTAATTATACTGTTAGGGTTATGACTTGTTTTGATGAAATATGATCATAGAGGAGGGTTTTGAGTACACACTTGGAATTTTACAGCAGGGTCATTATTTTGATGATATAAAGTTATTAGGGTTAAATAGGATTATTTTCCTAGATTACTTTTTTTCTACAGTCTTTTGGTTTCTCATTGAACTGTACTTTTTGATATCTCACTTATTTTCAGTAATCTTGGTAATGCTAAAGGGTATCTCACTTGAGTTTTTGAGTATCTCATTTGACCCATTGATCTTGTTTCTTACTTTAGTTGAGGTTTTGGATATCTTGAACCATAAATCAAAGATTTCTCACACAAGCTGTCTAACATAAGATTTGAGTACAACTTACTTGCACTATAATTGACATCAATTCCATCCTTAAGAGCCATCGTAAAATACACCAATAATTAACAAGTTCTAGTCCTTCATATTATCAGAGTAGCTCTGTCCACCTCTGGACTTTCATTATAACTAACAATGAACAGATTATGCACCAGTTTGCAAACTATTTCTCATGAGAAGTTCAACATTTGTTGACGAATTTAACCCTAGATATAAGTTAATGCACTTACTTCTACTTTTTTTTGCATTAATCTGTCATGAATGTGTAATAGGGGATTAGGACTGCAAGAATTGAATAGAAAACTCTAATCAGGATTGCAATTAAAATGTGTCTTATAATTATTGGAGGGTTATATGGTATATTATAAGTTATAATATTTCGTTTTTTAAAATGAAACTTAATGTTTAAGGGACATTTTTTTTCAAGAAATAAAACAGTTTCCGTAGGAAAAGTTTTAATTTGTGATTTATGTAGAGTGATTTAGTATTACAGAGTCTTCCTTACTCAGCATTCTATATACCATTCAGTGGCAGATTTAAGGGGGTGGAGGGGCACACCTGGCATCCCCCTACAACTTTTCAAAATTTCTCATTTTACCAGAGGCCTGTTCAACGGAGCGATCGAGTGCTTGCGAACATTTCTTTTAGAGGTATAAGGAATTTTGGCAAGTGCTAGCGAACCATCACTCTATTGAACAGGCCTCAGGTTTCTTCTTTGAACAGAAAAAAGATTGAGGAAGAGGTTGTAAATAAGAGGTTTTGATCTTTTATAATCTTGCAAGGCAGAGGTTCTAGGAGCTTGGTTCTGTAACTTTAATTCCACAGGACTTTAACTTTAGGTTTTTGGAACTTTTTGGGGAATACTTTTCATCATAAGAACAAGAAATACTAAATTCACTCATCAGATTTCAAAATTTCTCTTCAAAATCTTTAGAATCAAGGAGCTTCTGGGGCTATGCCCCATGGCCTCCAACAGAGTTTTAGTCTAGAGCCATTTAGGGGTCTCAGGGCAATCCCAACCCCCCTCAACATGTTGCACCCCCTTAATATCACTTCCTGGATTTTGTACTACATCAGAAAACTGTAAACTACCTAAAATCTCATTGAAAGCTCTCTACAGTCCAGACTTTGAATAAGATTGCATCATTTCTTTGTTGTGTAACTTGTTATGGTCTATACAATTTTGTCATTTAATTTGAATTGTTGTTTTTGAAATCAAAGAATAGGTGAAGTAGAACAGAGAAAATATAACAAGACTTAAGGATTATAGAAGAAGACAAGGAACTGAAGATAATTCACTTCCAGTAGTATTAAAGTTTATTGATCTAAGTACAGTGTCTAAGAAGAGTATGTCAAGTTTCAACTCGCGGATAAAGATCAATTAGATGATCTAAACTCGGAGCTGAAATATAATCCAGAAAAGTATCGGATAAGCCATTAAATAAACAGTGGATTTACTTAACATTATCATCCAATTCATGTTTAAGATTGCTCTTTTCTTCGTAGCATTGATCGGGAAGCCTATTTGCATTTGTTTTGATGAAGTTGATTCAAATTAACATGAAACAGTGATTACATGAATAGTTTTAAAATGTTTGGCATCATTTAAATGCAAGGCAATATTTGGAATGCCTGAAAATTGTTTTGAAAAAAAAAAATCCATTGGATTATCAAAATATTGTGGTACTCTTATCAACTGATTTATTTTCAGTAACAGGATTCATAGAAAATGTAAATAAAAGTGACTTGCATTTCAAATAATGACACCCTTTTTCTTCACTTACCAAATTTTATAAAGTGAATATATTTTTTCCAATCCATTTTTTATTAAAATTTATATGTATGGTGAATTGTTTTCCTGATACAAAAAAAAATGTTTTAATAGAAGTTTGCTTTAAGATTTAGATTCTTCTTTTTTTTTTTTTTTTAGCATAAAACTTTACAAAATGACAGTTTTGGGATAAGAGAAGGTCGTAAAATGCCCAAACTGTGTCTTTTCTGAATATATCAGAGGAAATTAAAAGTTGGAGAGATATTTGATTTTTGTTACCTTGTTGTTTGACAACAACTCGGAACTCATCCTGGTCACCCATCTTCCAAAAAAATCCAATTAAATCTTCCAATAAATCCAATTAAAAATTAGCTGAACCAAAATTAATTCCACATCAAATATTTTCCATGGCTATATGGGAGATAGGATTCCCATTTTTATGTTTTATAGTCAACTCCATCGTGTAAAAGCTTTGTAGACTTTTTAAAGTGTTTTTCATTTTTGAAATAAATGAATGTAATAAAAGTCAAATCAGTAAAATATATACAACTTGGAATGACAAGAAAACTGGACACAATGCAGAGGTCAAGTAGACTAGTGGACTTGTGGTTTGTGTTAATTCTGAATTAAGGGACATTTAAACAAAAATCTTGTGTTATTTTCTTTGTTCAGATTTCATTAGACCCTTTGATTATGGTATGTCTTTTAAATCCTAAATCCTTATAAATTTGGTGTTAATTGTATTTTTGGATTATGTAGGCATAGAAATACTCAAATGAACCATAATGTAAAAAGATCTTAACTAATTATTGTATTTAAAAGTAACACTTATATTCACAATATAAAGTAAATTGGAACAGGGAACTGGGGCATACTAATAAAGTTTCTGTGGTACATCTACCAATATCAAAGGGTATTAAATAAATTCTGAAAATACTTTTCATTTGTTAGTCCAAATCTGTTATTTTGTTTTTATTGTATATTTTTATTTTTTTTTTTTCATTTGCCTGAGTATAAAAAAAAATCAGTTAATTTCAAAATATAAATTAATTAGAAATTATGCAACCTACCTTCATGTAAAATAGGTTCCATGATTGAAAATAACTGAATGTGTGAAAACTAGATAATTAAATCAATATCAACTCATGTAGAAAGGCTGCAGATAATCCCAAGGATTTCTACTCATCACTTGTCATAAAAATATGACCCGAATTTCTACTAGTCTACCTACACACCATGTTGTATGATTTAGTTTTGAAAAACTGTAAATCTAAGAAAAATCCAAAAGCAAATAAAAAGTCTAGACTATCATTTAATCATAGACAGGGAGAAATGAGGGGAACAAACTTGTAAAATCACATCTCATCTGAATGTTTTTATTAGTGGTCATGGTAAACTGGTTTGAAGAATAAAGTTTAATTTTGTCGGATTTACAGAATAATGACCCTAAGGTTTTATCATATCTAACTAATCTTGTCTTAGCTATTTACCCCTTTTTTCTCTCATTGACAAGGTCTTTATCATGGGAAAGGATAGAATATGGAAACAAAGCAATGCGTGAATGTTTTGGATTAAGATGATGTCATTAAATGTAAATCAGATTGACCCTCAGGTTACACAAGAAAAAATGTCTCCTTGTCTTTAGAAGACAAAAAATTGAAATGTAGACTTGTGTATACTTTTGGTATCAAAATTATGTCTCGGAATGTACAGAAGATTGACCGTGGGTTATGCAGGAAAACGTCCCCTCTGTCTTACTTATCACCGAATATATTCACTGTGGGTGTCAATTTAAAAAACAATTTTTGAAAAGGAATTTTTCAAAAAATTTTCATAGTTTAAAATGTTTGAGAACTTTGTGTTATCTCAAATAACCAAATAATTTTTTTTAATTAGAGGGGGGTTATTTCCCATAAACAAATTGTAGTTCTAAACATTGAAGACTGATCATATTTATCCTTACTCACCTTGCTGTTCTATCGGAGAAATGATGGAA
The DNA here is from genome assembly GCF_032062105.1 of Saccostrea cuccullata. Taxonomy (NCBI): domain Eukaryota; kingdom Metazoa; phylum Mollusca; class Bivalvia; order Ostreida; family Ostreidae; genus Saccostrea; species Saccostrea cuccullata. The sequence goes on along the minus strand of NW_026936117.1, from coordinate 295,052 downwards.
TTCTCCGATAGCATCGCCTCTGACATCGTCATTTTGACTTTTTATTGTATTAAGGTTCCCTTCACAATTGTTTATTTCCTAGTTAGGACTAGAAATAATTTTATGTTTAAAACATCTGGAATCCAATGTATGACCAAACAGAAGCTAGTGCCATTGATAGACATAGTTTTAAATTCATGATTGCAGTATTTAATTGTTCAACACTTTTGAGCGACAATATGATAGACCTGTATATATCTTTTTTCCAAAGTAGGGACTACATCAAAACCTAAAACTTTGGCTGCTTGATTGAAAAAAAAGATTTTGGCATTTAAAAAGTTGTTATTGAGATCAAGAAACATCCCATTATGTACAGTAAATCATAGGAGGATGTGTTCAATATAAGCATTTAGTTTACCTGAAACTTCAGAGGTGCATGTTCTTAAAGCTCACCAGAATTACCTGTTTCCAGGCTCTATCTTAACAGATGTAGTTACTATTTAGCATCACATGCAAGTTCTGGTCTTATAATGGACCGTCCTATTCTACAGATTGTCTCAGAATTAACAAAGCTTCTCTTAGGAAACATCATTTGTGAGAACTTTTTGGAAATGGCTACAGTAATTTTTTTTTTTTATTAAAAGGAAGGACCTTTTTAATAGTTGCCGATTTGGAGATGATCCCTGTGCACAATTCATTAAATGTAACAATTTGTTAGGTTGCTATATTCTTCTGCGTGGGACTGATAAAATCTAGAACTGCACACTCCGAGGTGTCCCCAGAACTAAATTAGCAATGTGTGACTGGACAATTACCTTTAAATTTAGATTTCAACTTAAATCATAAAATATTTACTCATGTAAAAAGGTTTTTGATCTTATACGATGGATGTAATACAATTAGTAGAAGGAGTAAGATAAATATGCTCAACATTATTTAAGTTATCGATATCACATTCTCTTTGTAATAACAATTTCTCTATGAAATTTCCATGTTTCCACAAATAAAAGGAGGCTTTTTATTTTAGTACAATTGTACATTGATTAGTAAGTGAATATTGACATATATATCTTTTTTTCATAATTACTTTTCAACTTCTATCTAAAGTATTTACTTCAATTTGAAATTACTAACTTATTAAAATTGAAGAAAGTGTTACAGTTAATAAACTTTTCTTTGTATTTGTGTTTCTTTATATTTCATTGAAAATGTAAAACCATTTTATCCACTTTCCATTTTGCAAGAAAAATTTGTGTAAAAGAGAAATTACTTTTTATGGAAGAATTAAACTGAAACCATTTTTTATCTTTTTTTTTACAGAAAAATTTAAATGAAAGCATTTTATATCTTAAGTCTACATTAGCAATCAACATTTCCTCACAGGAATCATTGTTAGATAAATACCGTAGGTGGCTCCTTTTTATAACACCATTTATAGCCCTGTTAGGATACTAAATGAAAATATTTAAATTAGATAAATTCCCCCCTAACTTCTTTGCAGGGTAGCAAATTAATCATTAAATATGTAAATTAGTTTGTCATTTTAAGAGTGACTTCCTAAGCTAGTCTACCCGGGCTATCGTATGCAGCATCAGGGGCCAATTTAAAGTTAAAGGGATTATATCTAAGCCCATGATCAGCCCGATACACATTATCTTTACAAGGTCTGATAGCCATCTAATGTATAAGGTGGAATTTACAAGAATTTTATTTTAAAAATGTACCTATTAAAATTTAAAGGTCAAATAGGTGTATCATTTTAATTAAGTTTGAATTTTAAAAATGGAGAAATTTTAAACTAAAGTTTGCATTTTAAGGCATATACACTTTAAAATATAACATGCGAATTATATTTGATTGTTTTTGGCATTGTATATCATATACATTGTACCTGGGTATCTCGGTTAAAGATTACATATCACCTGACATATCTATATCTGGATACTGATAAACTGATATATGTTATAATACCGATATAATATTATTGACCGATAGCATGGGTAGATAATAGTGACTCATGTACAAGTGATAAATTCTAAATATGATAGATCACCACATGGGTACAAATTCTCCAGACCTGCAAGTGATTCACCAGATTAAGGCAATACAATTGGAACCCATCAGTTGTAATTAACAAATTCCCATACTTGTCATATATTTTCTGATGCAAATATAATGAAATTACATTATGAGTTAGAAATGAAAAAAAGAGAACTCTACTATTACTATTTACTATTGAGAGTAAGAGGTCAGATGTACAATTAATTCATAAAAATTTTTGTGTCCTAAACTAAGAGAGAGATTTTTAAAACTTCCAATTAGAACTATTCTTGGTGACTTACCCACTTGATAAAACTTTCGGATGTTGTGTCCGATTCCTGACAAGTCTGTCATTTTCCTTCAGTCAAAGACGGTAAATAAAAATGGCAGAAGTGACAACCAGTTCTAAAGACGGCAAATGTTTCTGCGATCCCGACCTTACATTTCAGTGACAGTCCAATACAAAAGGATTTTTTGACTCCTGAAGTGATATTTAAGTAATTCATAGAAAAGATATTTCAATATCCAAAAATCATTTTTATTTAAAAAGAATTTAAACATTTATTTTTTTAAAGGATTCATATTTCAGTTTGAATGCAAGTTATTCTTTTACCGACTGGTATATCAATATCTTGGATTTAATCTAACATTTAAACAGAGAAATGATCTTGAAATTCAAATAGGGCGGGTTAAATTGGTAATTGGTAAGAAAATGTTTTCATGGCCATTTTAAATGAAAGGAGTTGATAAAAGGAAATTTCTTGCCTACTTACCATTTTTAATGCATCAAGTTTTATTCCAAGTTTTGGGATAGCCATTTTTGGGTTTAATCTCTTCCAATCTACATGCACTACATGTATATCAGTTCGAACACCATATGTTTTTTTCCCCACCAGGCCACATTGGATTTTACAAAACTACTTTTTTTAAGTATCAGATTTCATATTAAAGGAAAACAAACTAATTATGTTCTCAGATTCAAAGCCTTCATTCTCAAATGTTTCTATCTGAAATGTTAAATGCACCCAATGAGAGTGACCTTGTGTATTGAAAAAAAGTTTTAGGACGATTTCATGAAATTGTTGGTTCTTTTAACTCTTTTATTTTAATCACTTGAGAGACGTGATCATGATATTACTGGAGTAGAGTCTGATCTCAGATAAGGAAGGGATTTATTCCTACTCGTCAGAAATGTTTCGGAAACTCAAATCTCAGCCAATTCTTTTCATATTTACTAATACCCCTTTATTATTAAGTCAATACAGATTTTAAAAATCATTAAAAAAAACCTAAATCCGGTGACTCTGTAATTAATAAGTACAAATCTAGATGCTTTGTACAGTTGCGAACAGTCACAATACACATTTCAAATTGTGATTTGTTTTACCCCCTGTGATGATGGCTGCAGTTGTCACTCATTCCTGTGCCTTGTTATTAAAGTTACCAACCAGGGGAAGAGTCAATAGCATTTTGTGTACAATGTACACCATTTGTAGACTTTCTGAAGAAAAAAAGACAAACTATTCCACGCCAGGTGTGCTTTAATCTCTGTCATTCTGTATCTACCCCGTAGCTCCCTAATTCCGTCACTGTTTCCTTAGTTAAATTGTAAAGTCAGGTCATTTAAATTGCAGTTAAAGCACAAAAATTGTTAAAAGGTAGATTTTTAGTGAAAATGTACTACTAAGTGTTAAATTTTTCAGTGATAACAAAAATTATTTATTAGCTCACCTGAGCTGAAAGCTCAAGTGAGCTTTTCTGATCACCCATTGTCCGTCGTCCGTCCATCTGTCTGTCTGTCTAGCTGTCTGTCTGTCCGTCTGTAAACTTTTCACAATTTCAACTTCTTCTCAAAAACCACTGAACCAATGTTAACCATACTTGGTACAAAGCATCCTTATGTGAAAGGGAATTTAAATTGTAAGAATCAAGGGCCAAGTCCCCTTCCAAGGGGAGAAAATCAAGAAAATACAAAAATAGGGTGGGGTCATTTAAAAATCTTCTTCTCAAGAACCAATGGGCCAGAAAAGCCGAAACTTATGTGGTAGCATTCTGGGGTAGTGTAGATTCTAAATTGTTCAAATCATGACCCCCGGGGGTAGGGTGGGGCCACTATAGGGAATCCAAGTTTTACATAGAAATATATAGGAAAAAACTTTGAAAATCTTCTTCTCAAGAACCACTGGGCCAGAAAAGCTGAAACTTATGTGGTAGCATCCAGGGGTAGTGTAGATTCTAAATTGTTCAAATCATGACCCCCGGGGGTAGGGCGGGGCCACAATAGGGAATCCAAGTTTTACATAGAAATATATAGGAAAAAACTTTAAAAATCTTCTTCTCAAGAACCACTGGGCCAGAAAATCTGAAACTTATGTGGAAGCATCCGGGGGTAGTGTAGATTCTAAATTGTTCAAGTCATGACCCCTGGCGGTAGGGCGGGGCCACAATAGGGAAATTAAGTTTTACATAGAAATATGTAGGAAAAAACTTTAAAAATCTTCTTCTCAAGAACCACTGGGCTAGAAAATCTGAAACTTATGTGGAAGCATGAAGCATCCTGGGGTAGTGTAGATTCTAAATTGTTCAAGTCATGACCCCCAGGGGTAGGGCGTGGTCACAATTGGTTTTACAAAGAGGGGACATCTGTTAAAGAACAGCATGGCCAAAGTTTTTCTGGTGAGCGATGTGGCCCATGGGCCTCTTGTTTTTTTAGTAGAATCATTATCATGATTATTTTAAATTCTTTGTTTACTAGGCTTAAATGTGTATTACCTGTATTGATTCATTGACAGATTACAATTCTGAACCTATATGGTGATTGAGAGTTTTTGAATTCTACATATGAAACTTTTAATATGAGAGAGATCATTCAGAAGAAGACAGTTCTTATCTACAAACATTTAGAAGTTTACAAGCATTGCTTTATAGAAAGCACTTTGATAAATTGTTTGTAAACATGATGTGTTATAAAGTCCTATTTCTGCAGTGCATAGCCTCAGTTTTATGAGGAATTTTTAAACTCATATAAAAACAAAAACATGTACTGAATGAGAAAATGATTTAAATTGATTAAAGTATTAATTATAAAAGAGACGGTTTTACTTCTGGAATTCCTAATCTTTTTAATTAAGTCTGTTATGGTGCCAGTCTTTGTTGATCTTTCTTAATTCCAAGACGCATTTAGTGTTCCAATTAATTATCTGTAAGCCTAATAACTTAAACAGTTAATAGTGAGTTAACCATCTTTCCAAGTATTGTAGATATTTTACTGAAATTGCCATTGACATTAATGTACTTGTTTTATACCCATACACCTGACTTTGAGTTGGAGGTAAATAATGTGACATCACAATACATAGGTAGTTTCTCAATATCAAAAAGCAATTTAACATGAAGTCACAATGCATTGTAGTATGTATTGTAACACTTCAAATACCACCAAATGGTATTCAGTTTGCTTTAGGTCTGTGAGTGTAATTTTAGAATAGGAAATAAATTTGTTAAAGCTCAACATTGCTTTTAGAAAAACATGCTGTCGCACTGACACAGAACATGCCGTCACGCTAACACAAAACTCAACACACACACATCGCAACATTGAACAACATGCTGTCATGCTAACATGAGTTTGCACAACATGCTGTCGTGCGAACACACAACACGCTATCATGCTAATATGAGTTTGCACAACATGTCATCCTGCTAACACACAACTCGTGAAGGCGTGTTGTGTGTTAGCGCAATGGTGTGTCACTTTAGAGCGTGTTCGCACAACAGCATGTTGCGTGGTAGCACGACAGCGTATTGAACGAAATCGTTAGCGTGACAGTGTATTGTGTGTTAGTGCGAGAGCGTATTGTGTGAACTTGTGCTAGCGTAACAATATGTTGTTCAATGTTGTGAAAGCAATACAGTGTGTTTTTCTGAAGGCAATGTTGAGCTTTAGCAAATGGTCCTATCCGGACATCATAGTTATCCAGGTCTAATCAAGGGTGTACGGGGATTTACCCCGGGATATATTCCATACACCTCGATCTCAGGGTATATGGAATAAAACCCGGAGTAAATCACTTACACCCTTCATTGAACCTGGATAACTAATAAACTAGTTGTGTTCTATGATAACCTTGTTGATTTTGTCTGTCTGTTTGTAGGTGATACTCTTGGATTACTGCTCAATGTAGAGAAGCAAGAGCTGGTGTTCTATCTGAATGGGGAGGGACTGCCCCCCAACAATGAACTGTTCCAGCATGCAAGGTTTGAGAATTACAGTAATAACAGTGAAACAAATTACACCAAATGTCATGGAATTAATACGATCCCACTAAGTAGAGAACCCTAGAGAACTCTAGAGAACCCATGAGAGCTTGAGGTTTATATGGTGAATTTTGACACATTTTATGCATTATTGGATTGATTTTATTAAATAAATCATCTTCTGTACACAAAATCAATTAAAAAGTTATTTTATGGAAGTTTTCATAAGAAAAACGTAACAAAATAGATGGTGAAATATTTTATGACGCCCCGATTTCGATTGAATTTCAAAAACATAGTTTATCAAAATAACAATTCCTATCACGTCATTTTACAATTATTTTTCACAAAATTTTATTTCAAATTAATGATATGTGTAATTCTTAACCATTTACTCTCATCTAAAACATATTAATTAATTTCTTTTTAGAGATTATAGTAATTTGTTCAAATAAGCAAAAAAACTTGTCAAAAATAGGCTATATTTTTAGCCCACCTGAGCCGAAGGCTCAAGTGAGCTTTTCTGATCATATTTTGTCCGGCGTCCATCTGTCCGTCTGTCTGTCTGTCTGTCTGTCCGTCTGTCTGTCTGTCTGTAAACTTTTCACATTTTCGACTTCTTCTCAAGAACCGCTGGGCCAATTTCAATCAAACTTGCCACAAAGCATCCTTGGGTGAAGGGGATTCAAGTTTGTTCAAATGAAGGGCCACGCCCTCATTTAAGGGAAAATAATTGGGAATTAATGAAAATTTGGTGGTATGTTTTAAAAATCTTCTTCTCAAGAACCACTGTGCCAGGAAAAATGAAACTTATGGAGAAACATCCTCAGGTAGTGCAAATTCAAGTTTATTCAAATCATGACCCCCAGGGGTAGGATGGGGCCACAATGGCCAACCAAAGTTTTACATAGAAATATATAGGAAAATTCTTTAAAAATCTTCTTCTCAAGAATAACAAAGCCATGATTGATCATATTTATATGGAAGGATCCTCAGGTAGTGTAGATTCAAATTTGTTCAAATCATGACCCCCGGGGGTAGGGCGGGGCCACAATGGCCGACCAAAGTTTTACATAGAAATATATAGGAAAATTCTTTAAAAATCATCTTCTCAAGAATAGCAAAACCATAACTGGTCAAAGGTTTACTTCTGGATTTAAACTTTTCAATAATAAAACCAATTTCTACTTTTTCCTAGCCACAGTGGTCAGGTGAGCGATGTGGCCCATGGGCCTCTTGTTTTAAATTTAGTTTTGTTTTGGCATGATGCATTAGTTATTTAGAATATAAACATTTCATGTAAAGACAATAAATAACTAAAAATCATTAGGGTTCTCTGAGGTTCTCTAGAGTTCTCTAGGGTACCCTAATTAATATAATTCATGGTTAATGATTTTTAGTCTGATTGTAATGAAGCTGTTATTCTTTCAGAGAGGGCTTCTTTGCTGCTGCCAGCTTTATGTCTTACCAACAGTGCTATTTTAATTTTGGGGCCAAACCTTACAGATACCCCCCGAAGGACATTGCATTTAAAAGCTTTAATGACTATGGGCATTTGTCTGAGGAGGAAAAAGTCATACTGCCAAGGTAATGCAGAGCACTACAACAGAACGGCCAGGTTCTTCATTCACGCAAGTCATGCTGCTAAGTCTGCATAAAACATTGACTCTTAACTAACAATATGAAATCACGATTATATAGTCAATTTGTAACTTTAATAATCCAACATTTATGTTACAATTTATCTTTGGCTAAAAAGTCAAATGACTATAGATAATGATTATTTATAATGCAGTTTATAGTTAATAATTGTATTGAGAACATAATGCCACGCTACTTGACAATCATTGTCACCTGACTTTTAATTAATTTTACTTTAAATTATAATTTTGCAGACATATGAAATTAGAACTGCTGAAGAATTTAAATGTCAAGGAAGGAGCCTGTACTCTTTGTTTTGATGAGCTGGCAAATTACTATCTGTCTCCGTGTAATCACAGGTAATAACTATAAAAAAATCCATTCTTATTTTAATTTCAGAAAATTTTTTTTAGTAGAAGAATTTTTTTTTTGTTTACCGTATATACTCGCCTATAAGTTGGTCCGCCTATAAGTCGGTTGTACTTTTTGTCCGCCGCTTGAAAAGTGGGGGATATTAATTTGGGTTTGTCCGTCCGTCTGTCCGTCCGTCCGTCTTTCTGTCTGTCTGTAACGCTTTCGTTTCCACACGATATCTCGAGAACCCTTTGAGCTTTTGCAATGAAATTTAGCATAGCAACTCCCTGTGGACTAAAGAAGACCCCTATTGATTTTGAGGTCAAAAGGTCAAAGGTCAAGGTCATAAATAAGCAAATTCTGTCTGTTAAAACACTTTCGTTTTCACACGATATCTCTAGAACCACTTGAGCTATTGCAATGAAATTTTATATAACAACTCCCTGTGGCCTAATGAAGACCCCTATTGATTTTGAGGTCAAAAGGTCAAAGTTCAAGGTCGTAAATTTATACATTCTGTCTGTGTGAAATACTATTATTTCCGGGCGACATTTCAAGAAGATTTTGAGCTTATGCAATGTAATTTTATATCAAAACTCCCTAGGACGTCTCTCGCCCCTCTCAAAGTGCCCCGCCCCGTTTGTTTTATTAGTATTTATAGTATTACATGTCGCTATTTTTAGCGCTGGGGCATAAGGAGAGTTATTGCGTATAAAACAGGTTCTCGGCGGACTTTATGTTCTTATTACATCTATTAGAACTGTTTAATAAAGGCTAAATAAATCAAACACCATGGATTGTGTAAAATTTTGAGAATACCGAACATGAATATATACATGTATGTGACTTCACTTCTGCATATACGAGGGTTGTCCCGTAAAATCGTGGACAAGTTGTCTAGTGTAAAAAATAAACATCACTGCGTTCTGAAATTTTCACTATTATTTAGAACATATTTTAGTAATATACACAGCAAATTTCAGATAAATATATGCATAAATAAACAAATTATGTGATTTTATGCCATGTATTGTATCACCTTACGGCGCATGGAGTATAACGTCAAAGTGTCTAAAACAGTGTCATGTTTTATCTTTGCTGAAAATGAAGTTGGATGAGTCCGACTTAAATTTAGGAATTTCATTGATACACATTCTTTAGTCTCCATAAACAGTCGAAGAACCATTTGGCACCCTCATGCGATCTTCTGAAGATTTATCAGTAAGTTACGGACAATATTCTCACCATCATTTAACTAATAGAAAATCTCATATCGGCGGTCTACTGTGACAGCGTCTTTTGCTATTACATTAGGAGTTTGTCCGTATGTTTTGTACTCCCCAGGGACTCGATCAAATAAGACTTCGCTAAGAAAACTCCTATTTCATTTGTATACTTAAGATATGGTGATAATTTTATAATCTTTTTTCTTCTATGGTCATTTCAAGTCTCTAAAGGTGTCATTACAACATCGAATTAAAACGGAACTGCTCTCCGGTGCGCCGTAACGTCATAAAACGTCTCCATTTTTCGTGTGTTGTGTTTATCACTTTCCCATTTCGAATGCTCGAGAAACTGCCAAAAATTAACCAAATGCCTTAAAATTTTTACGAAGACTACAAAATTGATTGTGGAATTGAATTAGGATAATTTTAATCCAAATCTTATGTATTTAAAACTTTTATTTTGAATTCAAACTAGTGTATTCTTTAATAAAACCTTGGTTTTTTGTCCGTGCGCCGTAGGACAATATCCCGTGCACATTCAAGCATAATAAAATCTTTATTTTTGCCTATATTTTATCAAAAGAATTATCATGCACATAAATATGATAAATAAACATTTACTGAAATTTTCAGCTTAGTGCGCCCATTACTTTTCGAGAAAAACGTTTTGTCAACAATTTTATGGGACAACCCTCGTACTTCATATCATGTAAAGCGATTCCGTGGTCTAGTGGTTAAGTCTCTCGCTTCAAGTGTGAGAGGTCCCGGGATCGAATCTCTGTCGAACCTTTCTTATTTTTTTTTTTTTTTAAATACTTCTTTTTTTTTTTTTTTTACTAAATGATAGTATTCAGCATGTGAAATGAAAAATTTATGAGGTTATAAAATCATCATTACAGTGTGATAAAAATTCCATTTAAAAAAATCTTCTACACACATAATGAAGAATAAGCAATCAAATCTTTATATGCATATTGACATACATGTATTTTGTTTGCTTCAGTATACATGTATACATTTAATAATTCTACAAATTCAGTCAGGGGGAGCCGACTTTTTCCCTAAGCGGGGGACACGAATTCTCTGAATTAGCTTGTTGAGTTTATTTTGGAGGGATATGCAATTGACCCGCCTATAAGTCTGTAAAACTTTTTGACAGAATCATTTGACATTTTATATCAATGCACTGATGTTTTTAGCTGTTTTAATTAATATTTTTCGAAATAACGCCGATATTTAGTTTTTAATGATTAAACAATATTTAATGCACAAAATAAAACCATTATAATAAGTGAATATTTGTACTGTTTGTATAATCTTTGGATGCATAAACTATTCTACATAAATAGGCTTTGTTCTTCAGCAATTGTCTGAAATACATATAGAATGCTCCATTTCACTTTACAGAAAAATACCAATATCTTTATGACTCGCCTATAAGTCGGACATAGAGTTTTGGACTAAAATTTAACTCTCAAAATACCGACTTATAGGCGAGTATATATGGTACTTAGAGTATAGCAGTGAATCAGTACAGTGCTAAGTATTGTATGCCATTTAATTAAGAAATTGTACATTTATAGTTACTTAAATTTAACCATAGTCAAATAAGTTATTCATTTACAATAACTAATTTACTTCATTAAGATCTTTGTTTTACTTCATTTTCTAGGGGCTTCTGCTATCAGTGTACCCTCCAAATTGAACTGTGTCCTATATGCCGAACAAAAATTGATGAGCGAATCCAGGAAAAAATCACGGAAGAAAACAGTAAATCCACACAGACGTCTACCACGACTCACGAAACGGAAGTGTCGGTGAATAGTGACCTGACTGAAAAAACTAAACTGGCCATCAATGGTCAGACTGGGGGACAAACAGGGGGGGACACCAGGGATAGTAAAGAAGGATCTGATCATATCTCATAGCCAAGGCTTACCCCGGGGGCCCGAACCAGTATTGGACAATTTTATCACCTCAAACTTTTAAAGAGAATCAAAGTTCTTTTATTTTATGAATAAATACACCAAGTAGAAATCATTTTTAAGTACTAGTAAATAAAAACTTTTGTTTTTTTGGTTTGATTTTTATCTTATGATATGAGCCTATTTTTGGTTGTTGTTGGTGTGTGTGTGGTATGGGTATGAGGAGGGGGCTTTGGTCATATCTGTCCTCGAATTTCCAGGATTTTGCTGTCAAGTTTCTCAGTCATGTGTTATTTTTATTATCATCTGAAATGAATTTATTGAATGCATTAAATAATTTGTTTTATTTTTTGCTTCAACTATTTCCTAAAAGTTCTGATACAAGTATTTATATTAAATATGTTAGGATTTTCAAAAAGTTTTTTCCCCCTCAATAAATGCAGTTGATACAAATCAAAAAAGGCAAAATAAAAATAGAATCATGTATCTTAATTTAATACACAAAAATTAAGTCCTAATGCATAATAAATAATTGACCAGATTTCATTTTATTAATTGGAAAAGTATATTCCTTCATCTGCATCATGAACAGTAAACACCTAATTGAATACATGTAGTTGATTTTTTTTCCCCCAAATCTCTTAAGGTACATGTATTTGAAAATAATCGTGGATCTCTATCTTCAAAAGAACTATCTCAGATCTCAAAATCAAATGCTTGCTAGGTGTCTTTTAATGAAAAGTTTTATGCATGAACAAGAGCTGGTAACAAAAGTGCATGTTGTATAAAATTTTTTCTCCCTTTGCAAAATTTAATTTGTACATTTTTACTTCGCAAATCGTACAACTAATCAAATGCTGCAAAAATCACAACAAAATGTGTTCTAGGGTTTCATTGTTGGGGAGTGATACAGAGACAATGGAAAAAAACTAAGTTTTAAAGAAGATGTAATTTTAAGTTAAGATTTAAATTATTCAGGAATTCAATTTCAATGTCATATATTTGAAGTTTTAGACTTTCCTGTTACACAGTGAAGAGTACAAAAATAGTGTCACATTTGATTATAAATTCTTCAAGCACAATAGCAAAGAATCAATGTTAGTCATTTCCTGTTTGATTTACCTATACATCGGCTTGTTTATCTAAGATTCTTGACCATGTTTTGATTATTAATTTCACAGTTACATTACTTGTAAATATAATACATTGTCTGTAAATGTAAAGTATTGCCTGTAAATGTTATACATCACATGTAAATGTAATACTGTATAAGCAGAATTTTTAGTGAGGATTTAATTTTGGTATTATCAGCGAGGGTTCTGAGATAGCTAAAATTAAATACCACTAAAAATAAACTGTGTTTAATTTGTAATAGCTTCTTTAGTAAGCATATTAAAATCGCTAAAATTATTTCTCGCTAAAAATAAAATACCCTATTTTAAGGACAAATCGTTAAATTTGCTTCTCACTAAAATTTCCACTTATATGGTACGTTGCCTATAACACCTGTTTTACATTACATGTAGCACCTTACTCTTTAGTTTCTCTTCTGTGTTGGATTGATTTACAAACCCTGTATCATTTTAGCTACTAATGGAGAGTGGGTTTATAAGACTGAGTAATGTTTGATGCACTGATGCTTTTACATTTACTGAAAGATCCACTGTAGCATAGTTAACTAACAATCTAAGCTAGTTACCTTTTTCCAGCTTGTCATGCAGTAGTCTTGTATAACACTGAATAAGATTGTGATTCCTTTGATTATTAGATATTCAATTTATATGATTTTTTTCTGTCCATCATGCTGTAAGGGTATTTTCTTTGTCTCTTATGCCCTGTTCACACGGAGAGTTTAATTCGAATTAAACGTACGTTTACTACGAATTAGCTTATTAAGTTACATAATTATAATTTAATGCGAATTAGTTTACTTCGCATTAAATTTACTTTCACATTAAATTACTTCGCATTAGCTCCGTGTGAACGCTTTGCGAAGCTAATTCGAATTAAATTTTGGGGCATGCGTAATGGCAAAATTAAGTCAAATGCGTCATGTCGGTGATCAGCTTTAAGTACTTGTGCTATTTTTGAGTGAAAAACTAAGAAAAAATGTGTTAATCACTAAGATATGTCTCCAGACACTGTGACATTATGTCAAATGCATCTGCTTCTGCATAAGGTGACGTGATTTGCAAATGACGTCATAATAGCCTTACTGACGCCTGACTGTCGAAGTAAAATTTTAATTCGCATTAGTTTACTTCGCATTAGCTGTCGTGTGAACGCAATTTAATTCGCATTAGTTTGATTCACATTAGTTTACTTCGCATTAATTTACTGCGAATGTAAACTTGTCGTGTGAACATGGCATTAAATAAGTTCAGTCAGAGAGAGTAGTGTGATTTTTTTAATTTACATGTAAGCTGTGATATAAATTTATTAAGTTACATAATTATAGCTTTGTATCACTTGGGAGATATTTTAACTATTCATACAGAAATTCTATCACCCTTTCACACAATTTTACCTCCTTCGGATCTAGAGACGTTACTCAAATAGCTGCTTCTCTTATATTTTAAACAAAAAACAATTCACGTGGTTTCCATTGAAATTAGGAAATATCATCCCCAGAAACTTTCATAAATATCTGGAAATGTACTTCAATTTCTTGTGAGGAAACCTATTGAATAAGCAATTTTTAGAGAAGGTTCTCTATTTTTAACACACATCACCTGACCTTAGATAAACAAACATCCTACTCTTTTCTCTAGTTATAGTTGAATTCATTGGCTACAATATAATAAAATGTGGTGTCTTAAATTCTGTTTAAGCAAGAATGCCATTTCTATTTGTTTTATTTCATTTTGTCAAGCTTCAGTGATGAATTGTTTCAAGAGAGATAACTCTGGTTTCAAGTCCTCTTTATTATTAACTGTTGCAGTTCTTTTTCTTTAGAATGATAACTTTTTTATGAGGGTAATGTCTGAACTTGATACACTCTCTCACAAACACACACACTTGTTAAGATTTTGTTCTAGAGCAGGACCTATATCTTACTATTAGAGGACTTTTAAAAAGGCATGTCGATGTCTCTCTATTTTCATATTATTTTCCGTATTAATCTGTAAGCCCTCCTAAATTCAGAAAGAACAAATTGTAAACAGATCCTTCCAAATTAACTCTGCATAATCTTTTGGGGCTAAATTACTGAAGTATCAGTTGAGCAGAATATGTACTTTTTTGATTCTGCTGAAACAAGTATATAATTTATATACACACAGTATTTTGAGGGCTTTCATTATTATAAGACTTTAGTGCACAATTGAATAATTATTCAAACCATGCATAAAGTGTTAATTCTTGTTTTATATTAGACATAATCATTTTTTTTTTCAATAATCTTAATTAAAAATACTTGAAGTGGTTTGTTGTTATGTTGTTTTTAATGATATGTATATATCATAATCAAAATTCAAGAAACATAAACAATTTCAGTGAAATGCTTTTTCCTTTGCAATGTCTCTTCAAATGGAGTATGAATTATTGGTAACATATTAACAATAATTGAAACTTTCTGAAAGAGGATGTCAATAATTGACGATCCATTACAAGGCAGAAATGACTTCAGTTTAAATCTTATTCACGGTTTAATTGTGAATTTTGATATTTTTTTTCTTGGACATACCCGGTTTCAGTATAAATATAAATGAAAATACTTTCATCTGACTTTCTTTTAATAAGCCTTCTCTTTCTTCAGTAAACATTACACTGCCTTCTAACCATGATCATTTCAAAGAACTAGAATTTCACCTTAAAAATGTATACTAAAATATCTAACTTGACTCAGTCTATAGGCTGGTTTACTCAAAAGAGCCTTTAATTTGTCTTAATCTGGGTCAGAATTCCCTGATGGTAAACACACAGTCATAAGGAATATGATATAGATCTTTCACTCTTCACTTCCAGGGTAGGTATGGCAAGAAATGTAACGGGTGAGGAGAAAAATGTAAGAAATCTAACCAGGGCTCGAACCCAGGTCCCTGGATCATTAGTCTTGTGCTCACAGGCCACTGATGATCGAACCTGTTTGACTACCACATCAGTACCTGCAGACTGTGAACAGATTGTACTGACATATATGACAGACTGACATGTATTAAAGGTCATCATTAAGAACATAACAGGCCTCTAGCAACATTTTTTCAAGAGGGGTCAAGGTCACAGGGTCAAAAAGCAAAGTGTAATTTGAAAGGTCTTATCACATACATGTAATATACACTGTACGTGTGAAAGTCCTATCTCTTCTCCTTCAAAAGTAATGACCAGGGTTAATTTTTTTTTTTAAGTGGGTCAAATGTAAAGGTTATGAGGTCAAAAATAATATTGTATTAGAAAGGTCCTGTCACAGGTAATAAACATTTTTAATTTTAAAACCTTATCTCTTCTCTTTCAAAGGTTATGGCTAGTTTAAAGTTATGTTTAGTTTTTTGAAAAGTAGGTCAAACTTCCAGGTCAAGGTCACAGGGTCAAAAATCATTGTGTATTTAGAAAGGTCTTGTCACAGGTAATACACTTTGTAATATGAAGGGGACAACAGCAGTAATCAAGCTCAAAAGTCAAAATCAATTCAACTTTGTCAAACATCAATTCAACTTTGGTGATGATCAAAATTGTAAACTAAAATTGATGAATTTTTTCACAGATACCATATCTAAAAATATAAGTTAAATCTGGTGGTTACTTTGAGGTTAAATTGTTGACCCCCCAGCCACCTTAAAAACATCCGAGGTGGGATCAGGTGTCATCGGGGTGAAAGCAATCCACGTCGACCGGTCTCAACCGCCGTGTGCACTTTGTCATAATTGGGCAAACAGAAAAATCAGAAGACAGTTCAGTGTGTAAACTATAGGTACTGCATGTGAGCAGTTAGCTCACTAAATGATACCGCCGTCTCCCATATGATAATGATAACAAAGTCAATGTTCTGCTTTGGGACACCGAAACATGTGTTGGATCAAAACGTAAATTAGGAGGTCACAACTACATTATGTGACTAGGGTACTGTGAGCACTGAGCTCACTAAATGATACACCACCCCCCCCCCCCCATTTTATTAGAATGATAAAGTTCATGTTTTGCTCTGGGATATACCCAGATCAAAAAGTAAAATAGGAGCACAAGTATCTGACGTTACTTGTTTTTCTTTTAATTAAAATTTATCCCCTACATAATACATGTACTGTATTATTAGGTAGGGGTGTATTTTTTATTAAAATAAAAATAAGTAACGTCAGGTGCCTGTGAATAGGAGGTTCACAATGACATTATGTAGCAAAGTTTCGGTAAAAGTTTCATTAATAAAAGAGAAGGTGCGGATAATTATAAGAGATGGGTACCCCAAAGCCTAACGGGCGGACGGACATCCCGATCGCTATATGGTATATACCCTCCCACTTTTCAAGCGGGGGTATTTAAGATGAATGTAGAGACTACAGGTACTGTAAGCAGTAATTAGCTTCCGAAGCAGGGATTAGCTCATTTGACTAACGCATGAGGATTAATCCGTTCACAGAGATTTCTAGGGAATTATTCACATTTTACTGCCGAACTTTTATATAGGAAAAAATCAGTAGAGACATAATTAAAAAAAAACATAACCTATACAGTTCTGCAGCTAAACTAGTACGTGTCCGATACGGTTAAGCAGTGGTTGTATGTTATAGGCCGGCCTACCTTTATAATTTTGGGGATAATCGATGACACCCCCACAACCCCCCGATTCATATAGCCTTGTATATATCCACTTCTAGATTAAACTACGATTCATACAAGTTTGTGTTACTTTCAAAATTTTTTTTATAACCTTATCCAAAACTGGACCAGAATTTTACTGTCAATGCGGATTCAAGTTCTGTTCATAAATTCGTAAATGAATATTATGTTGATTTAGCTAGATTATATATTTTTTTGTATACACTTTTGTCATTATTTTGCATGACAATTATTGCACTACTGTACATGTGCTTTAAGGAGAAGAACTAGAAAGTTGTTAAAACTTGTTTCTTATCCTTTTGATTGTCAATTAACATGATTAAATATATTCAAAACAATTTTAAAAAGGGTTTACTTTTTACGCTCTTTGATATTATATATGGTTTGAAAAGTCTTTATGTGTGTCTATTAAGTAGTCTAAACAATGAACAAAACTTAAGTACGTGTCACATACATGTATTTGATTCAATTTGGTAACCCTCACCCCCACCTTCCCTTCATATTGTTGACTTCTCCGATTAAATTGATAAAACCATGCATTTTATGCAAGCATTCTTCGGGATTTGTAACTTCTTCTCGCAAAATGATTTTTTTTTATTTAAAATCATTCTTTTTTCACATTTTGCCCCCACCCAGTGTGAGCACTGGATCCGCCCCACAAAAAAGGAGAAAAACACAGGGTGCAATATTTCCGCCCAACTGAAACTTAGAGCCGCCCACATAAGCTAAACTGGATATAATATATAACAAACTAAAATATCACAACAACGTTTTCACATAGACGACAAGCCGTAAATGCCTAGCAAATATCCTTATTTTTTCTAACAATATTTCATATCAGGTTGCATAACAAAAGCACGTGGTCCTATTTTTTGTAGCGGACGCTCCTAATAGTTGCACCCATTGCCCCATCACACCCAAGCTTCCACAAAGAACTTTGTCTATTGTTCTTTTTATTGAAACAGAATACATATCAAAGTGTCCAAGTAAAGTGCAACGTTGTTTATTTACAACACAATGACACAAAAGCTGGCAATTTTGTGTTTTTCACTATCCACAGTTACAGGTTGTATGTTTTGATTTTCAATGTCTTAGATCCGACACGACATTTTGGGCTATCGCACCGTTCCGTCATGTAACTCGTGAAAGATCGTAGCCATTCGCATAACAAAAGAAAACGAGCCAATAAAACACGGGCACTAGGTTGGGATCAACCAATCACTTCTTCCGTAACAATCAGTGCGTGGATTTTACCAATATGGCGGGTGAGTCCACCTCACATTATAATTATTTGCTTCCGAAGAAATGCCATGTGTGTACACTTAGCTACTATTTCTTTTCATTTCAGATATCGAATTTTACTCGGACCCAGGTAATGATGGTCCCGATGACGGTAAGTGTTACCGATTTACCTCTTAATTATTGCATTTGTGATTATTTAGTGCTGCGGAGAAGAAAACGTCCCGAAGTCTGTGATTTGTATTCTTTCGCGCCGTTATTTGTAAATTATGAATAAAATATACAATGTTTGTTTTGTTTCCATTGCGTATTTGGGTGTCTTAAGTATTCTAAATTCAGTTTAGGGTGTATTTGTTTACGTTTTTAAAGTAACACGTGTATGTGGATTGAAATTCAAACATGACGCCGAATTTTCCCGAGAATTTGATGCCATGATGGTTAGGTCACATGACCTGGACTCTGCTGACCTATTGAACTGTAATTATTCCCGCGCATTGGGGGTTTGAATGGATGTCGTGGAACCGCCATTGCAGCTTCAGCACATTAGTGAAGGACTAATTTGTTTTAGTGTGACCAATTCTAAAATTATCGATTTTCTACTTGTTATGGTTAGTCATGAATGAGTAACGAATTTGTATCATTAGCATAAATGGTAAGTAGGTCAAGCTCTCCTCTTTGTTTTGGGGCTTCCTTGACACATTGCTATCTGTGGCAAGCGCGCCAAATTATTTTTTGTAAATTTGTGCGTTATAAACTCGTTTGTTTTGAAATATTGATAATTATCCCCAATGAATAAGTCTGTACTATTATTTGTTTACCTCTGTGAGTCAACGTGACGAACAAAGGCTTTGTGTGTGAATTAATCGTAAAAATCGATGCGCGCACATGGGATTTGTTTGTCATCAACGTTTCATCATTTTTCTTTATTCATTTATAACGCCACAACTCTGTTGTTAATCATCTGAGAAATAAATTTGTAAATATTTTAAACTTAATTAATTGAATAATTCTTTCCAAAATTTTTTTTTGTTCAGCTCTTGTGGAAGTCCTACAATATCTCATTTTAAACAAAGATGTTTGTTTTTAAATGGAATGGTAAGGTCTTTTTATTACTGTTATTAATTTGATGATGGTATATTTATATAGGATATGGTCTTGATGATTCTTTGGAAGGTGATGATGTGTACAATGCAGATTATAAACTTACTCCACTCCAAAAGCTTGAAAAGTACATGCAGAGTGAGAATGTGTACACAAGGTAATAATTTTGTCAATGGACTTGCAGCTTTGAAGTATTAACCTGCGAATAAAATGCTAAATTTGGCTATATAATAAGATTATATTTTATAATGTAGACAAATGGTTGCACGTGGGCTTCTGGACACACTGCGGGCAGTGGAAGAGACAGAAGATGACGTGTTGCCAGTGTTTAATGCCATGGTTAAATTGTCACAAGACTCTGGTAAGGCTGACATTTAAATTAAGGCCCCTGATTTGCTGTTACCAAATTGTTGAAATTAAGAGAAAGGTCTTGAAAGAGAAATGTTAATGAATTGCTCTGTGTTATACATTGCAGATCCTATTGTACGGTCCGAGTTAATGGAGCAGGTGCCCCATTTAGCTGTTTATTGTCAAGACAATGCAGATATCTATGATCGGTCCATTTCATCTTATCTTTTACCTATGGTTGTGAGATACCTTAATGACCAAAATAATCAGGTAATTATTTAAATTTCAGTCTTTTAAAACATACAATTGAGGTTTCAAGTTTTCATACTTCCTATTTTATTTATATTTGTGTAATTATTTATATTTGTGTAATTCTTTTCAAGGTTCGAAAAACAAGCCAGGCAGCTTTACTTGTCTTGATGGAACAAGAACTAATATGTAAAGGTAGGGACTTTAATTTAGTTTCCTCCCCTTATCAAAAGGGTTTAATAAAATGACTAGAGGTTAAACTTATATTGATACATTACAGTTTTACATCTGTATATTTCTGTATATGTATACTCCAACATCATTGAAGCTTGTGTTTAATTTGGTAAACTTATTTTCCAGAGGACATAGAGCAACAAGTAGTGGGAGTAATTTTGGACCTGGCCAGTCCCGACAGCCTAGACGACTACAGAACAGAGGCTGTAGCTGTATGTATCTAGTCTTACATTAGAAAAGTCACTCAGAGTCGTCAAATTAACCTCATTTTAGTGTACAGTCAGACTTTGATAGTAAAAATAGAATGCTTGGCTTACGGTAGTGGAAGTTTCGTACCAGATGAAATGCTTGGCTGATTGTGAAAGACATGGGTAGTGAGATGTGAAGTCCATCGTCTTACTACTCTGTCTTTTGCAGGAGGTCACAGACAGGTCTACAGGTGTTGTAGTAGTTATAGCATGGCATGGTTGTAGGATTATTGTGTCTAGGAGAAGCAGATGATGAGGCAGTCAATGTAGGATGTTGTAGTGTTATTGTATTATCACAGCCAGCATTGATGAGCCCGGTCAGATGCAAGCCGCCTGGTGGAGGAGTACTGCCGCCAGAGGGGGGTGAGGTTCTGATGTAATGGCGAGGTGGTTGTGGAGGAGTATAGCTAACCAGGGTGTGGTGGAGTTTTGATGTACTGTACTGACTAGGTGGTTGTGATGTATATATTGGAGTATATCACAGCCTGCTTGGATCAGTATAGTAATCAACAAAATCAACGGAAAGGAACGCCATGATGAGTGTTGTACAATGGTAGCGGTCTTTGTGCATTTTGAAGCACTGCACCTATAAACGATGGAGATTAGAGTGAAGTATGAGGGCATTAAAGTGACTGTGAAATGTTGAAAAAATTCATATCACAGCCAGCTTTGATGAGCTTCATTTTCACTCAATGCAGTCATTTGATTTATTAAAATTAGCAGTGCAATAAATTTGTTCTTATCTCTTTCAGTATATCTTCATTCTAAAATTAGGGCAAATGTTTCTCATGACTCTAGAAGAAGTAATGGTATTAATAGGACAAATGTATATCATGAAATAACAAAAATTGATTTCCACACACTACATAAAGAATTCAGGTCCCATGAATGTACATGTAAATCCTCCTCCTCTCAAGGTATCACAGAAATACATTTAAATTTTGGCAGAGATTTTTATGCCAGGACAAATTGAAGTGAATATATATTATATATTTAAAAAAAAAAAATCCTGTCCCATAGTAAGTGAATGCAGAAGAAATAGTCACCAATTTTCATAGATGCATTTTCTTTCATAAATATTGTCTCCAAAGATGAAGGTGTGATTTAGAATACCGTATAATCCCTATTAACCGCCCCTACCCCTATTAGCGCCCCCCTGGGTCTTTTTCAATTGTCAGGAAATAAGGGCCCCCTTTTAGGGGTGGGACGATATACCGATACACCGATACATATCGATATTTTCCTCTAAGATAAGGTTTACGATACAAGCTTCAAATATCGGTACGAAATGATACACGAACGACCTATCCAAAAATTGAAAATGAAAGTACATGTCCTTGGAGGAAATGGCGGCTTGTACAAAGCGAAGAGATGATGATGATATTGAAAACATTGTGTAGAACTAATAAGTCTTTGATTAGGGGTAAAACGTTTTCACTTTTAAGCGGCCTCAGAAGATTGGACAAGAAAAGTTCAGTATGTAAAGCGTGCTATTTACAGAAAGTACCGTTTCCAGAATATTTGATATTTAATGTATTATTAACTGATAGTCCATCTCGTGCTTTTTTGTAATCTCAACTAGGCTACAGACTTTCAGCAATTGATTATAATGTAAATGTGCTGTTTTTAATATGAAATTTTAGTCAGTGTTCTTTGATGAACTACACAACTGTTTGTAAACAACTTGTTAATAGAAATTTGGTAACAATAATGTATACATGTATTATTGTTTTTGTAACGTTTTAGTCAATGAAAATGATGAACTTCAAGTATTAATTTCGAAGCACACATGATTTTATATAGTCAAAGAATAATTTGTTGATTTAATGTCAAGACAAAAAAAAAATGAAATAAAATACTAATTCTTTTGCATAGTTTTATAATTTATTATGTAACAGTTGATTTAATGTCAAGATAGAAAATGAAATAAAATACTTTTTAAAAATAGTTTTATAAATAATTTATCATAATATCGAGATACGTATCGTATCGTGCTAATATATCGAGATACGTATCGTATCGCAAGATCTGTGTATCGTCCCACCCCTACCCCCTTTACAGTGATCGAAATCATCCAGAATCCGTCTGAATCGTATCAAAAGTCCGCCATAAGGAAGAAAGTGAAAATGAAAGTTTGTTATTAGGTAACTCATACATAAAATATTCTTGAAAGTTAAAGTTTTATGAACGACCTAATCATGTATTTCTGAAAGTGAAAGTTATACACACAAGTACAAAATCTGTTCTCCGTGTCTATTCCCTAATTTCAAAGTGGGAAAATGAGTCATACAGACTTGTCGAAATTTTTTAATCGCTTTCAGACATTTGGTCTGACACAGTCGAATGTTTTGTCGGACCAGTCAAACTTTTGTCAGACCAGATACTTGTACGTTTTTTTGATGCTGGTAAAATCATATGAATAACAGCACCAAAATGTACTTTATTATTTTCAATAGCCTTTAATCTAACAAGTTTCCTTTCTTGGGACAGAGAGTCTTTAACATAGACATAAATGACAAGTTTTATGACTTTGCTATAACAAATTTACTTAGCTATCGTCAACATGCTGCATACGTGGTCATTTTTTCTGTGTTTGTGACCTTGAACTACGCATCCCGATCCAGACCTTTATTAAATTTGCATTACGCTCATTTTTTTTCAAACGGACGTCTGGTCCGACGTTTTCTTAAATGTTATCGGTCCAGACAAATTTTTACCGGCCTTGCCGATAGGACCGACGGATTTCGACAAATCTGGTCATATAGCATAATTTTGGTGGATTATTGTAATTTAAAGGCAGGTTAGACAATTTTTAGTGGTTTTCTGTTATTTGTTTTTTTCCAAAAGATTTCTTGAAGTTTAAATATGACATTGAATATTTTAGCAAGAATATCAAAATAACCGCCCCCTTTCCGCAATTTTCTAAGCGCCCGGGGCGGTTAATAGGGATTATACGGTACCCATTGATGTTGTTAAATTAAGTTTTATCTTGTGAAGAGCTATTTTGAAAAATATTTTGAAATTTGATAAACAAGGATTTCATACAACTAGTCAGATTAATTTCATTGAGAAAGTTTTCAAAAAATAAATGAAAAAATATCACATTTTCTACATTAATTAAGATATGGATATGTAAAGCAAGGAGGTCAAAGGGGGTCTTGAAATTGTGTTTCTGAATGTGAAAATTGACTTGGATAAGATTTACAAATGGGAGTTTAAAGTCTCCAAAAAAGGTCTAATATATTTAGTTCATTTCCCTATAACAAGTGCCATTCTGTTAGAAATAAAAAATGCTGATAATTCTAGTCTTGTAAATGAAAGGAAGAGTAAATACCTTGTTTAATATCTAGTTTAAATCAAGGAAGGAATTTACTTGAGGAAGTTAATGGCTTCCTGCATATTTTGTACATTTACCTTTGAAACTTTTGATTTCGAGCATTTTTCTTGATACCAGATGGGAATGATAACTGAAACACAAGACAAGGAGCTCACAAAGTGGCTGTGAATTGTTCATCCTCAAATCACAGCCAGCTTTGATGAGCTCTAAGTTTTGTCAACCTGCAAATCTTAACACAATCAACTGTTTTATTGGAGGAACCCATTTGTTTGTGAGAAGCAGTTGTGCAACTTGTCAAAGTTGCTGTGATGTGTTGATGATGTTCATATCACAGCTAGCTTTGATGAGCTTGTGCTGCTGAAACAGCCAAATTCTACAAGGACCAGAAATGCATATAACTTGAATGAGCATGTGTTGCTGAAAGAACTCGATTCTACAGGGACGAAAAATGCTTAGAGCTTTAATGAGTATGTGTTGCTGAAGGAGCCAGATTCGAAAGGGACATAAAATTCATAGAACCAAAGAGGATATGTGGAGGAACTGACAAATTGAAGTTGTCAAAGTGGCAGTGATGTGTTGTCTATTCATATCACAGCCAGCTTTGATGAGCTTGACTTTTGTCATCAGCACCAGGGATTTCAGGCAAGAAGGTTGAACTAACATGTTTATTTTGCATGAACAGTATTTGATGATCATGTTTTGAGTTATCGATTACATGTTGCATGATTTTATTGTTCAATTCTGCTGTTCTTTGCATGTTTAATATGGAAGATATTGAAATAAAAATACTTGCATGATACAAATGAGTAAATGACTACTGATTGCATGGCTAGCATTGAAGTGGCTGGGATGTGCTGATGCTTGTCATATCACAGCCAGCTTTGATGACAGGCAAGTAATCGTCACAGCTAGCTAGAATGTGGAATATTTTTATCTTCCATTCAAAATGTTTGTTTTTATTTGGGGGAGGGGGTGTCAACATTTTGTCTAAATGAAAAATAAAGAATGTGAAAAAAATATTTGAAATATTTAAATCACCTTTGTCTTTTGATTTTGTTTTAGCTTATGAGCAAAATGGCTCCACTCCTTGGAAAAGACATGACTGAGCGTTTGTTCTTGTTACGATTTTGTGAAATGTGTACAGACCCCCTCTTTCATGTGAGAAAGGTAACCAATATTTAAATCTACTCCTGGAAATATCTCTTGTTTTATTTCCTAAAGAAGAGAATAGATCATCCCAAAACATTTTATTTGCAGGTGTGTGCGGCAAACTTTGGTGATATGTGTAAAGTTGTTGGTCAGGACAACACAGAGCAGCATTTGGTAATTCTTTCATCTTACAATAGTCTTTATATTTCAAAGATCTGTTATTTTGGAGCTGTTTGGGGAATTTCTGGATTTTTGGTTTGAAATACAGATTACAGACTGGCTCCGAAAACTTTAATTTTCTTTTTGTGTTCTATATTAAAATTGTTTTAATGTCAAAGTAATACATGGCAATGATTGGATTCATACTGAAACCTTTATTACATAAATGTTCATGTATAGAGATTCAGAATGACATTAATGTATGCTCAAATGCTGATGAAACACAATTGCAAAATCATAAGAGTAAAAAATCATATTATCGCTATTACTGAAAAACTCCAAAAAAGAATTAAAAGCTCATTGCTTGACTTAATTTTTACAGTTGCCTAAATTTTACTACCTGTGTGAGGATGGCGTCTGGGGAGTCAGGAAGGCGTGTGCTGAGTGTTTTATGGTCGTGTCTTGTTCATGTTCCCAGGATGTCCGAAAAGGAGAACTCGCCAATCTGTTTGTCAATCTGCTCTGTGATCTTTCTAGATGGGTAAGCAGTATTTCAGAGAAATTTTTGTTTTTCATGGGTGTTTAGGTAGAAGAAACAGATTTTCTCCCTTGATTTAATACTGAAAGTTGGCATAGCATATGATAAACAACATAGAAATTCTTAAAAGGCTTAAGAAGAGTAAACATTTGAAATTTTATATACTGGAGCATTGTCTTATTAGAATGTTATATATTCCAGGTTCGTATGGCAGCTTTTCAACAATTGGGACCATTCATATCAACCTTTGCTGATCCAGGCTTGACTGGGTTGTATGTCAATGAAGATGGCATTCTAAGTGTTCAAGTAGAACAACTGCATAACATGTAAGTTCTGGGTTAGTAAAATACGGTCCAATAAAATCTGTTGAATATTTTACATAAAACTTTCAAGTGATTTGAAAGTATTGTAAACAATGTGTATTTGTACACTTAGTGAAAGACTGAGAGAACTTGGAGAAAAATTGGAGCATGAGAGTAAACAAATCCAAGCCAGTGGGTTAACGGAAGAGACAGATGAGTCGGCGGAGGACCAGACCCTTGATAAGAACCCCCAGAGTGAAACTCGATCTAGTAGTGTCTGTGATATGAACATGGACCTCAGTGAAACTGATGACTCCACAGAAATTATCATTTCTTCTTGTGCTACAAATAATTCCTCATCAGAGGGCGAGTTGTCCTTGGAAGAAATAAGGGCTCAAGAATACCAGGCAAAAAAATCAGATGAGAGACTTGCCGAGTCTGGTTCTAAATCCGAGGAAGCTGGATCAGAGAAAGACAACTGTGATAAATGTGATATTGAGGAGACAGGTGCCCCGAGGCAGGGAGAGGAGAATGCGGAGAGTATATGTAGTGACGAGTCAAGTAGAGAGGATGATACCAAAGCCAGCTGTGATTCCGTAGACCAGAACAAACCTGAGATATCAAGTCAAGAAGACCTAGTGCATATACATTCTGATTCCTCACTAAATACCTACGATTCCTTTAATTTCTGGCGGGACCCACTACCAGAAGTTAGTTTAGATTTAGATGTTTTAAATGACAATCAAGATAAAGACGGAGTAAACCTATCTTCGCGTACAGCCACGGAGAATGAATGTGATACAATCAACAGTGATATGGGTAGTTTGTCATTGACTGATTCCGGGAACTATCCACTCAGTGCTTCTAATCAGTCCAAAAGTCAGATCCACACGGCCAGCATTAGTTCTGTTTCTGAGGAATCCGTCAGCCACATTGGAAGTACACATGTACTCGGCCAGAACCTGAATGAAGTCATGGAAGGTGTGGTACATGGTGCGTTATCAATAAAAGCAGAAAAATTTGTCAATATAAAATTTGAATTAAAAAAAGTTGATTTGAGTCTACATATTGCAGATTGATGCTATTCTTTATTAAAAGTAATAATACAGTTATAATCTGATGTAGCTGGATGGCTGTTTATTCCAGATTACGGCTTTATTGACAGTTTTTCTGAGCTGTCTCTATTGCCTCTTACAGATATCAGTGGCTCCAGCCTGGGATACATTGACAGTGACAGTTCTCAGGACATTGTAGAGACCATGGATGAAGCTTCTCTGGCACAGATGCAGGTAAACAACTAGTGCACAATTGTGTATAGGATGGAAATGAAAACTGCATACTGTAAACCAACTTTTATTTTGTGTGTGTGAAATTTTCACGAGAGACATGATTGCCAATATTTCTCACGGCAGTCTGGTCCTTAGGGTCTTGGTCCATTAATAACAGATCAAAGAAAGGCTTGATTGTGAAAATTAATCATCGCGAACAAGTTTACCCCCGAATTGTGAAATAAAATAGTTGCCTTTCAAAGTTGGTTTACAGCATCTCTATATGAAATTTGGGAATATAAATACTATGAAAACCAGATACAATATTTACAACATTAAACGTGGGGTCTTTATAAGTCTGAGAAAGATGTAAGAATCTAAAATGAATTTGTCTCAAAAAGAGGGAGGAATGGGTTTAAGACAGTATTATATTGAATACTGTGAAATGATTTCAGGGCCAACCAATATTTGATATGTTCATAGAAATGAAGATTGCACAGGAGTTGCAATTGATATTAATTTGCCTCCATCCTTGAGGTAAATTTTCAAAAGATGTTCCAATTCTTCAACATTTATTTAAATATTGGTTTGAATTTTAAATGATGAAATTTGAATTTTTGTCAAAAGGAAGAAAGGTAAGTACATCTGAGTAAAACTTCAGAGATTGGCTAGAGAAATCAATGAAAAACTAAAAAGGGGGGAGGAAAAAAATGTCTCTGAATTTACAGTCTTTTAAACATAACAAATATCGGCAATTTACTGGTTTCACATCACAACACCATGTAAAAATGCACCAAGGGTGCTGTAAGTAACAAACATGATGTACAATTTGATCATGTTTTGTCCTAAATACTGTAAATCACTTTTTATTCACGAGAACTTTATTTTCGCATAATTACGCGAGACTGTGTGCTCGCGAAAATTAAATTCTCACGTATAATAGTATTCCTTAAGATTATATAGAGCAATAACCCCAATTCGTTAAAATTTTGTCTCGCTTATCAAGAGTCAATGACTATCTCGCGAAAGTATGGTGTCCCGAAAATTTAGTGATCTACAGTAATACGAAGCAAAGTGGAATTTGAATCGGTCGAATAAGAGGACTGAAAAGATCTGATTTTAGTTGTGAAGCAGGATTGATAACATTTTTTTTTAAAGGAAAGTCACCATCATACATAAATAATCACACTAGATGAGACGATTTCACATTCAGTTTCTTGTTTGTATTTTAAATTTTCTTTGATCTGATAATGCAGCTTATATTAATTCCTTCAGACCTTGTACTGAAAGTTAAATTGAATGGTTGTTTTTCAGGACATTGTGCCTCAGAGTCTGTTGGAGAGTTACCTGGGGATGGTTGATCCTTCCCGAGCCCAGACCGTGGACACAGAGATTACCAAACACTGTGCTTACAATCTGCCAGCTGTAGCTTACACCTTAGGCAGGAAAAACTGGAACTGTATCAAAATATTGTACGATAAACTTGCCTCAGATATGCAGGTAACACTCTTATGGAACACTTTTAAGCTGATGTTTCAGTACATTGAAAAATGCCATTTATTACATCAAAATTTGTGAAGATAAATTCATTTCTATACTTCTGTAACTTGATGGGAAAGAAGATGAAAATTTTGATTCTTAATTAAATCAAAATTTGTTAAGATACCGTCATTGCGGGAAAGCAACTATTGTTGCTATATTTTTGTAAATTGATGAGTAAGCAGATGAAAATTTCAATTCTTAGAGATCAGTGCTCAGAAGGTAATATTTATTAACTTGTATTTGTTTTCAGTGGAAAGTGAGGAGAACATTGGCTTTCTCTATACATGAGATGGCTATCATTCTGGGAGATGACATCACCCATAGAGATCTTGTTCCTGTGTTTGACGGATTCCTGAAGGATTTAGATGAAGTCAAGATTGGGGTGTTAAAACACTTGGCCGATTTCTTGAGGGTATATATACTTTGTGAAATTTTATTGATAAGCAATTAGAAAAATGATGTTTTAGAAATTTTATTTGATTTGTTTTTGTAGACTAAATGGTAATCTGTATCTTCATCTTAATTCAATAATTTTATAAACAAAAGTGCTAACACCTTACTTAATATGCTTCCAGCTCTTAAAACCAGATGTGAGAAGGCAGTATTTGACAAAATTATCAGGATTTCTGAACACAGACAATACCAGAAATTGGAGATTTAGACTAGAACTGGCAGAGTATGTTCAGGAAAAATGTTTTATATGTTGATATTCTTTATGAAAGTTAGCTATTGGCTTGATACAGTGAACTATTTGTGTAAAGAGCTTGTTACAGTGTTGCCGATTATTAATAGATCTGTTGTGTTGTAGGCAGCTGATCATGACGTCGGAGTTGTTCTCTTCTGTGGAGATCAGCCAGCACCTGCTGCCCATCTGTCTGTCTTTAATGGAGGACAAGGTGTCAGAGGTCAGATTAGTGGCCTACAAACTGGTGAGTACAGTCAAGCAAAAATACTCTACATACACTGATCAGTCATCTAGTAAGAGGCTAGATATTGAAAATGTGTCTTGTTTTAATAGATGAGTGCTATGGTAAAGAGGCTAGCTTATGAAGATGAAAAATTAACAGAAGGATTACTGAATGAACTAGTGTCCAAGTTTGCAAAGAGCAACAAATGGGTTTGCAGGCAGATGTAAGTACCGCATCCAACAAATTTTACTGTCTCAACTTAAAAAAAATCTATCTCTTATCTTATCATACACATTCTCTGTAGTTTATCATGTATACTTGTGTCAAAGATTTACATTTTACTACAAGGCTTGAGATTTTGTGTAAACGTTTGTGGTTGCAGTCAATGTAATGACAATTTTTAATAAGTCGGTAAAACGGCAAATGCTTTCACTATAGTAGGAGGCTTGTTCACACTAACAGTTGAAAGAAATTAATGTATGTTTGTCTTTCAGCTATGTGCAGATGTGTTATGCTGTGTTGGAGGATGAGTCGCTTCCCTTGGATCTCTTTTCCAAACACCTGCTTCCAGTGTTGCTCAACATAAGTCATGACCCTGTACCTAATGTTAGGCTCTCTCTTTCCAAGGTCATGAACGATCAAATTATTCCAAGAGGTAAAAAAATAATCGAATTATTCCAAGAGGTAAACATCTGTATAAAAAAAAATCAGGCATGAAAATGTAATTAGGCATATAATTTAGATGTTTCAACGTTTTAATTACAGAATATTTTACCACTGAAGGTCACCCTCAGCACGAGGAAATCCTGAAGACGTTGGAGCGATTACAGACAGACAGTGATCGGGATGTCCGATATTTTGCCAATCCTGTGCCAGAGAACACCAGTCTGCTGGATTACGAGGATGATGCTATCGAGGATATTGATGTAGAAACGGTAGGTCCCTAGTACTTTATAGGAACACAAGACTATTACGCATGTACACACAAGTTAAGTCTTACACTAGGAAAAAAAAACAACTGTAGATTGGTAAAAAATCAGGATGGCTTTAATTTCACCATGTTTGTGATTTATTATCACAGTGAAATTAAACCCATCGTGAATGCTATCATTTTTATTTTTTTAAAGTTTTACATGGAATTTTAACACAACTTGCAGAAAACCAAAAAAAACTTTTTAGTGATGTCTTTCTCTTCAAAATTTGAGTAATACTTTTATTTGGTTTTTCAGTTGCCAGTATAATTACAATGGACCGTTCTACTCAGGGACCAACCAGTGATATGCAATGTTTCTCACCACCATCCTTAACTCAACAAACTGTTCGAAGCATCTCAATGGTGTCCATGTTTAGGATATTTAAGATGGAATATGAGACAAGACTGTCCCTTTAAAACTGTTGATTAAGTGATCGTTACCAAAATTAGCCATGATTTAACTTTTTACATACAAAAAGATTAACAATGTTGAAATGTTTGCAAAATTCGGTACTCGGTTACTCGGAAAAATATTTTTTAATATTTCTAAGCTTAATTATTTATTAATGCATTAAACAATCTGTTTAAAACGTAAAATTCATTGCATTGTACATAATAATTATTTCCTACTCCTCTAAAAGACCGTTATCGCCCTTGGCAGTGTTTATACAGTAATTATCGGCCAATATGTTACCTGTTTTCTGGTCGTCTTTACCCATATTTTTTTTTATTTTCTTTATATTTGTTTTTACTGAACATCGTTTAAGATCTTTATGATTAAATAAATTTAATTTTGTCAATTTGGAAACAAAAAATTCTTAAAATAGAAAATGATATTACACGCGCGACTGTTGATATGGTTGTGTTTGATTACATGCCAAATGTACAAATATTGAAGGCAAAGGCTTTAAAAAACTGATGTCTAGTTGCACCAAACAACAAAACACCGTCCCGTGATACTATAAAATCAAGGATAAAAAGTATACGAAAATCGTAAATCGGCTCTCACTGTTAGAACTTGGTCAAGTTCAAGTCAAACTGTACGACTGATATATACCTTGACGTCAAATGCAACAAAGAGTAACATTACAATTACGGAGTAGATTTTTTTTTTTAAAAACAAAAACACCATGAACCACTTACGATTTTATTTCTTGTATTTATCTGATAAATAAGTTGAACTTTAAAAAAATGTAATATTAAATTTCGTCGGGCACGAAGTTAAACAAGTCATCATTGTTATATATAAATGCATTTACGCGTAATTAACCTCCCATCAGAGCATGTGGTTTATTTCCAAAGTGTTTACAATGTTTTACATTCATCAATTTACTTGTTCATATTTATTTACACTTTTACCGAGTACCCGGGTACTCGATCGGAAAACGTCCATAAAATGGAAATTAAAAATTAACCGATTTGACATCCCTACTTTTTACATACAAAAAGATTAACAATGTTGAAATGTTTGCAAAATTCATTGTTATTTTATGGAGAAACTCTGTGAATTTTATATCCTAATATTTTATCAGAACATGGCAATATGTTGTGCAAAATTTATTTATTATAATAATTTATTTACTTTTATTTCAAAATGGTATCGTACAAATTACAACACATCAGAGGCCAATATAGTGTTTTGTGGAGAAATATTCATGTTTTGTTTGTATATCCATATTATTTTCTTGTTAAAACTTTTAAAAATATTTTTAATTCCTCATTTGGAAACAAAATAAGTGTTAATAGAAAATGATTATTAAATTGCATTTGTTTGTTGTGCCAAATGCTGCAATAATCTGGGTATGTGAAAGAAGTTGGTCTAGTGGATAAACTTGCTTTAAATTGAAATGTGGATTGATTGAAGTGTGTTTACTCTTAGTATTTTGAAAATGCAAGTGATGTGAAAATATATCATTCATGTACTAAATTTCTTTATTCAACTTCAAATGAAGTCGTGGAAGGTACAATTTATATATGAAATATCTAGATAATTCTCAATTGTTGGAGTTTTGAGGTGTAGCTATTGAGGCTGATGAATTAAAAAAAAAGTCAACATTTTATATATAAATATCCATTAATTCTATTGTTGAACAAAATGTTTTCAGTTAAAGGAATATGAAGGCTACACCAGTGATTTGATATTTATATACCTCTGTTCAGTTTGATAAGTGCCATAAAATGGAAACAAAAATATTTAGAAAACCCGAATAATGAGTTGTAAACAGGACATAAGGGTATGACTGGTCCATTCTAAAGCGGGATCATAAATTATGTGTCTAATGTCTTGTTACAGAGGAGGAAGGAATAAGAATATTAAAACTGATATTTTATAGAAAATTTTTAATGCTATTGATCTGTGATTTTGTTGATGAGATTATGCCAGTAAAACTGTTTGGAAAAATACCCTTGAGTTTGAGTTTTATTTTATGTATGTTGCACATGTAGAACCATCTGGAGATGATAGGTACTATTAAGGATGACCTCATATATAAGGGTGTTGTACGTCGGTGAAAAAATTGCAAAGTTAGTGCTTCAAAATTCATTGGAAAAATCTGTCTTGGTTTTGTGCCTGTGAGGACATGGCATGTAACTGGTCACTATGACACTATAAAGGAGGTGGGCGTATTTTGCATATGATCGACCAGAGTATTATATGAAGTGGTTTATGTCCATGATTTGGTCAGACTACCACAGCTGGACATGTTTTACAAAATGTTATTTTTGCTCTTGTGTTGCATGGTACATGTATGTGATCTCATTTTGACGTAGAAATAACATGAAGGCCATAAAGCAACTCTGGTGAGCGTTGTGGTCTATGGGGCTTGTTACAAAATTGTTCGTATGTAAAAATTATAAGCCAAAGTATATTTCAACTCCAATGTTTTACTGAGCGGTCATACAAAAAAGGATGTTCGACCGCGGAGTGAGACACTGTGCTCGACAGTGACGGAATTGAATGAGTTTAACCAGCTGGAATATATTTTTATCACAGATACATGCACGTCCGAAAAATTAAAAAAAACGATGTGTTTGTGAAACACTGATGCCCCCGTAAGGCAACATTGCAAAGATTAAACTTTTCTTAAACGCAAATTTAATATATTGGTACCAAAAGGAGGATATTCTCACTGGAAAAACAGTTGTGAAATATAAAAGTAGGCCAAGGTCAAGTTTTTTCATAATTACAGAAATCGTCAAGGTCATTAGTATCCAATGAAAGGTATTGCCACAAAAATACATATGTAAAGTATGGAAGCCCTAGCCCAAACCGTCCAAAAATTATGGCCAAGGTTATAAATTTTAAAATGTAGGTCAAACTCCTAGGTCAAAGGTCTTGCTATCAAATGAAAGGTCTTGTCACAAGGATTAAATATGTAGAGTATGAAAGCACTTGCCCTAACCCTTTAAAAGTAATGGTCAAGATTTGGTTTTTAAAAGTAGGCCAAACTCCAAGGTCAAGGTCAAATGGTCAAAGTTCTTGGTATCCAATGAAGGGTCTTTTCACAAGGATTACATATGCGAAGTATATGTTATTAATTTCAGTTAAGTATAAAGTTTTGCGTTACGTCACGATCTTTATCGTCAGATGCATCCAGCGTAAACAATTCACGTGATTGGTCAACTCAATATTATCAACGTTGGCACGGAAATGGTCTGTTTCACGAGCAACTAATCAGGGATGAGAAGAAAGTTCCAGTCGTCAAGTTTGCGGTGAGGAGGCATGTACAATTTACCTTGAGCGCAGCTGTCAACTAGATCGTGACGTAACGTAAAACTTCACTCTTAACTGCAAACTATAATAAGCCCTATCCCTTACCGTTCAAAAGTTATGGCCAAGGTTAAAGTTTCTTCACAAGTAAGGAATTCTCCATATCAAGGTCAAAAGGTCAAGGTTGCTAGTATCCAATGAAAGGTCTTGCCACATCGAATACATATGTAAAGTACGGAAGCCCTAGCCCTACTCGTTCAGAAGTTATGGCCAAGGTTAAATATTTTTAAAAGAAGGTCAAACTCCAAGGTCAAGGTAAAAGGATCAACGGTCTTGCTATCAAGTGAAAGGTCTTGTCACAAAGATTGCATATTTAAAATGTCATTACCATTCAAAAGTAATGGCCTAGGTTAAAGTTTTTAAAAGTAGGTCAAACTCCAAGGTAAAAGGGTCAAAGTTCTTGGTATCCAATGAAGGGTCTTTTCACAAGGATTACATATGTGAAGTATATAAGCCCTATCCCTTACCGTTCAAAATTAAGTTATTGCCAAGGTTAAAGTTTTTTCACAAGTTCGGAAATCTCCAAGATCAAGGTCAAAAGGTCAAGGTTGTTGGTATCCTATGAAAGATCTTTCAACAAAGAATACATATGTGAAGTATATATGTCCTGGTATCTACTGTTCAAAGGATATGGCCAAAGTAAAAGTTCGCAATTTTTGTGTAAAAGGGGGCCAGACTCCAAGGTCAATGTCAAAAGGTCAAATTTGGTGGTATCCTAAGAAAGGTCTTGTCACAAGGAATAACCATGTGAAATATGAAAAACATAACTCCGCTAAATCAAAAGTTATGGGCAAGGTTAATGCGGACAAACAGACAGACAGACGGACGGACACGACAAAAAATATATACCCCCGAAACTTCGTTTACAGGGGCATAAAAATTATAACCAAATATTTATTGACTGTGTCCTCGGGCAAAATGCGTTCTGTCGAATCTACCAAACTGTAACTGCGTCAGGCAAACAATTTGGTTCTTGGGTCCGACAAAATGGATCTTGCCCTCGAATCAAGTAAATGACCAAGTAAATGCAAGTACATGTATCAAATTTATTGATAGATGAATTTGAGGTTTTGTTTTAGGGTACATGCATATACATGCATGTATCTTCCAATACTAGTGTACTCTCTTGTCCTTGCATGCACACACAGTCGCATGAAAATTTTCGAACTACTAGTATATAAATGCGGTCAGTAGATCCTTGTGTATATTCTGAATGTGTCATGTTTGGATGTCTATTCCAGTGACTGGTAAGAAGGAAGCAGTTTATAAATGAAGACTTTTTAAATTGAGCGGTACAGGGCCTGTCAGGGACACGGCGTGCTGCTCGGTCATTCGTGACAAACACGTTGACCACATCCGTCCTCCTAGAGGCTGATTTTAATTTAATTTCCGGACACAAAATCATTTTTACTGAAAATTTATAAATTATGAAACAGACGAAATATCATTTCTGCTACGACATTTAGTTCGCCCTGGGTCTGTCCATCCGTTTGCATATGTCGACGTCTACCTTTCACAAGGTACTTTTTATGAAATGTGGGCCGCTAAACAACAATGCTTTCAAGGATCTATCTGAGAAGACACGGTTTTGTATAACAGTTGCGTAATCTGCCAAAGGTTTGTGGGGAGTGAAGCGGACAGAAAACCTTTGGTTTGCGAAGATATCGATGCTTCTAAAATTGTGGGCCAGGGGTTCTGGTGTTGGATAGAGATTCTTTGGTTATAAAAAGAAAATGCATTAATTCTTTGAAGATTTTTTTTTGCTCCTTGACATTGAGCAAACAAATAAGTGCAAGGTTTTGATGAGCAAGGGTAATTCTACTAAAATTGTGGAATTCATGGTATAACCTGGGTCAGAGATGGGGCTCTTTTCATCATATACCCATAGCTAGGCCTCAGTTGATTTGATTATGTGAAAACGCACTTATTAATTCTTTAAGATTCTTCTTTTCTCCTCTGAAGGCATCTAGGAAGATAACAGAGTATGTGCATTCTAGTGAAATTCTGATCGTTGGAGATGGACAGAACTCTATTGTTATTGTAAACTTGTACGCGTACTCTAAACTGAGAGAAATAATGCCGCTTTGCAATATGATCATTAATGTAAGAAGTGTTTCTGCTAATACAAATTGAATAAAAAAAACTTTAATCTTGGACTCATCTATTGAATCTTATAATTATAGCCTTTTGGGCTTGACCTCGGAGTTTGACCTACCTCTGGAAAACGTAGGTCAAACTCCAAGGTCAAGGTTAAAAGGGTCAAAGTTCTTGGTATCCTACGAAAGGGCTTCTCATAAGGATATGAAGTATGAAAGCTCTAGCTAACCGTTCAAAAGTTGTGGCCAAGGTTAAAGTTTTTAAAAAGTAGGTCAAACTCCAAGATCAAAGTCAAAAGGGTCAAAGT
The DNA here is from genome assembly GCF_032062105.1 of Saccostrea cuccullata. Classification (NCBI taxonomy): domain Eukaryota; kingdom Metazoa; phylum Mollusca; class Bivalvia; order Ostreida; family Ostreidae; genus Saccostrea; species Saccostrea cuccullata. The sequence continues at coordinate 258,090 of NW_026936117.1, read as the reverse complement.
TCTTGGTGTCCAGTGAAAGATCCTTCCACAAGGATTGCATATGTGAAGTATGAAAGCCCTAGTCCTTACTGTTCAACAGCTATGGCTAAGGTTATAGAGTTTTTAAAAAGTACTCAAATCTCCAAGGCTAAAGTCGTTGATATTCCAATGAAAGGTCTTGTCACAAAGAATACAGATGTGAAGTATGAAAGTCCTATTATCTACCATTCAAAAGTTATGGCCAAACTAAAAGTTTGGAATTTTTGTGTAAAAGTGTGTCAAACTCCAAGGTCAAAAGGTCAAATTTGGTGGTACATAAAGAAAGGGCTTGTCACAAGAAATACACATGTGAAATATGAAAGTCATAGCTTTACTTAATCAAAAGTTATAGTCATGGTTAAAGTTTTTGCGGTCAGATAAACAGCTAGACAGACAAAAATACGGACAGACGGATGGACACGACAAAAACTATATACCCGCGAATCTTCGATTGCGGGGCATAGAAAAGTATGACAAACAAGATGTGTTTGTGAAACACTGATGTCCCGGTATGGCAACATAGCGAAGGTTAAATTTTCGCAAATGCAAATCAAATATGTTGTTACCCAAAGTAAGGCCTTCTCACAAGAAATACTATTGTGATATATGAAAGCCCTAGTACCACCTGTTCAAAGTTATGGCCAAGGTTAAAGTTTTTAAAAACTCCAGGGTCAAGGTCAAAGGGTCAAAATTGTTGGTTTCTAATAAAAGGTCTTGTTAGAAGGATTACATAATTGTAGTATGAGAGTCCTAGCTCTAGCCGTTCAGAAGTTATGGCCAAGGTAAAAGTTTTTAAAAAGTGGGTTAAACTCTGAGGTCAGGGTCAAAAGTATTTATATCCACTGAAAGGTCTTGTCATAATGAATACAGCTGTGAAGAATGAAAGACCTAGAACCAAATGTTCAAAAGTTACGACCAAGGTTAAAGTATGATAATTTTTGGTAAAAGTGGGTCAAACTCCAAGGTCAAGAGGTCAAATGTCGCGACCTTGGAGTTTGACACACGCTTTTACACAAAAATTCAAAACTTTTACTTTGGCCATAACTATTGAACGGTTGGTGCTAGGACTTTCAAACTTCAAATATGTACAATGACATCATGTATTAAATAATCTGTGAAAGTCGAACGTCTTTGACTACCTGGTTCAAATGAGATAAAAATGGGTACATAATGAAACAAATCAATAGTTATATAAGGTTTGTATTCCTGTGACTTGAATATTGGTCAGGAAAGTCTATAACTGTAAGCAATAATTTACCTTCTACTGTTCACAAATTATTGCTCACGATGACAAAGTTTTCTGTAACCTTATGCCACTTAACTATATTTACATAAACAACAACCTTCACTCAAATCTGCCTTAAGCCCCCTTTTACAGGAAAATTTTCATTTTTTCAAAGATCACGTGACTGTAACAATATACTCACGTTCTCCTAGAGGCGTGACAATAACTTTGTGAGCAATTAAGCTCGTTACAACCAATAAACCCTGTATGATGAGTATTTATCACCAATAATTAAGTTTATATTTTTAATTATAGCAGTAGATAAACTTGCATCTGATCTGAAGATTTCCTATTGATTATCTAGCTTCCGTTGTAGAGAAACAGTACTACATCATAGAAAGTGGAAGTCTGCAAATCGCTAAGGGTTAGTTCAGGAAATACCACGTGTGGTTCTTTGAAATTAATTGGGCTCGACTGAGCAGAAATCAGCATGTAATGAATTATGATTTTCGGGTTAAGGACGTGGTACAAGATTTTTGGGATGGTTATTCCTCTATATGTGTTTAGTCTGAAAAAGACGAGAAGAACTTTGTAAGTAAGTTTGATTTTTAAAAAAAATTAATTTATTATTATATTAACTTAAATAATTGTACTAGAAATGATTGAAATTAAAAAAAAAACTTTATGTAAAAAATTGCCACGTTTTCCTACATCAATTTGCTTTATTTGCTGCATAAATAAATCCAAGTGTACTTGGACAAAAAAATATTTAAAAAGTCCAAAAAGGCAGACATTTTAGCCCTTATTTGTAAAGAAAATTATATTCAGACATAACTGAATGCCACTGTTATTACATAAAAAAAAATCCCCTAACTTTCCATTCGTTTCCAAAATTTTGAAAATAAATAGAATTTTAAAAAAAATTCAAGGCGTTTTAAATTTGAAAATGCTCACAAAAATGCCTCTGAATTTTCAGAGTAATTTGTTTTTTACCCATGCTAATTCTTCCAACTTCATCATTTAATCATAAGTTAATCATATTACATGTATATAGCCATGAAGGGGAAATTAGTAAATCTCAACTTTTCAGGAAATGAGAATAAAACATCTAATTACGAATTTTCTAAGTGAAAACTGATTAACAACGACAACAACAACAACAAATTGGGATAAAAACTATACGAGGGCTGTCCGTAAAGTTCTTGGACAAGCTGAAAATTAAATAAAAGTTGTGTAATTGATAATTATTATTAGCATATTTCTAAACCTTTACTAAATGTGAATTGAAAAATGTAGAATTTAATTCAATTTCAAATGTTTAATTATAATTATGGCTTCCTAATTAGACTTGGAATGGCGACCCGGAGCACCGCAAAAAAAATAATGAAAAAATTATTCATCCCTTTTTAAATTTCATTTGTATTTTATAAAATTCTGCGGAAATCGGGAAAAGTTTTATATCATGAGGTTGACCCAAGTTATCAGATCAAACCTGCAAAATTTGAACGTTCAAAGTTTCAAAATGGCTGAGCAATCAAAGTTAGAACATATTAAGACAGAGTTGGAATTGTTCATAAAAGGGACGTTTCCAGAATAGGTGGAGCAGTGAGCAGTGATAAAATTCTGCGTAGACATCGGAAAAATACCTACAGAGACCAATACATTCTGTAAATACTCGGGAAAACATAGTAAAAGAAGCGGTTTATTAGTATTGAAGAGGCATATAATATTTTGGGACGGAAGGAACAGTTTACAGTATGACATGCGTGAAGAAAATAACCAATCCCTATCGTGACTTTGCCATATTTCCGTAAATAAAATCGTCTTTACAAGGGTGATTGTAGGATATGAGACAGGCATTGTTAAATATTATTTTACGTATGAAACCTGAAAAAGTGACATAAGAAACTTATTGAGTTAAACGGTGACTATGCTGAGAAAAGTTGCATGTACTTGTATTAAGCTTTTGACGTCGGGTAACGTCGAGAATTTTCGTTTTAGTGCTCCGGGTACGAGTGTGTGTCTTTTTTGTATCTGATAAAACTATAAGTATTTGTGATTTGGTTTTGTTGAAAACTTGCATATTTATAAAATGAAACATGAATTTAATGAAAATAATAGTTTCATATATCTTATCAATGTTTGTCAGTAATTATCAATGTTGTCCACGAACTTTACGGACAACCCTCGTGTGTACCCAGGCATTTGAAGAAGAAAATTGATGATTTTTATACTAATATACATTACCTAAGTTTCTTCTAAATTTACTTCAATTATTTTATAATGCATGGTGTATCTATAAGAGCGTTTCTTATCATTACAAAATTTACACAATAAGTCACTTATAATTTATATCATGCCAACAAACTTTTGTAGGCTAGATTAAAGAAAACTGGATTTTTTTACTATAAAATTTGTGCAAAAAATATGGAATACAAATATCAACTTTTTATAAGACCCTTAATTAAGATGCATACAAAGGAAATTGTTGCCTGTACAAAATGCAAGCTTCATTTTGAGACTTTTTGAGTTAAAACATTTGAAGTGTTATCCTTCCGGGCTAAGGGGCAAATATCTTTAAGATAATATTTGGACCCTTGTAGGCTGATTAAGATGAAAGAAAAGACTATTATACTATTAAAGTTTAATAAAAGAGACATACATATATATTGTATAACGTGATGTCATGCTTTTAATTCTAAAAAAATCACTCATAAACAGCAAATTTTAAAAGAATTCCTCACTAATACGTTCAACTTTGCTTTGTTTTGGTGAATACTCAAGTTCAAAATTCTACACACTGTTTTAAGTTAACAGTTTCTAGGTATAAATATACATGTACAGTGATTTTTCCCCACGGAAATTACATTTCTATTAAATTGCTATTTGTCTTCTTTTTATAAAAATTAATAATTGCATGCATAAATTTGATTGTTTACCGGTATCCTTGAAGTGATATTGATTGATCGATTGACTGCATGTTGCTTTACGTCCCACTCGAGAATTTTTCACTCATAAAGAGACGCCACTATATATCAGTGAAGAACTTCAAATATAGACCCAGGACTATTGAGCAGTGAGGGATCTTCATTGTGAGTGAGGGGTCCTTATTGTGCTACTGCCAGTGACACGGGGCCTCGGTTTTTTAGCTCTCATCCAACTTTCACTTCATTAAGTTCAAAGTGCAGAGCGCTTGGCGAAGGTTCCGAACAGTTTGTAGTTATTTTTTTACGACTTAGGTCAGTCGCGGTCGAGATTCAAACACAAGACCTTCCTCCTTGAAGGTATAAGGGCAAAATTTCATTAAACTGCGCCATGTAATCTATCGTCCAAATCTTTCTGATGGTTTACAACTCGAATCTAAAGTTCCAGATAAACAACCGAATTCAAAGACCCTCATCTCATTGTCTTATGGGTTGGGATGTATTTATCTGTTGTACTTATTGTTACTGTATTGATAATGAGTCCTTTTTTCTGCCTTTAACATTTTTTTGAATTAATAAAATTAAAGGCCTTCAATAAATTTCTTAAAACTACAAGAAACTTCATCGCGAAATGATGACTTTGAACAAAACTGTCGATATTCTTGTTTCGTCAATTTGTTTGTCAATAGCTTGCCTCCTTTTGAGAAATTGTTCTCAAGATAATCAATATATTATAACATTTGATTTAGTCATTTACAAAGGTATTAGTTACCGGTATCATTTTTAATCGAAGTTTGCTCCCGCGATTCAATACAGTAACAATAAGTAACGTGTTACGGGGACGATATATAAGTTTTCATATTTCAAAATATAACACCCTGAATCTCAGGCTCCCTTGTAAAAAAGGTCCTTAGTTTGTACTTCTTGGCACGTTATGTAAAGCCTACTAAACGGTACAGAGGACCCAGGGCTGCTTAATTAAATCTGTGTCCAGTAATTGTTAATGGTATGATCATAAAACAAATAACGGGAAGGAAAACTGTTATGTTCTCAAATGTTTATAGCAGGTTTTAATCCTATAAACGCTGCTTATAAGACTATAATCGCCGAGAAAAGATCCAAACCAACTCTTGACACTTGGAGGACGTAAAAACGATGCAATAACGATGGTCTGGGGATGATTCGTCTTTACCGATTCTCAGTAAAGGAAAAATCCCCATGCATTTATGCCGTATTAACGTAGATTTAACCTTTCTGGTCCCCATTAACTTTCACCCACTAAATGGCGCAATGTCAAGACTTTTTTCGGTAATCATTTAGTATGCATTAAAAAATAATTTATCCATAGGAAAAAGTACCAGCTTCTGGTAATTAGTCTTGATATCACTGGATTCAATGCGCATTTTGTCGTCACACATGTATATTGATATGTTAATTATCGTTTTGGGGTTACATGTGGTAAAAAGGGAGAACTTGTGAAATAAAGTGGTAATTGTTGTCTATAATGACGGTATCTGAGAACCAGATATTTTACTGACTGTACCATATCAAAAACTCCTTTGTTTACCGATACATCTGTTGTTGGGGGTAAATAAGATTCAGAAGAAACAGTTATTTCCAAAAGGACCAAGTATGTACGAAAGATCATTGGCAAGATAGAATGTTGCGATATCGAAGACAGACTGGACATGTAAATATTCAGATAAAAGGTATGTCAACTGCTTTAAATCCCTGGTTAGTAACTTTGGTTACTATTGTTTGGGATGAATTTATATTTAAATTAATATTGCATCTTAAGGACACTCTTAAAGGAACCATAACTCTGTGAAAATTTTATTTATTTGAAAAAAGGCTCAAAATGAAGCTTAATTGGACTTGAAATTTTTTCGTGCAATAATTTTCATGTTATTTGTAATGTCGTTCTCTGTATTATGGATCAAAGTTGTGTTCAGTAGTTAAGAAGCCAAACATTTCTGTAGTGTATGGGTCAACATAAACAACTTCATGAAAGTTTTAATTTCGTAAGCATTTCTAGTAACTACCTACAAAATAGCCTGCTGAATTGTTGGGTGTACCGAATTTTTTCAACGCAGTAATTTTTTAATATAAAATTTAACAGTTTAAGCTGAGAAAACAACGGCTTTATGCTTTCCAAATAAAAGTTTAATTAATTCCAAGTTAATGTTAAACAAAGTCTTAAGGACTTTCTGAACTAATTTAAATTTATTACAAGCAAATTCAAAGAATTCTGGTCAACTGCTTTCGGTGTCTTTGTGGGTGAGATGACATTATTTATGACATACGAGGGTTGATCCAAAAAGTTTGTGGAATTCCTTCATATTTTATTTATTTATAAGTGATATTGATTGAAAATTACAAATAAGAATATAGACACTTGTTGAATATTTAAAATAAAAAACATTTTAAATACTTATAATAGTAAACGGTTGTTTGAAAATGCGGGGAGACATTCACGCGTTTATTATAATTTTAATTCTAAAACCGCCCTATGTGTCATTATGTCATTATTACGATTGCTTGACCTTTTAAAATAAACCTTTGTGTGAGAGTTTTACTGATTTTACTGGATATTTAGTGAATTAGTTGATGATTTATTGTCCATCTTTAAGTTGTTAGACAGCGTCAAATTTTGGTCAGGTCATACGTTTTGTGAAAATCCCATGACCACTCTATAAACGCGTATATTATTGACATAGTCTGGGGAAAATACATTTAGTTACTGGTTGCCCAGTGGCATAAGAAAATTAAGAAAAATTGAAATTCCCTGGACGTTGATTAAAGGTGTGGCGGCCTTTTGGAGGTTCTGTTTTAAGTGTTCATCCCCTAGACAAATTAAAAACGCTAATGGACGCTGTCGGCTGACGTGCTGTTCTTTTGACATTGCTACTGAAATTAGAACATCATATGGAAAGATGGGGAGTTTTTTGAAATATGAGTGAATAATGAAGATAAGTTGGTGCGAGAGGATACCCAGGCTATTTTGAGAAAAAAAATGGAGAAAAGGGAAACATTTTGTAGAATTACGTATTTGAATCGGACATTAGGCTTAGATGCTTCTATAACGTGTCGTGACATACCTAACTTGACGTAACATCGAAGTCTCCCCCGGGTTTCACAACTAAGCTTGTGTGACCTCATTGGTAATTGGAATGTGGTTAAATTTTCCAATATTGTTGCATTATGACTCTATATTATAAATATGCATATTGTTTGCTTTCATCAAATCACGATAAAATTTTAGAAAGAAATCCCACGAACTTTTGGATCAACCCTCGTATTGTGTCAAATATAAACGCCCTATCATTTGTTATGTAAGAATTATCACTAAAGTTGAATTTCTTAAAAATAAGGTCAATCGTCTAGGTCAAGGGGTCAGAAATCATAGGAAGCTCGGAAATATCTTGTCACAAGTAACGCACATGTCAAAGAATATGGAAGCCCTTTTTCTTCTCAATATAAGGAACACCATATGTTTGTGAAACACTGATGATCCCATATGGCAACCTAGCGAGATTAAACTTTTCATAAATGCAAATTAAATATATTGATACCCAAGTAAGGTCTTCAATTCTTCATACAAGAAATACGATCGTGAAATATGAAAGCCCTAGCACCACCTTTTCAAGAGCTATGGCCAAGGATAAGTTTTTGAAAGGTAGATCCAAATTTAAGGTCAAAGGGTCAAAGTTGTTGGTTTCTTAAGAAAGGTCTTCTCACAAGTATTACATTATTACATATGTGAAGTATGAAAGCCCTAACCCTTACTGATCAAATGTTAGGACTAATTTTTTTTTAAAGTAGGTAAATCTTTAAGGTCAAGGTCTAAAGGTCAAAGTTGTTGGTAACCAATGGATGATCTTGTCACAAAGATTACATATGTGAAGTTTGAAAGTCCTAGCACCAACATTTCAAAAGTTATGGCAAAAGTAAAAGTTTGGAATTTTGCTGTAAAAGCGCGCTAAACTCCAAGGTCAAGAGGTCAGATTTGGTGGTACTTGTCTTGTCACAAGAAATACACCTGTGAAATATGAAAGCCATAGTCCCACCTAGTCAAAAGTTAAGGACAAGGTTAAAGTTTTTGCGGACAAACAGACAGACGGACGGACAGGGCAAAAACTATATACCCCCGAAACTTCGTTTACGGGGGCATAAAAATATAAAATAATTTTTTAAATAAAAAATATAGGATACACAGGCAAAAGTGGCCCGCATAAATTTTATTAAATTGGAATTGAAATTTATTCGTGCAATGATGTTATTTGTAATTTCATGCTCTGTAACGTAAAAATGACACATGATATTGATCAAAAACTTAACGAGATTTTGACAGAGCTTTGAAAGTGAATTTTTCATTCAGAGCACGTTGCATAAATATTGTGCAAAGAAAAATTCAATGAAAATTCTTTAAAAGAAACAAAAATTAGATATAAGGAAGCGTTTCCTGCTCGTTGGAGACTTTGGTGTTCCACAGTCAAGGATATAGGTCATGGAACAATCACTTTACATAACGTCTACCTGATCTAATTATAGCTCCAGGTCACATACCCATCAACAGTAGTGTTTTACATAATGTTGTGTATATTACATTCTTTAATTACCCATATATCATACACATTACAATATATATTGCGCACACGAATTGTTTATTGAGTGAATACTATTCAGTTCTGGAATGGGAAAACACGGGTGTCAGATAGTTCATTCAAATGAGCCGACGGAAGTCCAAACCTTTATGGCGTTGTTTAAGTTTTTAAGAACATGAATGGTATTGTTACATTATATATATAATCATTTTAATTATTTTCTAACGCGTCGTATTCCATACATATTGTTTCTAATATCCGGTTCATTCTACTCGCCATGATAAGAAATTGACTGATTTTCTCTTTTTAAAAATAATGTTCACATATTTCTCTAGAGCCAAAAAAAAAGATAGGTTAAGGAAATATTCTTTCCAAACCTAAAGAGGCAGTTATAGAAAAATAATAAAAGATTCGAGGCAGGGTATAAACAGAATAGGGAAGTTTAAAGGCAGGGGTAGAAAAAGAATATGGAATTCAAAGGCAGGTGAAAAAAAAGTAAAGAATCCAAAGGCAGTGGAATAAAAAGAATAAAGGCTTCAAGGCAGGGGTATAAAAAGAGCTGGGGACTTAAGGCACGGGTGTAAAAAGAAATGGAATTCAAGTGCACGGGAATAAGAAAAAAATAAGGAATTTAAAGGCAGGGGAATATAAAGAGCAAAGGTTCAAGGTAGGGGTATACAAAAAAGTGGAGAACTCAAAGGCAGTGGTATAAAAAGAGTAAGGAATATAAAGGCAGTGGTATAAAAATAGTAAGGATATAAAGGCAGGGTAAAAAAGAATGTGAAACTCAAGAGCAGGGATATGAAAAGAATGTGGAACTCAAAGGCAGGAATATAGAAATAATGGGGAATACATACGCATGGGTACTAGTATAAAAAAAAAGTGAGGACCTCAAAGGCAGGGGTATAAAAATAGTGGGGAATTTAAAGGCAGTAGTATAAAAAACATACTGAATTCAAGGCAGGTGTATTAAAAAAGAGTGAGGTCTCTGGACTGAGTTAATTATAGAGAGTAAGAATATCAACGACAGGGGTATAAAAGGTGCTAGGTATTCAAAAGGCTGGGGGGAAATTAATGTATTCAATACAACAAATTCCCAGTCTTTCTTTTTTGTGTATATGCTCCTGCTTTGGTCTTTTTTGTTGTTGTTTATTGTTCTTCTTTAGAATTGCATTTGTAATTACTTGGAAATAAACTTTTATTTATTCACTGAAAGGAAAACCTAGTGAATTTAACTATTGTGTTTCGTAAAGCGTTGGTCGTGATTAGTAAACTTTCAGTTTACTGGTTAAGTAGTTAGTATATATACTTCCTAGTGAAAGTCAATTGCAAAATTTACTAATTTTATCTTGAAATATACCAATATCTGGTAAAACTACTATTAAGGTAGTGATTGTATGGACAGTGAATCTACTAGTTTTCTTTGTGACTTTTACTAGTTATTTTTTTACAGTGTTATACACTATGATGGACAGTTTTTTTTATTATAATCTCTCTCTCTCTCTCTCTCTCTCTCCAAAGAACTTTCATTGAATTTTTCTTTGCACAATATTTATGCAATATGCTCTGAATGAAAAATTCATTTCAAAGCTATGTCAAAATCTCTTTCTCTCAAAATAGCACAAGCAATGAAAAAGTATTCTAAAAACTGTGTCAGTAAAACCTTAATTAATAAAAAGTAAGCCATTTATCTGGTGCCTGCTTTATTTTTTTGACTAACAAGACGAAGTAAAAAATGTGCTAGGACCTGCTGCGACAGAGCCCTGAAGTGCAGCATGCAGTTGACGTGTCGTTTACGGTAGAGATTGTGGCTGGCCTCCCGATGATTAAACATGTCAATTTTTCGGAACACCTTCTTCTACACAATTAAACACATTAAAACGACATCATTTGTTTATTTGAATAATCAATTTATGTAAAAAAGTTTATTCGTTCCTTGTAACTGAAAACCCCCCACAAAATTTATCTTTGACGAATTAAAAAAAGTTTTTATTTTTTTTTAAATGATTGGAAACCAGGTAATGGCACACATTTGGGTCATGGACATTGAATAAAACCCATGACACAAATTGTGCTCCTTTTTTAGCTGACCTGTTCTTGTATTTCTATGAAGCAGAATTTATTTTTAAAACTTTTACATCATAAAAAGAAAACACTTGCTGTAGCCTTCTTATATCAATTATCAATTAACTATACACTCAAATGCCGATTCGATATATCCCCGTGAACTAGAAATAAAAGACACAGCAGTATTTGCCTCATCAGTTTCATGAGGTTTATCTTACTTTAGACGATAAAGGCCAAATATCAACTAAATGGCATGTTTTCAGTTTTTCCAGTTTTAATTTTCCTAATATTTGTAGTCTTTTGAGAAAAAAGAAGACTAAACAAATGACCTTATATCATCAAAAAGTTTCCTACAGTTTAAGTAAGATAAATGATACCGGCATAAGTCAGAGATTTCTTCGTGGAACTGAGGCCCGACAATCTCTGAATAATAAGCTGAGTGTGATAAATAGCCCCTGTTACAGTGGCGGAGAGGGAAATCGGTGAATCGGCTCAGTCTGAGAAAGGTGTGAAAGGAAAACGAGATAGTCGATAGTCCCTTACTTCTACATTACTCCATTTTATACAGCATTACAAAAGTGTGCTTGACTTCCAGAGCAATTCTTCAAAGTTAAGAAAAATGACACCAATTTATCATTGTAATATTTCATTAAGAAACTTGGAATTGTTTGGCGTTTTTATCGGCCACTTGACATGGTTATCATGGAGATTTTGAAAGTTTCCGAAAATGGAGAAATAAAGTTGCATTATTCATCCAAAGTGTAAAAAAAACTTGGTATTACAGATCAGAGATTGAAGATAGTTCAAACCGCCTAGGAATGTGCGGGTACTGATTTCAAGTTATAAAGAATAATACGAAAACTAATAATTAACAAGAAATTGCTTTTTAATGTATTTTGATAATATGGCTATCAAAAATAAACATTTATGTATTCAACCCTACTATAACTTTTATCCGAAACTATTAAAGAATTATAAACTATAGGTGTAGGTAATATGAGCATTGAGCTCACTAAATGACACCATCGCCTCCCACACCATTATAATGGCAAAGTCAATGTTTTGTCCTGGGAGACCCGAAATAAGTGTCAGATCAAAAAGTTAAGATAGGTGGTGCACAATGACATTTTGTAATAAAGAATCTGTGAAAGTATCATAAATTTTATTCAGTGGTATAGGAGGAGTTGCGGATAAGAGATGGGTACCCTTCAATGTTATGGCGGGAATGGCAGTATCCATGTTTTGCTAAGGGGAAATCCGAATTATTTGTCAGATCAAAAAGTAAAATAGGAGGTCACAAAGGCACTATGTAACAAAGATTCTGTGAAAGTCTCATGAAAATTCATTCAGTGGTATAAGAGGAGTTGCGGATAAGAGATGATTCCCTCTGTACTAAATGGTGACGTTTCTATAATATATGCGTGAAAAAAAATTCTCGAATGGGATGTTAAACAACATTCCATCTTTATATGTAATGATTCAAAGTCAAATGACAAGTCCACCTCTTAAAGCCGATAATTTGTCGTTTTAGCTCTTTTTTCTGTGTTAATTGACAGCTGACTATCACTAATAAATATAGAACTGGTTATCATAAAACGATTAATTGTGATTAGCGATTAGGAACCAGACAAACCACAATCGGGTGACAATGCTTGTTATGTAATTTGATGGCAACTAGTTTCGATTTACAACGATATACGTGGGTGTTTTGGAACATCAGTATCTAAAAATAAACAAAGAATACATGTATCGTATTTCTAATTATATAAATTGGTTTTCGGGTACTCTATAAGTGAAACAAAGATAGGGCCAGATCCTAGAAACAAATGTCCTCAGACATGAAGTACATTCTTACCAGATTGTTCAGTCAGTTTAGAGCATCAAATTGTATTTCTCACTATATAAGCAGATATTTCCATTGTTTTAAGAACATTAAAGTATTTCTAGTTTTTTGAAAAAATGAACAATAGCAAAAACATATTTTTTATTATAATTTCAAAATAACTTCTTGTAATTGAAAAATAGAAAGCTCATCTCTTCAACAAAGATAAAAGTTGTAGGTACTTCTTTTGAGAGGTTTCAAATTATTGTCATTAAATTAACTTGTTTTTCTTTTTTTGAAAACATGTATCAACATTTTCATACAAATACTCCTTTAAATAATCAGTCTTTTGCGCCTTATTTACCCATGAAAACACTTTTTCTTAAAGAGGGTCCACATTTTTTCTTTCATTTTTTTTAAAAGAAATACAATTAGAAGATATCTAAAATTTGTGATTTTTCATGTTGACAGAGTTCTTTTTTTCTACTGATAAGGATTTAATCGTGTTTTGTTGAAGCAAAAAGGAAGGAAAGGTATTAAAACAGATGTTGTCAGTGCAGAAAAATCGTTGATAGAAAATATTTGTGAATTATCTTAAGCACAAAGGTCAATATGTCATTTCATATACCTATGAAATGAAATGTGTGGAGATAACGAACAGTTTTCGAGCTCAAAAGTCCATTAAAAATTACAAAATAGGAGTGGAGAAAACGCGGACCTCCAAAACATCAGAGGTGGACTCAGGTGCCACGGAAAAGTGAGCATCCCCTGCCGTCCGGTCCCACTCGTTGTGCGATTCTTGTCATAATCGGGAAATAACGGAAAAATCCGTCGTCAATTCAGTGTATAAATAATGGACTAACAATTAGTATTCAAAACGTCAGTCAGCATTTGACTTTATTATAAATTGTATTTGCTTACAAGGTCATTGTATCGACCATTGAACTTATGAAATGATGGTTTTTAATAATCGAGACTGCACTTATTCTTGCTTCAGCAACTTGTTTGTCGATTTATCACTTCGTTTTAAAAATTTCTCACACGCAGAACATGCTCTTGCGTAACGAATCAACTGACAGACGTAAACCCCGTATGCAATTATGAAGGTATATTGCTGCACGAGTAAGGGAAGATGACGACTGAAAAGTTTAAAACTTCTAAAATAATATTTTCTCTATGATATTACGACTTATATTTAATAGCATTTCACACAAAAATTAATTAAAAATCTTATTTCATTTTAAAATTATTAAAACTTCAAATTTTTTGGCGGGTTTGATTGACACATCCTTGCACTTTCACAAATTTTAATTTTATTTTTAATACTTAGGAAAAGTGGCAATCTTGTCGTGTATAAGTGAAAAATATTAATACTATAATCCAGAAAATTCAAAGTAGACATGTTCGAAAGCAGAACAAACACACAATATATTGTCAGTCCGTGCAGTTGTGGTGAGCAGACTTTGACGATTGAACGCACCCGGTGAATCGTAAACATCAACAATAAAAGAGCTCGTGCCCTGTTTACAAAAACTGTGTACATAACACGAGTGTGATCGATTTGCTAAACTCACTTAGCTCGGAATGACCATTCTTGTGAAGGAATTTTGCTTTCTAACATTTCTACTCTAAATGAAATTGTTTTTCTAGATTAAAGTTTTAATATTTCTCATTAATACACAACAAGATTGCCACTTTTCCTAAGGATTAAGAATAAAGTTAAAATTTGTGAAAGTGCAAGGATGTGTCAATCAAACCCGCCAAAAAATTTGAAGTTTTAATAACTTTTAAATGAAATAAGATTTTTAATTAATTTTTGTGTGAAATGCTATTAAAATATATAATTCTTGATATTATACAGAAAATATTAACTTCTAATATGTGTCCAAGTACCTTTAACTCTTTAACATCTTGTTCGTCATAAAGCTTTGTTGTTAGATAACCATTAACGTCTTTTACAAGTAAAAGATCCAAATATGAAACAGATGTGTCAGACTCTGTGGTATCTTTTATTCAAGCTCACCGGGATATATCGTATCGACATAAGAATGGAAATTATCATTGTTAATTGACAATAAGTCGTCGATATATGTCTATATATCATGGTGAAGGCCGCAACAAGTGTTTTCTTCTTTTCTATGCCTTTCGATAAGATTTTTTACTAATAATCGTATCCTATCAGGTCGTCAATTTTCTCATAGTCTTTCTCACTCAAAGTCTGCGTTTATCATTTTTACAGGAATACTGTAGATCACTTAATTTTCGCGACACCTTATTTTCGCGAGAGTCATTGAAAATTGATTAGCGAGACAAATTTTCACGAATTGTGGTTATTGCTCTGTATAATCTTAAGGAATACTATTATACGCGAGAATTAAATTTTCGCGAGCATATTGTCTCGCGTAATTACGCAAAAATAAAGTTCAGGTGAATAAAAAGTGATTTACAGTACATTTTCTGGGTTTTTTTTCAATTGAATTTTATGAGGCACCGTTTTAATATTTTTAGATGTTTTCTGATATCAAAAATGATTTTCTGTCATAAGATTTTGAAATTCTTTATATTTAAATAATGAACAGTTCTGAATTTCCTGATATTTTAAAATCGAATAATTGATATCACAATCGAATAATTGACTTCTGGCACTGCGAGAAGGTTTTTTTTTTTTATATTTTAATCGATTTTTTTAAAGAACGAGGGCGCGCTTTTGATTGGCATTCGGCAGGAGTCTGGGCGTAATTGAAAAGTGAAAATTTTATCGATATGTCACATGACATTTTAGCATTTTTTTATTTATCGGGTTCCTGTGCAACAGGAAAGGAAAATATTTTCCCAAAATTGAAATTTGATTTGCTATAAAATAACTTCAAAATTGGGCAGTTCAGACATTTGGTACAAAATGGTACATTTTTGAACACGTTTTTCTAAAATTTTTCCATGATTTTTAAACGTTATTTGTGTGTATTTTAATTCAAATAAACAATACACATTTTTTAAAAATGGAGAGAAGCTTCCAAATGAGTGAATGTGGTGCTTCTTTGTCCTTTTAAAATCACCTGTATCTGCGTGGCGGTGATAGCTCAGTAAGTTGGGCTATCTGTTCAGTGCACTAGAAGCGAAAAGTTGTTTGGTTCGAGTCTTGCATGGGGCGTTAATTTTTTTTTTCATGCAAACAACCATTTATTTTGTCAGTTTCGTTTTATGTACTGATGTATTGAAATTTTGAATTAGATAAATTTTGGTTCAGTTTGATTCTCGAGTGAAATCAGTTCCAATCTTCTATTCTATAATGTACATATACATGTATCATGCATCTATGCATGAAATATTTTAGGTGTTTATTTTTGTGAAACATTACTATGTTATGGTACCCCTTGGAAAAACGGACATAAATGTTACAATCTCACAAAGTCTTTCAAACGAAATGAAAAAAACCCACCTGTGGACGTGTTTGTAAAATCTGACCAACTATGTTCAGCCAACCAAATCATGGACATTTAAACTATAAATGTTTCGTACAAATGATTCCTGCAGATCACACGCCAAATGCGCCCATCTTCTTTGATTTATTGAAACTTAGTCATTAAAACGTTTACCAAATTTGTTTATTATAAATCAAATTCAAAAGGTTATGTCAAAAGTCTTCGTATTTTTTAAATGACTTTTCATAATTATAATACATGTAACATTGACTTTGGAAATAATTTTCTGGCTTTAAAAAGGTAGCAACACGGATGCCATCATGGCGTAATGAAATATCAGAAACACTAAAGAAATCAGCATTGCATAAGTTTTTTACGATACAAAATTATAGGCAATGAAAATGTTCCAGAAAAATGTTATTAAAAAAAGAGATCTATTTTGTAATAGGGTATTATTTGAAGATAACGAATAGTATTCAAGCTCAGAAGTCCATTCAAACAATACAAACCAGTAGCAAAGGAAACACCAATCTAATTCAAACATATGTCGCTTCGTGAAAGCGACATATCAAATCAGATGAAAGGTCAATTTTAATTAAACGCACGGACCTCCAAAACATCAGAGGTGGGTTCAGGTTCCAAGGAGGAGTGAGCATCCTATTCCGACCGGTCACATCCGCTGTGTGCTCCTTGTCATGATCTTGGAAGTGTGAACATCCCCTGTCTGGTGGTGGGATCAGGTGCCATGGAGGAGTGAGCATCGCTGTCGACTGGTCACAACCGCTTTATGCCTATGACACATTCAAAGTCAGTTTATTGTAATTTCCTTGTCAATTGTTTAAGTTTCCCGTTATTAGCAGATATATTTTTGTATTCACATGGAGCAGAATTTGTCCAAAATCTTATACGTGGAAAGAAGAAAACATTTGCTGTGGCCTTCAACTCGTCATTTAGATATATCGACGAGGTATTATCAATTAACAATGGGCATTTTCATTCTTATGTCGATACGATATATCCTGGTGAGCTTGAAAATAGATACCACAGAGTCTGATATATCTGTTTATATTAATTTGGATCTTTAACTAGAAAAAAGACATTAATGGAATACTATTCGTTATCTCGACATATTTCATTTTAAAACCTAAGTCTTTCTGTAAAACACATGTATTGTGACAATTAATTAGACAGTACACTTTTAAAATGGAACAAAAATAGAGAAGACAGAAAATAAAGTATATCCTCCAAACAACCAAGAGAAGATCGATTTCAGACATTTTTTGCTACCTTCTTGTTTTTTAAACTCCACGGGTTGTTGTGTGAATTTGACGATCGTAGTAAATATTTTGAATATTACATTCCTGAGAAAAGGTACAAACACGAGTAGTGTTTTTGATGTTACATGACGTCATGACATTTTCACGCAAACAAAATAGGATGTAATGACACGCAGATATTAGCAGCTCGTTACTCCTACAGTAAGCGTCATGAATGGATGCTTGTAGAACCAAACTTCCATTTCACCCCATCATGCAATCCGGAAACCATTGCTTCACTAATGACATTTCTCAAGTGAGTAGGTTTTAATTTCTTTTTTACATCTATTATTTTCATTAATCCAACACAGTTTATTGAAGGAATGAAGCTTTTTTTTCAACTTTTGTTATACGATATAACATAACTTGGGACAGTTTACGCTTTATAAACCGCGAAGACAATGACACAATTTTTCCTCCGGAAAAGGTTTCAAATTTAGCATATTTTAAAAGTAATGTCAAGCGGAGTAATACGTTTTTGACGTGACTTAATGTGACATAGGCAAGTTATGTTATACAAATGGATTAAATCTTTTATCCAATCAAATGACGTGTTACAACTAAAATTAAATTATATCTTTATACAAGAAAGAGTGTTGAATATCTACTTTCAGGATTGTCAAGTTTTTTTTGAAATTCAACAAAGTGTTTCTCGTATAAGCACATCATGTGAGACAACCTTTCCAAAATCCATGCATATTTGACAAACCTATTCATTTTAAGTTACAGAAGTATATTACTAGAATAAGGTTTTCTTACCATAACTTAAGTATAGAAACAGGAAGATATAATAAAATTGAGAGAAGATATATGTCAATTTTGTAGTGATCACTGTGTAGAAAATGAATTTCATTTTTGGCTTGAATGTCTTGTTTATGAATCTTTACGAAAAAAAATATCAAACCATATTATTTCAGATTTCCAAATATGTACAAGCTTATTCAGCTTTCATGATGTATGTGTTTCAAATGGATGAGGAAAACTTATTCTTCGCCCAATGGAATTAAGAAATAATGAATAATTTAATCTATATGTATACTCGTACATGCATTAGGTGTCATAGTTATTATACTCCTCTAATACAACTGAATGAAATTTAATGAAATTTTCACAGAATCTTTGTTACAGTGTCTATTGTACACCTCCTAATTTACTTTTTGATCGGACACATATTCTCCCATAGCAAAATATGGACACTGCCATTCTTTCTATAATATTGAAGGGCCCGCCGAAATATGGCTGAAATATTGCCGACTTGGCGTTAAACAATATAAAATCAATCAATCAATAATATTGAAGGGTATCCATCTTTTATCCGCAACTCCTCTTACACCACAGAATGAAATTTCATGAGACTTTCACAGAATCTTTGTTACAATAGTGCCATTCTGCACCTCTTATTTTACCTTTTGATCAGACATATATTTAGGGTTTCCCATTGCAAAATATGGACACTGCATTCTTAAAAGGGTATCCATCTCTTATCCGTAACTCCTCCTATGCCATTGATTAAAATTTAATGATACTTTCAGAGATTCTTTAATACATAACGCCATTGTGAATCTCCTATTTATTTCTTGATCTAACACTTGGTCTATTTCTTGTCTCCCAGAGATACATAGACTTTGTCATTATAATGGTATGGGAGGCAAGGGGTATCACTTAGTGAGCACGCTGCTCACAGTACCTTTAAGTTCACATGTATTAATGGAGAATTTAGAATACATTCTGTAATTGTTGGTGTTGAGCAGCGTGGCTTTAAATTATTCAATATCTAAAATTGATATATTTTAATACATATTTTTTTATTTTACAAATTTTATCAATAGAAAGTCAAAGATGAAAATGGACAGTAATATCCTATACTCAATAGCTATTATTATATGACTAGTACCCCAGGTGAAGATGTTTCCAAATAGCGGTGTAGAACTCCATGTCCAATATATATAATAAAATGTTTTGTTTTGGTTGTTAGTACGGGAATTAATGTCGCAGCTGATGCACAAAAATAAATATGTATTTTTTTCTGCAATAGCTGCGACATTAATTCCTGTACTAACAAACAAAGATACATGTAGACATTTTTGTTTATATTTGACGTTGCTCCGTTACCCTATTTTTACTGTTCTAATTCTTTGATAATTTTTATAAATATGAAGATATATTCCATTTTTGAACTCAAATTATTCGAATTTGCTGTTTAATCATGTGTACCAAATTTAGATATATAGACGTTAAATAAAAAAAGTTAGGACAAAAGTGTATTAACTTTTTGAATTAACCTCATACATTTGTATGAAAAAAATTCAAAGTAAAATTAAAAATGTTAAATATTGTATTTTAGATAAATATGTCATTGTATGCATCACTGATGGAACAGCCATTGTTCAAGAATCATGGCTTAATTTAATTGATACAATATTTTATTATGTAAAACATAACAGGATTGGACAGCAGGCACTTCCTGTGTAAGTCCTCTCCATACGCGGCTTGCTTAGTGTCGTTTATGCACTGATTAATGGTGATGGTCTTCATACGAAATAAAGGGAAAAATATTAAGTGGATGTAGATATTATGTAATAATCAAATTAATACTTTGAGCCCTATAATGACCAAACTTGCATGGATGGTACATCTTAGGATGTATTCTACTAAACTTGCTTCGGCTGCTGAATCTGACCTACATTTTCCGGTTGAGTGAACAGGTTGAAGTTTTTGATGCAGGTTTCATTTCCAAGTAATAATCTCCACTTAGAAACCTTGAACTATAAGGCCTCTAAAATCAGGAACAATGACAAATCAGGCAGAAATACTAGGAATTTTATATAATATTTTGACTTATAGGACATTGTTCCAATTGAAACTAATATTGGTAGAGGCTTTTATACCTCATACTAGTCGTGATGCGGATTATTTTAAATACTGACATCTGATATGGTCTTATCTATGTAAGAACAAAGATCTTGACCTTTAATTAAGCTTTTTATCAGTTTTAAAGGTACTTGACCATAATGGTAAGATGTTTAAATTTCAAACAATCTATTTCTAGGATAATTTAAATTCTAATGTTTCAATATAGGGAATGTATTGCAACAAAACATATCGATGTTTTTTTATCATGATGTTCATTGAGTGCAAAAATAACCTGAAATGTAATAGAATGAATTTATAAGTTAAACTCGATAAATTAAAGTCTAGGCTTTTTGATATCATTGACAGCTGCTTTTCCAATAAAAATGGAACTCGTATATTTACTCATCTTATCATTGGTCATATGCAAAATTATTTTGTTAAAAACTTTCTGATTGTACACACAAGTATACTCTGAAATTGATACCGGTATTAAAAAGAGTCTCGGATTGACAATATATCTACTAAAGTGTTGTTTTTGGAGACCAGGTCTTCCAAAAATCTATTGGAAATACCATGGGTACCAATTGCACCCCGTTATTAGCAGACCTATTTTCGTATTCAAATGAAGCAGAAATTGTCCAAAATTTTAAACGTTAAAAGAAGAAACAACTTGCTTGACCTTCAACTCGATATTTAGATAAATATCGACGATGTATTGTCAATTAACAAATGCTTTTTACATTCTTTAATGTCGATACGATGTATCCCGGTGAGCTTGAAATAAAAGATACCACAGAGTCTGACATATCTGTTTCATATTTAGATATTTTACATGAAAAAGACGTTAATAGTAATCTAACAATCAAGCTTTATGACAAACGTGATGACTGTAACTTTTCAGTCGTCAACTTCCCTTACTTATGCAGCAATATACTTTCGTCACCTGCATACGCGGTTTATATCTCTCAGTTGATTCTATATGCAAAAGCATGCTCTACATATGAATAATTTTGAAAACGAGGTAAGTAATTGACAAACAAGTTACTGAAAGAAGAACATCAGCAGTCTCTAAGTCATCATTTCGTAAGTACTATGGTCGATACCATGACCTTTTCAGCAAATACAATTTATCATTAAATCAAATACTGACTGACATTTTTCATTCTAATTGTTGGGCCATTATTTACACACTGAATTGTCGACGGATTTTCCGATCATGGCAAGGAGCACACGGTGGGTATGACCGGTCTGAAGGGGATGCTCTCTCCTTCCTGTGGTAAGAATGAATTAACACACATTAAATCAAAATTTAATTGTTGGGCCATTATTTACACACTGAATTGTCGATAAAAAAGATACCCGAGTTTCTGATCCCACCTCTGATGTTTTGGAGGTCCGTGTTTGCTCTGCTCCTATTTTATTTTGTTTTGTGGACTTTTGAGCTCGAATACTGATCGTTATCTACATATATTTCACTAAAAAGTAACATGGGTAGATACAGTGTATTAGATTTCTTTTGAATATTTTTTTCTTTCAAGTGCAGAACAAAATGGTCTGTTTTCAAAAATGAGACTTAATTAATTGTAGGAAATTTCAATGTAACTTTAAGTGGATTGGTACGTCAATAACGCAAGATACTTTGACGTATAGGCAACATATGTTACGAAAGAAAAAAAATGTTTGTTCTTATGAAGGGACTGAATCAAATCATGGAATTTGTCTTTAATGCACGGTAAATAAATAATACTGAATAATAATAAATAAATAAACTATATTAAACAATTAAATTTAAAAAAAAAATCATAAATTTATAAACCCTAATACTGTATATCCTGTAATAAAATAAAAATTATAAAATATAAGTGTAATCCCTTTTTATACAGGTCCCCAAGGAAATCTGAAACAAAATTGAGATGTGTAATTCCTGTCGAAAATAATAAGAATTTTATATCTTCGGATCTTTAGAACCAGATGTGACAACTTTAATGAAGTCTCCGAGGATTATGTGACGTACCAGATTTGAAATGAATGATGACACTATGTTACAAGTGTCTATAAGAATTTCCAATATCTGAGAGATTTTCTATTTTTTTTGCAGAACACAGCCTGGGTGGATATGAGCTCGTTGGTTTGTGTTAGTTTACTCTTATGCGGTTATGTGACATCAGAACAGATTCGATTTGACGGGTAAGTTTTTTTTTCTCTTTTGAAAAATAACTTCAAAATATAATTATTTAGGGTTAAAAAAAATTATTTCAAATTCTTAACATTAATTCTTTTTAAATAGATTAATCATAAATCTTTATAAATATAAATTTTAATGTACAATGTATTTTCCCCACTTCACAAAACATTAATTTTCTCTTCTGTCTTTACTCTTAATATTACCCTCCTAAAATCCATGTTCTTGATATTACTAGAATAATACTGGCCTGTTGCTTCAATTACTTAGATTTTAAAAGAATAATATCAACCTTTTTTAAAGATCCATTATAAAGAGATTTCTAAAACAGGGCAAAGATTTCCGGTATATAAATGTTACGTTACAAAGAATCTTTAAAAAATAAATCAAAGATACATGTATTTAATTAACTTACAAATAAAACACTATTTAACATCATCATTATATATACATGATTATATTTTTTGCTTGCAATCAGTTTTAGGTTTAATATTTGTATAAATAATTACATGTATTTGACAGTGGAAGCATTCGTTTATTTATAATCAATAATGTAAAACTAATCTAGGATTCAAGAAGGACAATGCTCCACTTTTGTTGGAATTTCTTCGAATCCTTCCAAATTAAGTAATTAAAAAAAATTCTTAATCTGTCCCTTTTTTGGCTTGTAAATGTTTCCACATCTCTAGAATTAAAAAAACAACAACTAAGGTCTACTGTGATTCTACATAACATATTTTTACAAATGTATGTTTTCTTTTATTAATTTGACATTCATTAATTACCTACTTGCGACAGAATCGATTTGATAAACGTAATGAGGAGAGTTAAAAATAAATTTGTGAAAAATTTCTGATTTATATTAATGATTAAATCTTAAGGACAGATGCGGTTTTTAAAAAATTTATTTAATATCGTGAACACAATTCAATACTTTATAATATTGAGCACAGAAATAAACTCAGGTATCAAATAACTCTCAGAAACGACAGTGTGGATTTTAATTACAGTACATTAATTAATAACTTTGATCACTACCTTATCCCTTAAATTATATGTTGGTTAATTTATCAGATTAAATTTTCAGCCACAAGGTGCTGCAGATTGTGCCTCATTCAGATGACGAACTAAAACAGGTGCTGGCTATACACGACCTTTATGATGTAAGTATTAAAACTTACCAAAGGTCTCTCTAGATCAATGATAAGAAAAAATATGCATACCAGGATATTATTTTTTAACCACAAAATTTTTTCATCTTCGTTATTTTTCTCGCTGTTATTTAATGATTACATTGCCTTTATATTGCGGACAAATCTTTTATTTCTCTGTAATACAGTACATTTCAAAACTACATATGTATGTTTTTTTTTCAAGATTGATTCACAATTACCAGTAAGGCAATATTTAGATAAATCGTATTTATTAAATTCATGAGTCGAAGTAACTGCTAGCATCTTCTATTTAATGGAAGTAAGCGGTGAAATCTACTTTTAGGTCCTGAAAATAACAATTGTTCATTTATATTTATGTCATATTGTAATTTTTTTTTAATTTTTTTAATTCAAAAATTACAATATGACATTTAAAAGGAAATTATACCAAAATCTAGTTTTAATTACCTCATTGCTCTACGTATGAACAATTTCTAAAACGAGGTAAATTATTGACAGGCAAGTTGATGAAACAAGAGTATCAGCAGTCTTGTTTAAAGTCATCGTTTCGTAGGTTCTATGGTCGATACAATGACCTTGTCAGCAAATACAGTTTATCATTGAGTCAAATGCTGACTGACGTTTTTCATACTAATTGTTAGTCCATTATTTATACACTGAATTGACGACGGATTTTTCCGTTATTTCCCGATCATGACAAGGAGCACACGGCGGGTGTGACCGGTCAACAGGGGATGCTCACTCCTCCATGGCACCTGATCCCACCTCTGATGTTTTGGAGGTCCGTGTTTGCTCTGCTCCTATTTTGTATTGTTTTATGGACTTTGAGATTGAATACTGTTCGTTATCTCCATATCCCTCTCAAAACATTCATGGAATATTTCAGGAAAAAAGAATTTATTTCTTATCTTCTTGATTGTTAAAAAAAATAACAGAGATTTTTAAGACCAGTATTCTCTATTGAAGCTTGATATGTGGCGACATCCACGAAGGGGGAATCACTCTATGGAAGTTTACGTAGAGCCGGAGAAACTGGAATCAGTATTAAGTGTCCTTAAAGATATAGGAGCTCACGTCAAGATCTGGATCGACGATCTACAAAAGTAAGTCAAAAAATTATAGGAGCGTTAAAACATCTTTCTTGAAATGTTAGAAAAAGTTACTACCATTCTTAATGGATTTTTGGAAAATGTTAAGCACGTGAACATCAATCCAAGTCTTAGAAACCTAAACATGATAAACATACAATCTACACAGTTAAACCAATCTAATTGAAATCAGATCTTTGATCCGCTCCATCTAAAATTGCTACACACAGTAGCGATTTTTTTGGAGCGGATCAAAGATTGCTGATAAACTACACTCCCTGTTTCCATTGATATTGTCCGAATTAGACGACATTCTGGATTATCTTTAAACAGTCAAACTCTCTTTCCAACATCTCGGCAATTCCATGGGAATCGATTGCGCTCCATTATCAGCAGACACGTTTTACATTCATATGAAGCAGAATTTATTCGAAATCGTCTTCACAAGAAAAAAAACGTATTCGAAATCGTCTTCACAAGAAAAAAAAACGTATGCCGTGGCTTTCAACTCGACATATACGAGTATCGACGACGTATTATCAATTAACAACATCTACTTTCATTCATGTGTGGACTCGATATAAATTGAAATAAAAATGAACCACATAGTGTATGGCACCTGTTTCATAAATTGGGTATTTTACTAGAAAAAAAAAAACGCTAATGGTAACTCAAAAACAAAGAATTATGATAAACGTGATGACTTCAACTATTAAATCAACTTTCCTTACTTATGATGCAACACACCCTTATCACTAGTCTCCCAATTGATTTGATATGTTAGAGCATGCACTACGTATGCACAATTTCTAAAACAAGGTAAGGTATTGACAAACAAGTTGATGAAACAAGAACACCACCAATATCGTTTAAAGTCATCATTTCGCAAGTTTTACAGTCGATACAACGACTTTGTCAGTAAGTGTATTCTATCATTAAACCGAATGCTGACTGACATTTTTCATACAAATTATTGTTAGACCATTATTTGCACACTGAATTATCTACGGCTTTTTCCATTAGCCCGATCATGACAGGAAACACACAGTAGGTGTGATTGGTATGTAGGGGATGCTTACTCCTCAATGGCACCTGAGCCAGCCTCTAATATTTTTATATGTCCGTATTTACCCTGTTCCCGATTTGTATTGTTTAAATGGACTTAAGGCCTTAAATACTGTTTCTTATAATTTCATTTAAGCGACACACCGTCTCGTGTTTATTTGTTTTTTAACGTCCCTTCGAAATATTTTCACGCGTATTGAGATACCACACTCGCAGGTGGAAAGCTGGGTATTTAGACCTGTACTCGAGCATTGAGCAGTGACGTATTTTTTGCCCCCCTGCGACACAGGACCTCGGTTTATAGGTATAATCTATTATATCTGGTTCCTGAATTATCTCTTTCATATCTTTCTCTCACGTGCAAAATTCTGACGTAAATAAAACCCTATATTTGATAACCTTTCTAATATAATCACTATTACTGTATTTGACCTCCTGTCATAAAAATCACATCAGGTTTTTGAAGTGTCTAATATGTTATCATGTACGATTATATACGCACATTATTTGAGGTCTTTCAGTAAGTAATTTAATATAAAGAACATCAGTAGCAATTCAATGTCATTTTCACACAACCTTTTTGGGTCACCTAAGACTTAAATGAACTTTTTCAAATTCTAAATTGAAAATATTTAGCATTTGTTTCTCTTTTTTCTGTTGTCTGTAAATTTTTACAATTTAACTTCTTCTTTACAACATATCTTTGCCGTTTTCCTTATATTCCTATATTCCTGAGGAAAAGGTGGGACCACAATAGAGAATCAAAGATATAGAATATATCTTTCAAACTCTTTTTCTCAAAGAATAGCAAAGCCGTGATTAGAAACATTAATTCAAAACCATCCTTATATAGTGTAGATACAAGTGTGTTCAAATCATGATCCTTGGGGTCAGGGTTGGGACACAGTAGAAGATCAGTGTCAATACATGTAGGGGGGGGGGGTATAAAGGAAATATAAAAAAGCACACAAAGGGTGTGACCGGTCGACAGGGGATGCTTACTCCTCCACGGCACTCGATCCCACCTCTGATGTTTTGGAGGTCCGTGTTTGCTCTGCTTCTATTTTGTATTGTTTTATGGACTTTTGATCTTGAATACTCTTCGTTTTCTTTATATTTTTCATATCGCAAATTTTAATGACTAGGAAGACCAAACGAGAAGCCGTATTAACGAAGTATCTTGACGTAGTGTAGATTCAATTTTCTAATGCATTTACTAATTGGGAAACGAATAACCGGTCCTGATTGCAACTCTGTCTGAATTAATTTCAAACATTTGAGATGAAATTTACAAAGGAATCAAATTCCAATAAAAACATGCCAAAAACATGAAAAAAGACATGTGGAAGACATTTCAGGGGATTGAAAATTCCTGTGAATATCAAACGAAACTGACATCAGGGTTGTTATTTGTGCAAAGGAGAAAAAGAAAATATCAAGCATGACTGAAAACAATAATCAAAGGGCACCATTTATGATACCTTAAACTTGCCCTTTTATTTAGTAGAAATGTATTATTTTCCAAAATGTGCATTGAAGAAGTCCTCAAACGTATGCTAGATTAAAAAAATTAAGCTGTATTTTTCTCAAGAATCACTGGGTCAGAAAAAAATTCCAATTTTAAGACTACAAAGGCTTTAGGGATGACATAATGTAGATCCAACAAAGCAATGATTATTGATCTAAATATGCCAGCAATCTCGGGTAGAATATCATTTAAAAATTCATTTCTCAAGAAACACTGGGTCAGAAAACATTTTGGTTCCAGGGGGTAGGGTGGCGCAACAAAAGAAGGTGGAAGTTTTACATCGGACGCAAAAGAAAAAATCTTATTCTCAAAAACAACATGGATATGATAAGTGACAGTAGTCCTCAAGGGTTAGGGCAGGGTCACAACTGGAAATCAAAGTTTTACATAGGAATATAAGGGGAAAATTATAAAGACCTTCATATCAAGAACTAAAAAAAACAAGGACATGGTTAGTAATAATAAAATGCATGCATAATTAGGCAGTGTATACTACCCCTCGGGTAGGATGATTCAACATTAGGAGATCTGATTTCTACAGTCAAGTCTCGTTAGACTGGTGCTTCGCCTTCCGTACGAGATTTGTCAGGAACCGATTTAAACTTTACATCTACAAATAATAAAAAAAAATTTCAGTTAGGCGGACCTTCATTAATTCAGAATTTGCTCCGGAACACCTGCGTTTGCATTAACAAATCTCGAAAAAAAATCTTTACAATAAGTACAACAACAACAACAAAAAAAAAAAATTAATATCCATACATTAATATGCAAGTTTCCTCGGGTAGTGCAGCTTCAAATGTTTAAATCAGGTAAGTTTGGGCCACAATATGGGATGTACAGTATCTGTCCATAAGTATATTGGGAATAAGTGTATATCAAAAAGTAAAACCTAAATTTAATTGCACGTAACTGAGTAAACTAACCTCTATCACTAGTACTTTGTGTTCTTTCGCTCTCAAAACAAAGTCTACCCAAACGAATTAGGGCTGTTTTGAAAGCCAAAGGACACAAAGAGGAAAAACTTCATATTTTTCTTAAGAACAGCACGGAACAGTCATACTCGTAAAAATTATATTGAGATTACCAATTATCAGCAATCTAAAAGCACCCATAGTGTGTAGTGTAGATTCAAAATATTGTATGTGAATTTGTGATCCAAGAAACTAGGATAAGGGCTCAATAGTTTACAATGATATATAGAAGATCGTTTGTAATTAGAGAGGACACAATACGCAAACATTCCCAGGGTAATTCAAATTCAAGCCTGCTCGAGTTTAGTGTCATTGGCTAGGATGGGTTCACAATTGTGATAATAGTTTAACGTACACTCGAGTTCTGTTATATAAAGATAGTTTTAAGAGTACATGGTCCTTCTTTTTTAAAAAATATTGTTTGTCCATGTTTTTAAGTTCTATATTTGATAAAAAGGTTCTTTTCATTGTTTCTTATATTTTTTGAAATATATTTCTTTATGGATTTTTAGACTCGTCGATGAAGAACAGTCTTCCATAAAAAGAAGTATTCTTTTGCCATACAGTTCTCAGGGAAGAAATCAGGGCTTTAACCATTTCGCCTACCATAGATATTCCTCGGTAAGATTCACACACTACTACCTTCATCACCACCGCAAGATTTACGTATTCTCCATATTTCACTTGAAAAAAAAAAGACGTGAACTTAACAAAGCTTTTTGATAAAAGGATTGACTCCAACTTTTCAATCGTCAGTGTCCCATTCTTATGTAGCAACAAACCCTTGTCACCTACCTATGATTTTTATGTCTCTTAGTTGATTGGTTGTGAGAGCATGCTATACGCACAAACAATTTCTAAAATGAGGCAAGCTATTGATAAACAAGTTGTTGAAACATATGGAGATAACGAACAGTATTTAAGTCCATTAAACAATAAAAAATAGGAGCAGAGCAAACACGGACCTCTAAAACATCAGAGGTGATATCAGGTGCCATGGAAGAGTGAACATCCCTTGCCGATAGGTCACACCCGCCATGTGCTCTTTGTCATTATCGCGAAAAAAAGAAAACTCCGTCGACAATTCAGTGTGTAAATAATGGACTAACAATTAGTATGAAAAACATAAGTCAGCATTTGACTCAATGATAAATTGTATTTGCTGATAAAGTCATTGTATCGACCATAGAACTTACGAAATGATGACTTTAGACGAGAATTCTAATCAACTTGTTAGTCTATAATATACCTCATTTAGAAATTGTTCATACATAGAGCATGCTTTTGCGTATCGAATCAACTGAGAGATATAAACCCCTTATGCAGGTGATGAAGGTATATTGCTGTATAAGTAAGGGAACTTGACGATTGAAAAGTTAAAATCACGTTTATCATAGAGCTTAGTTGTTATATTACCATTAACGTCTTTTTCAAGTAAAATATCTAAATATGAAACAGATGTGATATCTTTTATCTCAAGCTTACCGGGATATATCGCATCGACAATGGAAATAACTATTGTTAATTGCAATACGTCGGCGATATATCTAAATGTCGAGTTGAAGGCTACAGCAAGTGTTTATTTCCAAGTCTAAGATTTTGAGCAAATTCTGCTTCAAATGAATACAAAAATGGGTCTGCTAATAATGGGACGCAATTGGTACACATGGAAATTCCAATAGATTGTTGGAAAACCTGATCTCCCAAAACCACAAAGACATTGTCAGTCAGAAACTCAAGCATCAGTGTCAAATGATGAAACAAGAATATGAACAGTTTCGTTTAAAATCACCATTTTACATGCAAGACCTACGGTCGATACATTGACCTTGTCAGCAAATACAGTTTATAAGTCAAAGGCTTATGGACATTTTCCATACTTATTGTTAGGCCTCTATTTATACCCTGATCTGTCTACAGATTTTCTGCTTTATCCGATCATGACAAGGAACACTGCGGGTGTGACCGCTCGATGGGGATGCTCACTCCTCCATGGCACCTGATCCCAACTCTGACGATTTAGAGGTCCCTGTTTGCTCTGATTTGTATTGTTTGAACTGACTTTTGAGCTTGAATAATGGTCGTTACCTCCATGTTTCATTTTTCATTAAAAAATTGAAAATATTCACAAAATAATAATAAATTTACGGTTTCTGTTTTTTTATGTGTTTTAAAAAAACCCACAAAATTTTTCATGCTACCAGCCATTCATGGTGTTAAGGAGTGGCATTTTATGAACAAACTGAACCATTGAATATGTGCACAGGTTGCCTTCCTAATTACTTGTATATCTTTTGAGCGTGAGTGTTCGGGGAAAGGGATATTTTTGGCTTTTGCAAATAATACGTACGCGCTCTGCATTATTGAATTTTCACACATTTTACTCTTTGAACAAAATCTGAGTTAAAGATTTAATTAAAAAATATATCACTATTTTTTAGATTAATCAGTATTTACGAGATGTAGCTACAGCGACATTGTCTATGTCCTCAGTTAATGCCAGCGTCTCCACCATAGGATACACGGCCGAGGGGCGGGAAATTAACGTTCTTAAGGTCAGTTCTGTTCTGTTCTTAGTTCACTTGTTGTTAATATTTATTAACTGGGCAATTAATAACATAAATTGACTTTAAATAAAAGTTAATAACTGAACTACTTTCAAATAAAAATGAACAAAACTCACAATAAAAAAAAAAACAAATGTCAAATTAAAACTGGATTTTGGGAAGTAAACATTTTAAAAATCTTTTTCGTGTAATGTAAGTTATAGTGAAATCTAGACGAAATTATCAATTAATCAGTATTAGTTAAAATATTATTTCAGTCATGTTATTTTTATTAAAACTTTCTTTTTTTATCTTCATTTGCTAGGTTACTCGTGGAGACCGTATTTCACGCCCCTCCATTTTTATTGATGGTGGGATCCACGCCCGTGAGTGGATAGCACCAGCTACTGTTTTATATTTTATAAATCAAGTAAGAATTAAATTCATGTATTTCAATATTAAAAATTATATTATATTCTTGTTTGATAATTTAGGTATATATCTACCAGTAAACTTTGCAAATGTTCACATTTTTTCTTTTAAAAAAGAACATATGATTGCATAATATACTAGATTTTCAGCATACCTGGTACCAAATAAAAACGGCAAGTTTAGTCTGTTTAAATTCAAAAGGATGACGTAGAAACGATGTGGCTTCTTTATAATAAAATCACAATTCAATACTAAAATTCTTTTCATTAGATTTTTGTGCTGCATCTATGTTTGGTTTTTATAACATTTAAGGTATGCCACCCTTGAAATTTGTTAAATCAAGGATTTTTTTTTTGAGAAGTATATTTTGGATAAGTACTCATATAGTATGAATCAAATCGCTAAGAAAATAAGGGGTCGATGTTCATCTTACTGAATTAGGGTACAATTAAGTTGACCTTTTTGCACATAAATTTAAACTCTTTGGTTAATCACTTTAACCTTTATCATAGTTTATCATATGTAACCATAGCGATAAATATTATCTTATTTTACGTAAAATAGTTCAAATAATATTTATCATTGAACAAATCTCGCACATTAATGCTCGTAAATTATTGTGTGACCTTTTTGCACTAAAAACGTAACATAAATTTCGGAATCAAATATCTAAAAAGGCAATAAAATATTTTCTTGTATCAAACATTTTACGACTTAAGTACTGATCAGTCACAAGTATCGAGTAGTTAAAGATAATGAAAGAAAAAGTTTGGGTCAGTGATGTAAATTTTGAAATATTGGTCAAAATATGCGATTTTCAGGTATAAGACGGTGTAAATTTATCTTGACTTCTTTAATACATCTTCATTCATTTCTCGCCTTGGTTTGTTAGCGAGAGGTGTAAAATTTGTTCTAAAAATATAAATTGAGACCTATATTTAATATTTATAACATATAACGGAAAATATTCTCTGAGTAAAAGTGTATGAGGCTAAAGTTCCTAGATATTAAATTTAACAATAATTATCCTTTTATTCAGTTAGTATACGGAGACGAGTTTGGCTATGCCTCACAGTTGCTGAATAAATTTGATTGGTTTTTTGCTCCTCTGCTGAATCCAGATGGTTATGAATATTCACACACAAATGTAGGTACCAAGACAAAAGTGATACAGCCTTATTGTCCACTTTATATGTCTGTAGAGCGTTACTGATTTTTAAAAAAAATTCCTTTAACTTTACAGTACAGACTTTGGAGGAAGAACCGAGTAGAACACCGAAGGAAGTGCTTCGGAACAGACCTGAACAGAAACTTCGGATATCAGTGGAATCCAGGTCAGATTGCATCATCGTTAAGTTTCTATTTTTAACTCTTTTTTAAGTCACCCATGTAACTTTAGTGACCTTAGGTTTCTGAACAAGTTTATTCATATTTTATCTTTATCTGATTCTGACCATATAGTCAATTCTCTGTTATCCTTGGACTTTCAGTTCGGCGCCACATTCTCGGTGTTACATAATTAGCGTCTGAAATTTACACAGCCTTTCATTCAATGTTGAGATAAACAAGGGATAGAAATTCGGGTGAATGTTAACGAGTGTAGCAAGGATCCAATCACAACGTTTCGTACGGCGAAGATGTGAGGCTAAAGTCGTCTCATCGTTGTCAACAAGAATTTACAGTTGCTGATGTTATTAATTTCTTAACCAATGAGAATCTGAGAGACGCTAATTACGTAGCTTCGAGAATGTCACGCCTCATTGAAAGTCCAAGGATGACAGAGAATTGTACAATTGATATACTTTCCATTATAACAACTAGAGAACAAGGGAAGAAATTAATAAAGTTCAGGGTCCATGCATTTCTTAGATAGTTAATCTTAAAAAATTAACCCCTGAACACCTTGGACTTTCAGTAAGGCCTACGTAATTAGCGTCCCTCAAATGGCGACCAAGATTCTTATTGGTTAAGAAATTAATTACATCAGCAACTTTAAATTGTTGTTGACAATGACGAGATGACTTAAGCCCCATCTCTTTCCCGCACGAAACGACGTCATCAGATCATGCTTTACTCGTTGACATTCGCCCGAATTGTTTCAACAGTGAATGAAAGGCTGTGTAAATTTCAGATGCCAATTAAAGGTCGAGAATGTCATGCTTTACTGAAAGTCCAAGGATTACAGAGAATTGTACTAATATGTCCTTTTTTCTACGAATGCCACACTAGTGACTTTTTTATGAATACAATGAGTACAGAACTCTAAATGATGAAATCCTTAGAATCCTGAATATCCTCCAATCTGTGATTCTTCATAGTCTCCATATTCTGATCCTGAATTACTAGTATACCCATCACTTTGATCAAGTAAATATTTTCAATACTCTGGTCATGAATGAAACATATAGAGACAAAGAACAGAATTCAAGATCAAAAGTCCATAAAACAAAACAAAATTGGAACAGAGCAAACCCATACTATGATCCTGGATATCCTTCATACTCTTAACTTGAATATCCCCTTTACTCTGATCTTGAATAGTCCCTTATATTCTGATCATTTTTATTACCATACTCTGATCTTAAATAAGCAATATTCAGGACCCTTTGTCTTGAATATCCATCATATCCAAATCCTAAATATTCCCCAAACTCTGATCCTGAATATCCCCATACACTGACCTGAATATCTCCCATACTCATATGATCTTACGACTAAGACCAAATTTCAATTCTGCTAATAACATTCTTATTTAGATTAAATAGAAAATAATGTTTATATTTTTAAAAGACATGTAGAAAGATCTTTTTATATTATGCTAGCAATTTCAAACAAAATAACTAATTTTGCAAAATTTTACAATAAATTGAAGTTTAAGGTCTTAGTCGTAAGTTCTTTTGTAAAACGGGCCCCTGGAAATAAAGTGAACGAGGACTCAGTTTAAAAGGAATTTGCCTATACCGACATAAGTTTACATTTATGTTCATTTCTTTGATTTCAAAAGGGCTATATTTTCACTAAATATGTAGCATTCCTTACATCAGAAGATAATTTTGACATTTCAGCGATCGGCGGAAGTACTAACGTGTGTTCGGATGTGTATTCTGGTTCTCAGGCGTTCTCTGAGAAGGAGAGCCAGGCGGTGTCCACATTTATCACAGACAATAAGCAGAACATGCTGGCCTACCTGACGTACCACGCCTACGGTCAGATGTGGCTGTACCCGTGGGGCTTCACATCAGCTCTACCCCCAGACTGGCAGGACTTGGTAAGTCTTACGCTCGCAAATTTATCTTAAAAATGGTTTCTTTACATCTGAAGCAAAATCAAATTTAAAGAAACTTTTTACTTGTTGATATAGGATGCTGCTGCTAAGACTGGGACAGCTGCTCTCGGAGAATTGTACGGTACCACTTATTTAGTAGGCTCATCAACAAACGTATTATGTAAGTATCCGCAGTAAAAAAAAAGTACTCTTTGGCGCCTATAGAGATATGAACGATTTTATAATGATGCTGAATGTAAAAACTGTTTTAATGAAGCTTCTTCATTCTAAAACGTATATCAAACTTGAAAACATTTAATTCAGATTCAGCTGCCGGTGGTTCTGACGACTGGGTCAAGGGTGGAGCTGGGGTCAAATATGCTTACACAATTGAACTTCGTGACACTGGGTCACATGGCTTTGTACTTCCGGTGAACCAGATCGAGCCTACATGTAGAGAGTCATGGCGTGGCTTAGCGGCATTCGCGCTGTCCTTAAACACGATCCGGACAGGAAGTAGGGGATAGAGCAAGTTCATTTAACATTTATACAATGTGGTTGGTGCTATTAACATGTTTGTTTGTTTTTTCCAAATAAAACATCATCATACAAAATCTACTCTCATTTTTCTTCTGTATCAATCCATGTAAAAATTGCTACTGTATCGAACTGACTCATTTCAAAATATTTTTTAAAAGTTATATTGTGCTATGTAGCCTATATAAAACTTTAAAATTTTAAACAGTAACAAAATTACTGAGAAAATAAATCAGCCACCAAGGCGGGGGCAATCATCGAACCTGAATAATAAATTTCAATCTATGAATACATCTTTGAGAGAAAATTCATATTTGCGTATGATCTATTTAATCATAAAATTAAGATTTTAAAAAATTCTCTATGTACAATATATTTACAAGAAAGTCTATTTCAGTTTGACCTTTCTATATAGCTTTACTCATTTTAACAGAGCAATAGGGATGTTCTCGTTCAAGCAATCAAACGTTCACTTATTGTTTGGATTTCTCAAACATCACAGTGGTATATTTCTAATTTCTCTTAATACTTTGTGCAGAGATTATGATTTTATTTTTGACCTTCCTCTCACAAGGTCATTCAGAACTTGTCAGATATAAACCTCCATTGATTTCTTGAATCTATTTTTGGAGCCCATTATGATTTTGAAGGCGACGACTTCCTGAGCCTTCATTTCTCCGTGGGTCACAAACAGGACCGATTCTGCCATCCCATCCCACATATCGAGTCCCTGGGGCCGCTTAAGCTTCATACAAGGCGTTAAAATATGGCAGAGGAATTCCCCGGAAATCGAGAACATCGACACTCGATTGTTGTAGTAATCTGCTACGTATATGTTCTCCTCAAAATCTGACGTGATTCCATACGGGAAACGAAACTGTCCCGAATCTTGTCCGTAAGATCCGAATTTGTGAAGAAAGTTCCCATCGGAATCAAACACATTCACACAGTGCTTTCCAGAATCACAGACAAGTATTTTGTCCTTACACGTGACCTCAACATATCGAGGTTCTTCAAAAGTTATTGGGACATCCGGTTCCTGTCCCAGGCCTTTCAAAACCTCCCCGTCTTGATCAAGTATGTACACAGAGTCGGTATTGACGTCACTGACGACTATTCTACCCTTTCTATCGGTTGCTACCCCTGATGGTTTCACTAGCAGGTGACCGGCTATATCTTTAATATATTCTCCTTTTGCATCAAATATCGCCAGAGAGCCTGGTTTTTGTAGGGACACAACTAAGTTACCGTTCGGTAAAACAGCGGTTGCCCAAGGTTCGGAACCGGGTCCAGTGTTGATTTCATGGACAACACGCCCACTCATATGGAAAAGTGTCACCCTACAGTTAATGATATCCGTTACTATTATGGATCCGGAACTGAAGTGCGAAAGAGAGGTAGCATTTCTGAATTGTCCTTTTCCGGTTCCCCTTTTGCCTATGATGTTGTGGAGACTTATATTAACTCCGTCGGTCCCACCTGTACCGGAACATGAAGAATAACTCCGTTCTCTTTGAAAACTGTGTCTGAATCCTGTAAAAATCCAATAAAACAATTTTGCATAGTTTTATATATATTATTTTATCGTTTTTAAAAAAGGAAGGTTAATTTTTCTGTTATTTCTATTCGTTTTTTTACCTCGTTTAAAGTTCTCACAAATGGCGGGTGAGTAGCATACATCTGTAGGACATCTTCTGGTAGATTTTTTTCTGTGATTATTTGGACTTCCGGCTCTAAGAAAATCGGGACTTCCGGGCAAGAGTTCTGACAGGTTCTCAGAAGTAAATGATATCCTTCGCCCACCTGTCATGTATAACATTTTTGCCATCTTTATTGTATAACCATTCTTGACACAATTCAACTACCGGTAAGTAAACGAGTTGAAAATAAAAAAAAAATAACAAAAGGCCCAGGGGCCACAGCACAATGGCTAGAAAAAAAAGCAGAAATTACTTTAGTATTGAAAAGCTTGAATGCATAAGTGGTCCCAATCTATCCCTAAAAGGGAGAGGGCGTATGATTTGCAACAAGACTGAATCTACACTATCTTACTATTTAGGATGCTTACATATTTATTTGACTAACTGTAACTTTTTTCTTTCAAGTTTGATCTTTTATTGTGAACCTACCCAACTCCCAGACGCCATGATTTGTAAAAAAAAACATGGCTTAGTCGTTCTTGAGAAGAGTTTTAAAGATTTTTTTCTTTTGTGAAATGTCGACTGTCCCTTGAGGCCCAACCGTATTCCCCGGGGTTGTGATTTGAACAAACTTGAATCTAAACTACCTGATAATGCTTTCATATAAATATAAAAATTCATTGCTTTATTAATCTTGAGAAAAAGTTTTTAAAGATTTTTCCAATATATTCCGATGTAAAAATGTTATCATCGATTGTGGTCCCACCATACACCTGGGGGTCATGATTTGAAAAACTTGAATCTTTACTACCTGACAATGATTCCACACGAATTTCATCTTTCCTAGCCTATTGGTTCTTGAGAAGATTTTTCTATGATGCCATTATTTTTCCCTATTTCGTAGTGGAGCCACCAAATTTGTCTCCCCTTGGTTTAACCCACTTTTACACAAAAATTCCAAACTTTTACTTTGGAGTGTGTGGCATGAGCAGCCATGTTTTGTAAGCACGTCTTGTTTAAATTTAGAATTTAAATTATACTGACTATCACAAAATTATACTATTCTTATTTATCAATAATATTAAATAAATGCAAATGAGAAAGAATTTTTATGAAACTTCTATTTTGCAAAAACCTTCAATATTCCCATTACAAAAAGGACCCGACTGAGATGGCGATGTAAAATGCCTACCTAACAAAATCATGAAAATGTTATTGACAAAATCCGTACTCCCAATATACACTCAGGCTCCTGAGTTTTTAATTATTTGTTTTTTTTGAAAATTCTTCTTGAACAATGTGTTCAAATGACTCCCCTCTCCCATTTCATCGTTTTAATTTCATCGTCATTTAAATCACTGCCAATGAAGGGCAAACAAAAGAATATAGGCTATCAATTTAATATAAAACATGTCGTACCTAGAAGTTTGTTACTGGATTGGCGAGAGTCGGCCCTAGGGACACCTGCCGGATAAAGACTGCACGTGGAAACTTTTCTCGAGGAAAAACTCTCGTATCCGCTGTCACTCTCACACTGGTCTTTATCCGTAATAAAAATATCAAAGGGAAATAAAATGTTGAGGGTTGATGATAAAATATCTATAATATTATCTAAAATAATATCTACAATGTTGGTTCTTTATTATATCTAAAATTGGGGATCTTATTTAAGAATTTAGAATTCAATCCTAATTAGGTTGATACACATTTCAACTT
The DNA here is from genome assembly GCF_032062105.1 of Saccostrea cuccullata. Classification (NCBI taxonomy): domain Eukaryota; kingdom Metazoa; phylum Mollusca; class Bivalvia; order Ostreida; family Ostreidae; genus Saccostrea; species Saccostrea cuccullata. The sequence goes on along the minus strand of NW_026936117.1, from coordinate 219,691 downwards.
CGGGTAAATTTCTTTTTGAAAAAAAAAAGAGAAAAAAAGTTGAATTCCACTGTTTTGGAGTAGAACATCATAGTTTCTCCCTAAATGTACCTGAGTTGAGAGAAGGATGTAGGTGATTGGTGTCGATTTCAGGGGGCGGGGTTAAATCACCTGCATCTTTAACTTTGTCGATCTCTGTTTCCACAGTGAACACTGGGTTGGTCTCAGATATCGATCGAAAACGAGTGGATTTCTCTAAAAACAAAAAAATTATATTTTTTATTGAAATTGTCATATGTGCAAAAATATATAGACCTTTTCAAATATGCACAACTAGCTAGATGAAAGCAAAACCTGACTTAAAAAAACTTATATCGTAAATTTATGTGTAGTGCTGATTAACATTTATATGTCTCACATCCCCAAATAATAACATTTAGGATAAAACATTAAGGTGGGTTCAGATACCATGTGGGAGTAAGCATTCCCATTAAGACTGGTCCCACCCACCTCAATTGTTCAATTGAATGGGTAATAAAAAGAACATCTAGTTAGATAAAGGTGCTTACCAATTTGTGTTAATGTTGTCATCAACATTCGACTTAACGAAAGCAAACAAGTTCATAGTATAAATCGTATGCAAGATTTCGATTTTAACGAGATATTATTACACAAGTAACATAAACTAGTTTGTCAACAACTTGTCTTGATATTGAAATACTTCTTACGTATCGAATCAACTGGATGGAATTAACACAGTCAGGTGCTATGGCATTTTTATATCAAGATAAGTGGGATATATGGGCAGCGGAAAGTTCAAAAAACCATCAAAATGAGAAAACATGACAGACAATTATTTTAATTTCAATGACCATAAAAACATATAATATACAATGCATAATCAACAGACCATTTCGCAGAACAAACACAAATTAAAGCAAAACCAACGACCACGTACGTAACAAACATATATGAATGCAAAACGAACGATCATCTTTGCAGAAGAAACGTTCATAAAAACGCGACAAACGAAACAAGAGGAACTGTGAGCAATGAGCTCACTAAATGATACCTCCCACTTCCCATATGAATATAATGGCAGTATCCATGTTTTGCTATGGGGAACCCAAAATATGTGTCGGATGAAAAAGTAAAATAGGAGGTGCACAATGGCCATATGTAATAAAGATTCTGTAAAAGTTTCATCAAATTTCATATTCAGTGGTATGAAAGGATTTGGAGATGGGTACCCCATAGCGTAACAGACGGACGGACATACCGATTACTATATACCCTCCCGCTTTTCAAGCGGGGGGATTAAAAAAAGAGGCCCATGGGCCACATCGCTCACCTGAGCACATTGGCTGGGAAATAAAGCAGGAATCACTTCAGTATTGAGAAGTTTACATGGGGGGGGGGGGGGTTCTGGAATTTCAAACTACCAACTACCTGATGATGCTTCCATACTACAAATGCCTTTGCTGTTTTTGAGCATATGATTTTTTCCCTATTTATTCATTTGACCCCCCCCCCCCCCGATTGTGGCCCAGCCCTACCCATGGGAGCCCTCATTTGAACCCGTATGACTTTGTACTACCTGAATGTCTCTATATCAAAATGATTAAACATGGCTTTTCTGTTCTTGGGAAAACAATTTTCCTTGATATTTCTAGGCAAAAGTTTGATCCCCAATTGTGGCTCACCCTACCCAACCCCTGCTTCCCATTCATGACTTGAACAAACTTGAATCAACACTACGTGAGGATGCTTACATAAAGATATGACCAATCATGGCTTTGTAGTTCTTTAAAAGAAGAGTTAAAAAAAAATTTCTGATGTATTCATTTCTATAGAAAACTTTACTCGTCCATTGTGGCCCCGCCCTACCCCTTGGGGTCATGATTTGAACAATCTTGAATCCACTGGTATACTGGCATACTACCTGTTTCATCTTTCCTGGCCCAGTGGTTCTTGAGAAGATTTTCAAAGATTTTTCCTATACATTCCTATGTAAATCTTTGATCGTCAGTTGTGGCCGGGTCCTACCCCCGGGAGTCATGATTTGAACAAAATTGAAACAGAATCTATACTACCTGATGATGCTTCCGTATAAGTTTCATTTTTACTGGCCCAGTGGTTCTGGAGAAGAAGATTTAAAAAAAAAAATCCTATATATTCCTATGTTTAACTTTGATCAGCCATTGTGGCCGTGCCCTACCCCCAGGATGATGATTTGAACAAAATTGAATCTACACTACCTGAGGATGCTTCCACATAAGTTTTATCTTTCCTGGCCCGGTGGTTCTGGAGAAGAAGATTTTTAAAAGATGCCATTAATTTTTTATTAATTCATAATTATCTCCCCTTGGAAGAGGGCTTGGCCCTTTGTTTGAACAAACTTGAATCCCCTTCACAGAAGGATACTTTGTGGCAAGTTTGTTGAAATTGGCCCAGTGGTTCTTGAGAAGAAGATGAAAATGTGAAAAGTTTACGACGACGACAACGACAACGACTACATCGACAGACAACGGACAAATGATCAGCCTTTGGCTCAAGTGAGCTAAAAATAACAAACGGGCAAGCGGTAAATCTAGTCTTCACGACTCCCGACGGTTGTGGATTTTTTTTTTGGGGGGGGGGGGGGGGGGGGGTTTTTTTTTTTGTGGGTTTGGTTAACACATTTTCTAGGTTTAAATGAATTCACTAATATGTAAAAAAAAAAAAAAAAATCAACAAATTTGCGTATTTATTAAAGGAATGTTTTTAAGTTTAGTGTGAATTATTGGTGTGTAAATCACACTGACTTGTCACGTAGGCATATTTCATGAAGCGCACGATTCCTTATATTTATATTTAACATGTTTGTAAGCACCAATACGGTGGTATATTTAGGACACGCAATTATTTTTTTTTTAAATACCAGAAAAAAAATTATCTTGTTTTCAAAACGAAAATTATCTTGAAAACGACTTATTATCTTGTGATAAAAGATAATAAGACTTTTCGTTTTCACAAGATAATAAGTCGTTTTCACAAGATAATATCTCGTTTTCACAAGATAATATCTCGTTTTCACAAGATAATAAGTCGTTTTCACAAGATAATATCTCGTTTTCACAAGATAATATGTCGTTTTCACAAGATAATATCTCGTTTTCACAAGATAATATGTCGTTTTCACAAGATAATATCTCGTTTTCACAAGATATTATGTCTTTTTCACAAGATAATTATGTCGTTTTCACAAGATAATTTTTTCTGGTATTTAAAAAAAAATAATTGCGTGTCCTAAATATACCACCGTACACCAAAAAATTCTCAAAATTTAAATTTCTCACGTTAGCTTGAAATTCTCCGTGTATATTTCTACACGTGAGAGTACACGAATGTGGGTTTCAAATAAATTTCACAGTTGGCTTACTAGAAAAACACAGCGAATGTAAATATTACTGAATATTTCCATTTCTATTTGTTTTCTCTGTGATAATTCTTTGCAAGTAAGTGGAATCGATTTCTTGATAATTCTATCGGAATGTAAATTAGGTAAATCGATAGGTCAAGAGCTAAGGATGCCTAATATGTATATATTTCCATTTCTAATTTTTTTCTCTGTGATATACTCTTTGAAAGTTGTCGGAATTTATTTCTTAATAATTCTGCCGGAATGTAAATTAGGCAGGTCGATAGATCAGAAGTTAAGAAGGCCTAAAATGCATGTAAATCTCGTGCGCATCTGTCTCTGTGTCTGACGCTAAGGAGGCAAAATGTGCATGTAAATCTCGTGCGGCTGCCTAGGTGTTTGACGTCATTGGGCGAGGATTACTGAAATTGGCATGGAAATCCTCGTGTAATTTAAGTCTATGTCTACAATTTTAAAGTCTAAATCTACCATTTTATTTCACAATGAAATGAAAATATAAGGAATCACTGTCTAGTTAGGAGAGTATGCCAGGGACATCAACAATAGTGGGAAACATGGGATAATTTTAGCATAACGGGCTTCGCCCGTTATGCAAATTATCCCATGTTTCCCATATGTATATATACTCTCCAAACTAGACAGTGATTCCTTAAATATCTCGTGCTGCTGTCTTTGTGTTTGACGTCAGTGGGCGAGGACTATTAAAATTGGCATGGGTGTTCTCGTGTAATTTAAATCAATGTCTACATTTTTTAAAGTCTAAATCTACAATTTTATTTCACAATGAAATGGAAATATAAGGAATCAATGTCTTAGTTAGTATAGTATGCCAGGGACATCAACGATATTGGGAAACATGGGATAATTTATGCATGAGGGGCTTCGCCTCCTGTAATTTCAAATTATTAGTCTACATTTTTAAAATCTAATTCTACAATTTTATTTCACAATGAAATGGAAATACAAGGAAGCTCTGTCTAGTTGGTATAGTTTTGTGATGTTACCTATTTTCTATAGTATCCTAATTTCGATATGCTACTGTTTTTAACAAGAAATTGAAAACCCTTTCATCATTTTTCGGAACTCTTATCCCAAAATTAGCATCAGATGTAAAGAGTTTTAAAAAGCCAAACCGATAATGTCATTTAATTTAGAGAAGTAAGATTCTATTTATCTCTTTATCTATTCAAATCACGTCATTCTCTCATAGGGCAAAAAATCAAGTTAAAACCATATCTCCTAAGCCTGAAAACAATATCTAATCACCCTATGTTATCGTCTGTTAAAAAGCTCTGTGTTACGGCCTATAGATAAATAAACCCCACTTTGGGCAAACTTCCGCTTAAAAAAAAAAAATAAAGTAAGGAAGGTCGTTTCAGGTTTTTTATTTGAAATTTCAGTATTTAATTTAATCAATATTTTATTACGTAAGTAAGATTACATAATTGGATTGTACATCAGGCATGGCCTATATAAGTCCTCTCCAAGGTCAAGGTTACAAATGTTAAGAATTGACAATGATTTACAATGATGAAAAAATTTCCTCATAAGTTACATTAATTTCTTTTGTTATCTAAGGTGGGAAAAGGAAAAGAAAAAAATGAATCGAATTAAATTATACAGAAGCGTTATTACTAAGTACGTATACATGGTATACTCGCTATACAATAAAATGACAAAAAAATAAAGAAGTGCAAACAAAAAGCAAAACAGAATAAGTAAACAAATAAAGTGCAAAGAACAAATATGTAAAGAAAAATACAAAACAGAAGGAAATAGTGACATTAAAAAATAAATAAATTTTGATCAAGCAATAACACTGAGTAAAGAAAAAAATTAATAAATTGCAAAGACAAATTTCCATGGAGAAATACTACATATACTGAGACTTGAAGTAAATAGAAATATGAGAAATATCTGGATTTATTATTTTTTTTTACTTAATTACAAAATACTATCAAAATCCTTTTGAAGACTTGATGTACAGTTGGACTGCTTCAAAAATTGAACATTTTATTTTATAAGGTAATTGCCTATCACCAAATAGCAAAGTATTCAAAATTTGATCAGGAGACATAATTTCTAATTCTATTACACTCTGAAGACTTTCAAAAAGTATCATTCTCTGATTATTATATGCAGGGCATCCTAAGAAAAAATGATAATTATCCTGGTTCAGATGTCCACATTTAGTACAAGATGCTATTTCACTTAGATACTGATTATACAGATGAGCATTTAAATTACTAGATTCATTTCTTAATTGACAATGTATAATGTTTTCCTTGCGATTGCCATAATGATAGACCTTGACATCCTTTATCCTATCTGCAGTAGGTTTTCTTTAAGACATTCTTAAAACATGAATAAGATTCAATACATTTTGTTTCTAATGGTAAATTGTTCCATAATTGAATAGTAGAAGGCAAAAAACTGTTGAAATATGAGACTGTCCTTGCTTGAGGTATGACAAAAATAAAATTATTAATATTTCTAAGATTGTAACCATGATTTGGTGGCATAAAATGTAGGACCATTTCTTGTAAATAGAGAGGGGCTATACCATAAACAGTTTTATAGAATAACAAGAGTTTTTGTCTTTCCCTTCTCTTATTTAGTGGTTCCCAACCTAATTCTAAATACAAAGCATTTCTTGATGAATTTTTCCTAAGTCCTGTTATTATTCGGGCAGCTTCTACTTGAATATTTTCTAAAAGATTTGAAAGTTCTTGTGAACAATTATCCCAAACAATGCTACCATATTCTAAAATGGGTCAAATAAAAGCAAAATAGACTTTTACCAAAGCACTTCTATCTAACAAATGTTTCAACATTCTTAGAAGATTTAGCCGAGAACAAGCTTTTTCGTATAAATTATTTAAATGAGATAACCATTTGGCATCACTTTGGAAAAGAAGTCCAAGATGACAATGTGTTCTAGATTCACCAATAATGCTACCATTACAGCCAAAATGTACTGGGAGATGGTTATTTGAACTTCTTGTAAAATTTCGGTATCTTTCTGTTTTAAGTTTTGTTTCTTTTTTTTATTGTTCGTTTCCTTGTAGATATTTTCCATCAAAAGGGGAAATTACAAGAATTATTATAGTTGAAAGGCTTTGGATAATGCTTTCCATGCAGACAGTGGCTCCTGACTTGAAATTTCAATTTTATAAAATTTCAACCACAAAAAAACAAGTTAATTGATGCAAAGCATCAAATCGGCCGCTAACATATTTAACTTGTCAAAAAAAAAAAAAAAAAAAATTGTCAAAAAAAGAACTTTCACAATTCAAAGCATTCATGCAAGAAAAGAACAGGATATTCAAAGCTGAAATAGTGATCATTATACCCCCCGCTTGAAAAGTGGGAGGGTATATAGTAATCGGTATTTCCGTCCGTCCGCCTTACAAAAGTTTCGCCCAATACTTATATATATATTATATATTAACTTATTTGAAATAAAAATTAGCGTATATTTTTATTTCCTTTACGAACTTGGGTTATCTTTGCCCAAATTATTGTGCCAGGAACAATGTTTATTTAGTCTGAATTAATTTTTGATTTGATTGTAATGTTTTTATTAATGACTTAGTGTTTGCACTATAAATAATTAGATGACTAATATCAATGTTAATTGGGGGGATACACCCGTGTTGTTTTTACGAATGGTTTGTTCCCGTTTTGGACACATTTGAATTACAGGTAATTAAAAAATGTGTGAAAAACGGGAGCTTGACCAGGTGAAATAATTACTTAATTGCTATGATCTATACTATACTTAGTATGTATGTGAAAGGTGAACTTATAGTGAAAAAATAAGAGAATAAATACACAGTTAATGTATTTGGTATTTATTCACTGAGTATAATTAATCTCTATTTTCTTTATTATTCGTTATATCTTAAATTCATTAAGAATTTTATTGAAAAGTATGCTTTTTTTCTTCAAATTGGACTTGATTAATAAATAATATTGACTTAATATTAAAAATTTATTCAATAAAATAAACTATTTTCCCATAAATATCTATAGAATTTTAATAAAATGCTTATAAAATTGTATTAAACCTCTGACGAATACATTAAGCTAAATCGGGTATTCAAGGTAAATTCAAACCAGAAATCAGACTATAATTGCTATCAAAACACACTTCACACCTATTGTTCTATACCTAATTATCAAATGTGTGCAAAACGGGAACACACCTTACGAATATTGGGCTATGTTTTGACAACAATTAAGTATGACCCTATGTGACAATATGCGTAATCGTCTGAATGGTGAATGCTGAATGGAATTCATTATATTATATTCTACATAAAATTTGGGCGAACGGACCCTGTTCGAACGAGAAATTGGGCGAACAAGAAATTGGGCGAACGGGATATCGGGCGAACAATTTTTAGGGCGAACGAACATGGAACCGTCTGCACGTCCGTCCGTCCGTCTGTTACGCTTTGGGGTACCCATCTCTTATCCGCAACTCCTCTCATACCACTGAAGGAAATTTAATTAAACTTTCACAGAATCTTCATTACATATTGCCATTGTGCACCTCCTATTTTACTTTTTGCTCTGACATATATTTTGGATTTTCCAGAGCAAAACATGGACACTGCCATTATATTCATATGGGAGGCGGGGGGTATCATTTAGTGAGCTCATTGCTCACAGTACCTCTAGTTTTTTTTTTTAATTTCAGGTCGTCTTCAAAGCAAAATAAATAGATAAATATTTTTTAAAATTTGATAGAAATTTTAGTATCATGCCTGCTGTTCAATCCAAATTATATTTCAAACTAGAAATTTTAGTGCATTTGCTCATCCAATGGATATATCGATGTAAAAAAGTCTATGATGAATATGCATGGGCGTCGGATGCAAATCGAAAGTGGGTCGGGGGGTGGGGGTGGGCTAATTGAAAGTGGGGGTGGGAGGCTTAACCAACAAAAAATGGTAAAGCCTGTTTTCAATGCCTATATAATGTATATATTTGCAAAAAAGTGGGGGGAGCTAACCCCCCCCCCCCCCGTTCTGACGCCTATGATATGAGAAATTATTGTCATCAAAATGAAGATGTATGCCTTTCAAGATATACCACGTGCTGATACCCTGGTTATTTGTCACGTAATGCCTATATGGTTTCTACAGAGTAGGCTATGCTGCATGGTGCGGTGAAAAATGTATAAAAATAATCTTTGTGTCATTCGCAGCTGTAACATTTTCAAACAAGTTTTTACTAGTGGAGCAACTTTTCAATTTTTTATTCACCATGCACATTTACCACGTGCAAGTCATTATTATTATCCGGAAAATCATAACGATTTCCTTTCATATCTTACACACTCCCTGGATGGGGAGTACCTATTGTAAACTCTTTTTATTTAACCATAAATTATCAATTATCTGATGCCAAATGATAATGAAATTGAAACAAAATAACAATAATTAAAACTTAATTTAAAGCAAGTTTTTAAAATATTTTAGTCATGATTTTATACATGTTATCATTTGAAAATTATTTGACGAAACTAATAAAACTAGAGGTACTGTGAGCGATGAGCTCACTAAATGATACCCCCCGCCTCCCACATGGTTATAACTGGTGAAAAAGTCCATGTTTTCCTGTGGCCGGGAAACCCAAAATATGTGTCGGATCAAAAGGTGAAATAGGAGGTGCACAATGGCAATATGTAATAAAGATTCTGTGAAAGTTTCATCAAAATTCATTCAGCGGTATGAGAGGAGTTGCGGATAAGAGATGGGTACCCCAAAGCGTAACAGACGGACGGACGGACGGACGGAATTAACGATTACTATATACCCTCCCGCTTTTCAAGCGGGGGGTATAATAATAACATCTCATTTCACCATGTGCACTTTCTAACACAACCACAAATAGATCGGCCGCTGCTGCGGCCGATAAAAAAAATGAATCTTTTAATGTCATGGTTAATTATGATTTATTTGTTGTTAAGATTATAGTTAAAAACAGAACAAAAACCCCCAAAAACCATAAAAAGGACAAAAAACAAATAAAATTCTCGCCTGCCAAAAAGTGGTGAATCTAGTACTCTGTTATAAATGCGAAAACCACTGAAAAAAACATACACTGATGTTTTCGTAGAATTGCGATTAAATACAACAAATGGAGGTATATATTATATTTAAAAAAAAATAAAAGAATTAAAGTTCTTACCTCTTAATAGTTTCATTTAAGTCTAGAAAATGTGTCAGAGAAGTTTGAAGAATTTCTGTGCATCGACAAAACGAAATCACCAAAAAACCAAAATCCGGGACCGTCGGGAGCCGGGAGTCGGGATTACTACATTTACCACTTGCACCTTTGTAATTTTTTTTTTGTCGTTTGTCGCGTTTTTATGTACTTTTGTTCTGCAAAGATGATCGTTCGTTTTGCATTCATATGTTTGTTAAGTACCTGGTCGTTAATTTTGCTTTAATGCATGTTTGGTCTGCGAAAAAGGTCTGTTGATCATGCATTGTATATCATTTGTTAATTTTTCATGGTCATTGGAATTAAAATAATTGTTTGATTTCTCATGGTAATTTATGCCCTTTCCGATGACCATGGGGATATATCGTGTTAATAAAGAATAAGCGAACTTGAATGTGTTCATTGACAAAAATCAAGGATATATCTAAATTTCAAATGAAGGTCATGACATTTCAAATTAATTCTGTTTCATAAGAATAAAAAAAAAACAAAAAAACAGTGGTGTAAGAAAGGGGCATAATACGCATAATAATGGGAATTCGAACAAATTTTTTGAAGACTTGGTCTCCAAAGATCTCAGAGACATCGTAAACAAAAAAATGCACAGCCCAAGAGTACATGTACTTGTGTGCTAATTTGGAAAAAAGAATTATAGGCCTATATAGATTAATCAATCATAAGATATGAAAATTTGCGAGTTTCTTTTTATTGGGGATACAATCTTCTATTATTTCAAAACTTATCGAGAGAAATATCAGTTGTATGAAGTGTTTAACAGACACTGAATTTTAGTATTTAATTTATATATATGAACAAGAGGCCCAAAGGCCACATCGCTCACCTGAGCACATGGGCTACTTAAACTAGAACTGTCCAAAAGGGACAGATACCCCCCGCATGGTTTTTTTTAGATAAGGTGCCTATTCACAAATTAATATGTTATGGATCTAAGAAGTGTTCACAATTTTCTTACAAAAAATAACAGTGAAAATACAATTACTCATTATACTTTTTAATGAATGAAACAAAGGTGCAACCAAATAAAACACCAATACTAATACATTGTAATTCCATTGTAACATTTTTATTTCATAGAAAAAATAAATTGCAACTATGTGTCATAACACTCTGCAAACTGATTGTTAAAAAAAATCATATTAAACAAAATCAAATTAAACTTGATAACTTCATATCAAATTCATTTTGAAAATAAAGAGCTGGTCCAGTAATTAAGTGCTTTGACAGACAATAAATTACAATTAAGTGGATTAGAGAAGAGAGATCTTTACATTCTTGTGCCAAATTCCCAGGAAATATAGATAACACATGTTTGATAAGAGATGCCTTGACAACTTCCCACACCAAACTCATTAATATATCTTTAACTGGATGCATGTCCAGTCATTACTCCCAAGAGACAAATGAATGTACATTATCTTCTGTGTAATGTAAAAACTGTTTTTTTTTTGTTTTTTTTTTTAAACACTTGATGATGTTTCTTTTTGTTAGATTTAATGAGTAGTTTTAAGCTGTAGTTCACATTTTTGTACAGATATTCTAGATTCTATGAACCTGTAAAATGCAGAAAAATTAAAAAATAAAATTGAAAATTCCAGGTGCACACGATCATATGATGAATAATATGTGTACAAATTTTCAGATAAATCCTTGCAATAGTTTCCGAGAAACGGTCTGCACAAAACACAAAATAAAAATTAAAAAACACACCTGTAAAATGCAAAATAATCATCCAATCAACATGAAAATAGCAGGTGCACACCTTCATATGGTGAATAATATGTGTACAAATTTTCAGACAAATCCTTCCAATAGTTTCTGAGAAACGGTCCAGACAAAATCTCATCTACAGACAGACGGACGGACATACGGATATGGTGATTGCAATATACCCCCCCCCCCAAAAAAAAAAACTTCGTTTGCGGAGGGTATAAAAATATAAATTAACTTAGTATTGAAAAGCTTACTTGTTGGGGGAGGGGGTATTTGAATTTTCTATTACTTGAGAATGTCACTTCATGGATATCAATACAGCATACATGTATAATTTTGCCATACTTGAAAAGAAGATTTTTAGAAATTTATATTTTTTTTTTTACATTTATGTATTAATTGATCTCCCATTGTGACCCCTTGCTCCCCCCTGGCATTATTTGAATGAATTTTTAATTAAAATCTTCACTACTTGCAGATGCTTATATGTCAATTCGACTAAGCAAAACTTTTCTGTTCTGGAGAAATTTTTTCTATATATTTTTTTGCAAAACTTTGATCCCTCATTGTGGCAACACTCTAACCCCGGGGGTCATGATTTGAACAAACTTGAATCTACATTACCTGAGGATGCTTCCACATGCGTTTAATCTTTCCTGGCCCAATGGTTCTGAAGAAGATTCTTAAAAGGTTTTTCCTACTTATCTTTATGTAAAACTTTGATCAGCCATCGTGGCCCCACCTTGCCCCCGGGGGTCATGGTTTGAACAAATTTTAATGTACACTACCTGAGGATGCTTCCAAATGAGTTTCATCTTTCCTGGCTCAATGGTTGTGGAGAAGAAGATTTTAAAAAGATTTTTCCTATATATTCCTATGTTAAACTTTGATCAGCCATTGTGGCCCCGCCCTACCCCCGGGGGTCATGATTTGAATAAACTTGAATCTACAGCTCAACGCACTTTTTAAGCTCACATCGTTTTTCACACAAATTAAGGTCACATTCCTCTTGTTTTAAAACCAACATTATCGAAATTCAGTTCGGCGACATAACTCTGAATTGTATTATATATAATGTCAAGGATAAATGTCCTTAAACATATTATTATCTTTAGTTTCAAACGTGCCTGTTTTAAAGGGTAATGTGTCAGTAAATGATACGATGTGACAACTATATGAATCTACCATAGGTATATACAAGTTGAATAAAACGAGCTTTCTTTGAAAGCATTTAATTGAATCTTTTTTAGATACGCTTCTTAAAGTGAGTATTTTTCTAAATATTTTTGTACATTTACCATGCTCATCTTGGTTTTGCCGAAATGTACCTGCGAAAATGGACAACACTGCAGAAAGAAAACATGCCAATAAGTAGAATAATGAAGTATTGTTTATCTTTTTAAATAGCAATTTCTTTCTATTGAAAGGGAAACTCTTTTACATTTACGGTTTGAAACTTTGAAATTTTGCAGTGGGATGGATCTTTCATGATTCTAGAGTTTAGAAAATAACTCTGAAAAATGTCTGCTTTTTTACATAGAAAGCAGTCAAACAGATGGGAAATACTGTTATCATCGTGTGCTATAGTGTCAGAATGTACAGAAAAATACATGTAACGGGAACAATATTGTGCCTATGCCTAATTTTCTGCAAAAAGCTACTGCTTTCACAAAAACGGATAATACGACGGCTGCAATTGGAAAGAAACGTTAAACAATCATTTGGGAATAGTTGTAATTTATCAACTAAGAATATATAAAAGTCCTACCAGTTATGAGGTGTGAATTATGTTTTTAATAAGTGAAATGAAATTTGAATAATGTAAACAATCACTTTTAAAGTATATTTTGTTGCCTCAATACACAATATTGTGTTATAAAAATGTGATCTTCATTTGTGTGAAAAACCATGTGAGCTTAAAAAGTGCGTTGAGCTGTACACTACCATGCACAGGATGCTTACACATGAGTTTCATCTTTCCTGGCCCAATGGTTCTGGAGAAAAAGATTTTTAAAAGATTTTTCCAATATAATTCCTATGTAAAGCTTGGATCAGCCATTATGGCCCCGCCCTACCCCCGGGGGTCATGCATGATTTTAACAAATTTGACTCTACACTACCTCAGGATTCTTCCACATGAGTTTCATCTTTCCTGGCCCAATGGTTCTAGAGAAGAAGATTTTTAAAAGTTTCAAGTTTCAAGTTTTTATTTAAGACAAAGACCCCAACTGGGGTATATGAATGCAAATAATACAAGATTTCTACATATAAACAAGAATGCATGAAAGAATGAGTGTCACTAATGTTATTTACAATTCACATTCAGATAATAAAGTATAGAAGGCCTCTGCTTATACAAAATAAAACTATATGTATTATAACATTATTATCTCCCCTTGGAAGAGGGCTTGGCCTTTCATTCGAACAACCTTGAATCCCCTTTAGCCAAGGATACTTTGTGGCAAGTTTGGTTAAATTTGGCCCAGTGCTTCTTGAGAAGAAGATGAAAATGTGAAAAGTTCACAACTACAACGACGACGACAACGACGACAGACAACGGACACATTTTGATCAGAAAAGCTCACTTGAGCAGTTTCTGGGTCTTCTCTCCATGAATTTTAAATGCGTTATCAGTGTATTTTTAACCGTAAACTTCATTCCAGTTGTTTAAACATGGAGAGACGACACAGAAATACCAAAATTTACACTTTTCCATTTATTTTCTGGTAGAAAATTGGCAGTGTAATTGAATAGGGCCTTGGCTTTGAATAATGATTTAAATAGTAGTTATGTATAGTTTCCCGCGAAAGCTACATTGGTTTGTCGCTGGATTCGAGCCGTATCAAAGCAGCATTTAAGGTTCGAAAACAGTGATTTTTTTTTAACTTTCTTGAACTTACAAACAAATATTCTATTGTTTATTGTTTACATATTGATTAGTCAGATATTTGAAAATCTGTTGTAGCCCCTAACCCCCTTGGAATCGTTTAGCATTATTATTTTGTTGTTTTTTTTACAATCTTGAATAATAGCTAGCTAATCGACACTTGCCAAATAAAATTTCATGCTATTGTCATTTTGATTCTAGATCAAACTTTGGAATGATATATATAAAATCATATTGCCCATTTTATTGTTCCAGGGGACGCTATGATGTCTGTTTTTATTAAATTTCACTGGTCCTGCATGATTTGTGACATGTTTTGTAAGTAATGGACAAAGAGAATATGGTTCATACACAACTGGATTATTGTTTTTTAGATAACACCATGTATTTATTTACCTGTTCCAAATTAAACTTTTTCGATATTCTTATCTGTTTTAATCAATTCTTGAACGTATCAATAAATCAAGTATTTATTTGTGATTTTGTATACATGAAGATTAACTTCGTGACTACAGTTAAGTGCGCTTCGGTCATCTTCAAATGTGATCTATTTACTTTTTCAGATAAAGCTGATCCGAAGGTATCTGGATCCGTTTAACCGGTCACCTAATTTTAGAATAAAAACTTAATATCAACAGTTGCCGACACAGAAGATAAAAAAAATACTAAAAACTAGAGGTACTGTGAGCAATGAGCTCACTAAATGATACCCCCCGCCTCCAATGTGAATATAATGGCAGTGTCCATGTTTTGCTCTGGAAAATCCAAAATATATGTCAGATCAAAAAAGTAAATTAGGAGGTGCACAATGGCAATATGTAATGAAGATTCTGTGAAAGTTTCATTAAATTTCCTTCAGTGGTATGAGAGGAGTTGCGGATAAGAGATGGGTACCCCAAAGCGTAACAGACGGACGGACGGACGTACAGACGGACGGAAATACCGATTACTATATACCCTCCCGCTTTTCAAGCGGGGGGTATAATAAATCACTTTAATTGAATAGATATATTATGTTTACGCATAACCCCCCCCCCCGCACACTTTTTTGCAAAGATATACATAACATAGGCATTGAAAATCGGGGTTTACCATTTTATTGTTGGTTAAGCCCCCCCCCCCTTTCAATTAGCCCCCCCCCCCCACTTTCAATTTGCTTCCGACGCCTAGTTACGTTAAGAAGGAAGACCTGCCCCAATTACCCAGGTATATACTGCAATCTTTTATGCGTCCGTAATCAAAGTTTCGTGGGTATATAGTTTTTGCCTTGTCCGTCTGTCTATCTGCCCGCAAACACTTTAACCTTTCCCCAAAAAGTTGAATGGATGGGGCTAAGACTTTCATATTCCACATGTGTATTCCTTGTGACAATAACTTTCTTAGGCTATCATCAAATTTGACCTCTTGGCCTTGACCTTGGAGTAAGACCCACTTTTATTTAAAAAAAACAAACCTTTGCCATTAGTTTTGAACAGTTGGTGCTAGGGCTTTCACACTTCACATGGGTATTTATTGTGATCATGCTATAGCTTTAATATTTCACAAGTGTATTCCTTGTGATGAGACCTTTCTTTTGATACCAACAATTTTGACCAGTCTCTAAACCGACGCATGCTTCTGACAAATGAGTTAATTGATTTGCAGGGCTTTCAACAAACTCGTTTAGCGTTTTGAAAATTCTTATGGTTGTGATGATGTTGTTTACTAACATAGCCTATCAATATAGACCCTATGTTACTGGCTGACAGAAGATGCTTGCTCCTCTAGGGGACCTGATCCCACCTCTGGTGTTTTGGGGGTCCGTGTATTACACATGTATTACTAATTCAATATATTTTTTGAAAACGTTTTATTTATTTCATTTATTTATCTATACAACATTTTTTTGTTTATTTAGTTTATATATAATTATTTTATTTATTTCTTCTTTTCCTTCTCTGTTTGTGTTTCAAATAATACGGTACAAAATTTAAATAAAAATTTTTGAAACGATTTTTAATTTTTTTAAAATGTATTATCAAGGGGTGTAGAATACTGGATTCATGATACTGAGTATCTTCACTCATGCAAATGACCACGTGACCTTAGGGGGTTAGATAAGGCCAAAAATGTTTATTTACTTTGTCTGGAAAATGCATGTGGTCACGGTTTCTTCTTTTCTTTCTTTCTTTCTTTTTATGATATGGACAAATAAAAGATTTTTATGTTTTCACCTTAAATTTTCGTTTCTTTATGCATATCAAGTAACAAGTTCTGCAAGTATCCCCCCATCAGTACTTTTTCAAATTTTTATTCATATTCAGTAAAAAAGAAAATACCCACAAGTACTTTGAATTGATCTAGCGGAGGAATCGTGACATATATTCCTCCCAACGTTTAATTTTATTCAAAATGATCCTAAGCTATAATAATAATCATAATAAAGTAAGTAGGAATAGATTTCAACATTACCACCACCGAAAAAGCGGACCTTTTCTACAAAAATAAAGCTATATATAATACTCATGTATACATTTTTAAAGTATGTTTTCGTTCATTCTAAGGCAAGATATTTAGCTCTTATGTCACATGAAAGAAATTTGTTTTGAAAATTTCAGGCTCACCTTAAATTAGTCATTTGAACCCGTTGTTTGTGAGAATCTAGTGGGTTTTTTTTTTTTTTTTGCCATGACAAAGACAATGATAACTATACTTACTTGGAAAGTGCTTGTCCATTTCATCTAACTAATAATCCTCAATGATTACGAAAATTAAAACAATTCGACTGATTACATGTCTATATATAGGAGTATATTGACGTGGTTCCGAGTGATAACGAACATGTGCTCTGAAATAAGGGAGATCGAGATAGTGAATAAGCCCACCCCTCCAAGTCACCGTGATGGTCAAAATGGGGTTGATAAATGATCAAAAAGAATTGATTTTACTTATCCCTCTATCTCACAATAAATTATTCCATAACAACAAAAAATACACATTTTAAGGCATCGGCTGAAATCTACTATGTGCAAAAAAAAAATAATAATAATAATAAAAATAAAAAAAAAAATTTAAAAAAAAATCCGGTTCAAGCAATTGCATTTTGTAAAACATGCCATGGTTTGATTGACTGATCCACATCATCATTGTAAGGCTATCCTTTTGTCATGTTGTGAATTTTGAATTTACCGGGTGGCAGTACATGCAAATTGTTACAACATGACAGATCAACTAAACCCCTGGTTGGTATACTATGTATATGACAGCTGCTATTGGGATTCCGGGGTTTCTTGTTTTTGCCCTGCTCGCCATTTATACTCATAAGATTTATGAGACTGATAACTGTATATTTCACCTTTTTTCATCTTTTTGGAAATTATATTGTCATATTTGTCTCCAGGTAGCATTGGACCCTACTACATGCTCATTATGACTTAATTAAATGCCGTTAATCTTCACTCAATCGATCGGATTTAAAATAAATGTATTCTCTTTATTTCATCGCAATAGTGACATAACTTCGGAAGATCCTCTTATGGCATGTCAAACGTTGCAATATTCGATCTTTTCCATTTGTATTCTATAATTTTTCATTTGCATTGTAAAATTTTCCATTTGTATTGCATATTTTTATTTGTATTCTATAATTTTTCATTTTGTATTGTGTAATATTTCATTTGTATTGTATAATTTTTAGGTATTCAATGCATAACGAGTCAACGACCCTACTTTGCACCTAACAAACGAATACTCCCGCTTAAATGATTATTCATGGTAGTGTATTGAAGGTGTTATGAAATAAACATACTCCAACAAAGGATTTACAAAATTTTAATTATTGTTTAAATAACTGTACCTTGAATTTTACATTGATGTATATGAACAGCACATGTCTTATTAAGATATTGTAAAAAGTAATGTAAATTTCATACAAATCTCTTGGTAAGAATATGCAAAAACTCTCTTTTTACTGAAATATGAAATAAAATGAATCATTAACCACGGATATTTTGACAATATTAAAATTAGGGCTGGGCAATAATATCGATATTTCAATATATTGCAATACAATGACAAAAAATATCGTATCGCAATACGATTTTGTAATATCGATATATTGGCAATATGCTTAGATTAAGGAATTTTGTCATTAAATATAAAAATGGATTTATAAAAGTTTGTTATTAAACCAAACAGTAAGTCAAAAGTTGTTTTTGGGAACATTTCAGAGCATAACTTAAATGAATTCAACAAGATTTTTTTTCTGTGTTGGTTACTTATCATAGTTATGTACATTCTGCATGTAAATTAAAGTAAATATAGTAAAAAAAATGCCATTTTTATTACATTGAAAATATTGCAATACATATCGCAATACAGTTAAAAATATCGCAATAGATCGCAATACGAAATCTCAGGCCAATACCCAGCCCTAATTAAAATTTTCTATTTTTCATCAAGGGCAAATAACTCTTTAAAAACTTTTCAGGTGCAAAATGATCAGCTTCTTATTTGTTATCAGTCAAGTGAATTTGGTTCATTTCACTTTCAATGTTTTCTGGCAATGTCTTTTTAACTAGTTTAAATCAATTCAAGATTGTTCGAAATCCCTTCGTTAAACATTGAATACCTAATTTGTATTCTTAAAAAAAAATCATACAATACATACGGAAAATTTTACAATGCAATATTGCAAAGATCGAATATTGCAACGTTTGACATGCCATAATCCTTGCATGCATTTATCCAAATTTGTTTATCACTCTTTTTGAGTTTAGTAGGTTAAAGTCTTTTTCTCTGACAGCAAAAGTTTAAGTACGCCAGGGTACATTTGATAAGAAATGATATCTATGTCACCGACATACCTTAAGTTTTTTTTTGACGAACATTTGTTAGATAAATATTACAGTTTGCGTATCTATTGTACGGGCAGGTTCTGTTGTTAATTGGGGACATATAGTTTCTTGCCCTGATTGTCCGACTATCTGTTTATCCGCAAAATCTTTTAACTTTGCCCATAATTTTGGATAAGTTAGTAAGAGTAAATTCTTTCATATTTCACGTTTAATTTATTCTTTAATTATGAAGATTTTTCTTTTGATACCCACTTATTTGACCTCTTGACCTTGGAGTATAACCCACCTTTGCAAAATTTTACCAAACTTTACCCTTGCATATAACTTTGAACGGTTGGTGTTTGGGTTTCATTTCTTATGACAAATCTCCCTTGATTTTGATCTTGGCCTCCAACTGAAGAACTTATTTTGCTTACACTAGTAAGTTTTGAATGATTAGAGCTAATCTTTTACATGTGTATTTCTTGTAACAAGTCCTTCGATCCCTTGGGTACCAACAATTTGGACATGGAATTTGAACTTATCATAACGCTTCTTTTGATTCCTTTTACAAACAAGTTGTGTTTGTGAAAAACTGATGTCCCCGTATGGCAGTGAGGGTTGAAGTTAATCAAATGCCAGTCAAACTCCAAGGTCAAGGTCAAAAGTGTTGGTAACCAAAGAAATGTCTTATCACAGTTTTAGAATACACCTGTGAAAGCCCTAGTACTAACCGTTCAAAAGTTATGGCCAAGGTTAAGGTTTTTTTCAAAAGGTGGGTCAAACTCTATCAAAATGTCAAAATATTTACTCCGATTGAAAGGCCTTGTCACATGGAATACACGTGTGAAATTTAAAAGCCTTAGTACTAATTGCCCATAACTTTTGACTGGATGGGACTATGGCTTTCATATGTCACAGGTGTATTCATAGTGACAAGAACTTTTTCGGGTTCCACCAAATTTGAGCTCTTGACCTTGACCTTGGAGTTTGACACACTTTTCACCAAAATTCTAAACTTTTCCTTTGGCCATGACTTTTGAATGGTTGGTTTTAAGACTTTCATACTTCACATGTGTATTCTTTGTGACAAGGCCTTCCATTGGATACCAACAACTTTTACCTTTTGACCTTGGAGATTGACCTACTTTTTAAAAGCTTTAACCTTGGCCATAAATTTTGAATGGTAATCCTTATGACAAGACCTTTCATTGGATATCAAAAATTTTGACCTTTTGACCTTAGTTTGACCTACATTTTAAAAACTTCAATCTTGGCGAAAACTTTTTAATGGTTAGAGCTACGGCTTTCATACTTACCATATGAAATCTTTGTGACAAGACCTTTCTTTAGAAACCAACAATTTTGATCCTTGACCTTGACCCCGGAGTTTTTCCTACCTTTAAAAAATGTTAATCAGAGATTACAGAGCTCACCTTAACGAATGTTGTCTTTAAGTAAGGCAAAGTCACAGAATTAACCAACAAAAAAGTGTACATACCAAAAATGCAAAATATTTAAGCAATTTTGATCTGATACTTTGAAAATAGACCTACAAAAAAATTTAAACTAGTTCTTCTTAATGAAAAAGTAATCAAAATCCAGCATCTGAAGCAAATTTGAGAGTTTTCATCTCTTGATGCAACATTTGTGCAAGTTTGGTTTATACTATGTTATATAAGCCTTATAGTTTTTTGCTAATAGACGTGCAACCATAACTTTTACCTGGTCTATTATCTGAAAAATGTATGTCGAATTCAGCATCCGAAGCAAGTCCATTAGTGTGCATCCTAAGATGTATCGTCCATGCAAGTTTGCTCATTATAGGGCTCATAGTTAATTGAAAATGAAACATATATCAAAAACTAACATTTTCACTCATCCACAAAAAGTAGGTCAGATTCAGCATCCGAAGAAAGCCTAGAAGTATGCATCCTTAGATGTATCATCCATGCAAAATTGGTCATTAAAGAACTCATAGTTACTTGGAAATGAAACCTGCACCAAAAGCTTTAACCTGTTCACTCAACCAGAAAATGTAGGTCAGATTCAGCATCCGAACACATAGTGTGCATCCTTTTGTATCAATGCAAGTTTGGTTTTAGGGCTTATTTACTTGCAAATGAAACCTGCACCAAAAACTTTAACCTGTTCACTCAACTGGAAAATGTAGGTCAGATTCAGCATCTGAAGCAAGCCCAGTAGTATCCATCTTTAGATGTATCATCCATGCAAGTTTGGTCAACATAGGGCCTATAGTTACTTGGAAATGAAACCTGCACCAAAAACTTTAACCTGTTCTCTCAACTGGAAAATGTAGGTCAGATTCAGCATCCAAAGCAAGCCCAGTAGTATCCATCTTTAGATGTATCATCCATGCAAGTTTGGTCAACATATGGCTTATAGTTACTTGGAAATGAAACCTGCACCAAAAACCTTAACCTGTTCACTCAACCGGAAAATGTAGGTCAGATTCAGCATCCGAAGCAAGCCCAGTAGTGTGCATCCTTAGATGTATAATCCATGCAAGTTTGGTCAACTTAGGGCTTAAAGTTACTTGCAAATGAAACCTGCACCAAAAGCTTTAACCTGTTCACTCAACCAGAAAATGTAGGTCAGATTCAGCATCCGAAGCAAGCCCGGTTGTATTCATCCTTAGATGTATCATACATGCAAGTTTGGTCAACATAGGGCTTATAGTTACTTGGAAATGAAACCTGCACCAAAAACTTTAACCTGTTCTCTCAACTGGAAAATGTAGGTCAAATTCAGCATCCAAAGCAAGCCCAGTAGTATCCATCTTTAGATGTATCATCCATGCAAGTTTGGTCAACATAGGGCTTATAGTTACTTGGAAATGAAACCTGCACCAAAAACCTTAACCTGTTCACTCAACCGGAAAATGTAGGTCAGATTCAGCATCCGAAGCAAGCCTGGTATATATCCTTAGATGTATCATCCATGCAAGTTTGGTCAACATAGGGCTTATAGTTTTTTGGAAATGAAATCTACACCAAAAACTGCACCAAAAATTATAACCTTTATCCAAAAACATTAACCTGGTCATTCCTTTGCTGAAAACAGCATCGGAAACTTTGACTGGTACAATGAAACACACTAGAACCATCTTCCATGCATGTCTAATCAATATAGGACATAGAAGTACTTAAAAAGAAAACTGCTCCAAAAAACTTAACCTTAACCACAGGCACCTGGATTTTTATCAATAAGTCGCTAAATAGCCAAATATCGAAAAATTCTACCCCCTCTATATATAAATATACAGAGGGGGTAGAATTTTTCGATATTTGGCTATTTAGCAACTTATTGATAAAAATTCAAGTGCCTGTGCCTTAACCTGGGACGCCGACGCCGACACCGACGCCGACGCCGAGGGTATTACATAAGCTCCCCCAACTTCGTTGAGGTGAGCTAAAAATGTTAATCTTGGCAATAACTTTTGAACAGGTGGTGCTAGGGTTTTATTTTTCACATTTGTATTTCTTGTGAGAAGGCCTTACTTTGGGTATCAACATGCTTGATTGGCATTCGAGAAAACTTAATCTTCGCTATGTTGCCATACAGGGGGTATCAGTGTTTCACAAACACATCTTGTTTTTAAAAGTGGTGACAAGTCGGTCAAACTCTAAGGTAAAGGTCAAAATATATACATGTATACCAATTCAAAGGTCTTGTCACAGTAAATATACATGTGAAGTATGAAAGCCCTAGCACCAACTGTTCAAAAAAGTTATGAACAAGGTTAGAGTTTGAAAATTTTTGCTAAAAGTGGGTCAAATTCAAAGTCAAGGTAAGGAGGTCATACCCTAAGAAAGGTCTTTTCACAAGGAATACGAGGGCTGTTCAATAAATAATGTCCTCGGTGCTCGGAAAGAAGCAAAAGACGCTTTTCAATGATTTTTTCTTCATGATTTAACTTTAAAATCTCTTTTAATTAAAACACATGTCCGTAACATTTTTTTTTATCCAATTTCTGATTGTTTTTAGAACTCATTTTTGGGTATGACCCTTAGTATACTGGAAAATGGCAGATTCAATGATTTCCTGGACTTGTTTCTTCCTTCTGAAAGGTGTTTTTTTCTCAAGTTTGGAAACAGAAACAAGTCAAAAGGTCAAAGATCTGGCGAATATTGTTAATGTGAAAAAACATTAACTTTTTGTTCATCCCGAAAACCCCTTTACTCTTCAGGTTTGGACGCTGTCATGAAGAAATTTAAAGTACTAGTAGTGGATTCCTGGTTCTGGGTCAACCTTTCGATTTTTTTGCAAAAAATTTACTTTCTAGCCTCCTCCAGATATTAAACTGTCTCCCCGAATACGAATTTGAACAACAATACCACTTATACTTCAGAAAATTGCATATAAATCTGTCTTTGTGCTCTTGCAATTCTTTGCTCTTGTCAGACTTTCGCTGTTTTCATTAAAGTACATCTTATGGTAAATTTTGTTTTGGGGGTTTTAAGCAATAAATTCAAGTTTCATTATCTGTTTGAATATCAAACAAACGTGGATAACTACAATAACTGATATTTTAAAACAATTGATAAGACATTCGCACACGCTATCGTTTTCACTCATTTTCAAAATATAGGTTGACCTTTGAGTATTAAGCTTTTTTTTTATCGTCAAACGTTTCTTAAAAACAGTGTTAACTACTCCCGAAATGATGTCTATCAAATTTGCTATATGTCTTAAAGTCAATCATATATCATCAAATATTTTTTGTTGAAATTTTGCAAACAGTACATAAGTTGTTATAATTTTTTGTTGGCAAGGACGGTACCCATTTTTGATGCCCATTATATATTTTTTTATCATTGAAATCCACCTGCTCATTTGTCTATAAAACAGGCATTGGTTGCTGTAAATGTCACATATTTCAGTGAATATTTCTTTGGGATTTTTAAGAGTTTTACAGCAGCTTTAAGGAAGCTTTTATTTTCACGCTAGTTTACTTATTCTTTACCATTCATTTATAATGCAGCGTCTCGAATAGCCCTTGTTTACCAGCTTCTCACAACGAAACTATGTCCTGAACTGTGGTCACATCAACTGTTATAAATTCATTAAAGATTCAATAATGAGAGAAAGTCAAGCTTAATGTAATATGATAACTGTACTGTATGTCATACAGTTCAGGACATTATTCATTGAACAGCCCTCGTACACCTGTGAAATATGAAATTCATAACCCAGCCTTTTCTGCCACCATTCACTCACACAATACCAATATTTTTGAGGGGAAATTAGATACAAAGTTATTATGGCTTGGCTTATCAATTTTATTCTTATTTATAAAAAGAGGAAAAGAAAATTCAACTTTTTATATGTTTATTTTTGTCTTTTTATATTATTTTCACACTAAAAAATTAGCTCTTGAATATACCAGTTAGTATAAATATTATGTATATTATGTTAGTATAAATATTATGCAACATGTCAAATTAAAACAATGTATAAAGAAATAAAAAAAACAAACAATCCTGCCAAAATAAGGCTACAAGCATCAATATAATGCCTTGGCACAATAACCTGTCCCCCTCCTTCACTTCATTTTAGAGTGACACAGTTAATAAAACAGATCTGATTGTTAGGTTTATCTAGCATATATTATGCTACAATATACTGTGAGAAATATTTGCAAGTTTCATGAGTCATGGTCCTCATTTTCTTATGAATATTTCTTTCTAGACGTATTTATCTTTGTATTTATGTAGAAAGTTTCCTTAGTCACAAAATAAAGTTGTATAATTATGAATTTCCTCGTAATTTTTCAATTTTTAAATGCTGCACATCTCCATACTGAAACTATTTACAGTTTGAGAAGAATCATTACTTATCCTCATACCACACAGAATCAAACTTGGTGTAGTTCAATATGACTGTCAGAAGCTCCTCAGATTTAGCTCCCTTGTCTCTGAGTCCACCCAGTCTGGCCTCTAGGTGGCTCTTTTCCCGACAGAGCACCCAACAAAGGTAGATAGTGTGGTCCAGCAGAGGAACAAGGAACGGACTAGTCTGGTCGTCATTAATACAAGAAAGTGCTGACTCAGCATATTCAAGTGCCGCCTCTCGGTCTCCTAGCTTTTGGTGACAGACAGACAGGACACAGAGCGTGCACACCACATCGCTATGCTGATCCCCCATAACTCTCTCTTGCACAGGGAGGTATTTCTCCATCACAGCTACACAGTGAGAAAAATTTCCTCTATGTATGCTTTCCAGTCCTTCCTGCATTCTTTCTTGATAAAGAAAATTTTTCAACTCATCAGAAAACCGAAGTGAATCAATTGTAAATATGTGTGTCAGAAACTGCTCAAAGGCTCGGCTCCTTTGAGCTATGGTTTCGTCTGTGAAATTTCCCATCACTAATTTTCCAGGAAATGATATGAGCTCCATATCTTTATGGAAGCATTTCTTTAGTTTTGTATTGAGGTCACTGAAATCTGAATACCTCTTCTCTATAATACCTGGAGTCTTTTCAGGCTCACCTTCTGTGCTGACTGATAAAGTGTACCTCTGAAAGACAGGAGGAAATACATGTGTGTAAAAGATTTATCTGAAAACTTAGCTATTATTGCTTATCCATTTTTTTAAGCGGGAAAAAAGAAATTTAAAAAATTCACTTGTTCATCAGAAGGTTTTAAAAATTTAAATCTGTCTGTGCAAACCATCGTCCATCTGTCTGTGCAAATGTGTCCTTCATATGTTTTTTATGGGGGAACATAGGAATTAATACTTTACACCTTGATCCAAGGTCATTTGTGCAAGTTCAAAGGGGCACATGTACATGGTATTACAAAAACATTTAGAAAAAAATTTAAGATACGTTTCACACGAAAATGGGTACAGGCATGGAATCAAAGGATTTATCTTTAGAATTCAAATGAATGTATATAAAATGAATTTTGATAAAAGACACATCTCAGATCTTGCATCCAATATCTATAAATAAAATAAAATAAGTACATGTAAATTATGTTTAATGCCTGTGTACAGTATACACTTACAGAATCAGTTCTTTTTTATCGCAAAAAATATTTTTAGTATTGCAAAACAATTTATTGATATGAGATTTTACACTTCCTATGTGTCAATTTAAACGAAATGCTATTAAATCGATGTACTTACTTATAATGCGTAGAGGTCTTTTTTTCTACTTTATACTTGTAAGAATATGTATGGGTCGCGGGCAAGTTATATTTTTAATGATTTTTCTCAATATATGATATATTTTAATATTGAAAGCTTTTTTTTTTTTTATAACTGATTGTTTTTTATACCTTTTTTTTATGTTATTATAGGTAGCAAAGGTGTCTAATAAGAAAGCGTACACAATTTTCATTGAATATTTATGGCTACAATTACAGTTCTTTTTCCAAAAAACATTAAATTAGTTAACTTTTTGTGTTACTCCAGCCCTGTTCCATGTTCCCTGATGATATATGGTTCATCTTTCTTTGGTTTTTCACAATGAATAGTCTTCTTCAAGTAATACATCTTCATAACCCTCTTACACGCTTTTAGAGGGACCCTTTAGATACCCCTTGGTCATGTGACTAGTATAGGTTGGTTTTGCAAATAAATTATAAAATATGACAGAGGAAACATTACTGGATACTAAAGGAATTAATTTGAAATTCATCATGGGCCAAAAAATAGCCTTATCGAAACCCTACCTTTATCTACACATATCATCACAAGGTGAAAGGACCTTTAATAACAGGAGCTAAATGTTCACTTTCGTTAAACACATGCACTCAAATTTTGGCTTAATTACTTTCCAGTAAGTTATGAAGTGCTTAGGAACATCAAGAACTAGTGCATTTCATGATGAAAATCATAATACATGTAATTATATAAGGTCATATCTTGATGTCTATTATGAAAAGTGCAAATTACACAGCATGTTAGCTCCTAAATAAGCATCCTGCTACTAATAGGTCACACTGACAGATATGGTGAACCCACCTACCATGTTATGTACTGTAGTGACAATGTACTTTACCACAAAGGAAGATCTCCCCTCGCTCACTTTCTCTGCTTTTATAACTTCAAATATCACAGCTCTTGTTCCGGGGTTGTCTCCACTGATAGATATAACTGCTGATTTCCTGTCATCCTCTGCAAGTAAATTTACTGTCAACTAAAAACTATAATCAACTAAAATCTTCATTATGCAATTAAAATCTACCTTTAAAAACAAATTTCAAAGAACTGTATCCAGTCTTGTGTTAGATTTTCCTCCCTGATAAAAATATCAACATATAACGTATTCATAAGTGTCCTGATTGATATGGAATGCCAAATTAATATATATTCAAACATTTGTACCTATCTTCAAATAATTGTACCTATCTTTAATTGAATTGTACCTATCTTCAAATGAATTGTACCTATCTTTAAATCAATTGTACCTATCTTCAAATGAATTAGAGATAGGTACAATTCAATTATACCTATCTTTAATTCATTTGAAGATAGGTACAATTACTTTGAAGATAGGTAAAAATGCAATGAATTGAAGACAGGTATAATTTATTTAAAGATAGGTACAATTGAATTGAACCTATCTTTAATTACTAAGTTATTGGCAATAACAACTACTCCCTTTATCATAAGTCATTTCCGATACATCACAGCTGGCGCGAAAGTTTATCAGAATCTTCACAAGATATACCTACATGATATACATGTGTATTTTTATAAGTATATGATGCTTTTTGCACATTTTGTATTACTATAGTAACCTTTATTTCCCCTTTCATCCTTGTTGTCGTCTCTCTGTAGGTTCTGTGCATTTCCGTCCATACTCAATATTGTCTCCAAGGGAGCATTCATTATTTACCAACAACATAAAATGAATTGAACCTAGGTATAACTTAATTTTACCTATCTTCAAATCCTTTGTGGATATGTCTTAATTGAACCTATCTTTAAATCAATTTTTTTCAAATGAATCAGAGTTTAATTCAACGGCTATCTTTTTTGAATCCAAGATAGAAGTAATTCCATTAAAGATAGGTATAATTCATTTGATCTAGGTGAAACCTTTTTAGGGTCACTAGGTATGTTATGTAGATGTGCGGAACGAAGGTCATTTTGTACCTATCTTTAATTCAATTGTACCTATCTTCAATTCATTTGCAGATAGCTGCAATTAATTGAAGATAGATGCAATTATTTGAAGATAGGTACAAATATTTGAATATATATTAATTTGGCGTTCCATAGATTGACATTACAATAGATTTTAGATATACAAGTATCCTTCCTGCTGTGTGATTTGATACCATGACTTTATTATACAACAATATATATGCAGGAAATTGATACTTGAACTTTGATAGTTTCTATGTTGTTTTTTTTTACATCATAAATGGTAATTAAAAAAGAATGTAATTAAAACTTTCCTGTCATTAACAAGGGAACAAAAACATACACATGCAGAAGGAGTTTATTGGGCCCATTTATTGTGAGTTTACATTCAGTTGGGAGATGTGAATTAAGATATTTCATTTACATTTTTAGAAAAATGAAAAGAATTAAGATAGAATTTAAACTATAATCGTGACTGTGAAATACAGCATGTATTTGCTAACAAAATATATTTTAAATAAAATTTACATATCAAATGAAAAAAAAAAAGAATATTCTAAAATAAAATTAATAACCTACATACATACAAGTTTTTGCTTGCAATCTAATTCTTGATTTCCATCAGAATAATAAGAGATCAAGATATTAAGATATATATTTAATGTCAAAAGTAACTTAAGCAAACTCGACTGTGAAAAAAATAACATTTAAAAAAAAGAAGTCCAGTTGGTGCCAAACTATTGGGATACAACACAAAGATCCCATACATATCTGAATCTGCTATTAAATACTTGGTAAGCGTTTCATTGGTTTATCTTTTATATAACTTCATACTTGGTTTTGAGACTTCCTGGTTCTCTATTTTAAGCGTCAGGTTTTCCTGGAAGCTGTCAAATTCCTCGTCTTCCGCCGCCAGGTAATGCTCCTGTACATCCTCTACGGTATCCAGAACCTGTTTCAGACTCTGACTGATACGACTGTCTCGTATAAAACTCATTCTTCATCTTGATGCTTCACAGCATTGTTATTGTTTCACAACTGACGATTTTCTACTTTCATTTTCAAAAGGAGTGTTAGGTCCATGTCAATTCGTCCCTCTTTTATTCCACTGTCTTTCTAAGCGAAAGGCCTAGTCAGACTGCTTAGCATTTCTTTTTTTCCCTTGTCAGGTTAAGTTATCCTCCAGTTTTTGGTCAGTTTACGGTTTTTTTGTTTGCTTGTCAGATATGGGGGAGTGGGGGAGTGTCTGTGAACCGTTGTTCACAGCAGGCACTTGTTTCGGTACTTGTATAAAAAATTGTTTTCCATATCATTACACATTATACATAGCACCATCAAATCTAGCAACGACTCGAATGCAGCTTTTTACGAAGATACTCAATTTGCACTCCATCCTCACAATGCCAGGATTATGAAATCACAAAACTTTGAGGATGTATATATATATATGCACTCTGACTCTTAAATCAGGCTTTGCAGTTTTAAAACATCGATCCTGGTGTGGTATCCGAATCAAATTGTTAAGCGATCTTGTGCATATATGGTCTGAGACCTTTGAACTTGATATCGGGATTTTGATATTTGTGGGTAACTATCAATAATTCATGATAACAAGAGGCCCATTTTCAAAATACTCAAAAACCTTGCTGCTTTGACCAAATCTGTTTTTACCAGATTTCCCCCTTGTTATACATAATGCATCCCCACCCTACCCCACTGATCATAATTATGAACATTTTGAAATCTACACTACCCCATGATCCTTCCATGGATGGGCACATGTGTTTCAGCTTTTTTGGCCCAGTGGTTCCCGAGAAGAAGATTTTTAAAGATTTTTCCTAATTTTTCCTATATATTTCTATGTAAAACTTTGATTCCCTATAATGGCCCCGCCCTTCCCCCGGGGGTCATGATTCCTACAATTTAGAATTTACACTACACCAAAATGCTTCCACATAAGCTTCACTTTTTCCGGCCCAGTGGTTCTTGAGAAGAAGATTTTCAAAGATTTTTCCTACATATTTCTATGTAAAACTTTGATTCCCTATAATGGCCCCGCTTTTCCCCCGGGGGTCATGATTCCTACAATTTAGAATTTACACTACACCAAAATGCTTAAACATAAGCTTCACTTTTTCCGGCCCAGTGGTTCTTGTTAAGAAGATTTTCAAAGATTTTTCCAATATATTTCTATATAAAACTTTGATTCCCCATTTTCTACTACAAAAACAATTTAGAAATACACTACACCAGGATGCCTCCACATAAGTTTCAGCTTTTCTGGCCCAGTGGTTCTTGAGAAGAAGATTTTCAAAGATTTTTCCTATATATTTCTATGTAAAACTTTGATTCCCCTTTGTGGCCCCGCCCTTCTCCCGGGGGTCATGATGTGAACAATTCAGAATCTACACTATACCAGGATGCTTTCACATAACTTTCCTCTTCTGGCCCAGTGGTTCTTGAGGAAGATTTTCAAAGATTTTTCCTATATATTTCTATATAAAACTTTGATTCCCCTGTGCACCTCCTATTTTAACAATTTGAATCTACATACCCCATGCTTTTACATAAGTTTCAGCTTCACTTGCCCAGTGGTTCTTGAGGAGAAGATTTTCAAAGATTTTTCCTATATATTTCGGGGGGTCATGATTTGAACTCATTGCTCACAGTACCTCTAGTTGTTTCACAACTGACGATTTTCTACTTTCATTTTCAAAGGGAGTGTTAGGTCCGTGTCCTATTTTTGTCCTTTTTTATTCCACTGTCTTTCTAAGCGAAAGGCCTAGTCAGACTGCTTTTAACATTTCTTTTTTTACCCAAGTCAGGTTAAAGTTATCCTCCAGTTTTTGGTCAGTTTACGGTTTTTTTGTTTGCTTGTCAGATATGGGGGAGTGGGGGAGTGTCTGTGAACCGTTGTTCACAGCAGGCACTTGTTTCGGTACTTGTATAAAAAATTGTTTTCCATATCATTAAAACACATTATAAATAGCACCATCAAATCAGCAAAACATCAAAGGTGCAGCTTTTTAGGAGTGAGATCCTCAATTTGCACCCGCCTGTGTTCAATGTCATGATTATGAAATCACAAAACTTTGAGTGTATATATATATATGCAAAATGTTGTGCACTCATTTGACTCTGATAAATTGTATTTGCTGAGTTTTAAAACATAGATCCTGGTGTGGTACTTTACGAATCAAATTGTTAATCAACTTGTGCATATAGGGTTCTACGTAGACCTTTGCTTGATATCTGAGATATATAAACTCCGTATGTGGTGATGAAACATATTGCATGAATGAATGATATGGAGATAACGAACAGTATTCAATATCAAAGTCCATAAAAAAATACAAAATAGGAGCAGAGCAGACACAGGCCTCCAAAACATCAAAGGTGGGAAAATCATGGTGCCATGGAGGAATTTTACGTGAGCATCCCCTGCCATAACCGGTCACACCCGAAATCAAAAATTGCGTGTGTTCTTTGTCATGATCATAAGGGAAATAAAAAAAAATCCGTCGTCAATTCAGTGTATAAATAATGGACTAACAACCAGTATGAAAAATGTCAGTCAGCATTTGACTCAATGATAAATTGTATTTGCTGACAATGTCATTGTATCGACCATAGATCTTACGTAATGGTGACTTTAAACGAGACTGCTGATATTCTTGTTTCATCAACTTGTTTGTCAATAATTTACCTCGTTTTAGAAATTGTTCATGCTCTTGCGTATCGAATAAACTGAGATATATAAACTCCGTATGCTGGTGATGAAAGTATATTTCTGCATAAGTAAGGGAAGTTGATGATAGGAAAGTTAAAGTCACTGAGCTTGGTTGTTAGATTACCATTAACGT
Organism: Saccostrea cuccullata; assembly: GCF_032062105.1. Classification (NCBI taxonomy): domain Eukaryota; kingdom Metazoa; phylum Mollusca; class Bivalvia; order Ostreida; family Ostreidae; genus Saccostrea; species Saccostrea cuccullata. Next base: position 187,639 of record NW_026936117.1, on the reverse strand, counting down.
CTTTTTCAAGTAAAATATTTAAATATGAAACAGATGTGTCAGACTCTGTGGTATCTTTTATCTCAAGCTTACCAGGATATGTCGTATGGACATAGGAATGGAAATTACCATTGATAAAATTGACAATACGTCGTCGATATATCTAAATGTTGAGTTGAAGGCCACAGCAAGTTTTTTCTTCTTTTCACGCATAAGATTTTGCACAGCTTCATATGAATACAAAAATATGTCTGCTAATAACGGAGCGCATTGGTACCCATGGGAATTCCAACAGATTGTTGGAAGACCTGGTCTCCAAAAACCACATAGATATTGTCAATCAGAAATTCAAGCATCTTTTTGATGTCAACTTCAGAGTACTTGTGTGCGCAGTCAGAATGTGTTTAAACAAAATAATTTTGCAAATGACCAATAACCAGGTAAGTAAAAAGAGTTCCATTTTTATTGAAAAAGCAGCTGTAAACGACAACAAAAAGCCGGGACCTTAATTTATCGTGGGGAATGGTTGTGTATAAATCTGAAAAGCCGTAAGTTTTTAATCTGTTGATTTTGGTAAAATCTTGTGATTTCAAATTGTCCAAATGTTCTTTGGAATTTTTGAGTATCCACGTCTGATTCACATCACTTCTTGAATATATTATTGCACAGTTCTCTTGAAGTTTTTCCTTCACTACTGTCAATATCTTAGTGAGGAGTAAAGAAAGAGACTTGGTTGAACATTTACTGGAATCTGCAATGTATCTTTGTTTGTAAGGATTCTTATAAAGTTTCAGAATTCAATATACATACTAGTATACGGTAGTTCAAATTCATTTTGGTTCTTCTGGATATTAAAAATATTCAAAACTGACATACGATTTTGAAAAATTTCTTCCTTAGAAAGGGAACTATGAGTCTGGATTATGGTATCATTTGATATTTTTGCAGTTCGGGGATAGCTAATGGAATAGACGGCAGAATTGTTGAGCGCTGAAGAAAATTCTGCAAACCCAGAGGGTCGGCAAGTATTTCACTTTGCGGAGATGAACTGGATTAAAAAAAGGGGGCAACTAACTTTTGTGATAAAAACTTAATAATTAAATTTTCTGTCAAATTCTGAATACTGTTCCTTTACTTCAATAGCCAGTAGGTGTATATTCTGATTATCAAGAATCAATTTAACATGCAACAACAACACCAAAATACTTCTTGTATATATATCTAAGTTTTATGTACGATATAAATAAATTAAAAATGCAATATTTTCGAATGAATCGTATCAATCTTGAAAAGATACATATATGACAAAACTATTTTACCTGTATATTATTCAGGGTATTCTTCACTGTTATATACATATCGATTTTTTGAACAGTGTACTCCGCGACTCTCGAGGAAATATTCTAACCACAACGCTACGGGTTGATCGACATCGAATTTCGTAATGTCATTTTAGGCCTTTATTTTACATACCAAATTTGACCACAAATTATTCCTTCTATCTGATTAATAATTGGGACTCAAAGCGGGCGTGTCCAACTGACAGAGATGCTTACTTCACCTGGGCACCTGATCCCACTCAGAGCTAGATTTTCTAAAGGGGCGGGTGTGTTTTATACTGTACCATGACCTGTTTGTATAGACAAAAGAAAAGAAAATAATTGCATGAATCATGGATCGAAATAACAAAAAGTATTCAATATCAACAGTCCATAAAACTACACAAAATAGGAGCAAAGCAAACACTGACCTCCAAAACATCAGAGGAAGGATCAGGTGCCTGGAGGAGTGAGCATCCTCTGCCAACCGTCACATCCGCCGCGCGCTCCTTGTCATGATCGGGAAACAACGTCGTCAATTTAGTGTATAAGTAATGGACTATCAATTAGTATGAAAAAAGTCAGTCAGCATTTGACTCAATGATAAATTGTATTCGCTAACAAGGTCATGTATCTACCATAGAACTTACGAAATGCAAATAAATAAATAAATAAATAAATAAATAAATAAATAAATAAATAAATAAATGAATGAATGAATGAATGAATGAATGAATGAATGAATGAATGAATGAATGAATCAGGGGCGTAGCAACCGGGGGGGCCAGGGGGGCCCCACTTTTTTTTCCCAACCTTACTTATACTATAGGAAATGTTAATTGAAAACCACTTTTAGTGTTGTACCGAAAATGTATAATATTAGAATTAGTACTATAAGTAGTTGACACTGAGAAAAAGTTAACCTAACCCCCCCCCCCCCCCCCCCCCCACGAAATAGGATTTTCGACTTTGGGCAACTCTTCTCTTTTTTTTTTTTTTTTTTTTGCTTGTCAAGTTTTTCAGGTAAGTAAAAAAACAATTTTTCTCTGGCTGGCCCCCCCACTTTCAAAAACGATGCTACGCCACTGTGAATGAATGAATGAATGAATGAATGAATAACTAAATAAGAAAGAAAGAAAGATTTGATTATATAGTTGCGCAGACGAGATGCCGTAGAAGTTGGCGCACAGCACAAATATCAGTTATATTGAATGCGGCTGTGCAACTATTGCCTGTCTCGGGAGCAAGCATTCTTTCAAAATTATATTGTAAGCAAAAAGGGAATTGTTTCTAATCATTCAGTGTTTTTCTATGAATATATCTCTTAGGAATTTCATCAATGATTTTTCAGAGATACAATTTGCTCATGTTCATTGGTTTATTTTCAGAATGAGGTGAAAAATAAACGTTGTGTACGGGGAGCATACCAAAATGGCGGCGTCGAAGGTGAAAAAATCAAAATTCGTTGACAATACTCATGTTTCGAACATTATGCAGAGGTTAAATGAACAAAGACAAAGTAGTAAGTTTTGTGATGTTATTCTCAAGGTCTATGGTACCAGTGTACTTGTGCATTCCAATGTTTTAGCGGCAGCTAGTCCATATTTTCATACGTTCCTCGGACAAGGGGAAGATGACCCGCGAGCATTTTCTCAAAACACGCCACAGATGATAGAAATTCACATCGATGGAGAGAGTAATGAGGATAATTACAGTGAGGCTATTAAGATCGTTATTGATTACTTGTACACAGGCCAAATAGCTGTCTCTTCAACCATCATCAACCACATAGCACAACTATCAAAAATAATGTGTTTACATAAGTTAAGTTCCTTTTGTGAATGGTTTATCAATGAAGAAAGTAAGGATGATGACATTCATGAAAATACAATGGTTAATGGTGAAAATATTGAGGCAATGCCACAAAGTGAAAGAATACCTGAATCTGAAATATCAACTAAGAGTTCCCCTCTTTTTGCAAATTCTCAGAAGGATGAAGGTGAAAATTCAAAATCATTTCATTATTCTAAAAGAAAAAGAGGAAGACCAAGAAAGATAACTCAAACAGAAGACGAAGATGAAATGTTTGGTCCTAAAAGAAGAAGAGGCAGACCAAGAAAGATAACTCAGATTGAAGACAATCATGAGGAAGAAATGTTTGTAGAGGAAAAGAAAAGTGACACTGAACCTGCTGATGTTGGACATTCTGATGATAAAAGTGTGAAGGATACCATTGCTGAAGATGAAGTTAATATAACTGAATTCTCTTCCAGGAGTGGCAGGAAAAGAAAACTTACAGTTAAGATGAAATACTTCACTAACTCTAAGGAAGATTCTCTGGCTGGATTAGGGTTTGTCAGAAAGCGTGACAAATATAAATGTGCATTCTGTCCCTTCTCTACAATGTCTCTTTATAATCATCAGCAACATACCCAGGCCCATGAACGGCCCAAGAAGAAGTACACGTGTGACACTTGTGGATATACATCAGAAAAGGCAAAGAGTATGCATGTCCATAAGAAAGAGCACCTGCATGAAAACTATCACTGTGATCTTTGTGAATACAATGGTGATACAAAAGAAAACTTTGAAAACCACATGAAAAGACATGATGATCCCCTGCCCTTCTTCTGCAAGTATTGTGATCATAGATTCAGGACTAAAACTCAGTTAAACTTCCACTACCCTAAACATTCCAAACTGAAACCATTTGTTTGCAAAATATGTAATGCTGGATTCAAATGGAAGCATGCACTGAAAAATCATATGGTGACCCACAGTACCACAAAAGAACATCTATGTGATGTATGTGGGTTTGCTACTGCTCATAAGAGTCAGCTGAAAGCTCACAGACTGGTTCACACAGGGGACACTTATAAATGTCCTGAATGTAATTTCCAGGCCACAAGGAAGCAGAACTTGAAGTACCACATGGTGACGCACACACGTGAGAAAGCCCACCAGTGTGAAGTGTGTGGGCAATCGTTCTCCCTCATTAAAAACATGAAGCGACACATGCTGCTACACACGAACGAACGACCCTATAAATGTGACCAGTGTACTTTCACCACAACGCGCTTTGATAAGCTTAAAGAACACTTGAAAAAACAACATGGACAGGGGGAAGATTCAAAGAAAAAATCAAAAGGAATGGCAAAAACTGCAGATTCTGAGCATGCAAAATTGCTTCACCAGGCCTCTAAAATGCTGGTTGGTGGGCTGTCAGATGTAACTGAGGTACCGATCACGGAGGTGGTAGACTCGGATGTCCTCTCCACGCTACAGTCCTTCCAGATCCAGGTGGATGGATCTAAAACCGTGGGCGTACCACACGCACAGAGAGAAGTGTTAATACCGACAACGGGGGACAGTCTACAACCCATCAGTCTAACCAAACTACAGGAAGACGGGAGTGAAGTTACTTACCATTTTGTACAGCTAGAATCAACATGATCCAGTTAACAAATTAATGAAATATAATTTATTGTTATTGACTGCTAATAAGAAAATTGTGTTATTATTTGTTGGATGAAGTAAATTTTTTTTTATTATTAAAAGATCTAGATTTTAAATATTATGTGTACATTTTAGTACATTTAGAAAGTTCTTTTTTTTTCTTATAATTCAATTACTGAATACATATTTAGCTCACCTGAGTAAGAGGCTTCACTTTTCTGATCAGAAAAGGTTTATAGTCCATGTGCCTGTTATGTATAGTTTGTTTTCACATTTCCTTTATTAAAATGATTAAGGTCATCTGATTATTCATTATCATTGTCGGTCATTTGTAATCTTTTGAACATTTTTAGCTTCTTCTCATAAACGTTGACAAACGTTTTCAAGGTGTGCTGTAGCAAAGGACATTTCCTTCAAGTTGTTTCAAAGTCAGGTGATGTTCCAATTGTTACAGAGTATAAAAAAAAAAATGACACACAAATTGAACAGCTGAATAAGTTCAGAACTTGTAGAATGAATAACACTAAAGGATGTTTCAGGAATAATAATATATATTTGGTAGCTTGAAAATAGGCCAGAAAACAATTTTACTGATAAAACTAAATCAGGACAATTATATCTGAAGTAAGGAGATTTATACATGTATTCCAAAAAAAAAAAAATTGTCATGTGTTATTTTTAGTGTATGGTTTTAAATAAGATGAGAAATCAAAACACAAAATATGCTGACATTCAAAAGGAGATAAAATCAGAATTCATATATTATATTTTGTCATTAATAAAGCCGGATCAGCCTGTAAAACAAGAGGCCCATGGGCCACATCACTTAAGGTACTTCAATCTTCAGCCAGGAAGGATAACTCTTTAATTAATTATCTAATTCAAAGAGTCTCAAAATGAAGCTTGAAAATCAAATCTTTTCATGCAACAATTTTCATTTTATACTTCTCATTGTGCTTCAAGGTTCTTTGTAGTTCTCGGAATGGTTTTAAAAAAAGTATTTTAAAAGTACATGTTTAAAGAATATGAGGTTCATTTTCATCGAAACACTGACACTAATGTTTATTAACATGATATGAAATTAGAAGTGAATTATGGTGTTTTGCAATGATTGGAAAATCTTTATACAGTAAGCACTGTAAAATGATCTATGTAAATAGAAGGAATTAAAGTACCTTCTTCAAAAGCCTGGATACCTATGATTTTTTTATAGTGTGTGTTTCAATTCACATTTCCTGAAAATTTATTTGAAATTTGATTATTTTCCTTATATAATATGATAACTTTAAAGATGAAGTTTGAAGAATTATTGTGGGTAAAAACATGTTACTCTGAGAACTCAAGAGACATTGTTGTGAGCATTTTCAATTGGTCATTGACTGATTTTCAGAACCTGGGGATTGGAGTACCTTAATTGAGCAAATGGGCTAGACAAAAACGCAAATCAGCTCGGTATTGAAACGTTTACTGAAGGGAAGGGGGGGGGGGTACTTGAATTTTATACTACTAAAAAAAAGATTTTATCTTACATTAGCTGCAGATCTGTAGTTATGGTTTTATATATTTGTCTTTGACCATGGTCAAAGACAAATATATAAAAACCATAACGCTACAGATCTGCAGCTAATCTTACATATGACTTTGTAAAAAAAAAATTCAAGATTTTTTCTTACATATTACTTTGGAAAAAAAGATCCCCCATTGTCCCCCCTCCCTCCCAGTCATGTTTGGGAAAAAATTGAATCTTCACTACATTCGGATGCTGACATGTCAATTTATTAGATTAAACATAACTTTCTGTTCTGAAGATTTTTTCCTATATATTCTTATGTAAAACTTTGATTCCTCATTGTCGCCACACCCTAATCCCAGAGGTCATGATTTGAACAAACATGAATCTTAATCACCGGAGGATGCTTCAGTTAGTTCCATATAAAATCACTTATCATGCTGTTCTCCAGATAATTTTTAAAATATTTTAATATATTTTCCTTAGAATCCAAAAAAAAAAAACCCATTATTCCGGATGCTTTCATGTAGATCTAAATTAAATATATTCTTCTTTTTTCTGCCTCTACGTGATACGTTATGGTCAAAGACTGATATATAAATAAGAGGTCCAGTGGCCACATTGCTCACCTGAGTACTGTGGCTAGGAAAAAAGCAAATTCAGATTAGTATTAAAAAGCTTAAATGCATGAGTTGTCCCGACTTACCCCTAAAAGGCAGAAGCGGTAAAGGGGAGGGGGTACAATTTGAACAAACTTGAATCTACACTATCTGAGGATGCTTCAAAATAAATATGACAAACCATGGCTTTGTTGTTCTTGAGAAGAAGAACATTCCTATGTGTTTCTATGTTAAATTTTGATCGTCCATTGTGGCCCCAACCTACCCAGGGGGTCATGATTTTGAGCAAACTTGAATCTACAATATCTTATTATAAATACATCATTAAAAAAAAAACAAAAGAGAACAATGAATTATATATACAATAGACATACATGTATAGTGAAATTTATTCCCTTAATGTAACACCGATGTGGACCTTTTATTTCTAAATTCTAGTGATTCCCCCCCCCCCCCCAAGAGTCATGATTTGAATCTACACCACATGAGGATACTTTCACATAAATTTGACCAATCATTACTTTGCTGTTCTTAAGAAGAAGATTTTTAAAGATTTTTTCCCCCTATTTATTCCTATGTTAAACTTTGATCGTCCATTATGGCCCCATTCCAACCCAGGGGGTCTTGTTTTAAACAAACTTGAATCTAAATCACCTAAGGATGCTTCCATATAGATATGACCAACCATGGCATTGATGTTCTTGAGAAGAAGATTTTTCATATATATTCCTATGTAAAACTTTGATCGTCCAAAATAGTGAATTCACCCTATCCCCGGAGGTCATAATTTGTACAAACTTGAATCTACACCACCTGCAGATGCTTCCATATAAATATGACCAATAATGGCTTCACTCTTCTCGAGAGTAGATTTTTTCCAGATTTTACTTATATACTCTTATGTTAAACTTTGATCATCTTATTCTATTGTGGCCAAACCCTATCTTTGGGAGTCATGATTTGAACAAATTTGAATCTACATCATCTGAGGATGCTTCCATATAAATATCACCAATCATGGCTTTGCTGTTCTTGAGAAGAAGATTTTTAAAGATTTTCCCTATATATTCCTATGTAAAACTTGGATCAGCCATTGTGGCCCCGCCTATCCCCTGGGAGTCATGATTTGAACAAATTTGAATCTGCACTACCTGAAGATGCTTCCACGTGATTTTCATATTTTCTTGCACAATGGTTTTTGAGAAGAAGATTTTTAAAAGATGCCATTTATTTTTCACTAATTCATAATTATCTTCCCTTGGAAGATAATGTGGCTATTTATTTGAACAAACTTGAATCCCCTTCACCCAAGGATACTTTGTGGCAAGTTTGGTTGAGATTGGCCCAGTGGTTCTTGAGAAAAAGATGAAAATGAGAAAAGTTTACAACGACAACAACGACTACAGATGTCTATAACAAACAAATTTTGATCAGAAAAGCTCACTTTAGCCTTCGGCTCAGGTGAGCTAAAAACCATAAAGCTACAGTCCTGCAGCTAATTGATGGGTAAGAGGGAACTTTCTCATACACAATGAGTTCCTGTTATTATAGTGATCACTATCCATTACAACAAACGTATAACTTTAATCCAACTCTTTAATAACAATCCCAATGTATTTTTACTGTTACAGCAAGAAGATTTTAATTAAAACGATAATTTTACGCCTAGCAGCTAGGACACATGAACTGGCAAATTAAAAACATTCGATTGCTCTTTATCTTTTAAAAGTCACCTGTTTTATGTATCTTAATTTTATATCACATTAAAGAATTTTAATGTTTTTCGCTGGTGGAATTTGCCTGTAAAAATTGTAGATATGCACATATAGCCTTTTGAGCAAAGTGTTGTTTTTTTTTCGACCAAGGTCTTGGTCGTATACCTGTGTGTTACAACCCATTTTCCTATCACATTAAAATTTTTAGTGCGTGGTATCCATACCACAATGTTTTTGGGGGGTGGGGGATGGGGATCCCCATTATATTTATATTTCTCATCCTGTATAATACAAAGAAAGCCGTTAGTTTACATCTGAGAGATACGAGGTGTCTCGGAAGTGTTTAAGTGTTTCTATCCTTTACTGGGATCTTTTAAAATTTTAAAATCCATTTTTTTTTGTAATTCCAAAACTATTCTTTTTTATTTACTCTTATTTTTTGAATTTTTATTTACTCTTATTTTTTGAATTTCCTGTTTAAATGATATACAAATCAAATTGAATTTAAATGATTTAGAAATATTTGGATTTAAATGACTGAATCAAACGGTTTAAGATCCCGAGGGTGTACAAAGTTTAACTTTTACAAATGTGTGATGAGTAAGATACGTACTGCGTAAAAAAGAAAAAGATTGAAATCTTTCTGAAGCATGACCTTGCACAATCTCCAAAAAAATATTTGTCATAATTGTGATTGGTGATCAAATTCTGTCAAACCTAATTCACTCTATGGATACGGGTAATTATCTGTTACAATTAATTCTAAGTGATTGATTTCACTAATTAACACTGTTTTCTCAAGCAAGTGCCAGACATATAAAATTCTGAATTCTCGGATGTCAATTCAAAATGAAATCCGGTATAAATGTTAAAATTTTGATATCAGCTGACTATTTCACCCCTCCATTAATCCTGAAATCTATCCTAAGCGTGGAGTTTTAATTTTTAAATAGCGATTGTCTGGTAGAATTTTAAGTATATTGTTACAACAGTCCTTGGCTTTTGTAAATCTCAAACAGAGCGTGACGGGTAGATCGCAAGGCCACCGGTACACAGACAGCTCCTATACCCAACATTCTTCATCACGGAGAAATTTAAACCATACCGCTTCAATTTGGACTGGACAACTCAAAATTCAGGAAATGGTCATTAAGTTGTGATTTTAAATTCCTGGATTTATTTTTGAGAATATATTGTTTTAGGGAAATGAATGTGATTCATTAAGAACGTTGGTAAGTATTTGATTATTATTTAATCTTTGTTTCAGTGAATTATTTTCATATTAAGTGAATAAAATAATTCTGTACAGACATTAAGTGAATTGTAATGAGAATATCTAAGAAACTGGACAGTATGGTCAATATAGAATGTAAGCAAGGTTGAGAAAATAATCAATATATAGAGAACTAAATTTTCCGTAAACTGCTATATTTGGATTCAAACAGGAGTTAATTTCACTACCGTCGGAATCGAGTCACTTCAAACCCCTTCTAAGGAGAGGGCTCTAAAAGAAACTACTAACTGAGTCAGATGTTCTCATTATGAAGTTAAAAGAAACTAGGAACTGTCAGATGTTCTCTTTATGAGGTTAAAAATTAAATGTGTCTTTTGTGATTAATAAAAAGTTGTATATATTTTTACTTTTAAACAATTAAAGTACTACAGAGAAAAATAATTCTTATATCAAAAATTTAATTAAAGTTGTGATTATTTTAGTTAAGTAAGAACTTGTTGCGGATGAATGCTTTAATTTATGCGCAATAAGTTCTGTATACGGTTCCCAATCACTTGATCATGCACCAAAGCCATGTATAAGATTGAATGCATTACCTGCAGAACATCTAAATAACCCGTACATTTAACACCCTATTTCTTCCCAAAAAAAGTTTTCCTATCTAAATTTTGCACATTAAGCAATTTTGCTCGACACATTTTGGATTTTCTTTTTGATGGAGACAGAAGGTCTTCCGTTAAGAAAAGAGCCTTTCGTGACGATCAGAATTCAAATATTGTCAGAAGTTGTATTAATAACTGTTTTATTTATTTGATTGAATAGTCTTCTATACACCGAGAATTTATTTTTTGACTGAGAAAATTATATGGGTTAATGGAATTTTTAAAAACTATCTTACTCATCTTTAATAACATAGGGTGCTCAATAATGAACAAACTTTACTATACAAACAGAAAAAGGGGGGGGGGGAATTATGTAGAATATTTAAAAAAAAAAAACTTTTCTTCAAACCCAGCTACATATATATGTATTATATAAGGTCATTATACACACAGGATTAAGTTTAAAATGGCCACTGAGGCGAGGTCGACCATGACGAGGGTCACTCCCTGGTCAGTTTGGAACAATAAAGACTGAAAGAGTGTCAATTAAAGCTTTACAAAGTTTACTCTCCGCGGAGATCAATAGTTGCATTCTTATGAAATATTCAATAGCCTGGGGTAGCGTGATCTAATACAATGGGTCGGTAGTCAGCGTGGGTCAACAAAACAAAGTAAACAAGTAAATATCATCACCTAAAAAAATTAATACTTCCCTTAAATAAACTATAAAGTGAAAAGGAAGTATTTAAAAAGAAAAATATGTTCATTGGCATGATTTGTAACAAAATATATAGAAGTCCAAATTCAGATAAAATTTTATTTAAAAATAATATTATACTACCGAAAACATATAATAATAAAAAAAACCAATAAAATAAACTGTAAATATGCTTGTAGATACTGAAATTAGTGTACCTCATGAGTTTAACAATAATAACTATATTTGCAATTTTCGGCTTTTTCCAGTCATTTAACTAAACTAAAAACTATATACTAAAAGATCAATGAAATATTTCTTTTAAAAAATCCAAACAAAGATTTAGAAAAGATGTGAAAACCCAATTTGATGTTTTTTGTACTTTATCAGAGGTAGATAGTATGGAATGTATGTAGTAAAATAAACTCCTGATATTATCACAGCGTCTTCGTGTCACCTCGACTCAATGAAGGCCGCCTCCGGAAATGCGCGCGAAAAAATTCGAGCGCATCTGGCCCATTTTTGCCTCGAGCGAATTTTACAACTACAAATTAGATATACACATTGAAGATATTGTTTTGTTTTTTTAAATATCCCGTTATGGTCAATTTGAGTTAGAAATGAAATGAATATTAAAGTTTATTTGTTAAATTGAATAAAAAACATGAATTCCCTATAAATCCTTTCAAGTCTCCAACCATACATAAATATATAAAAAGTATTGTTTGAAGACAGCATATCAATGATTTTTAATCGAAAAATTAGAATTAAATTTAGTATATAACCCTCCCTTTTCTTGAAATGAAATTGACCTATTCCCGCATCTTAACACTCTAGACCTTGGTTCTACTTAAGGTAGTGTTCCCCATAATGACGTACATGTACTTCTGCCCCGTACCCCTATCTATCCTGATTTTATGCTACATTTTAATTAAAAAAAATATAAGAATTGAAGTCGAAAAAAATGTATATATCAAATACTTTCAAGAATTTACGCATAAATTCTTAAAAATTTTGAAGATTCTCTTATAGTAAAAAATATTTAAATGTTTATGTGAACAATAAAAAAATATATTTTGCATATTTAACATAATGATTAAGAAATACAGATAAAAGTTAAGTAAAAGCTGAAAGATTCACGTTATCTCTCCTTTCATACAAACATATATAAATAAAGGTCCATTGCCTGGTAGATGTTCTCGGATATGACACGTATATAAACCTTTCAAAATAGTAAACAGATTTTAACTAGTATTAACTTTTACTTAGTATTTAGTAATATAACATTGTCACTTAGTATTTAGTTATGTTACATTGTGTCACTGAAATACATGTGTAAATAGGCATAACAAATACATAGATTTAGTGTCTAACCTGTTGCTAATATTAGTACGATTTGCACATATACTGTACAGTTTTAACAGTAAATGGAAAGAAGGGGGAGGGGGATAGAATACCAATGAGGTGTAGACGTGATCTTGAATAATTAGGTATGCAACAAAAGAAAAGTGACGAAATATTGTTATAGTTTCTCACCTTTCAAAGAAATTGACAAAGATTTTCTGGCATTACTTTGCGCTGAAACGATTTTTTAAAAGAACTTTATTCGGTAATAACCAATATTTGCCCCCCCCCCCAAATCAAACTTTGATGGAGATATATTTAATTAAGTTCTTAAACAGTGGAGTATATGCTGACTTCAAAGCACTGAATATTTTCATAAGTAATGACGCCATATGTACGTAATGCCGTCACAAACATGACGTAATTTTCAGTTTTTTATGAATTTTACAGAAAAATGTACATATTTCGTCGATATTTTGATTAAAAGTTGTGTGTTCAGGATCAATATTTTGAAATAATGTGTAGAATGATAATATCAATGAAATTTCCTCGTTTTTGCTATAATTGTTGAAATTTTGTCAAAATGGATATAAAATCGGACTTTTGTGACGTCATAAAAACAAAAATTGTGGATACACTGCTTTGACACTATAATATTTTCTGTTAATTTATATTTCTCATACAATTTATTGAATTCAGCACATTTCAGGAAGTTTTCAAAATTTGACTTTTGTGGGGGCAAATATATGCAATATACCGCATATAGTTCTTTATTTTTTTTTCTTGGCATTTTCCTCGTTTTTGATATCATGAAAAAATATTTTACGTTTTAAGCACCCAGCGCAAGTTCATAATAGATCTAAAATCGCTCAATCAGGAATGTCAAATCCGCTCAAAATATGACTCAGTGTCTCTGTTTTTTTATTATCAGATAATTTATAAAGCTTGAAATCAACATTTACGCTATAAGTACCGATGATGGTACCATTATATACTTTCTTTTGGCGTTATGATAAGTTTTTATGCAAGAAGAGTAGATAAAATTCAATAACGTTAAACTATAAACGCTAGTATATATCTAAATTAGTAATATATCACAAGAAAACAATATATAATCGAAACTTATAAAATATGTACATTCCATTGTTGGTGTACCCAGATGTTACAAATCATTATTTGGAAAAACTCGAATAGGTAAATTTTATATTAGTCACAAGACTCAAAACGCACTTACTACGATATATGTATACTCATCTGAGTCACGTAGAAATCCCAGTTTTAAAGGGGAAACATTCTGTATATAAATGAACCGAAGCGTGAATGTCACATTGCTAAGTTTGTTCCTTAGTAGAAAAAAGGGAACCTGAAATGATTCTATGGGATGTGTATTACGTTTTACTAAAGTCGTTTAGTGAAATTCAAAAAAGCTTTGTGAAGAGTTTTCAGTCGCTGCAAAATTCATAAAATTCAGACACCCGAGAACATTAAACTGAAACCGGAGGAGAAAATTCAAAAAATTAGCATACTGAATATAACCATACAAAGGTTTTCCAAATGAAAGACCGAGGAAAGATAAATCATAACCACGATCAAGAAACTGAACAAATACAATAACCCGAAACATATCTGAATGCAGGTTTTAGAATGAGAATAACAAATGGCCCCGAAACACATCCATATGTAGGGTTTTAGAGAACACGATTACAATATCACCCAAAACGTATCCATATGGAGGTTATAGGAATGAAACATTTTACAGTTAGGTCCCGAAACATACCCATGCAGGTTTTTGGAATGAGAAATTGTTCAATCATAGTGGGGTCCGAGACGTTCCCATAGATAGTCTGAGATGTACTCTTTATCAAAATCATTTTAACAATTTGTCGAATTTCCAGAATGTTACATGTAATATAAATTCTTTTGGTCTTCTTTTTTGGAGTAGATTTGCAGTTTTGCCTGAAAATGGTCTATTATAACTGCTTAACAATGAAAATTTTACTCAGGAATATCCAGCTTTACGACTGCTAGAATTTCAATGCATGTTACTGGAATATATTAAAAAATTCACGAAATAGGTTGCTAATCATAAAGATATTGTTTTTATGGATTTACTGGTAATTATTAAAAAAATGAACTTATTACAAAATGTATTTTGAAGTAGATTCAACATATACGAGGGCTGTTCAATAAATAATGTCCTCGGTGCTCGGAAAGAAGCAAAAGACGCTTTTCAATGATTTAGTCTTCATGATTTTACTTATTAATCTCTTTTAATTAAAACACATGTCCGTAACAGTTTTTATCCAATTTCTGATTGTTTTTAGAACTCATTTTTGGGTATGACCCTTAGTATACTGGAAAATGGCAGATCCAATGATTTCCTGGACTTGTTTCTTCTTTCTGAAAGGTGTTTTTTCAAGCTTGGAAATAGAATCAAGTCAAAAGGTCAAAGATCTGGCGAATATTGTTAATGTGAAAAAACATTAACTTTCTGTTTATCCCGAAAACCCCTTTACTCTTCAGGGCGTGCGGGTTTTGACGCTGTTATGAATGAAGAAATTTAATGTAGTGGATTCCTGATTCTGGGTCCTTCCTCTAATAAACCTCTCGATTTTTTTTTCAAAAAATTGCTTTATAGACTCCTTCAGAAATTAAACTGTCTACCCGAATACGAATTTGAACAACAATGCCACTAATATTTAAGAAAATTGCATATAAATCTGTCTTTGTGCTCTTGCATATCTTTGCTCTTGTCAGACTTTCGCTGTTATTATCAAGTACAGCTTATGGTAAATTTTGTTTTGAGGGTTTTAAGCAATAGATTAATGTTCCATTATCTGTTTGAATATCAAAAAAACGTGGATAACTACAATTACTGATATTTTAAAATAATTGTTAAGACATTCGTACACGCTGTCGTTTTCACTCATTTTTCAAAATATAAGGTGACCTTTGAGTACCAAGCTATTTTACCGTCAAACGTTTCATAAAAACAGTGTAAACTACTCCCGATATGATGTCTATCAAATTTGCTCTGTGTCTTAAAGTCAATCATACATCATCAAATATTATTTGTTGAAATTTGGCAAACAGTACATAAGTTGTTATAATTTTTGTTGGCAAGGACGGTACCCATTTTGATGCCCATTATGTAATTTTTTATCATTGAAATCCACCTGCTCATTTGTCTATAAAACAGGCATTGATTGCTGTAAATGTCACATATTTCAGTGAATATTTCTTTGGGATTTTTAACAAGTTTTACAGCAGCTTTAATGAAGCTTTTATTTTCACTCTAGTTTACTGATTCTTTACCATTTATTTATAATGCAGTTTCTCGAATAACCCTTGTTTCCCAGCTTCTCACGATGAAACTGTGATGAAAAGTGGTTACATAAACTGTTATAAATTCATTAAAGATTCAATAATGAGAGAAAGTCAAGTTTAATGTCTTATGATATCTGTATTGTATGTCATACAGTTCAGGAAATTATTTATTGAACAGCCATCGTATAACTCTTATCGTGACTACTAGCTATAAAGGTCTATAACACCGTGAATTCTGATATGTATACTGCATCTACACGAATACACCATATATCAACTCAATAGAATGTTTTCATTTCAATTTTTGTTAAGATTGATTGTTGAAATGTTAATTTAATAATCACCCTTAAAACAGTTTTTGTTTTTCTCTTCAGAAGAAGCGAGTTACTCCAACCATGGAGCAGAGGCTCGAGCGGATATTGTACGTTGTCGTGGTCGTCATGGCAACCGTCACGCTCTGTGACAAGAGTGTGTTCGATTGGGTTCCAGGTGACAATTACGGTAAAATAAACGGATTGATGACCACCATACAGAAAGCCTCGGACTGTAAAGCCAAGACACAGCAGGCCATGACCCTCCCTAAAGCCTCGGTGTCCCAGATACCCCGCGCCAACCAACTACTGAACAAAATCTGGTACAAAAATAGGACTGCTCTTGTTCATATGCACAACATGGCGTTAAACAGGGCTTTCTTCTATAGTTATATATTTCAGAAACTGAATAAATCTCAGACAGATTTTGAGTATCAGCCGGGTTGGTTTTACAATTATGTCTCTGTGACAGCCGACACTAATGCCAACAAGGGGATATTCAATGCTTCAGCTTTAATGTTTGACAATCATACCTATTATCCAAACTGGATGACAAACTTTGACTTCAATAAAACCCTCCCGTTGTTTGGTGTTCGCTCGTTTAGATTTGACGACACGTTCGACATGGGAGTCATTCTTCGTGAGCCGACAGGAAGAACTACATTGGTGCAAGACATTGGTGCTATTGGTAATTATTCACACAAGGGCTACAAAATGGCGCCCTGGTTTAACTTCTGGCTGCCAGATAATGACCCCTCAATGGATTCTGTTCAAAAATTCACGTACTCAGTTAATGTGAAATATGCCAACGGTACTGGTCGTTGGTTACATGACGAGTTCCAAGCTACGCCATTTTTTGGTCCTAACTCCCCTGGTATTGGAGATACAGACGATAAGTACATGCCTGTCCGTTTTACCGATACGTACTACGATTGCAAGATGTCCAACAAGTGGATTGTGAGCGCAGTGTCTCCCATCGTAGACTTTATGCCGAGATATTCCAACTGGACTCACTTAAGGAGACCAAGGTATTAGAGTGTTTTTTATTCATCACATTCCTTGATATAATAAATTTAGTACTTGTTGTCTTATAAACAAAGATATGTCGTTTAAGTTGTATCTTCCCTCTAGTCAAGCATAAAAATTTTATTTACTTTAAAGCTTTTAATTTTTCGAAGTAACATACTTTGCAATTAAAACACATATAAATTAACATATTTTGAGAGAAATCGTCTTTTTACGTGATAATTTTATAATAAAGAGGACGGTGATAACGATAACAGATATACCTCAACATTGTGAGTAGGACACAAAACACAGACACCTTTAAATTCCAGAAATGGGATCAGATGTCTAAGAGGAGTAAACGTCCCATGTTGGTTAGTTACATCCGCCGTCATACACGTATATCTATTGATCAAGTAAACAGAAGAATTAGTTTACAAATTAACATTTTCCTAACAATTGATATGAAATATGTCAATCAACATAAGACAAAAAATTGGTTACATAGGTTGTATTTGCAGACAAGGTCTTATACATGTAACGACCATAAAATCTTGCAAATGCATTTGAAATCCCTGTAACATCAACTTGTTTGTCAGTAGCAGCTTTAGTTAAAAACCTTTCGTACTCAGACCATCGACCCGAATAGGTTGGAGACGTCAGTTTACACATGCAAGAAGGGAAGGGAATGGACATTCACGACATTGATAAGGAAAGCTGACGAAGAAAACTGAGGTTATTTCGTTTGTCGTACACTTTAGTTGTTACTTGTTAGTGAACATAATCGTTTAAAGTCGGGAAAACACATGAAACAGGTGTAAGAAAATCATTGGTGTCTTTAATTTCAAGCTCACAGGAATATATCGAGTCGACATATAGTGTACATGTAGTATTATTAATTGGGAAAAAAATCGTCGATATATCTGAATGTCAAGTTGAAAGCAAAGTCAAGATTTTTTTTATCATGAAGAAGTTTTGAATAAATTCTGCTTTGTATAAATGTATAAAACAGTGTAGGCAATACAGGGGCACAATTAGTGCCCATTGGCATTGCAACAGTTTGTTGGAAATCTTGAGCTTCCAAGACTACAAAAATGATGTCAATGAGAAACTCCAGAAACCTCTGAGTTACAAAAAGTAGAAAAGATTTTTTTTTAAAGTAGTAAAGGATTAATACGGTTTAATAGTTATATATTTCCATTTCTAATTTTTTTCTCTGTGATAACTCTTTGAAAGTTAGCGGCGTTGATTTCTTGATAATTCTGCCGGAATGTAAATTAGGCAGGTCGATATAGGCCAGGAGCTAAGGAGGCCTAATATGCATGCAAATCTCGTGCACATCTGTCTCTGTGTCTGACGCTAAGGAGGCCAAATATGCATGTAAATCTCGTGCGGCTGCCTTTGTGTTTGACGTTGGGCGAAACCTTGAAATTATCATGGGAGTACAATTTAAATTCTACATTTTTAAAGTCTAAATCTACAATTTTATTTCACAATGAAATGAAATATAAGATTTTTTTTTAAAGTAGTAAAGGATTAATACGGTTTAATAGTTATATCATCCGATCTTATCAGAGTATCACTAAGCCTTATAATCATTCAAGCATCAAACTCGAATTCTTTTAATTTCATTATAACAGATTTGTGGGCGTGGCAGTTATAGACATCGACTTTTTGAAGATAGACTTTAATGCTTGTCCAGTCAGTATTGGAAACCCAGGTCCAAGTTTCTTGTCCGGAGTCAGCAAATGCAAAACCAAAACAACACAGGTAGGTCGTGTGTAAAACACAAACCACATAGGTTAGGTCATATATAGAACCCAAACCGCACACGTACGTCATGTGTGAAACCTTAACCATGTACGTAGGTCGTTTCAGTGAAATTGGTACATGTAATTTTTTAAGGTAGTTCAAAATGGCCATGGAATCTTTTTACTCATATCCTCTGAAGTTCACCGAAAAAAAATATATCTCCTCAATTTCTATAATCACGGATTTTTATAATACCGGTAATAAGCTGTGACACGTTTTGATCTATTTGCAGTAGAGACCTGATATTTGAACATATTTAACAAAATTGAGTTTAAGGAAAACACTGGCCTATAAATCTACTGTGTACTATCCAAAGTCGGACAACGATAAAACAAATGAAGTAGAAGTGATATATTTTGTTCTCAGAGAGGAATAACATGGGGGAAAGATGTGTTTGTGAAACACTATGCCCCCCATGGTAACGCAGTTCTGGAGAGGGGCGTAGACTGAAGTGGTATACACTTACCGTTGACACCACCAATAGTTATGGGCTAGGTTAAAGTTGACAACAGACAGAGAGGCAAACAGACAGACAGACAGAACAAAAACAATATACCACCGGGATCTTCCGGGCATAAAAAGAAAGTCTCAATATTTATTTTTAGGCTTCTTCCTCTGAGGTAAAATCTCGTACGTTTTACTATAATTTATGCTTGTCTGAATTAAACATTATATTTGTTGAAAGTTATGATTGGAGCTTCTTGTCAAGTTCCAAAAGCATTTCAATGGTCTCAACTACTCACTTGTGATCTCCATTATATTTCAGTGTAAGCATGTGTCTGGTAAGGGCTTTAAACGAGGAGGATACACCTGTATCTGTAACTCAGGCCACAGCTATCCTCCCAGGGTAGGACCGCCATGGAAAGGGGGTGATATTGAGAAGGCCACAGAGTTCGAAAAGACCGTGGGATACAAGTGTCGCCCAACTGGATGTAAGTGATTTCAAACAAAATAGCACTGCCTGTGTAAAATTATATACTAATTTTGTATCGATCAATCAATGGATTGAGAATATTGAGTTTCTTTTTAGACGGATTGTATTTTTTAGCATCGTAGTATTCAGACATCTTTTTCTTCTTTTCAAGATCTCCGCGTGCTTCCCGTTGTTGACACAAGTGCTATTAACGTCAACGTTGAAGGAGATTCCGGATCCGATATATTCCTGACGGATCGTTTCTCCGGACGCCAGCTCAAGTCCGTTAACGCTAGCCGTGTCTATGGACCAGTCCGGAGAGAAGCAGTAAAAAGAACCAACCAGCCACACACTGTAAAACGGGAAGCTGCCAGGAAAGATTACATTGACCAGAAATTCAGCACGAGAGAAGAACCCCTGAAGAAGAAAAAGAAGAAGAGGAGGAGGCGAGAAGCTCAATTTGACCAAATGAATTTTGATAGAATGCAGAGTATTTTCACAACAATAAAGAAAATAAACAGAGAAAACTGCAAAACTTTCTCCAATCGCGCTATGCTACTTCCCGGGGATGTAGGATACGGGGCGGACACCCAGTTCGACACCCAGGCCCGTTTTGCTCTAAGAATTTCTCACCTCCTCAGTAATTGGTACCAGAACGTCATTCCTGGTGAAAACTTTGGTTATTTGAAAGGAGGCAACCGGATTCACCACGAACTGTTGTTTGGTGAAGTGCTAGCTAACGTGATGGGGGACCACAAGGTGCTCTCCAGCGGGATTTACTTCGAGCCCCACGTGTTCGAGGACTGGGACGGAAAGACAAGGGAGTTCTTTGGTCCTTTTGCTTGGACTCGAGACAAAAGTGTGTACGCCATCGACACGGCAGGATTTAAGACCAGGTATACTGATGAAGACTGGTATGTTAGAATCCGACAGCGCTGGCAGACTAATACAGGAGGAGTTCTGAAGTATAGGATGAAAGCAAAGGTATATCGAATTGTGGATAGAAGTATCAGTATACAAATACACGATTCTTTTTTCAAATTAAGTAATAATTTTTTAGAAGCACTTTCAACAAAGGATTTTTCCGATCGTTTCCCGGTAATTTATTTTTAATACGTTAAGTGTAAATTAACTAATTTTTTTTAAAAGTCCTTAATTAAAATTTTCTTTCATTTCCTGGTAATGATTTGCAGGTGCGATCTGACATTAACGGTACAAGCTCTGTGAACTTTGAGTACTATCCAATGGGGTACTTTGCCCCAAGTGTCACGCATGGAATCTGGACACAACCTTACTTCCGGTGTGACGGTCGTGTGGATGCCTGGATTATGACGTATGCTGTTCCTATCATTGGTAGGGATCGTCTCAGGACCAAACTGCAATTTAAGTAAGTCATCAATTTTTTGAAAAAAAAAATCCGTAAAACTAAAAATTAAATTTCTCTCGTATAATTTATAAATTCATTTTGAGTGTATGATGTTATGTTTTTTTCTGCAGAGGAGTGGTAACCGTTGATGTGCCATTACAAGAACTAGAGATTAACCAATGTTATCAAGGATTCAGCATCCAAAACGCCTTTAAAAACACCGCTAGGTGTCACTACCCGTCCCAAACAGTGAGTACCATGCTACCTTAATGCTGAAAATTAGTACCACTGACATTAAAAATTATTTCTGAACCCTCAACAAGAAATCACAGATTCCTTTGAATCCCCTTTCAAATGAGATTTTAAAAATTATTAATGCTCCTTGGCAAGATATATAACTTGCTTGAATACAAAGGGATGTATCTACACAGCCAGACTGCCAAACCTGTACCCTAAGTATTGAAGATGGTCCAGAAATAGTAATTTCAATTAATAAGTACTTAGCATATAATTATGAACTTGATATTAAATATGATTAAATATGTTTTTAAAAAAAATATTTCAATATTCCTATATAGATTTTATTATGATACTCATATCTATATACTAGTAGACATATCTATATAGTCAGGTTGGGTATTAAGTCGATTCCTTATTCTATTTTAATTCTCTCATTTCACAACGCCTTGTTGGAATTCCGTGTTGACCAGTGGTCATTGTATAATCACTAATGGAGACATTTTTAGCATGACATCAAATTTTCCTCATTGCCAGAGAAAGCTCGGACTCGGCAGATCTAGTTTCTGGACATGGTTTATTTTATTTTGTTGGACCGTGTAAGTGGTCTAGCATCTTTTATTGGATCATTGTAATAGTGGCAATATTACTTGACTACAATGGCCATCAAACAAGTCTGAAGAGCTCTTCACTGGGCGTGGAGCTAAGTCATTTAATAAAGACAAATTTAGGATTTGAGCATTTTAACCGTCGATGAAATGCATTTTAAAAATGCTGCAGAATTGGCTTCACTTGGTGCACAAAAATGAACCCCTCAGTGTACATACGTACATGTATTATCTCTATATAAAACAGAGAAAGGAATTTGAAATGATTTTTTGACTTTTTCTTTCAGTGTTCCCCGATAGCAGGCTACAAGTTCTCTCGGGGCGCCTATAAGTGCGCGTGTCGTCAAGGTTACGAGTACCCCTTTAAGGATGGACGAAACTTCTTCCAGGGCTCCCTCGTAGACATTGAATACGAAAAGAAAATGGCTGGCCTCTTTAATCTGTGAGTAGTACAAAGTCATTTACCTTACATATCAATGGCTGGCCTCTTTAATCTGTGAGTAGTACAAAGTCATTTACCTTACATATCAATGGCTGGCCTCTTTAATCTGTGAGTAGTACAAAGTCATTTACCTTACATATCAGTGGCTCTTAAACACGGAAAGGAAAATGGCTGGCCTCTTTAATCTGTGAGTAGTACAAAGTCATTTACCTTACATATCATTAAACACGAAACGGAAAATGCAGAAGGAATCAATGGCCCAAATTATAAAAATCACTAAACTAGATTACAATTACACTTTGTTTAAGCCGTATAAGTTATTGTTTTTTGTTGAGACGACAGCTACTGAGTTTTCAATTTTTTTTACTGTCGATGATTCCTAGATGGTTTCCATTCAGGGCAATTGACAATCATTTTTAATGGCAGATGATGTACCTTTACCTTTACCTTTAAAATACCTTTTAACATATACATTTACTATACTTTTAACGTACGTTTCTAGGTTATGTATTTTAAAAGCTTTCCGTTGAACCGTTCCGTGGGTAGCAACACACAAACTTTAGTACTAGTTATAAATGCGTGATTGGTTTTATGAAATTTCCTTGTATATCTTTAAGCTTCTCATAAAAAAAGTTAAGTACTGATATTTTTAAAAACTGGACTATTTTTATTTATCTTGACAATTTCTACTTATTTCAGGTACGACTCGTTGAAATGCAGAACACAGGGTGTCTCCATGGTGATAAGCAATACCATTACTTTGGTTGTCATGACAACCATGGCCGTCTTGAGCAAGAGTCTTTGACTTTCGTTGTAACACATTTATCTAAAGTCCTGCCAAACCATTTCATTATTGATATTAATTTTATCATTTCACATTTCATATCCAAGAAAGTGGAGTACCTGATTTATATGACTGTGTATGGACGTCATCATAATTAATATGTATGCAATGTGCAATTGTATTGGACTCTTCTTTTCAAAAGTAGGGTTCATTTACAAATTATTTTTTCATACAGATTTTACTTTTATTTGTTTTATGTATTTTTTTTTACCTCTTTGTTATGTTTCAATTGTGAGGAAAAGTTGACTTTATACTTGTGAGAGATTTTTCTCTAAACAAATCAAGACAAGCATAATTTATATTTATAACGAAATCCATTCCAACAACATGTTATATTCTTTTATTTCATTCATTCAACATGAAATTCAGCATTGATCAATGAAATCCATCAAGTTTTGTTAGTGTATTATACATATGAAGTATTTATGCAATAAACAGTGTATTTACATTTGACATTTTTTCCTGTCTGTTTCTATATAAAATCAAGACCTATATAGTAGTAAATGTCGATAAATAAAAAACACAGATGTGACGTCACTCTGTTAATAAAAAGGTTACAATGTTATGTTTCAATTATGTATATTGTTTTGAACGCGTTATATATAAATAATATATTTTATTATATGATTGAATAATTTCCCTCTCTCTGATTTGATGAGATCCAACAACGTTAGAAAAATACTACGTTATATTGACCTGTACGTGACCTTCTAGGTCAATATAAGGAATTATTGAAGGTCACATTAATGAATTTTTCCTGTTCCATTTTTCCTGATACAATGTGTTTTTTTTGAAATTTCTCATTAAAACTTTCAATTAAAGCAAAAAGTACAATAGTACTTCGGACTCGGTGAATATTGTACTCCTCAGGTGTCTAAATCATCGTATTGACCTAAAAAACTGCAACAATTGTTTAATATATGCTTAGAAGTCGCGCGTAACATGGTTTTAATAATATTTTCGTTATTAATATATATTGTGTGCAGCATTTAAATTTATGCATCTTCAAGAAAATATTTGCTATTAAAATGCAAAAAAACATGGAAATGTGTGGGGGGGGGGGGAAGAAACACATTAAAATGGAAATGAAGATATAAAAAAGATTCAAAACGACCGATAAGAAGAAAATGGCGTGCATAACTTGATAGAGCATGAATGACACAATTATATATAATGGAAGTTCGGGACACATAGGTATTTTTAACTTTGTCCCCAATTTGTGGAATTTTGCTGGCAAACAATCAGATAAATATTTCCAATGATATTATTTCTAAATGTGAAATACGGTCGTACAAAGATGTTCTTCAATTCACTCTGTACGAGGAAATCCGCAATATACGAAGGAAATGGGGGTCTTTGATTACATGTAATATGTTCAGCACACAACATACTTAAGGAATCACTGTAAAGTTTATTGGATACGCCAGGGCATCAACGATAGTTGGAAATGTGAGATTATTTGCAGAATTGGCTTCGCATATTAGGCCACCTTAGCTCCAGACCTTTCGCTTGGTGAAATTTACATTCCAGTAGAATTATCAAGAAATCAACTCAACTAAATTTCAAAGACTTTTCCCAAAGAAAACCAAAAGAAATG
The DNA here is from genome assembly GCF_032062105.1 of Saccostrea cuccullata. Taxonomy (NCBI): domain Eukaryota; kingdom Metazoa; phylum Mollusca; class Bivalvia; order Ostreida; family Ostreidae; genus Saccostrea; species Saccostrea cuccullata. The sequence continues at coordinate 162,701 of NW_026936117.1, read as the reverse complement.
GAAATATATAGAAATTTTAAAAATCTTTATCTGAAATCATGTTCGAAGATGGACATGATAAACTTAAAAGTGATCATTTAAATAATTTAAATAAATATACTATAGAAGCTTTTGCTTCGGCTTTTTACACAAAGCTGCTTTGAAATTCCTGACATAAGATCTTTGGATTTCATAACAAGGATAAAGATAGTGCAAAAAGTATAGTTAGTGGATTCCTTACAAAGGTAACATTTGTTTTATTATAAACAGACACACAAACCAAATAGTCCCGTCTTCAAGTGCAGCTTTTCAATATAATTTTAATTTTTAACCAAATGTATATACAAATATTTACAATATACATACAATATCATCCGATGTCTACGTATACCAGACTTTGTTATAAACGGCACGAATCACACTACTTATTTCTAAATGTACCGAGGGACTGATAACATATTGTTACGAGAATCAGAATTCTGATAAGTATTCAAACTAAATGCTGGGATGTTTTAGTGGAATGCTCGACATGAAATGTGAGTACTATTTTCTGCACAATATTTTAGAAGCAGGTAATTTTTTCTTCTTCTTTGTTTTGGATTTTCTTATGCAGAGAGCTACAGTTCTGTAACAATTGGTAGTACTCAGTTCCAACAATTATTTGAATTTTTTATTAGAGTATGCTACAACATTCCCTTAGCTTTTTCCGTTTTAATTAATTTTTCTCGTCAGAGTATGACCGTATGCACTTCCTGTGTTTACAGACGACAGACAGACACCCGACACACTTAAATCAGCCCTTGGTCCAGGTGAGCTAAAAGTATAATTAAATATAAGTAAAAAGTTGAGCTGTGATTAGTAAAAACAAATTTCAAAAACTACAAATAAAAAATCCAAATATTCTTCCCAAAACTCCTCTCGATGAATTAAACAGAGTACAAGAAGATTATAATACATGTATCCTATAGATCTAACACCATCTACATGTATTTTTGCACACCTCTGACGTTTCATAAAGAGGTTCGTGTTTGCTCTATTCCCCGAATTGTATTGTTCCCTTGGATTTTGGAGCTTGAATACTGTTAGTTTTCTCCACATTTCAACTCAAAGAACATTAATATAAATACTTTGGTCTTCGGTATATGACTGTTTTAGAAAGTATTTCCCTTTTGTATTTCTGCTTTGAAGCGACTGGAGTGGCGTATCGTTATAGCGTTATAGTATAAAATTCAAATTCTATGGGGATTAAATATTTCGAACATATCCCACTATGGAAAGAGGAAAGAGTCCCATCATTATTTGTGATTTTCCGTCGCTTCTTTCTAGTAACACAATGAGATAAGACTTGTTTTGAAAACATTTTGAGGCTATCTCAAGGTCAGCTAGAGGCAAAAATGACGAATTCCTACTCCTTCGAACACATTTTCCTCCTACTCAGATCTATAAGATATGACACTGAAACAAGATCATGAGACACATGTACTCAAATCTGACTTCTTTTCATGTTTACATTAAAACATGGTCTGGCGACCTTGACCCTTGAGATATCTCCGTAATAAGGGTAATAAAATGATTTCACTGGCCTTGAATATGAGAAAGCCTGTCTACCTATTTGAAACACTTGCATTTCAAGATGCTTTATTTTGCCTTTATAAGGTTCTACGACAGGTTTTGCGCTTACTGCATGGTTTGCTTTTCTGACGTGCACTGATTCCATTTCAGTAAGTGAGTATACATTGAAAACCATTTGTTTTTTTACAAAAAACCCATAAAAAGTGTTCTTTTCCTCAACAGTTGACTTTAAAAAGTTTTTAATCCTATCTTTGACCTTCCGATGAGAGTCGTGACTTTTGCCAAGACTGCATTGATGCTATATTCGTCACGTATATCGTCTATCCTCTTTTCACAGATTCCTTTACATTGTTGAGATTTCCTTTTCATATGATGCCAGTCAGTACGATGACTTGTCATTCGTCACGTATCAATCATATTTTCTTTTCATTAACCCCTAGGTTATTGGACCCACTTGCTTCAGATGTGATCGAGAAGTACTGCCTACGACGTGTTCTGACGTTGTTACATGCGGTCCACACGAGGTACAGTCTGGCATTTCCTTAGTATAAAATGATTAAAATATTTGTTTCCAGTAGGTGTACAGTCATAATAGGCATATTAAATCTTTGGTGCTAATTCTATATGCGTCATGAAAAGAATAAACATCAATTAAATGTTTACCCTTCGTTTCAAAGAAGAGAACAATCAAGTAATTTGTAGGAAGTTATGATTATTTGCATGCTTATATGTATTTAATGTTTGTATGCTAGTCTTTTTTCAATACGTTAAACACGATGTGTTTGTGAGACACTGATGCCTCCGTATAGCAGCTTAAGGCGCGGGTTGAATTTTCTCAAATGCAGGTCAATCTCTGAGAACAAGATCAAAATTTTTGGTATCCAATGAAAGGTCTTTTGACAAGGAATGCACCTGTAAAATTGAAAGCCCTAGTGTTTTCTGTTCAAAAATTATGGCCAAGGCTACATTTTTAAAAAGTGGGTAGAACTCTGAGGTCAAGGTCAAAAGTTCAAAATTGTTGGTATCCAAAGGAAAGTCTTGTCATATAGAAAACACCTTTGAAATAATAAAGCCCAAAAACTGCAAAGAATTTTGGCCAGAATTAAAGTTGGGTAAGTTTTTGTAAAAGTGGGTCAAACTCCAAGATCAAGGTCACAAGGGCAAATTTGGTGTACCAAAAGAAAGGTCTTGTCAAAAAGAATACGTCTATGAAATATGAAAGCCATAACCCCATCCACTCAAAAGTTATGGGCAATGGCGAGTTTTTTTGGACAAACAGACGACAGGGTAAAAACTATATACCCCGAATCTTCGCTTACGGGGGCATGGAAACTTTTGACCATTCAATATAGAAATACCCGGTAAAAATTATACGTCATTTAATTATGTACCATTATTATTTCCTTATTGAGTGGTAAAAGTGTTAAAACATGGTTCACATTTAAAGAATGAGAAATGAAAAAAAGTTTCTTTGTAAGAAGTGTCCTTAAAATTTCAGACATGTGCAATCGAGAAAGGGGTCGACTTCTTAAACGATGATGTGTTTTGGTCAGGCTGCAAAGACAAAAGGGTAGACCTAGTACAAACTAATTATTTTACATGCATTACATATCATAGAAACTGATTATAAAATTTGTATACATAATGTATAAACCAATTCATAAATGTGTTATTTACTATTTTTAATATGTACAGAAGCATAGTTGCCTTATTTCATTGATATAGGGAAATTTGCTCTATCTAGGACTGTGCAAGTAACAAAAAGAGAAGCTCTCCAGATGACGTCACTGTCACGTGCTCAACTTGTTGTGATGGCAACTTTTGTAACTCTGAGGGCTGTGGAAAAGGAGGTTTGATGAAATAAATAAGGAGAACATGTACATTTCACCTGTATATTATTTTGGAATGGACATATTTTAAATAAATCTCTGTATTTAATAAATTAATAGGATTCCCACAAGGTGGGCAACATGTTTGTTTTAACTGTGCCAATATGACGTCACCATCAAATTGTTCCCAAGTTGCCATGTGCCAAAAGGACGAGGTAGTTTATTGAATACTCATTTCTCTTTTGTGAAAATTAAATTATTATCAGAGCAGGGCAGATTTTAATACTAAGCTATTTAATTAAAAACCATTTTCAGAGTTGATGTAATTAGAATACGTGGGCCATCTAACTTTTTAATCAATTTATGTGAATTTTAACACAGGTTTGTTTCCTTGAAGAAGTGCCACACAAACTCGGTGTTATCTACCATTCCGGTTGTAGGAATTTGCCGGTAACTTTTTAAATAGAACAATTCTCTATCATCCTTGGACTTTCAGTAAAGCGTGGCATTCTCGACGCTAAGCAATTAGCGTCTCTCAAATGGCGAATAGATTCTCATCACTACGTAACTAGCGTCTCTCAAATGGCGAATAGATTCTCATTGGTTAAGATATTAATAACATCAGCAACTTTAAATTGTTGTTGACAACGATGAGACGACTTATAAGCCCCATCTCTTTGCCGTACAAAATGCTTTAATTGGTTCTTGCTACACTCGTTGACATTCGCCCGAATTTCTATCCATTGTGTATTTCAACAGTGAATGGAAGACTGTGTAAATTTCAGACGCTAATTATGTAACTTCGATTATACCACGCGTCACTGATAGTCCAAGGATAACAGAGAGTTGTACTATATACAATATTTAAGCACACACGCTACAAAACAAACAAAAAGCAGTCTGACTAAAGCCAGACCCTACTATTTCACTTCGAAGTTAAATAGTAAGGTCTGGCTTTAGTCATGCAGACTGAACAAAAAGATGCATGGATTGGTATAATTAGATTTAAAAATGTAATGTAAAAAAAGATTTATTTGTTATTTTTAAGATTTTTGGGGGAAAAGTTTGTACCATCTGTCCTTAAAACATCTTTATATACTAATCCTTTTTTAAATCTCGCCATCTTAGTTTCAAAAATTCTTCTAAAATGATATATTCAATTATACATGTAATGTATCTAAAGATAAATATTTTTTTCAGGACTGTAAAACCAGTCGGTCGTGTGGAGGTTGTTGTCTTGGAAACTTTTGTAATTCTGGGTGTAATCCCTATGACAACCTTAAGCCTCCCTACCAGTACGTGACCTTGACCAACGCCCCAGGACTGCACTGGATTACCCTCCTTCCTCAACAGTGACTGTTCAGCGGTTATCCCCCTTTTACGAAACGCATCAACAATTCTATATTGTGTCACTTATAAATAAATAAAGGTTACGGGATATACATGTACATTTATTTCATACCATAAAAAGTTTCTTTTATTTCTTCGACTTTCTGATGGAAATCAACTTATAAGAAGTTGTAAAAATTATCAAAGTAGAAGTTTTTTCATGCTTCATGGTGCTTTTTAGGATTCAAGTAAGAAAATCGTTTCCCCACTGCTCTTTAAATAACCTATCATAACATTTCTAAAATCAGGAAGACTCCATACAATTCATCTTCACCACTTCTGAAAAGAAACATCAAACTAATCTCTAATGTCACTGGTTCTCTTAATGAATGAGACTGGAGTCTTTCTGAACAAAATACTTGTGCGTATAATGTTTTCAGGTGAACATTTCTATCTTCAGAGTTTTTGACATTAAAAAAAATTCACTGGTCAAGTGGACCAGTGATTTAGTGAAATTCACCGGTCCTCACAAATATTCACTGGTCCATCAACAAACCAATTTCAAAACAAAAAAAATGTTTTAAATCCAGTTAGGCCTTAAAAAATCGGAGGGTCAAATATCCCCGGACTGAATTAACCAGGTGTGGTACAGTAGATACCCAACATGGCTGCCTACCGCAAAAACGAAGTTCAAAATGTGGGGGAAATGTTTAATGTAACAAAAATGATTATTTTAAAACTCTTTATATTTAAGGTAAATGATGATTAGTAATTCGGTTGACATATGTACACCCTTATGCAAGTTATTTACACACAAAGATCTAGCATCCCGAAAATAAAATTATCTTGATTAACATTTAGCCACGTGAATGGAAGAATCTGTAGACAATTTGGTATGTAAATAATGGCCCAACAATTTGTATGAAAAAAAATCAGACATTTATTTGACAATATATTTAACTTGCTGAAAAGACTATTGAATCAAGCATAGAATTTACAAAAGGTTGACTTTAAACGAGAATATTGATATCCTGGTATTATTAACTTATTTGCCAATAGCATTCCACGTTTTAAAAATTGTTCGAACACAGGGCATGCTCTAATGGATATAAAGTCCATTTGCAGGTGATAAGGATACATTGCTAGATAAACGAGGAAAGCTGACGACAGAAGCCATTTCGCTTATCATTAGGTGACAGACTCTTGGTGTCTTTTATTCCGAGTTCAAAGTGATAGATATATCGTGGGCGTTTTTTAGGTTATCATTAACACCCTTTTACAGAAAAATGTCAAAATAAGAAATGGATGTTAGACTTTGTGGTCTCTTTTATACTGAGGTCAAAAGGATATATCGGATCAATGTTGGAATGAAAATGAGTAGTGTTTATTAATAGAAAGTTTTTTTTATATTTAAATGAGGAATTGAAGGTCACTGACTTTTTCCATTTTCATGTAGAATTTTTCTTGATAAATTGATTCAAATAAATACAAATATATATTTGTTAATAACAGGGCACGTTTAAACCCACAGGAAATCCAACAGTTTATTACAGATGAGATCTCCAAAAATTACATACTAGATATTGTCAATCAGAAAGTCAGGCATTCTTTTAATATCAACGTTGGAGTATTTGTGAGTACATTAAGATTTGAATAAAAAATCAAAAGAGCACTGACAAGGTAAGTAAATTGATAAGAGTTCCTCTTACATTAAAACAGCATCTGTCTATGATGTCAAAAAAGTCTGGATCATCTCATTTAGAAGAAGAGCTCCATATATGAAGATGCTCTAAAATGATGAAATTTTAAAAGTAAAAAGTATGAAACTTTCTTTTGCCAAATGATAGTTGACAGTTTAAGGGATCATATATATAAAAAAATATGTCATATCTGATGGTTAATTTGTTGAATCCCCCCCCCCCCCGGCCTCCTTAATAAAAAATTACATACAGATATTGGGGTCAATAGGCTTCTTTTGGCACTGCAGTACAGTAAATATGACCTCTTGCACTGATATTGTGTTTTTATCATATCTATTTTAGAAGTTTTCCATCTGATAATTTTTACCCAAATAAATCATATTTCATGTTAATTTTGGTCAACTATTGTGGTCCCACCATACCCAATTACTAGCAGTCTTAATTTGAACAAATTTGAATCAACACAACCTACATGTATCCTCATTTGAATAAATTTAAATCTACACTACCTGAAGAACCTTTCCTGTAAGTTTGAAATATTTATTAAACATTATCATGAAATATATCTAGCTAGCCAACAGTATTCAAGATCAAATGTCCATTCAAACAATACCATTCAGGAACAGAGCAAACAAAGACCTCTAAAACATCAGAAGTAGGATCAGGTGTCAAGGACTAGTGAGCATCCCCTGCTGACTGGTCACATCCAACTATATATACTTTTCAACTTTACATTAATATGTGAAGCTTTTCAAATACTAAGACATACTGGTAATGCATTGAACAATAACAAATGATTTCTAAAAATTCTAAAATTTTATTCCTCAATTAACAGCTGACATTTTCTGTTGTGTATCACTGTTATCTTCATTTTTAACATTTTTTCCAACAATTTCTTCTTTCCATAATATTTCATAAAAATTGTCATTTAGGTAAGCATCCTTCCCTTCATATGCTGAGAATGTCTTGCCATGCAGTAGAACTTTGTGTGCCCCTTCTTCTTTATTAGGCTGAAATTCCTCTTCACTGAAATGAGTGGGCATGAAATCCTGAAGGCCTGCCAATGTCATTGCCGTGTAGATTTTCTGCTGTGGTTCGTAGTAAATGAAGAAGATTCTCTTCTTCATGCCTGACAATACTCGATAAAATTCTGAAACACAGAGGGCTGACAAAACCCCAGCTAAAGTTGCCTGGGCATAAATACCATATGGAAGAAAGTATGCCATCACACACGATGCAGGAATGCCAAACATAGGAATTTGTTTTCTTGTTTTCATGAATTGTAAAACTTCTTTTCCATATGGGTCAGCGTAGATCAGTTTTCCAAATTCTTCATCACAGAACTTAACATTCGCAATCAGAGCTGATATCATTAAATGCTTTTCCCTGGGTGTTAGATTAGGGTCATTGACAATATGGAAATGAAGCTGCAATTTTTTATCCTTAGGGGAAAGTACTCTGTTTTTCTTGATCATTTCATCAGATTTGTCACTATAGTGCCTTGTAGAGTTAAGTACACTGAAGTTACAAACTGGCTTCACTCGATTACCTACACAATTCTGCATCAAATGTGATGATGGAGATACCAATACCCTTCTCACTAAAATCCTTGATGTGTTCAGCAACATATCTTTAAACTGAAATTTTGAGAAAGAATATTTTCAAGTTAAAAATGAGTTGATAAATACAGTATTTTCAAGTTAAAAATTAATCATGGGCTCTCCAATATTTTTGATAAATACAGCAATGCATTTTCTAATTGCAAATTGATCACAGAAATTAATTAGGATGTCAATAATTGTATGGTGTTGTATAATAATCAACCATAGGAAGGTTTGTAGACTCATTTTTACTGTTTGTAATTAGATGTTAAGCTCATTTCATCCATTTGGGTAAAGAAACTACTGTCTGAATATTTATTGAAAATTTTAAATCATGCATAGAGCTGTCACAGGTACTCCAAATGACCCGGAGCTGAGGAACAATTAAATCGGGTCAGGTTCAGTTCTGTTTTTCCAGAGTCCGGTTCGGTTTAAATTTGTACAGTAGAGTAGGTTTTACCATAAAATGGCATCTAAAATGAAAGGTTCATTAGTATATTACCATTAAAGACGGTAATAATGTAATTTGAACTATTTGGTTCAATTATTTTTCTAGTTAGGAAACATCTTTAAACCAGTCATTATGTTGCTGTTTCTTAGATTAAAAAAAAACTTGTTGAATATAATTCAAATCATGAGTTTCTATTCTATTATAACCCGAACCGAAAAGCCCAAACCGAACCTAAAAGATTTAGAACTGACCCGACCCGAAAATTTATGAACCATGACAGCGGCCCTAACCATGCATATATCACATGATAAAATCTAGAGTCTTAGCAACAGACTTTTTACTTTTGGTTAGGAGTTGGTGCATTGAGTACGAGTTGATTTGTACGAGTCAGTCAGGTTATGAGTTGACTTGATACATCCCTTTGTTATTGACAACTTCAGACTATAGGCACTCCCCATCTCAACTGTTAAAAAAAATTTTTACATCTACTATACTTGTTTGCTTATAGTAAAGTAGATCTATGTATATATATATATTTTTTACTATAAAGATGGGGAGTGACTATGGTTATGCTTCAGACTTCTTATTGTATTTACCAACATCAACTCTGAATAATTAAACTTTTTTTCAAGGGAGGGGCTAATCAATTAATTTAAAAGTATCCCATTATTTGTCACAAAGTAACGTTGTCGAATGAAATCATTGTGTAAACTTTAAGATATATTCCGAATTTTCTCAAAGAATAAGAACATTTAAGTCAATTTCAAATGACACTTGATAAGCCTGGTGAAGAATTTTGTTGTTTTTGATAATTTTTATAAATAATGTTTAATATGATTATAAAAGAGAAAAACGATTACGCTACCTCAATTCTTCAGCACACAAATTTCAATATTTTCAATTTTGCCCTGTAAAAATTTGACGTCTTCTGTAAGAATATTATGCATTACGACCCCGATTTAAAAAATCAAAGATGGTCCCCCTTGAGAATGAAAAACGGGGAAAACTTCGCAAATTCAATCATGACATGACTTCAACGGTACAACATTGGAGCTAAAAGCAGAGTCAGAGAGTAAAACTATAATTCAAAATTAAATTTTGCATTTTTTTTTTTTTAGAAATTCACACATTTTTGTTTCCAAGACAAATCTCTATCTCTCGATACTACTCGCCCTCAAATTTTGAGTACTCTGAGTAGGGTGCGCAGCTAATTAAAAGATGTAAAAAAAAGTATAGAAAAGTAAATTTCAAAGCGGTGAAAAGGGAACAGTATTAAATTTTTAGTGAAGATAAAAAGTTAAGAAAAACAGTATTCACAGTTGAAAGATATAAAAACACTATAATATGATTAAGGTCTGGGGTGATTCAGTTTGCTCACTTCCAGTTTGAAATGTTCAACATCTTGAAGCGAGACAACACTGCCCGGCAGTCTGTTCCACTGAACTATAGTAAGAGGGAAAAAGGAATATTTATACACATTTTTTGTAGTTTGTATTTGACGAAAGGTGAGGGAATGAGATGAACGAGTAGTCCTACTTGGGGGGATGAATTGAACTGAGGGGATGGCTACTAGTCCATGTACGATCTTGTACATAAGTACAAGCCTTGCATCTGCCCTCCTTTGTTGCAGGCTTCGCCAACATAGGGTTTGTAGCATATCTGTGACACTTGATGTTCTTCTAAAATCCGACATCACCCACCTTGCAGCTCTGCGCTGAACAGCCTCAACTTGGTTAATAAGTGTAACCAAGTGGGGGTCCCAAACGCTGGCAGCATACTCAAGCTGTGGACGTACCACTGCTTTGTATGTTGCTGACCGGAGCTGCTGGTTCCTGGTCGGTATATTTCTGCGTAAGAAGCCGAGGGAGCTGTTGGCTTTGTTTGTGACCCGACTTATGTGCTGGCTCCAGTTCAAGTTATCCGATATATCGACACCCAGATACCGGGTCCTTGATATTGGTTATATGGAAATTCAAAGTGATGAAATTATATTCACAATAGCACAGTTAACCAAAACAAGAAAAGTCAATGACAAACCAGTAAAAGCGAATTTCCCAAAATTAGATAGGGGCAAACTTGATGTGTACAATTGTATCACAGAATACTTGAAGAAAACGGAACAGTGGAGAGGAGGGGAACAACAATTTTTCATTAGCTATACCAAACCACATAAAGGGGTAAAACCATGCACTTTGGCAGGGTGGTTAAAAACAATGATTGGGAATGCAGGGATAGACACCAATGTGTTTAAGGCTCATTCAACCAGAGGTGCTTGTACCTCTAAGGCATTAAAATTTGGACTTTCTTTGGCCCAGGTCATGTCTAGGGCTAACTGGAAATCTGCTGGCACTTTCAACAGATTCTACAATAAACCTGTTGAGGCTCATGATGAATTTGCAAACAAAATATTGACACTTGATGATTAATAAAATTGAAAACAAACAAACAAACAAACAAACAAACAAAAAAAAAAAAAAAAAAAAAAAAAAAAAAAAAAAAAAGAAAAGAAAAATTTTGCTTTGAACTTACATATTTATACCTTACTTCAGCTTTACGAATTAGGAATTTTATCAGTGCGCTTTAGCGCACGCAATGAAATTAAGATTTTATGAGTAAAGCTGAAGTGGCATAAATACTCCACCCATCCCTCCTTTTGAACACTGATTAATTGTTAATTGTTAGACTTAAAATTTTTGTCATCAGTGATATAAATTATCTTTCCTTTTCTTTTCATTTTAGGAACCTGAAATAAAAGATTTGGAGAAACATGCAGACCAACTCTGAATGAAGTCTCCAGTAGTGATTTTAAAGAGGACTTGAATAAGTCTCATTGGAGAATTTTTGATTAACTTTGTAAAATTTGCACATGCATATTTGTACTTTAATCTTTAATTCTAGCACAATTATGTTATTGTTTTTTCTTGGTCATAGAGAATGACTTTACATTTGAATTTCATGTATTTGAATTAAATCTGTAAATGCATAAATTTGTTCTTTATTAAAAAAAAAAAAGTGATAATTATTGTGATTAAATATTACACATGTATGGTATTATGCATGTCTTAGAAATAATATTTGATGTGAAAAAAAAAAAAATTAGCAGCTACTACTTTCTCAGCCTCTCTGAAGAATGAAGATCTCGCGAGATCACTTTGATTTAAATATGCTGGGAATTCCGGAAGTCTTCCATGGGAGATTACATATTTATACCTTACTTCAGCTTTACTCATAAAATCTTAATTTCATTGCGTGCGCTAAAGCGCACTGATAAGATTCCTAATTATATTAACAGATTACGTGGTCTTAATATCACAATCACATCATCTCGGGTCTTTCCGTCAGAGGTCGGAAAAACAACCTCGAGGTCGTTTTTCCGCGAGTCTGAAAGGCCCGAGAAGTTGCAATTGCTTAATATCGAACACGCGACAACTACGGTCGCACATAAGTATAATTAATCAACCATTGCAACAAAAAGCCACTGGACGTCGACCAGTCAGGTATAATATAGATGAGAGAGAGAGAGAGAGAGAGAGAGAGAGAGCATCCCTGGATAGAGGGAAGAGCATGAATGTGAAAACAAAGCATGCTTATTGCAATATTGAAATACACATGTATCTTATCACGGGATTAATTTTGTTTTGCACGTTGTGGATTTTTAAAAAAAGCATCTTTCTAGTGTTCATTCACCCAAATAACTTTATCTCACTTTCCTGCGTCAGAATATTACACCTTAAAATTTTCGATTCTATATCTGTTGTTTTGAACAGAAGGTCTTTCAACTCCATTATAAACATGTACTATTCGTTTTACATGACGATGTACATGTACACTGAATACCGAATTCGTTGAAATGCTTTTGATTAGAAGATATGCCCAGCAGTTGATATAAGTCTAATCTTGATCTCAAATTCACGATCGAAAAGGGTTTCCCATATTTAAACTTTGTTAATTAGAGAAGAAAGAAAATGATTCTTTGCCGGTATTTGGGGATTCAAAAGGAAAGGAAAAACATGATTTAAATTATTTATAGTTTTTATTTGATAAAGATACAAAACCCGGAGTTCCTCAAATGGTTCGTACCTCGCGCATAACCTCGGACGTCAGTGGTGTTCTACCACCTCTCTGATTCGGTCATACGGTCTTATTTGAATTTCTTTCAAATGTCATACATTTGAAATCTGAGTTACTTTGTAGCATGACCAGCACTTTGGTATTGCTTTCAAAGCCTATTTACATAAGGTAATCAAAACCTATTTACAACATGCAAATTCAAAGAATTGTGGTCCCTGCTTTCGGTGTCTTTACTTTAAACATATTTTATTGAGTATAATTCAATCAGGATTGGGCAACAGGCAATGCCTATGTAAACCCTCTCCTTTTATAATTGGTCAAGATACAAATAAGTAGTAAATAATACATGAACATGATAATCAATAAAATTATAATGAAAAATAAAGATTCACAATCAGGTATTATTTATCAATATTATATCTAAAAAGAAATGACAACCCCCTAACTGTATGCATATTACACATGTATTTACATACTGTTCCAGCTTAAAAATAATACCAATATTTGAAAAAAAATTATGCATTTAATAGAATATTTGATATAACAGTGTCCCTAATTTAGTCTTTTAGAAGATTTAATAAATTCTTGTACATATGAAAATATTTTACAATTTGTTTGATAAGAGTATTGAGATTTTCCTCTTAGTAGAGCGCCGAGTTCAAAAACAACATCAATATCATTTAATTTTTTTACCAATATGTTTCTTTCAACATTATACGATGGGCAGTTGATAAAATAATGTTCAGTATCTTCAGTATGAAATCCACACTTTTGACATGATTGAATATCTGATATAAAATGATTTTTTAAATGTGCATTAAGATTACTAGCATTGTTTCGGTGTCTTTGTGGGTGAGATGTCATTATTTATGGCATATTATGTAAAATATTAACGTTCTATCATATGTCACTCCGAAGTTATCAGCAAAGATGATGATTTTTTAAAAAAAAAATGAGGTCAATCGTGAAGAATGGAAATAACCATGTTAATTTACAATACGTCGTCGATATGTCTAAATATCGAGTTGAAGGCCACAGCAAATGTGTTCTTCTTTTCACGTATTTGGGACAAATTCTGCTTCATATGGGTCTGCTAATAATGGAGCGCAATTGGTACTCATGAAAATTCGAATAGATTGTTAGATATGTTTCCATTGTACATATCTTCCAATCAATTGTACCTATCTTCGATTCAATTGTACCTATCTTCAAAAGAATTGAAGATAGGTATAATTCAGCTGAACCTATCTTCAGTTGAATTGATTTACATTCCATTAAAGATAGGTGTAATTTACATGAACCTAGGTTTAATTATTTAGAGATAGGTATAATTATTTACACCTATCTTTAATTCGTTTAGACCTATCTTCAATTCAATTTTATCCAATCTTTCATTCATTTGAAGATAGGTTCAACTAACTGAAATAGGTTCAATTATTTGAAGAAAGGTTCAAATGTTTGAATATATTTAATTTGGCCTTACTTCATTAATATATAGCAGATATAGGAATGAAAAAAAATACAAAAAAATTTTTAAGTGCCATAATAAAATTAGTCGATACTGAACTTTTATAAAGTATCCACTGTAACTGTAAGGAATGCCAGAAAAAGACAACCACGTGATGTACTGATTGACATTTCTAGCGTGTAAATTAATCACACTTGCATTCCAAACATGTAGTCTATATAAAACGTTTACTCTCTAGCAGAACCCGGTTATTACTTTGACCACTCTCAAAGAACTCTCTTACAATGAAATCAAACGATTCACAAAATACAGTTGAGAAAATCTATCAGCCTTTTCGTGAGCATGCCAAAACTTTAGCAGCCTGTGATTTTAAGAAGTTAAACCCTCCACCTGTTCGAGTCCGGGCCTCTACCTTTTCTTGCAGACGTCCTTCCTTTAGAGGTTCTTTGATCACGGATGTGGAGAGGGTCCGTAACTTCTCCCTGTCCAATCTTGGAATAAAAAACAAAGGAGACAGTTTCCGAAAAAGCTCCGAACTCATGGGGTCTCCCGGAAAAACAAAATATTCCAAGAGGAGAAGAAGTCTGAAGAAAGAACAGCAATTTTACCCGATCAGCGTGACTATTGATGAAAACAGCGATGATTTCATTAGACCTATATGTAACAGTATCGGTAAAGCCTACAACAATAAAGGGGGAACTTTCAGAATCAAAGTCATCGGAGATAAATTGGTTGGGAAAACCATGATGATCAAACAGATGACAACATCGGAGTTTGTGGGACTCCAAGAAACAACAGGTAAGCGACCATATTTTTTAAAGAAAAGATAAATCTGCATTTTTTTTTTCATTTTTATCCTGCTGAGTTATAAATTTCTACTACTGATACTTTTTTCTTACAGAAAAATCTAATTTCACCACGGTTCCGGTGTACTTAGACGGAGAAGAATCTACCGTGGAATTGGAGGAGGTTCAGTTTTACGAGGTGAGATGATCTTATCTTTGACAGAAAGTTATTCCATTTTTGTGGTTAATTTATAATTTCAGCACTGAAGACGTCTGTTTTTATTTACAGCCGTACAGGCATACCGTCTATGTAGACGCTTTTATCATGGTGTACTCTGTCTCTGACGAAGCCTCGTTCCTGTACGTCCTCCGCGAAGTTTCCCGGTTGAGGGAAGCTCTGGATGTTGATCGTCCCATCATTATGGTGGCAAACAAAACCGACCTAAACCGAAACAGAGTTGTGTCTACTAAAGGTATGTTAGCACAGAATGACGTCATAGTTTTATCAGAAATGTCATACACCTCTGCCATCATCTCAGATGTTTGATTCTTACCGAGAAATCAATTTTTTTCACAATGTTAGAGACAAGTGATTCTTTCTAAAACGTCTGAACAAATATCCCTACGCACAACCTATTTTTCATCACAACATAAACATATAGTCTTGTATTTATTTACAAGGCATGGGATTTAATATGCAGAAGTTATAAAATTTAATATAAATAAGAAAATTTTGCAATAATTTCTCAGTTAAAACTTAATAATAATTGTCCTATTCTTTCTTTTTCAGAAGGTAAAACTGCAGCCCAAGTTTTCAGCTGTAAATATGTGGAGACTTCTGTCTCATTTCAAATGAAAATTGATGAACTCCTTGTTGCTTTAGTGCGACAAATACGACTCACGCTGGACCCTAAGTCTATAAATAGAAACGAGTACAATAAATCAAACAGGCACTTCCCAAGGAGATTTGTCAGAGCACGGACATTGCTACACAGACTGTTTGGGAAGAAGTCAAAAAGCAGAAGGAATAAAGAGGCCTGTGAAGAAATATTCAAATTATGAGTGACAATTAAATTGTATATTCTTGTGATGAATTAGCATTTCACCATCACGCATTATTTATATGCGTTTTAATAAAAATTAAGTTGAGACTGGTTGCCGTATTGCTTTCAGTGTATGTTGCAGTCCTTCATATTACTTTCTATACTATTATTGATATTCCATAAAATTTCATTTAAAAACACCAAAAAAACTAGACTGTTTTCGCAAAACAGACTGTACCTACTGGTCCCTGCTGACAAAGCAGGTAACAACATTGTCTTTGTTTGTAAGGCTCATTATATAAATTGTATTTTAGAAGAACTTGGATTTAATTCTACAAGAGGTAATCCAACTTATACTCATAGTTCCCTTTCAAAGGAAGGAATTCTTCAAAATCATATGTATGTCAGTTTTGAAAATTATTAATATCTCAAACAACCAAAATGAATTTGAACTACCATATCTATTTTGGATTCCGAAACTTCATAAAAATCCTTACAAACAAAGATACATAGCGGGCTCGAGTAGATGTTCAACCAAGCCTCTTTCTTTACTCCTCACTAAAATATTAACAGCAGTGAAGGAGAAACTTCAAGAGTACTGTGCAAAAATATACATCGTATTCGAGAATTATGTAAATAATATGTGGATACTTAAAAATTCCAAGGACATTTTGGAAAATTTTGAATCACAAGGTTTTACCAAAATCAACAGCTTAAAAACTTATGACTTTTCAACTGTAAGCATAACCATATCCCACGATCAATTAAAGTCCAGGCTTTTTGATATCATTGACGGCTGCTTTTTCAATAAAAATGGAAGTCGTAAATTCACTTACCTTGTCATTGATCATTTTCAAAATTATTTTGTTAAAAACATTCTGATCGTACACACAAGTACTCTGAAGTTGACATCAAAAAGATGCGTGAGTTTCTGATTGACAATATCTCGGAGGTTTTTAGAGACCAGGTCTTCCAACAATCTAATTGGAATTCCCATGGGTACCAATTGGGCACGTTTACTTCCTCTCTATTAGTTTAAACACCTGTAACGATATGTTCACTTTGTCTTTATTGCTTTATACACGAAAGTGGGCGTGTTCACTTTCTTTCCATTGTTTCATACTCTTATTTGAGTATTTTCATTTTTTTTTCTTCCATGCTATACATGTACACGCTTATGTGTGCATGTCCACTTTCTCTAAATTACTCTAAACATGGATGTGGGTATGTGTCTTTAACCCTTAACTTGATAATTGGTGTGTTCACTTCTTCTTTTTTTAACTTTATGCACTAAAGTAACTATCTTCAAATCCACTTTATTTACTTTTTACACTCAATTAGGAATGCTCAGTCCACTTCCTCCATACTCTCTATGTATAATGTGATAATGTCCTTCATATTTTTCCCTTGACTGTTCATTTCCTTGTTATTATCATACTTTAAAATATTCTGGCGATGCTTCAAACAGGGCTATTTCCTCATTAATTCATAAATTTATTCTTCATTCTTTAAACCCATAAAGTAAATCGGTTTGAAAATACACAATAAAATACATAACGTTAATGGTAATATAACAACCAAGCGTAAAGAATAACATTTCAATCGTTAACTTCCCTTAGTTATTCACAGGCACGAAGTATTGGGGGTGTACTGAAGAAGTTATAACCTACCCATCCCAACCCCATCCCTACTCCCTGTTGTCAAGGAAGTTGATTTTTTCCCTGGATACCCCCTTCAAAAATGATACTACGTTCCTAATGCAGCAATATGATTATATTGATTCGATACGCTAAAGCATGCTCTACGTATGAACAATGTCGAAAACAAGGTAAATTATTGACGAAAAAAGTTGATAAAAAAAAAAATATCAGCAGTCTTAAAGTTGTAATTTTGTAAGTTTAATGTCGACACAATAACCTTGTCACGCAAATACAATCTATCACTGTGTAAAACGCTGACTGACGTTTTTCATAGTAATTTTAGACCATTATTTACACACTGAATTGTCGACTGATTTTTCCGTTATTTTCCCGATCATAACTAGGAACACACATCGGGTATGACCGGTCGGCAGGGGATGTTCACTCCTCCATGGCACCTGATCTGATGTTTTAGATGTCGATGTTTGCTCTGCTCCTGATTTGTATTGATTAATGGACTTTTGAGCTTGAATATTGTTTGTTTTCTCCATATATTTCATACATTGTGTCTCGGTGGTCATATAACTTGTAATAAGTTTTTTTTTTGGTTAAAGTTATTGTTTGAAGACTGTTGAATGTTAAGCTTGCATTACAATGATAAGCATTTACACAACCCAAAATTTATTAAGCATTTGAAAATATACATCAGCATTGACTTCTTTGGTGATAAGTGATGATATAATTGTACCACATTTAGACAGTAGGCAAGTGGAGGCATTATTTAGAGTTGAACTCATTATACATCAATAGGTACATTGATATAATTATATGTTATATAGTTCATAGTGGCTGATTGCTATGTTAACTTATTGTTGAACAAGCAGGTTTTTAATGCAAAAACTAAATCCAAATTAAAAGTGACCAATTTTAAGGTTCTGGGTATTAAAATTGAAAGACATATTCAAAATTTTACAGTGTTCCTGTAAAATCTTGTAATTTGATGGAAAACTTTTCCCAGAAGCCGGGAATCTCCCCCCTGTCCTTTGGATACTTGAGATAAGACTGGGACTCCATCAGACTGATCATGGACGGCGACAGGTCTTTGTGGGCGGCCACGCTGTCATTCAGCACTACTAGGAAGATTACGTTCTCACCCTGTCTGACGGTGGAGTAAATACTCTCCATACGCGCCATATTGAATTCAAACATAACCAGCGTGACCGGAGGTAGTTGATGGAGAGCATGCAGACCGTTTTCCTGCTGTTTCGGATGGCGTTGATGATGTTGTCTGCTATGTTCGTTCCTGGAATGAAGTCTCGGCTGTGAAGACAATACCGGGCAGATTCGGACTTCTCAAGTCTTAAAATGTCGTCAACAAATAAATCCCGATCTTCCTCTGCGTAGGAAATAAAGGCATCAAAGCGAAATTTGGTAGGAAATACTTTCTTTTCACTGGACTTGTACTTTCTTTTGGCATTATAGTATATATATCTAATTCTCCATCTATAACGATAAAGTATACCCCTGACCAGATGAATGGAAAAAGCAAAAATGGCAAGGACACATATCGTAATAATGGCTGAATAAGAGGAACATTCCCTCTCCATTCGTAATATCAGCCGATGAATATCACCGATCCTGCCAGTGATTCCGTTGCTATAGTGACAAGTGTAGTTCTCCACGTGGATAAACCGGATATGCATAGAACTTTTCATCCATTTCAGAAACTGCAGGCTTTCACAAGAGCAGCGTAATGGATTGTTGTAAAGATTAATCAGTGTAGCATTAGAATGGCGAATTGAATTAAGATCATGAATCGTTTTATCGTTAAATATAGAAATTTCATTGTACGACAAATCCAGCAATTCCAGATTTTTCATATGTTGCATTTCTACATTCCATTCGCTTAATTTATTGAAACTGATATTCAAATATTTTATATTTCGGAAACTTTTAAACATCTTCATGGAAAGACTTAAGATTCGATTGTATGACAAATCGAAGGTTTCTAAATTATTTAGACCGTAAAAAATATTTCCCTCTGTGTCATTGTCTAGACATCTCCCAAGAAAATTGTAAGATAGATTAAGAAATTTTAAATTCTTACAATCATGAAAAGAGTAAGCCACAAGATAATCGCCAACATTTTTAGAAAGATCTACATGTTCCACTTTTTGCAGTCCCAGCATTGGAGAACGGATTTCAAAAAACAAGTTACGACCTGCATATAGATGTGTGACAGAATTATTTGCCAAAATGAATCTCGAGCTAACAGAGAGTGAATATCTAGTTCTATCAACATAGATGGTCTGTAAGCGTGGTGGCATGTAAAAAGTGATTGTTAGATTTGCCCAGTTCCGCAATTTTGGAGATCTTAATGTACGCAATGGGGCATTTCTCCTCGTTCTACTATCGTTGCACTCTTCAAAAAAGTTGGATACTGTCGGGGCATGCGTGTTCACTTGATAACTAATGTTCAACGTTGTCAAATTTTGTAAATTTTGGAGTTCGTAAATATATAAGCCATATGTGAGTTGATTGTCTGCTATGTTGACGATTCTCAGTGTTTTGGGAATCTTTCTGAGGACTTTTCTTTCGAGATAGGCGATTCTGTTAGAGGCTATGTGAAGTTCTTCAAGGTTTGTTTCACTCCACGCAGACACGTGTTCTGCTCTTATCGCCGTGGTCAATCCGAATGTGCATTGAACATTATTTACAAAAAGTTTTCGGATAGAGGATGAGCTAGAGAAAGTGAGATTTTTAAGAACATCCAATGTCAATTTTTCGTTATTAGAAATTTCGAGATGGTTAAGATGGAGTAAGTACTCGAACGCACCTGAATCCACAAATTTCACTCGGCAATATGATACAGAAATAAAGCGAACCTTTGCAAAATATTTAAACATATCTTTTCGTATGCCATCCATACTACACGTGCCATTATATCCTGAGAGATCAAGCTCCTCAACAGAATTATCAAAGCCATTGAAGAGGTCCGATACAGAGCCATGGTTGTATCCATTAAAATCAAGTCGAATTAAATTCACCAGGTTTTCAAGAAGACGTTCTGGAAATGAAGCTTTTCGTAGACTGAATTGACCCCATGCTTTAGGCGTATATTTCACAGAGAGATTTTCCAAATTTATAAATCGATCAAACACAGACTTTAGAAATGAGACGTTTCCCAAATTTTCGTTATTATCTAGCTTAAGGATTAATAACGAAGTTCCAAAAGTTAGACTGGAAATGTTTATCTCGTGCTCATGCAGGTCATTGTTACACAGATCAAGATACGTCAAGTTTGACGGTAACATCGTCGGAAATTTGGTAAGACTATTGTGACTAAGGTTGATCTCCTTAACACTATCGGTAAATACCGGTAAGTTCGTATCATTTATATTTAAATTACTACAGTCGGCCTTTATTCCATCCCTGCTTACAGAACACGCGCACATTCGGTTGGACGTGCAGCTTTCTCCTGCTAGTAACAATTCCAATGTCACACCGAATACAACGCAGTATAACCACATCATCGTCATGAACTCCACAAAGTAAATAACACTCAGAAAGCATTTGTCTAAAGAGATTCATGCCGTTTTTTAAAACAAACTTCCTGCTTTATATAATTAAAAGTACTATAAATAAAAGAATAGGAACGATTTCATATAAATGTTTCTCATGGTGCGTGGAATAAGGAATAGACCTAACTTTTCCATTCACTTCATTTGATTATCAAATAAGTAGTCTTTACAATTTGTGTCAACTTTTTGTAAGGAAGAAGATCGTATTTGGCCTGTAATCTTAAGGAATCATTGGAACGAATCATTTATGTATTCAATGTCCAAGTCAAACATATTTGTTCGGTTGACCACAGCTGGTCATGGGTGCTTTACAAAAGCCACACAGACAGGAAAATATTACATGCCATATATTGTTGTATTTCGTCGAAAAATGTGATTATGCTTATCTTAATCGTTACGATAGCATATATTATTTGACCTGTTGGCGGGGGATGCTCTCTTCTCCATGACACCTGATCCCTCTTTTTATGTTTTAGGAGTTCCATGTTTTTACTATGCTCCCGATTTTTATTGTTTATATGGATTTTGAGCTTGATTACGGTTTGATATATCTATGTTTCATTTTTTAACACGATTCATAAGTAGCTAAGAGCTAATAGGGTATATAGTAAATTACAAATTAATTTAAATGCAAAAGCATTTCGGTGGATCCACAAAACTGTTTATAAATTATCTTGGCGCAACCGAATCAAAATTTAAATTCTATTTTCAAATTCTTTTTTAAAAAACAGCTAATGAAATCAGAAAAGCTAGACTGTTAAAAAAAGTACACGCCTAAAGCAAAGATGGAACCAAAACTTCGCGAATCCTCCCTATATGCTCCCTTGGAGCGATGACCCAGATATAATTTATATGGAAATCAAGGTGCGTGAAAATAACCCGTCTAGCCCTATTACAAGGCATATTTTAACAAATCCAAAAAAAAAAAAAAAACAAAAAAAAACAAAACAAAACAAAAAATCGTGGAAAAAACCTTTTTCTTTGTCACATAACCAAATATAAGAATAGAATGCAAAAATTCATGTATTCCATCAATAAATTTTTCACTTTCAAAGGCGCCCAGATTCCTGCTAATTGCAAATCAAGAGCGCCTTTGATCTTCAACTTCCTTATGGGGTCATAGAAATAAATGCGAATGGATACCACATTACTTTGTTCAGACAACTGAGTACAAGAGTTTCATTGGGCTGATCCGTTCATTTCCTTCTCCGTAAAGTGCAGATTTAACAGTTTAAGTGGTGCTCACTTGTATGAAGGTTAGAGGAAAGCCCCGTCTAAATGTGCGAACTCTTGTGTTAGACACTGAATACCGGACCCTAACCGTCACGGAAAATTTATATCGAGGATGAAACACACAAACACGCAGGCCTACAAAAAATGAACTTCAACACGACTGTCTAATCAAACATGATCGGGGACGTTGCATTAAAATTCACATACACGTGTTTGCAAATTTGAAATCTGACCTTACATTACAACCCCAGAGCTGATGATACCCCCACCTCCTATAAGGTTATAATGGCAAAGTCCATATTTTGCTCTGGGAGACCCGAAATAAGTGTCAGATCAAAAACAAAATAGGAGGTCACAATGGCATAACAAAGAATATGTGAAAGTATCATTAAATGATTATTCAGTGGTATAGGAGGAGTTGCGAATAAGAGATGGGTCATTGTGCATCTCCTACTTTTTGATAGGGTGTGTACATATTTTTGGTTTCCTATATAGCAAAATATGGACACTGCCATTAATTCTATAATACCGAAGGTTACACATCTCGTTTCCGCAACTCCTCCTATACCGCTGAATACCAAATTGATAATACTTTCACAGATTCTTTATAGAATAATGCAATTATGACCTATTTTATTTTTGACCTGACACTTATTTCTTGTCTCCCAGAGCATAACATGGACTTTGCCATTACAATATTATGGGAGGTGGGGGTATCATTTAGAGTGCTCACAGTACCTCTAGTTTGTTTTAATTATTTAAACTGTGGAAACAGATATCGGTTAGTTGTAACGGAAAACTTATTAAAATAGTGCGTTGTTTGAAATTGTTTTATTAAATTTCATTCAGTTGTATAAGAGGAGTTGCGGATAAGAGATGGATACCCCAAGATCACTATATACCCTATCACTTTTCAAGCGGAGGTGGGGGTATAATAAGTTGAATGGCCAATATTACAATTGTTGATGTATATACCAGTAATTTTAAAGACATTTTGAAAACAGTTCAGAAATAACAAGATAAGGAAAATATTAGATACCGGTAGTTTTCTAAATATTTCAAAATTTAAACACATATTCTCTATATACAAAGAGGTACAATATAAAGGGATAAAACATTTCTTTATATGATTTCACAGTCAATTTTCCTGTTTGCTTTAGAAGTTGTAGAACAAGGAAGCCTTTCTTTCATTTTCAAACACAATGTGTACAGGCAGACTGCGTTCAAAGCATAAGAAACATTATACGTAATATACGTGATCATATAATTTTGTAAGGAATTTCAAATCGTCCCTATTATATATAAAACTGAAAGATATCTAGGTTTTACGCCGCGTTTTCTACACTGAATACTTTAATTGAAAAATTCATTTTGAAATTTAAAGATGCAACTTTCATTTATATTTTATCTTTCGAAGAAATTATTCTGAAACTCAAGATATAACCAGTTTAATTACGAAGTACTTCCTTTAATTACTATAAAAAGTAATTTCTTTTTTCAGCTAAACGTACTTTCAACTATTTTTCTTTAAAAATGTGAATTGTGTATTGAAAGCTTTGTTTGAAAACTATACTTCCCACATTAACATTGAAAGTTTATTTCAGGTTTTCCCACATACTGAGCTTATCACAAGTAGTAATTGATCTGAACAGACGGAAGGTTGGTTATGTAGGCTAGATTATAGGGAAAATATCAATTATTTCTTAATTACATGTACATTTGAAAGGAAGTCATAATTTATTACAGTGGGCAAGCGAGGTTTGAGCAAAAAATTAATACAATCTAATTAACACTCAAATAAAAAGTCATTAAGATATTAAAATAATATTAAACAATGTTAAAAGAATTAACTATTGAGTCCTACATATTTTACATATATAATACTTCAAAAGTTCTGCTATTTTTAAATTTTATGAAATACATTTGAAGTAAAATTTAATATTATACTTTCATGTAAATTAGTTGAATCTGATTGGTCGAGAAACATTTGTTTAAAAACACTATTACCTGCTGAATAATGAAGCCACGCCCTCCAGCGTAGCAACAGTCAACAGTGCTTGACGACGGGTGATATTCCAAAAAATAGCCGACTGCGCAGAATTTATGGGCGCACGGTTCACTGTTATATGAATTTTTATAAAACATTCAGTATAATATAATAAATATTGCATGTAGTTGAGTGTAACATTGAAAATTTCCACCCCTCGAAAACCATTGTCAACAATGGTTTTCTTGGGGTGAAAACCATTGTCAACAATGGTTTTCTTGGGGTGAAAATTTTAAATGTTACACTCAACTACATGCAATATTTATATATTACTACACTCTATTTGAATAATAATTCCAATACCAGCGCCAACTTTTGCTCTTTGTTACAACTCTTTGATAACGCTGAATTAATTTTTGTATTAAAATATTTAAGAATTTCAAAGCTTTAATGCATGTGAATTTAAATAAATAACAGTCTTTTATTTCATTTAAATAATTGAGTAACGAGTAAGCAAAATTCCTCAGTCCACATTTCTCTACTTGATATAATTGAACCTATTTATGGAACGCCAAATTCACAAGATTGAGCTTAACATAGTTTCACAGTCGATAAACTATGTTTATCGGTTGTAAACTATAGTTTATGGACTGTAAACTATAGTTAACAACGTTAATCTATATCTTACATCTGTAAACCATAGTTAACGCGATAATCTATGTTTCAGAACCGTAAACTATACTTAACACTGAAAACAATCATTTGCGATTGCAAAACATAGATTATCTGATAAATACAGTTTCATGATTTGTGAACTATGGTTTACAACTCTTAACTATAGTTAACGATCTGATAAATATAGGTTCACGATTTGTGAAAATATGATTGACAACTCTTAAGTACAGTTCAAGATTGTAAATTATAGTTTACAGACGTGAATCTATGTTTATCAACAAAATCTATTGTTAACGTTTTATTACAGACAGATAAACTTAGATTAGCTTTCGTAAACTATAGTTCACAACCGTTAAATATAGTTTTACAGATGAAAACTATAGTTAATGAATTGTTAATATACTCAGTAGTTCACGGTTTGTAAACTATAGTTTACGGTAGTATATCAAATGTGAAACTATGTTTAGCTCATTTCCGTGAATTTGGCGTGCCATACCCATTAATTCATCATTTTGGAAACACCCTTTCACTGCTAGACTATTCTCAGGGCGTCATGGGCAACAGCCAACTCGTTTGAGTCAAGTTTACTTGGCTGTCATGTGAAAGGTCAACCCATTGAATTTCTTCTATGGTTGAGTTTTATACCCCCCGCTTGAAAAGTGGGAGGATATGTAGTGATCGGGATGCCCATCCCTCTGTTTGTCTGAACATCCGTCAGTCTGTTACGCTTCTGGGTACCCATTTCTTATCTGCAAAATTCTCTTTTACCAATGAATGAAATTAGATGAGACTTTAACAGAATCTTTGTTACATACTGCCATTAAGCACCTCTTATTTTACGTTTTTTTTTTAATCTGGCACATATTTTGGGTTTCCCAGAGCAAAAAATGGACACTGCCATTCATACTAATTGAGTGTCCACTATTTATACACTGAATTGACGACGGATTTTTCCCGATCATGGCAAGGAGCACACAGCAGGTGTCACCCGTCGGCAGGGGATACTCACTCCTCCATGGCACCTGATCCCACCTCTGATGTTTTGGAGGTCCGTGCTTGCTCTGCTCCTATTTTGTATTGTTTTATGAACTTTTAATCTTGAATACTGTTCATTATCTCTAAATGTTTCATTCTAAATATATTGAAGGTGCCTGTACGAAATGTTCCGCCTGGAATATAGGGGGAATTGAGGCGTACTTGGAGAGGCGTCAATTTGTCTCTCTACATATATGGTGATACACAGGTTCCGGGCGTAACTTAGGCGGAAACCAAGCGTAAATGGGCAGGAATTTGAGGCGAAAAATGCAAATGAGCTACGCCCGGAAAAATAAATGACGCCCGTAAAAAAATTACCCTGGAAACTAAAATGATGGAATTCCTTATTATTATATAATACTATGGCCTAAAAACCTATATATTTACCATGTTAACAAAGAAAAACATTCAGATTATGATTTACAATGTTAAAGCTAAAAATTTAGCTTTTTGAACTGTAAGAAAACATAATGACAGGTCATTAACATATATCATTAACAAGTATAGAAAAATAACATGAATTTTGTGCATTAGGGACACTAAAACACGACCACCATGATTGAGTGTGTATTTAGAATTAAACTTTTTTACAATACCTGTACATTTTATCACTTCAATAATTATATTGAAACATTTTAGTTACTGACTGCATGAATACAATTCTTCATTTACTCAGCAGTTTACAGTTAGATTCTCACTGCAGCCTCTATCAGACTGATATTTCTCATGTGTGCAAGGACAAACTCTCTAAGTTATTTTAGGGTCAACCAGTTATAACTATCATTGTACTAATCATATCAAATTTACTCAAATAGGTACTAGATATTCATGATCACACCTACCAGCAGGTCATCCTCAAGAAGTGTAAAAGCCTTAACATTGCTATCTGCTTTCCTATTTCACTGATCAAATTCAAACTTAACCTCCTATCTGAAATGACCCTTAATTAATTAAATTGACCAATCAGAGGCTTTTACTTCTTCTGAAAGTTCCAGGCGTAATTTTTGTTTCTATTTTCCTGCCATTTTACGCCCGGAAAATCTGAACTTGCCAATTGACGCCCGGAAATTACAAATGACGCCTGTAATGTTCTTTGATTCCGCCTCCGCCTAAATATTGCCATTCAATTCCACCCAAATTCCAGGCGGAATCCGCCTTTAAAATTCATACAGGTTATCCATCTCTTATCCGCAACTCCTATACCACTGAATAACAATTCAATGATACTTTCTATAGATTCTTTATAAGATAATGCAATTGTTTATCTCCTATTTTACTTTTTGATCAGACACTTATTTTGAGCCTTCCAGAACAAAACATGGACTTTGTCATTACAATCATTCTGGAGGCTGGGGTATCATTTGGTGAGCTCAGTGCTCACAGTATCTTTAGTTTAAACATGAATTGAAGAATTTTTTTTAAATTACAATATGAAAATCCTGAATTCAAGAAGACTTAAATAAATGTATAAAAATTTCCTCAGATAAACAATGTGGCCAAGATTAAAAACAATGTGGTCTTTTCAAGTTTGGTCTAATCCAGAAAACCTGAAATGCCATGTTATTCTATGTCACGGAATAAAAAAGGTAGAATGTATTTTTTTCAGCTATTAACCTGGACGGTAATTTAACTTTATTCACTTTATTGATTTTGAGTACAATTGTAATAACAATATGCCCATAGGCAACAACGCTCACATAGAGTAACTTTGTCCTTGCTTTTCTTTATCAACAGATTTTCTCTACCTATTCCTATGTTAAGCTTGAGTAAAATATTGTACCCCACTCCTTTATACAGCAATCAAAATCAAAAGGAGCTAGTGAAGGTCGGATAAGACTGCCAACAAATCATATTAAAAATATGAGGTTCTTTTAATAAATTCTTAGCCAGGGCAAAACACAATTAAGAAAATTCTTTTTTTTATCCACTTTTATTTAGATTTAACAATACATACTGTAAATAACAATGCAATTCCATTTTTAAATTAAAAATGAATATCCCACACCAGATAAATGTTTCAGCTCTTCCTTATTTATATTTTTAATTCAGTGCTTTCGATATAGGTCTACCATTGCACACTATGAAATAGACCTGTGTAGACATCATTACATCATTTTAAGAAATTAGTTAGGGAGTGCCTATGGTTCAGACATCCATGAAAACAATAACATTAAATACTTTTACTTAATAAATTAAAAACAATCAAAGGCAATACAGTGTGTACAAAGACAATCAAAGGCAATACAGTGTGTACAAAGAGAGTGTGGACCACCTGATTTAATTTCTTATTCTTTTTTTTAAGTATGAGCTTCCAGTGATTCTCAATTACAAAGTTTTAGGCCTGGACAAAATTGCACAGACAGATAGATGGACAGACAGACAGACTAGTTGAGTCCTACATACCCCCATCAAATAAAAACTTTATTTGTGGGGGTTATTAAAAATCATTCAAATATAATACATGTACACTTGAAACCTGAGCTGGAGGTAGACAGTAAAACAATACAGGGACTTCCCAGTTCTTTGTATAAGACTAAAAACAAAATTTTATTAAAAAGTCATTAACACTTAACAGTAATAGACTTCTGAATTTTCCAATTTTATTCTCTTCAGGAATCAGGACTCCTTTACTGAATTTCTAAAAGTTTCAGAATCAACAAGTTTATAGTTTATGTCTTTGTAGTGTACAATGTCTTTAACTCTGGTCTCATGGACATAGTCATAAAGATTCTGGACAACCCTGGGAATGAGCTCCACCCCCGCTAACTCAGCTAGCTCGTCGTTATATTCCCACTGTCTGGGCCCAAGGACATGGGCATACCGCGGGGGGAATCCCACAGCCAACCTCCTCTCAAAATCACTCTCCGTATCCCGCCTCATCTCTTCTCCTGACGGAAGTTTGAATTTTCCCGATAAAGAAGACAAAAAGAATCGCACTTGAACATCAAATTGTGGAAATGGACAGATTGTCTTAGGAATTCCTATGAAAGCCATAGTGGGGTGATCGATGTGGATTAAATGCTTGTACAGTGGGGTGATTCTCTCATCTGAGATCTGGACCTGACAGTCCGCAGAGAGGAAGGGGAAGTGATAGTGATATCCTGTACACAGGAGAAGGACGTCAATCTGGACCTCGTCACCGTTGTTAAATGTGACAGAATTAGCCCCTAACTCCCGAATCCCTGGCTTTTGTTGTACATTGTCTGGGAGATAGGTCTGTAGGGGAGGTTTATTGTGGCTCAAGCACACCTGTAAAATGACAACTCCTCACACTTAATAAATGGTGGAACATAAAATAAAAAAAAGGGTTTTTAACAAAGTTAAGATCATGATCATAAAAATAAGAGGCCCATGGGCCACATCGCTCACCTGAGTAGCTTTGACCATGCTGTTCTTTACCAGATTTCCCCTTTGTAATACCTGTTGTGACCCCAACCTACCCCATGGGTCATAATTTGAATATTTAGAATCTACACTACCCCAGGATGCTTCCACATAAGTTTCAGCTTTTCTGGCCCAGAGGTTCTTGAGAAGAAGATTTTTAAAGATTTTTCCTATATAATTCTAAGTAAAACTTTGATTCCCTATTTTCGCCCCGCCCAACCCAAGGGGTCATGATTTGAATAATTTAGAATCTACACTACCCCAGAATGCTTCCACATAAGTTTAATTGGCCCAGTGGTTCTTAAGAAGAATTTTTAATGACTCCACCTTATTTTTTGTCTTTTCTTGATTATCTCCCCTTGTGAGGGGATTTGGCCCTTCATTTCAACAATTTCAACTACCCTTCATCCAAGGATGCTTTGTACCAAGCTTGGTTAAAATTGGCCCAGTGGTTCGGCTCATGTGAGCTAAAAAGTGGCTTTAAGGACGTTCGATCTTCGATCCTGAGATTTTGAGAGTATTTTGGTCAGGTCCTGTATTTCTAAAATTCTGCATCATTTATAAGTTCTTACATTAAATCTGAATTCTACAGTGCAAATTTAACTATATTCAATGAAAAAAACCGCGATTAAATTCCATTCAAGTAATAAATTTCAATAAATAAATTTCAATAAATTTCAATAAATTTCAGTGCAATAAATTTCAGTGCAATAAATTTCAGTGCAATAAGGTCATAAAAAGTGCCAAAAGCTTTAATTTTTTGATTTGAATTTTAATTAAGCTATGTAGGTAGAAACTGAAAATATACTTGGCAAAAAAAGTTTAAGACTTTAAATATCAGGATCGAACGTCGTTATTAAGGAGTAACTCTCTTCAGGTAACTCTTGATGCTTGGAAGTCTGCGGGAAAGAGAAAAAGCTTCGAGAGGTCAAGAGTTTGAGTTTTCAAGGTTAAATGTTAACTAGAGCAGACAGAAAACAACATGATCAATTGCCAATTAATTATCACCTTGTGTAGAAGTGTAACCTAGAAAAACATCCCTTATTTCAGGTCTTGAGGCTAATAATGAGAGCCATTTAAATGTCAAGATAAAGATTTTTATATTAAATGTAACACTTTCATGCAAATATTAAACAAACTGAAGGCACAGTAATTCTGAATATTAATTTTTCATTGAGATAAACAATATTATTGCTTTAGAATTAAAAAAACAGCACACACAGACTACAAATACATGTAACTCTAGTTATTTACATGTATTTAAAAAATACCGGTAATTTATAATTACACATTCTGAAGCGTACCATTTTGGCTTCCCGCGAGACATCGATGGCGATATCCTGTCCTGACGCTGCAGCTCCCAGACACACCACTCTTTTGTCCCGGAACATCTCAGGACTCCTGTAGTTATGGCTGTGGATCACCTGACCCTGAAAGCTTTCCATGCCAGGAATTGTGGGATACAAAGGGAGGGAATAATGCCTGAAATATAAAATAAAATATATACTTTAGTATACTGTAATTTGAAAAGTAGATAATGTACATTATATGTAAAAGAGGTATAGCAGACCTACTTATAACATGTGTAAAATTCAAGTTCAAATTACTTGTACATGATTTCATTGTTTTAGAGATGTATAATATGTACATGTATAGGCAAATCCTTGGTATAATGTGCATGTACGTTAGTTTGCTTAATCTCTCTCTTATTAACTGAATAACACTGTATCAACTACTTATTTTTTTCCTATTTATGTCTGTGTTCAATTCTATTCATTCTTTTAATATGCTAAAGAGGGAAGTGCTCCATACTTTGTATAAAATTGCTTTTTTTGTTGCTTATGTAACTAGTGTAAGTACATGTAATGTTTTATTTTTTTCTATTATGTGTGATTACATTTGTTTTGTCATGTGTGAATGTCCATGTGTGAGCGTTTGTTTGTTAGGTGTGACATCTTTAGCTTTAGCTTATCATATTTAATGTTAGGACTAGAACTGTCCAATAGGGACAAATACCCCCGCTGGATTTTTCAGAGTAGGTGCAAATTTACAAATATTTATGGATCTATTAAGAGGTGTTCACTATTTTCTTAGAAACAATTTGAGTGCTCATTATATTTTTTTTTTATTAATGAAACTGAGGTGCAACCAAATAAAACATCAAAACTAATACATTGTAATATTTTTTTTTATTTCATTGAAAAAATAAATTGCAACTATTTGTCATGGTACTCTGCAAATTGATTGTTGAAAAAAACATTATACAGAATCAAATTAATCTATATAAATTTATATCAAATTCATTTTAAAAATAATAAAGTGCAGTCAGCCTCAGCATGATACTCCCATCAAATATTGTTCATTCAATTATTATAAACAGTTTAGAGTGCAAGAAAATCATGTCAACCTTTAAGGGGATTTTTCCATTCCTTATAATAATTGTTTAAACATCTCCTGTGGTGCAAGCTTTAATTATAACAAATAATCATCAACTGGTTGCATTATAGCTTGACAAATGCCCCTCCTCCACAAACATACACATATGCACATGTCTTTCATGTGGGACATGATGATCTGAAATTGGTCACTTGATATTTTCAACAATAAAAAAATATATCAATTTAACTAATATGTCTTAAAAACTTGATCTATACCAAATTGATTTTAGAAATAGGAGACTGGCCATCAAATGACAAATGCTATTTAAACTGACCAGCAGTTCTTCTGTCTAATTCCCAAAGGACACAGATAAGAGCTCCTTGATCAGAGATATGCTCTAACATAAATGATTGAGACAGCTTAAGCTTCCCTACATAGAACTCATTAATTAATCTTTGACTGGATGCATGCCCACTAATTGCTATCAAGGGATGAATGGATCTTAAGGCCGGTTTAACTATTTAAGGCTGATTCCTTAGCCCAGTTCCCAAGAGACAGATAACAAGTTCTTGATCAGAAATGTTCTACAAAGTAGCCCCTTACACTACACTAATTAATTTCTCTCTAATTTGACATGCAATTTTCTGTTATCAAAATTCTCCTTGACCAGTGCTTCATAATTATACCCTTGGGAGAGGTAGATTTTCTCTTATAAAATAACATTTGTTATGGATTGCTGTAAAGTATATAATAAAAAAAATATTTTCTTAATTTAACATGTTTTAAATAGGGATACTGCAACATTCTTACATTTTTTGGGATTGTTTAATTCAATAGTAAAAGACAGTTATTTTTTTAAATTTCACTTTAATTAAAGGTCACAGTGACCTTGAAATAGGTCATGACACACCTTCTACCCAAGATGCATAAATTGGCCAAGTTTGATGATTGTAAGTCTAATAGTTTTCTAGTTATGAGCCAAACAAAACAACAAAATAAAGAAGAAAAAATGCCTGTAAAATGCAGAAAAATCATCCAATCATGATGAAAATACCAGGTGCACACCTTCATATGGTGAATAATAAGTGTACAAATTTTCAGACAAATCCATCCAATAGTTTCTGAGAAACGGTCCGGACAAAATCTTGTCTACAGACAGACGGACAGACAGACATGGTGATTCCAATATACCCCCCTAAACTTCGTTTGCGGGGGTATAATAATGAAATAAGCTTACCCATTACACACCATAACAGCATCAAACTCTTCTCTGTGAACATTGCTCTGATCGTCTACAGCACAGTACGATATATCCCAGAATTCCTTGTCTCCATCACATGGTCTTGATTTCACAGTGGTTACCATTGTATTCAGCTGTCATAATAATTAAATATTATTGCAATAGACATGTTATTTTGAATATGATTGAATTGTAGTAATGTGTATGTCAGATTTTTAAAAGGTTTTGGGATACACCTAATCTTCTGCATGTTATATTTCCAAGTCTATTAGATACATCTAACCTGACATATGGTAGAATTCAGAGCCTCTAGGATACACCTAATCTTGGGTATAGTAGATGTAAAGCCTCTGTTATATAAAGATACACTTAATCAGGTGCACTGTGAATTTGTCCTCTAAGTCTCTATGATATATTGTGTAGGATGATAAATTGTGTAGGGTAGATATTTAGTATGTATGATTTACATGTGCATCTATTGCCCATACAATATACAAGGTACATTTCTTAGTCTATATGATACACATCATCCTTGCTAGCCAAGGGTGTCCGATCCAAAATCTAGTGTAAATTTTGGCTTGGCTGAAAACCCTTGGCTAGTGAAGATGGACACATCTATTATGAAGGGTAGATTTCTAAACCTATACAATAAATATCTATTGTGTGTGTAGGGTAGTTTTCTATCCTGTATAATATTAATTTCTTGTGTAAGAAAGATTTCTATCCTTTATTGTGTAGGGTAGATTTCTATGCCTATATGATATTATACATTGTGTAAGGTAGATTTCTAGACCTATACAATATACATCTATTGTGTAGGGTAGATTTCTAGACCTATATAATATACATCTATTGTGAACGGTAGATTTCTAGACCTATACAATATACATCTATTGTGTAGAGGGATTTCTAGACCTATACAATATACATCTATTGTGTAGGGTAAATTTCTAGAACTATACAATATACATCTATTGTGTAGAGTAGATTTCTAGACCTATACAATATACTCATCTAGACCTATACAATACTCATCTATTGTGTAGAGGGATTTCTAGACCTATACAATATACATCTATTGTGTAGAGGGATTTCTAGACCTATAAAATATACATCTATTCTGTAGAGTAGATTTCTAGACCTATACAATATACATCTATTGTGTAGAGGGATTTCTAGACCTGTACAATATACATCTATTGTGTAGAGGGATTTCTAGACCTATACAATATACATCTATTGTGAATGGTAGATTTCTTGACCTATACAATATACATCTATTGTGAATGGTAGATTTCTAGACCTATACAATATACATCTATTGTGTAGAGTAGATTTCTAGACCTATACAATATACATCTATTGTGTAGAGGGATTTCTAGACCTATACAATATACATCAATTGTGAAGGGTAGATTTCTAGACCTATACAATATACATCTATTGTGTAGAGTAGATTTCTAGACCTATACAATATACATCTATTGTGTAGAGGGATACAATATACATCTATTGTGTAGAGTAGATATCTA
This sequence comes from Saccostrea cuccullata, assembly GCF_032062105.1. NCBI lineage: Eukaryota > Metazoa > Mollusca > Bivalvia > Ostreida > Ostreidae > Saccostrea > Saccostrea cuccullata. Next base: position 128,187 of record NW_026936117.1, on the reverse strand, counting down.
GACCTTTACAATATACATCTATTGTTACAGTAGATTTCTAGACCTATACAATATACATCTATTGTGTAGAGTTGATTTCTAGACCTATAAAATATAAATCTATTGTGTAGAGTAGATTTCTAGACCTATACAATATACATCTATTGTGTAGGGTAAATTTCAAGACCTATACAATATACATCTATTGTGTATCGGGATTTCTAGACCTATACAATATACATCTATTGTGTAGAGGGATTTTTAGACCTATAAAATATACATCTATTGTGTAGAGGGATTTCTAGACCTATAAAATATACATCTATTCTGTAGAGTAGATTTCTAGACCTATACAATATACATCTATTGTGTAGAGGGATTTCTAGACCTGTACAATATACATCTATTGTGTAGAGGGATTTCTAGACCTATACAATATACATCTATTGTGAATGGTAGATTTCTTGACCTATACAATATACATCTATTGTGAATGGTAGATTTCTAGACCTATACAATATACATCTATTCTGTAGAGTAGATTTCTAGACCTATACAATATACATCTATTGTGTAGAGTAGATTTCTAGACCTATACAATATACATCTATTGTGTAGGGTAGATTTCTTGACCTATACAATATACATCTATTGTGTAGAGTTGATTTCTTGACCTATACAATATACATCTATTGTGAATGGTAGATTTCTAGACCTATACAATATACATCTATTGTGTAGAGTAGATTTCTAGACCTATACAATATACATCTATTGTGTAGAGGGATTTCTAGACCTATACAATATACATCTATTGTGACCGGTAGATTTCTAGACCTATACAATATACATCTATTGTGTAGAGTAGATTTCTAGACCTATACAATATACATCTATTGTGTAGAGTAGATTTCTAGACCTATACAATATACATCTATTGTGTAGAGTAGATTTCTAGACTTATACAATTTACATCTATTGTGTAGAGTGATTTCTATCCTTTATTGTGTGAGTAGATTTCTAAGTTTATACAATACACAGTTCGTGTGTAGGGTAGATTTCTAAATCTACATGATATACATTTATTGTGTAGGGTAGATTTCAAAGCCTGTAGAATGTTGACTTACCTTGATGTGTTTATGAAGGTTGTAGTGGTCGGTGTAACTTTTCAGGTACTCTAACACAGACTCGTGTGTTATATATGAAGGCAAAGAAGTTTTGAAAGGAAAGTGTGGGAAAGCCATGACCTCTTTTGGTAAATTAGTCCTAAAAATAAAATCCGAGATATGTTAGATTTTATTACAGAGGGTCATGGTCTAGGAATATAAATAATGGCATCAAATGTTTAACAATTCTGGAAAAGAAATGCAGATGACCCAACCACTGAATCTCCAGTCAGGTGCTCTACCAACTGTACTATCTGGCCACTGGAGATCGAAATCCATCTGACCGCCACATTCCTCCCTCCTTTAAGGTCTTCAGCCTCAGAAGATACCAATCCAGGCTCATCCCTGGCAGGTCTTTCACCTGTTAGTTCCAAGGCATGGCACGGCACCAAACGTAACAGGAGAGGAGAAAAATGCAGCAGACCAAACCGAGATTCGAATATAGGCCGCTGAATTTCCAGTCAAATGCTCTACCAACTGAGCTCTCTGCATGTCACAGGAGATTGAAATCACACATAATAAACATTTATTTTTTTCTAAGGCTTTCTATTCCAAGCCTAATTGTTCATTGGAGTCATTATTAATACATTTATGACCATCTTCGCTCAAATAAAAATTTGAAATAACAAATTGGTAAACACATTTATCAATAAGGTAAATTGCATACACACAAACCAATGGAATGCGGGGGGTTTCACCCCGATTCCTTGTTCACTCTGAGTGGTTTCACCCCTTTTACTTGTTCGCGCTGAGTGGATTCGCCCCGATTAGGTTTACCCATAATATTAACATAATTGATTAATGTCTGCTTGATGGGTAATGATGAGCAACTTAGTAAAAATTAAGGATGAAAGGGCCTTCGTGCTTTTTACATGTTATATACGAAAGTTTTATTCAATATACTGACCATTTTTTTTTTTTAACAATGGCTACATGTAGCTGTATCCATTGATGTATCCATCAATAAACTGTAAGAATTTTTTTTGTTAAACTAAAAAATTATAGGGGATTATTGAATAAATTTATTTATTTAGGCCCTGTTTATTTGTTTATTTATCTATTTCATTCTATATCAGATAATTTATTGAATGTTATTTAATTATAATATTACTGCTGTGTTAAAGATAAAATTTCCTTGATTTGCCATCTAAAATAGTTTTGTGAGTATTTAATTTCGTTGTTTTGAAAGTAACCCTATTCAATATACATATATAGTCATAAATTATTAAATTTATTACCTGTAGTTTAAACGGGGTGAAACCACACACCGCGAAACCACTCGGAGTGAACGTGTAATTGGGGCGAACCCACTCGTCACCAAACCAATGTGACATAAAAAGGAGATTTATGCATGATCATTGGGTGACTGGAAATTCCAGAAGCCCCACGTTTTTTGGAGAATACCCATACAGGAGGGTAGAAGCCCCAATAAAGTGGTAGAAGCCCCATAAAATTGAATGATTTAGGGTACATAAAACCCTAAGGTGATGTTTAAATGACTTATATTGATATCCGTAAACTTTTATAGCCAATCTTACCTCCGAGTCGACAGAAATCGGGCGCTAATACTGTTTTACCGTACACCACGCCCGATCTAAATTCGAAGCGAGCTGCTGTTTATCATCGTATAGATAAAGTTAAAATAATTTATTTTAATTTTAAAATGTTTTTTATGCAAGATATGTAGAAAATATTATGTAATACATATTTAAAAAAAATTAAGGACGTTAGCCATTAAGATAATATGAATTTGTGTATTTTAATTCATATTATCCCAATGTTACCAGCTCTAGCCACGTGGAGGCCTCCTTTTTTGTAGAGCCATAATTTAAGTTTTTAAGATTTTAGAGAAAGTCTGAATTTAGAGTCCAAAGCAACAATAATAATTAAAAATGAAAGTAATAATTACTTAAATGTTAAAGTATGAAAACACTGAAACCTGGAAAGAAATTAGTAAATTAATATCAATTTTCAAATATCAAGTTTCAAATACACTGTATATAAATAGTTTATTTCAAAGTATCCTTTCTAAGTTCTTTTTTTAGAAAAAAAATCAGATTTTTAGAATATTTCACATCAGTTGTTTATATTTTTAATTGTCTTTAAATTAAAACAAATATGATTTAAAAAAATTTTTTAAAAAAAAAAAAGTAAAGTAAAAAAAAAAAAAAAAACCACAAAATAAAATAACAGTTTTTATTGAATTTTAACTATGAAAGAATTGAGTGGTTGAAAGTGAACTGAAAATCTTTTATCATCTCCAAGCATAGGTATTTTATGTAATTTTACATTTCATTGCCAGTTGAATCTGTCGACTAAAAATTTCCATTGCCTCTCTGTTCAAACTAATCCCATTGACATGCCAAATGTTTTTATTTGAATTCATTAAACCCCTACATCTCCAAAATATCACATTCTGAGAATTTCCATATTTCCTTCGTAGTGTGTTATTTATGTCAAAAACCGTAGAATTGTACTTTCCTGGATCCATGGTTCCACAAATCATTTGCCTAAACAGACTTCCAATAAATATTTTTTGAACCGCGTCATTTCTTAACAGTTTTTCAATAATGTTTTGGATTCCTAACACTATTTCTGACACAGAAGATGAATTTATATCTTTTTCTCCCACTTGTAGAAACACTTTTGTTGGACAAAATTCAACTGCTCTTCCGAAAGATTGACTATAAATAAAGCTTTTTGTTGTAGTATCTATGTCACTAAAAAATTGAACGCAATAATTATTTGGCAACTTAAAATTCACAGAACCATTTGCTACACTATTCCCTACTTCTAGCACATGATTTTGCCCAATTACCGCAATTCTTTCTGAATAAGTAATAGATGGACCAGGTGACTGAGGAGATGTAGGGGTTTCTACAGAGGAAGCTGTTGTAGGAGCTGTTGGGAGAGTAATTAAGGGAGCTGCTGAAGGACTCAGGGTGGGTACATGATGGCTTGTAGCTGGTGCAATTGACGGAGCTGAAGCAGGAGGAATTGGTGAAGCTGCAGTAGGGATGGGCGCTGGAATTGACGAAGCTGATGCAGGAACTTGGACAGGTACAGGGTGCATTGTAATTGGGGAAATAGTTGAAGGAGCTGCTGGAGGACTTGGTACGGATACAGGGTGAGGAATTGATGAAGCTGCTGTTGTGATGGGTGCTGGAACTGTAGGGGAACTTACTGATGGAGCACTGGATGCATTGGCCATTTTATGCCTAAAATGCATTAGGAGTTTACCTTGAATGTTTTTACCTTTGCCATTGCAACCAGTGCCCCAATATGAGTCCGCAACATTATGCATCAGTACCCTTTTGTTTGTGCTGAGAAGGTATTTTTTGAACTCAGCACATTGGTTGAATTTAATAGCCAAAACTTTTAGCATAATTTTGTTTTTGATTGAATGCCAATGAGAGGTGGTATTTACAAGTTTTGAAATTTGTTTACTTATTTTAGCTGTCGGAGCGTTTTGAATTTGGTTTGCCAAATAGGGGTCAGAGTGCTCGACAGCTTTTAAGTATTGATACAAATGTTCCGAACTCTGAAATATAAGACCCTGGTACATTAGAACACATGGATAGAAGTTTGAGAGGATATGGTGCTCTCCCTTGAAGTAGATGGGAGAGCTGGGATTTGGATTTGGAACAGGAGAGGAGCTTGCAGTTGGATGTTTAATAGATGCTGTGACAGGAGGAGGAGATGCTGAGTGAGGAGAAGCAGTGCAAGGAGGAGGAGAGGGAGGAGATGCGGTGCGAGGAGGAGGTGAGGGAGCAGATGCAGTGCGAGGAGGAGGAGAGGGAGGAGATGCGGTGCGAGGAGGAGGTGAGGGAGGAGATGCAGTGCGAGGAGGAGGTGAGGGAGCAGATGCAGTGCGAGGAGGAGGAGAGGGAGCAGATGCAGTGCGAGGAGGAGGAGAGGGAGCAGATGCAGTGCGAGGAGGAGGAGAGGGAGGAGAAGCAGTGCGAGGAGGAGGAGAGGGAGGAGATGCAGTGCGAGGAGGAGGAGAGGGAGCAGATGCAGTGCGAGGAGGAGGAGAGGGAGCAGATGCAGTGCGAGGAGGAGGTGAGGGAGGAGATGAGGTGTGAGGAGGAGGTGAAAAACAAGACAAGATAGAACCTGATGGCCGAGCTGTGGGTAGCAGCGGCCAATCCTCTTCCTTGCTGATGGTCAGGGTAGGTGTCTCGGTGGTTGGTGTCTTCACAATTGGTGATGAGAGTAGAGCTGTCCTGTATGGTGATTCTGGAGATGCTGGTGGTGAGGCTGGTGGTGATGCAGGTGGTGAGGCTGGTGGTGATGCAGGTGGTGATGCAGGTGGTGAGGCTGGTGGTGAGGTGACGTCCAGGTGCTGAATGGCCCTCTCGATGTTTCGGATGACGGTGGCGGTCCCCTTTCTGCTCAGGTGAAGTCCATCTCTGCTGAGTAGATGTCGTTCAATCTCCCCATGCTGCACGAACGAAGGGTGGCCAACATAATGTAGTTGATGGAATCTTGTAGACAGGAATGCTAGGTGTCGGTTGAGCTGGCTGGCCCTCGCGTTGAAGTCCATCAGGAAGTCAGGTCTTGGCAAGGCCCCTGGAAAGTTGTTCTCGGCTCTCGGAAGCACACCGGACAGGAGGATGTGGGCAGATGGGTTGGTCGTCCATATGCTGCTGGTCAGGGCCTGGAACTCCCTCAGCATGGTCCTCACAGATAAACCACGGGAAAGGTCGTTGGCACCAAGATGCAGCACAACCACTGGATACCTGTGGACGGTGGGTTTCATCTTCTCAAACATCTGATGGACCTGAAATCCTGAAAAAGACAAAACATCAACATTAGACAAAGATAAATACTGATGGAAATACTTAGCCTGGGAATGACCTGCAATAAGAAATGGGCCTGTAAGAGAAGACATGATTAGCAATGACAAATTTATTGAAATAAATTTGGCAAATAAAAAATTTTTAAGGCAGAGGATACAGAGCACTAGTTCTGTTGAGGTTGTCAAGTAAGACTGATGTGCCTATGCTCAGGTTTCCTTTTAAACATACTTTTAATTTGAGTAATTGTCAAAAGTCAAATGTTTTCACTTTGAAGTAAGTGCTAATTATACATAGATTGTGTTGGTTTCAGCTTACCGTTTACACTAATTATAATTAATATAATTATTCTAAATAAAATATCACTTTGATGTCAGTGCCAATTAAGGATTCTCAGTGATTTCACTAGTCTTATAATTTGAAACAAATTAACTTCTATAATCAGAAATGTTAGCTTGCTAATTACAACAGATGTTTAGAAAGTTAATTTGTTTTCTTACATTAATAGACATTTCATCTTAGACTTACCTCTCTTTCTCCACGTTAAGACAAAATTAAGGAATTTGTATTTACCAAAAATATAATTTATTACATTATCAAAAATATATAACACAATACAAATTGACTTAAAAATGTATTAAAAATGGTTTAATCTTTTTTTTTCAAACATAAGTAAAAAGTTTTGCTTATAATTTTAAAAAGAAATATACTATAGTAAGTCTTCTATTCCTTCCAACATGTATTGATTATTATTTAAAGTATTTGTTTTCATAGTAAATTATTTGTTAATTAAATAAAAAAATTAATATTTATTAATTAAAAATTCTACTATATGAGAGAGAGAGAGAGGGAGAGAGAGAGAGGTTCCTATCTTGTATCTGGCAGGTGGGCTTCAGCCCCCTTGTAAGTCCCTGTCTTGTATCTGGCAGGTTGGCTTCAGCTCCCTTATGTGTTCCTGGTATGCGCCAAGGTCATCCCCGCAAGTCCTTGGCATGTCCATGGCATGACACTAACTTACCCGTATTTCTGATATATATAGAGTTGCATTTTTGAATTGTATCACACAGGTTTTTCTCCTCTGAATGGTCTCCATTTGGGTAAGATAGTTTAATCTGACTTAAGACTAGTGCTCCTCAGTGCTGTTACATTTGAACTAAATAGAATAGTGCTTTTGTTCAATTATTTAACTACAAAATTCCAGTTGGCTTTAAAAATTGTTGCAATAGTTTTGAATTCAATAGTTCCTAAAGAGTTTATAAGGCTCAAAATAGTTAGATAATGTCTGCAGCTGTCTGTGACTATCCATGTGGCATTTGCCACGATAACTGTGATGGTTATAAAGATGTAGGTTGTGACAATTGTGAAAGATGGTTTCACCAAAGTTGTGAGGGATTGTCTAAATCTGATTTTATTTATTTGCAAAAATGCACCTTGCCCTACATTTGTTCTAAATGTTGTGTAAATGAATGGGGGTTTTTTGACTATGATGAGTCTCTTAATCGGTTAGAATCTGCCATTCGATCTGGCTGCTTTGAGATGGGGGTTAGGATGGAAACAATCTTTATGCGTGCACAACCGAAACGTTTGCCATCTGCGCAAGCTACAAAATTTGATAAATCTATGAGGGTAGATCATGTGGCCAATCATTTGTTAGGGAAGTCAGATTATGTGCCTGTGTCAGTTAGGGGAAATGGTAATTGTTTATTTAATGCTATTTCCATGGCTATTCAGGGGGATGAAAATCTTGCATCCGAAATCAGGGTTAGGACTTGTCTAGAAATGTTTTACCATAGAGATTATTATATAAGCATTCACAAGAGTGATAGGTTGTCAGATGTAGCTCCTAAGTATGAGGAGTCACTTAGGGATTGTGGTAGAAATTACCATTTTTCAAGTGCATGGTCTATGCATGCAGCTGCGTCAGTTACATCTAGGTGTATCAAGTCCTTCTTTCCATCTGCAAATGGTCTTTTTGACCCATCAGTTTCCATTTTAAACTGTGAATTTCATCCCCGGGCCCTCAAAAGCAAGCACAAAATTCATATTCTGTGGTCAAGTATGTCAAAACCGGTTGACTACTTTGAAACAAATCATTTTGTTCCCCTCTTGTCCCCTGCTGCCAATAATGTTATTGATATATCAACTCCAAATGTAACTGCCTCCCCTGATATTTCATCATTATCAGAATTCCCACCCTTGTCCCCAAACACAACCTCTAGCTTAGACCATCCTTATGGAAAACTAAAACAGGAATCCCCTAATTCTACAGCAAATACAGATTATCTCCCCTCCCTGAATAGCACCGACCAAACTTGTGACTATTTCAATTCCCATGACCTGTCTCCCTCAAATATTGATAAAGAGAGTCTGCTGACTCTAAAAAGAAGTCCAAACAAACTGTTGCCCACAATCAGTCAAATGGCTTATCGCCTATCAAAAATGATGAATATGAATCAGATGAATTCTGTGATATCAGTAGCACTTCTCATTCCAATGTGAAAAGTGAGCAAACCCGGGTAGGTCCTGTCCACAATGACATTCATAATGATGAAAATGAATCGGACGAATCCTTTGACATTAGTAGCACTCCTCGTTCTCAAATTAAAAGTGAGCAAAACGTACCGTTAACTCCTGACAGTTACATAAAAAATTCATTGGTAGAGAACACCGTATTCATAGATAATGAGTCAGTTCACGAATTGGCAAATGGCTGCGTAGACAAATCCTTCTTAAATCAAGAAGACTTACTAGCTATTCTCACTTCTTACCCTGTTTCAAAAGCCCATCCCTCAATTCCTCAGGGTTTAAAAAACAATGTGTATTTTGTTGTTCAGAATCATAACAACATAGTAGAAAGTGGAAGAAATTCATTCCCTGATGAATGTGGGGCCTGGTCAAAAGGAACTGGTTGTCCAAAAACTCATTTCTTGAAACAAGAATCTGGGGAATATAAACCACTTTTTTTTAGACAGAATCTTTACCATTTTAGAAAAAAAATTAAGGGTAATTTGACTTATGTTCCATTAGAACCACAACCAGACCCTTCCATGGTTTTGACTTTAACTCGCTGTTATACAACCCTAAAACTGGATTCCTCTTACAAAAAACGCGTTTCATGGGTAAATTCAGGGGACATTTTTTTGGTAGAATATTTAGGCTTATTCCCTGGGTTAGCCCCTCATGGAAATTCTAAACGTAAACAGGAATATGTACGTACGCCACATAATGTCTTGCAGGAAATGTCTGAACTTCTAAAACAGAAAAAACCACTTCAAGTGTTTAGTGAATTAAATGCTAAATATGATGAACTAAGTGGGCCTTCTAGTATACATCAGGTACATGACAAAAAAAAATATGACAACAAAAAGATGCGACAAAATGAGTCTGGACATGTTACAAACAGACGGAATATTGCTGACCACATTAGGGAAATAGATAGCTTAGTGACATCTGGCAATAGTTTAGTCAAGTCAGTCATTAGAGATCAAGGGAAAGCACCCTGTTTAATCCTATACACAGAAGACCAAATTAATGACATAAAAACTTTATGTTGTAGTGGACAGACAATTTTAGGTGTTGACAAAACTTTTAATCTTTGTGACATGCATGTCACTGCTACATGCTATAAACAAGTTAGAGTAACAAAAGACAAAACAAAAGAACCCCCAATCTTTCTTGGACCTTTATTTATTCATGACAATAGTGACTTTGAGTCATACAGTAATTTCTTCTTTCATTTGAGGACAAAACTCTCAGACACTGATAAGTCAAAATTAATCTTTGGGTCAGATGAAGAAAAGGCACTAGTAAAAGCAATTACTGAATGTTTTCCTGAATCAAACCATATTTTGTGTAAGAGACATCTTTATCAAAATACAAAACAAAAACTTGTTGATGATAGTGTAGACAAGGCAGACAGACAAAAAATATTGGACCTCATTTTCAGTGATGACGGGTTGATAAATTCTGACGACAGTATTTGTTTTGATCACATTTCGGAGCAAATAGAAGACCTATCAAAGGACCTTTCAGGAAAATTTCTAAAATATTTCAAAAAAATTCAACCAAATCTCAAAGAAAAAGTCAACAACCCCATCAGGCATGACATTGTTGATAAACCGTGGACAAATAATAATTCTGAGTCATTAAATCATGTCTTAAAACAAGCAATTGATTGGAAATCAAAACCACTCCTTGATTTGGTTAATATACTGACAACACTTATAGAATCACAATTTAAAGACCTTAGAAAATCACTTGTTGGCGTAGGACAATTAAAACTAGTAGACACACATGAACATTTCAGAGTTTCAAAATCAGTGTGGGTGACCAAAACGACGGACGAACGGGATAGGTTGTACAAAAGATTCAAACTTTTTATTCCGCCAGATAAAACGACGCTTACATCAACTGACGGTACTACCACTATAGTTAGACCACGTACCTTAGGTAAAAAGATTGGACAACAAAAACGTAAAAAAGTGGACAGGACTACAACTTTCAAAAAATCTAAAATACAGTAGATCAGTAGATCAAAGGCCAATAATCAGTCAGTTTTAAACCAGGAACCCAAAAATGTTTTTAAAATTGTATAATTATTATTTTTTCTAGAGTAGGGTTAGTATCAGGCAGTATTCCTCCCCCGCCAGACGGGTGCAGACCAGTGAATACTGTTTGGTGTTGTGTTAGGTTAGAACTTAGCATAGGGTTAGTATCAGGCAGTATTCCTCCCCCGCCAGACGGGTGCTGACCAGTGAATACTGTTTGGTGTTGTGTTAGGTTAGAACTTAGCATAGGGTTAGTATCAGGCAGTATTCCTCCCCCGCCAGACGGGTGCAGACCAGTGAATACTGTTTGGTGTTGTGTTAGGTTAGAACTTAGAATAGGGTTAGTATCAGGCAGTATTCCTCCCCCGCCAGACGGGTGCTGACCAGTGAATACTGTTTGGTGTTGTGTTAGGTTAGAACTTAAAGAAAAGTATTTATTTTTTTCTAGAGTAGGGTTAGTATCAGGCAGTATTCCTCCCCCGCCAGACGGGTGCAGACCAGTGAATACTGTTTGGTGTTGTGTTAGGTTAGAACTTAGCATAGGGTTAGTATCAGGCAGTATTCCTCCCCGCCAGACGGGTGCAGACCAGTGAATACTGTTTGGTGTTGTGTTAGGTTAGAACTTAGCATAGGGTTAGTATCAGGCAGTATTCCTCCCCCGCCAGACGGGTGCAGACCAGTGAATACTGTTTGGTGTTGTGTTAGGTTAGAACTTAGAATAGGGTTAGTATCAGGCAGTATTCCTCCCCCGCCAGACGGGTGCTGACCAGTGAATACTGTTTGGTGTTGTGTTAGGTTAAGTTAGGTTAGGAACATAATTTTTTTTATAAATGTTGCTAATTGAATTATAAATTCCTTTCTATTAATTTTTTTTATAATTATTAATTTATTGTCAATTACTTTCATTTGGCTGTAATATGTTTTTACATGAACAAAAGATTGACTAGGAATAATGATAAAATGTGTTTTTTTTTTTAAAGTTTTTTATTTTCTTTTTATCTTTCGGTCATCTTTCGGTCCTTTGGCTTTAATATTTTTGTTTCAAAATTCAAATCATGGCTCTACAATTAAGGAGGCCTCCACGTGGCTAGAGCTGGGAACATAGGGAAACTATGAATATTATTCAGGTACTAATTGAAAAGGTCTTTATTAATTTATCATTATTATTAGTATCAAAATTATCAAAATTCATATTTTCCTTATGTGTGTGCTAACGTCCTTAAAATGAAATTTATATTTAAAACATATCACCAGGTTTTAAAAAGAAGATCATATTACAAAATCATTTATTTTACAATTCAATAATGAAAGTCAAGAACAATGATCAGTGTATATACACATGCCCTGCCAGAGGGGGGTTGGTCAGACTAGCTGAGAACAGGTGTTTGAACAAAAGGAGTTTATTGTCAACTTGACCAAGTGTCAACAGCTGTGTATATAGTGCATGTACACACACACACTGGGGTGCCTCTCTATCCCAGTACAAAACAACACAACACAGCTAGCTGATGTTTAAATAATATTCTCACCATATTCTCATAATACCCACTTTACAAGTGCTTAGCAATTATGCACATCTTTTAATTTTTATGAAACTTTTTCATTTCATAAACCTGGATTCTAATAATTTCATTCTAATGGATACATATTGCTTTCTAATATCAATGAATATAATTATTTTTATTGCACACACACACACACACACACACACAAATAATAATTAAAAAAAAAAGAACTCCCCCAAATAAAACAGAACCAATAAAAAACAAATCTAAGTAACTGGAAAATAATAATGAATGCATGAATACTGAATTTCAAATTTAAATAAAAATAGAAAGACAAAAAAAATTAAATACCTTAGAAATTAATTAAATTAACAACTTGATTAATTACTTAATCTTAATTACTTAGTATTAATTAATTATATATTATAAATGATTGGAATTAGAAAAAAGGAACTTTATTAATTGATTAATTGCCTAGTTAAATTCATTAAAAAAATCAATCAATTAGTATTTTCACTGTAATGTCTATCAACAGGTTAAATCACAACGTTTTTATGTGACAGTACACATCATCAGCTATACAAATATTTTCATATTTTCCATAATGATTTTCGATATAAAATTATCTTTGGTAGGTACAAACAAGTGTGTATAAAAGTATTCAAGTAGGCAATGACATATGTTCACATTAAATCATAATTCATATTTTATTTCATTTAGGAAATATGTAAATATTTAATGCTTCGTTTATAGTCTTAACTTTCCTTTCATATTTTTTTTTTTGAACATAAAAATCATATATTATATTATTCACTTTTGATCAAGATTACGCTAATGATTTACTCGAAACGACTTCAGCGATCGCGATTTTAGATCGGGCGTGGTGTACGGTATATGAAGAATAGAAGAAGTGGCGCCCGATTTCTGTCGACTCGGAGGTAAGATTGGCTATAAAAGTTTACGGATATCAATATAAGTCATTTAAACATCACCTTAGGGTTTTATGTACCCTAAATCATTCAATTTTATGGGGCTTCTACCACTTTATTGGGGCTTCTACCCTCCTGTATGGGTATTCTCCAAAAAACGGGGGGCTTCTGGAATTTCCAGTTACCGATGATCATTCATTAAATGAATAAGTTGGACAGATACATAATCTACAGTCAATACATGTATTGAAATTCTGTCCATAGTCCCTTATTAAATACACTGTATATGGGAGATAATCAAGATTAAAATGAGACCATTAAAAAAACCCACTTGGGATAGGTGAAGATACATGAGAATTAATCTACTCTAGAATGTTTTGGTATTATGGCCTTAGTTGGGTTGACCATGCTTTAGTCCTGTGTTTAAAACAATTTTATTTTCGAAAGAAAGGCTTAACTCAATGGTTGTATTGTTTCTTAATTGCATTTTCCATGGAAAAATGGTTCAGTGGGCCGATTGACTTGTCTAACTAAGAATTGCAAGGTCAACATGGTCAAAGGTTTGAATCCTGCCAAGCATGTGCCACCAATAATTAACTGCTCCATGACCTTGAATAAGACTTTATATTTAGCTGTAAGCGGATTGCAACCTCCACAGAAATTATGTATAAAACTGCTGATGAACCGCAGTCTCGCGCAATCTGAAATATCATATGAAAGCCATTCCTCCACCTAATCAAATTAACACCACCTCCGTTTGCCAAACATTCATAGTAATAAAGGGAAGAGAAAACGGAGCTAGACAGAGAGCTCACGTATCTGTTTTACCATTAATATTCAATAAGAAGACTTAATTACAAAGGAGACTTCAAGAGGGCGTGATGTAACTGACCTGAGATTTTTGTACATGGAGGACTGGATTGGTAGACCGTTCTTATCATTCCCTGTGTTGTCCGTGTAATTCCATGTCCCCCCTACAGTAGAGCTTAGTTCAAAACAAACTACACTAAAGAGATCAGGGCTGGCACTGAGATGACGTACAGAGCAGAGGCCGGCTGCTCCAGCCCCGATCACCGCCACTCTCTTCACTGCCATTGCAGACAAAATGAAAGTAAAAGTAAATAAAGTGTCAAAATGCAAAAGAATGATATTTCAACTGCTAATCAAGTTTTTATCACGTTTATATTTTTGTAACAATAATAAGCATTTTTTTGGCGTACCTAAAAACCAAACATTTTGACATATTTTATCACATTATGTAATATTTACCTTCCTCGAATTATTCTCAGTACGAATGGTTTTACTTTCGGTTTTGTTTCACCATCATGGCAGTTTGTGTGGCTGTCATCGCAAAAGAGGTAATGTTGTTGTTTTTCCTGAAGCACAATAATCTGATTACTTTCATTTTTCGGACAAAACAATCACTAAGTTACTTACCTTTTGATGAAACTACATTAAGAGCTTTTTTCTTTACTTTTTTTTTTCCATATGCAGCAAATCTATCAATTCATAATCAGTCTGTCTATATATTTTCATAAGTCTGAGATTATTTTCCAAAAAAAGTATAATTTTTGAAGTTTCCAATGTTGTAATATTGATATAAACCATCTGAGATAGACATGTATTTGGTGGTTTATTTCAATTTCTATTGATTGACATCACCATGTTGGTATACAGTCAAAATAAGAAATCAAATGAACAGATAAAATACAACAGGGAAAAAAAACATGTCATTATTGCAAGTAATATAATTCTACACCGTTAATAGAATAAAATTTGTCTAGGTTGTGTCTAGGGACAATTAAGCCATCTGGCCTCACTAATATTGTATCTAATTTACTTGGTCTTTAGGACATAAACATTTTTACGATTGGACATTCTATGTAGGTATTTGGATGAATAGTTCTGAACAATATTATCACTACAGCTTTTTGTACAATAATTTACATAGAAAGTAATTTTAATTCCTCCTGTAATTGTGTATTTTACTTTACACAATTTTATTTCATCTCCTTATTGATTATACTGCCTTTGTCTGCTAAATAATGTACCTTTCATGTCTCTCTGGGGGCTTTTGATTGGCAATAAACTATTTTTTATTGCAATACATGTACATGTGTATTCATTTCTTTTTCAGAACTACCCACTTTTTATCAAGACCATTCCAACAGATAATGAATTGAAATTCTACTACACTGTACATACCTCACTTGATGTTGTAGAAGAGAAAATTTCCTCCGTGGGGAAAAACACAAATGAACTTCGAGAACTGTACCTTGGACTGTTATACCCAACAGAAGACTACAAAGTGTATCCTTTACAATCGCGCTCAGTAAATAACACATCCCTCAACTCACAAAGAAGGGATTGTGCAGAGGTTTTAAATTAATTCAAATTTATGTTTATATTAAATTATATATTTTATTATTGCTCTGTGTCCTTAACTGAAATATTAGATATGGCTATGTCACAAATACCAAAGTGAAATTTGTAATTGTTGTAGAATCCATTAATTCAAGTTTAAGGGACAATGAAATAAGAAGTGTAAGTATGGAAAACTACTCCTCAAAATTTTAAAAATTAGTTTGTTACTTATGCAGTTATGATAAGGCTATCCGAAGGCTTAAAATGCCTAACAAAAATATACATTTTATTTTGAGCTAGATTTTAATTTTAATATGTAATCCTTGTTTGAAATTGCAGTCAACTTGAGAAAATAGTTTAATCAGATTTTATTTTAAAGCATTTTTCTGATGTCAAATGACTGTGTTGATCATGTGACGTAGATTTATGATATTCCTAATTGTTGCACAAAAATCGCTTCAGCACAAGTGCAAAACAAAAATATTGTGCAAAGTTTGTTACATAGATCAATTCATCCTGATCTCTGGGACATAGAAAGTACTGGGGACAGGTTTAATTTTTACTCGTTAAGAAAATATTTTACGAGAAATTAAACTTACCAACATAGGAAGGGGTATTTTCCACTCTTTATCGTGATTTGTACAAAAATGGATAAACTACACACAATCCCCAAGCAAAATTCAGTTAGAGGACATACTTCTCTCGTAGATTCACACAGAATATCTTCAATTTGTCCTTGTATATCATTTGTGACAGTCCAATATAAACACGATTCAAAACTTCTAACTCTGTCTACGGACGTATAAGGGGAGTGTTTCACACATAATTTTTCGCTATTGTTTGAATATGTGCATATCAGACCAGCGAAAGGAATAGGGATATTTAAATTTCAAATGTTCAACATCATAACTGCACACTCGAGCTTAAAAAACAATCCTAACACTTGAATTAAACAACAAGTCCCCAAAATAAATCTACATGCTATGTAAAAATTATGACACTTTCCCCATCATGTCAGCTCAAGTGTACAGTGACTTGACGTCATATTCTATTATGACGTCATATCTAGGTAGTTCAGAGAAGCTACTACAATTTGAACAGTTTGATATTTTATGGGTAGCCTTATCCTAGCTGTTTACAGCCATACTTGTAGAATTGCAAGCTTTAGATGATGGTAAAGATCAACATGCTTATAACAAAGTGCCAGGGATGATTATAAACATTTTAATTCTTTATATCAGATAAGTTCACAATATAATTTAAAGCTATGGGGAGTGAAAATCACTTCGCTGTAATTGTCATTTCATTATAAGTGTGTTCATTATAAGCAAGTTTTACTGTATTTCAAAACTGATAACTGACAGTAATTGCAGGCATCTGACTTTACTTATTTTTCTTTTAATAATAAAAATATACCCCCTACCTAATAATTAGGTAGGGGGTATATTTTTATGCCCCCCTTCGAAGAAGGGAGGGCATATTGCTTTGCTGCTGTCTGTCGGTCTGTCGGTTGGTCTGTTGGTCCACTTCGTTTCCGTTCATTTTCTTCACAACCATTGCGCATACTGAAATGAAATTTGGTATACAGATATATCAGATGAATTATCTAGGCCAAGTTCTGTTTTGGTTACGATAGCGCCATTTTTGACAGAGTTATGCCCCTTGGAATTAGAAAAATTCCAATTATTTGCAGTTTCCGTTCATTTTCTTCGCAACCGTTGCACATACTGAAATGAAATTTGGTATACAGATTTATCAGATGAATATCTAAGTCAATTTCTTTTTTGGGTACAATTGCACCATTTTTGACAGAGTTATCCCCCTTAGACATAGAAAAATTCCAATTATTTGCAGTTTCCGTTCATTTTCTTGGCAACCATGACACATACTGAAATGAAATTTAGTATACAGATTTATCAGATGAATATCTAAGTCAGTTTCTTTTTTGGGTACAATTGCGCCATTTTTGCCCTTTTGGACTTGGAAAAATTCCAATTTGGGGGGAGGGGGGCATAAGTGTTTTACAAACATTTCTTGTTATTATAAAAAATATAAGTAACGTCAGGTGCCTGTGACAGTAATGTATAGATATATTTAAAAAGGTTGTCCCAAAAAATTGTAGAGTTAAGGTAGTCCGATCCTCAGGTTTATAAAATTAGATATATAAAAAAGGTTTATGTAAATTTATCCACAATTTCTTTAAAAAAGATTGTAGAATTAAAAGTGCATTTTCTAATTGCAAATTAATCAACAAATATATTTTAGAAATTCAAAGACAGTTTCACCTCCACACAGAATATAGATTGGCATATAAAAAGTAGAGTACTGTTTTTATAAGATTAATTCATTTTCAAGCTTCTTTTTGATGCATTTCAAATTAAATATTAATTTTTGGAGTTATCCTGGCGGAGGACTATCCTTAAAAGTATTTTTCACCTCCACACAGAATCATATAAGAAGTAGAGTAATTCATTCATAGGCGTACTGAAAAAAATGATGATGGCATTATAATGCAATATAAATTATGTTCACTTTCTTGTGCCTACAAACACTTTTATGCTTTTTTTAACATTATTTTCTTATTTTATGTGTAATTATCATGAAACTTGAAATTCCTCCTCATTAAAAATAAGCAAAGAAAAACTAAATTATTTTCCTCCTATGATTTATTGGGACAACCCTCATATTGCATCAATATTTATTGAAATCACATGATTCTGTTGAAATTAAGTAATGGTGAGGTAATGTATTTTCCAGATGTTCAGAAAATTGCACAATGCGTATGTGGACATGTTATGTAATCCTTTCTACACACCAGGAGAAAATATTACATCACAGTGAGTTAACTTGACGTATAATTTAGTGAAGAAAACCTCTCTCTTTTGTTTTAATCCTTTACCTACATGATAGACATTTTAGTATTTACTACAAATGTGAAGTTATGAACAAATTATTTATCTTCTTAATCAGCCTTAAGATCATACATCTTCCATTAGGTGTATTTTGTCTCCTTAAATTTTATTTTATTTTATTGTTTTTTTTTTTTTAGAACTATACGTATTGCTTGCCTTGCTATTATTTGCTTTCTTTTACAGGACATTTGAGAATGTGGTAATATCCATGATGCATGACTGAGTAATGAGGAACCAATGCCATTTTTCTTTTTGATTGTGCAATACTGTTATAATCATAATGTACACAATGTAGATACCTGTTTAACATTAAACATTACAAATTTATGTAAATCTACTGTTCCATAGTTTTCATTTTAAGAACAGAACACCATCCTCCCAGGCAAGGGGTCCTGAGTCAACAAGTTGCCGTTCGACTCCTGCCACATTTCATTAGATATTCGTTGGCTGACCGTAGCGATGTCTTAAAATCCAGAAAAATTACAAATCTTGATCGTTTTTCTTGTCTCTCAACCAATCACATTATGCCGTTCTATGATAAACTTGTGCATTTGAGGTGTCAACTGAATCCTTATCTATTTTTGAAAGCTTTTAATTGTTTGGTGCTTCTTAAAGAGAGAAGCGAGCCCACAGATATTGAATGAAATATGCTAGCTTAGGGGTCCAAATGCAAAGTGTTGATTCAGGAGCCCTGGCTTTATGAGGGTGAACAGCCACATGCATTACTAGACATGAATGGAATTAGATAACTACAGCAACTGTTCAGGTTATTATGGCAAGGAAACCTCATGAATTCTTTCAGTGATATCTAGCAGTGGGGTGTCTTATATAGTAATATTATTCTTAATGTTATGAACATTTCATCTAGTTTTATGGATAAATAACTTACAGGAACAGCTTAGCACGTGAGAATACTGATGCACATGTCTGAGACAGTCTCTAAACTTCAATTACCATAAAAATTGCAGCAAGTTTTAAAGGGACCTAGGACTTTTTTCATATCAATTTTGTTTTGCATTCAATACATTTTTATATCATTCTTTTCATAAAGTGGGGGGCCAACCAGCCTTTCAATAAAGTTTAAACATTTCCAATAGTAAAAGTAATGTTGGGAAAAAAAGAGGGGGGTTTTCACATTGCTGTGTGCCTGCATTTTAAAAATACTCCTAAATCAAGATGCATCAACTAACAAATTTTGATGATTCTAAGCCTCTTATTACATGTACTTGAAATATAAAGATATAGTCAAAAAATTCCAAGAGTAGATCAACATGACCTACTTTAAGGTTGACACATTACAAGGACCAAAGATGCATCAAGTGAAGTACAATAATTCTAGGCCAATTAATATCTTAAATATTTTCATGTAAATATAGCCATGAAGTTTCAAAAGGTCATGGGGACTTCTTTTTCGGTTGACAATCTCTGGGGTTCTTTTAACATACCCAGAGAATAATGGGTAAAAATTATTTGACATCTATTCAAGATTGTACAGCACCATATGTAGACATTAAGAGTAGCACACAGTCCTTCAAGTATCCTTCAAGTATTAGAAGTCCTAAACAAATTCAAACTACATGTATGTAGCCACAGGGGCCAGTAACATTCTATATTTGATTTTATGTTAGCACCACTATATATATACGTGCACTAAAAGGATTTGAAGTGGTTACATAAAATTTGAACATTGTGTGATGCTGGTCCCTGTGTATGTTCCGCATACATAACAAAGTTCATAAGCCTAACCAGTAGCCACTATATTTATAACAAAACAAGATGTATTCATACCAAGTTTATTTGGACAGTAATAACAAGATGTCTGATATTTTATTGGTTGTGTACATTTCATCTGATAACGACAAAACAGCTCAAAAACAAATGTATCACACAGATATAACGTAGCTTGTCAACACATCACAGAATGATACCGATTTACAAGACGTAATGGAATATCAAAAAAAAAATACCGTGGAATTTGATAAGGATTTCTCTTCAATCAATAGACACAACCTACCAACTTCTAATTTACAATTTATGTTTGAGAAATATTTTTTTGAACTTATGAGATCTATTTTTACATGCTGATACATGAAAAGGCAAATGTCTTCGGTGTTTGGAATAAAATATGTGTAAATGAAAGACTAAAAGCATCTACTGTGACATGCAAAACTTTGACATTTATGACAGATATGTTGTGTTATAAACATAAAATAAGTGCCAGACGTGAGGTAGACTAATAAAGGACCATAACTCTCCTATGTTGTCAGGCACTTTGTTGCTCTTTGTTATATATACAGTTCTTTAATGAACATTTTGAACAGAAGTTATCTGATGAATATTTTGAAATAAAAAATATTACAGGAATCTTTTTTTAAAAAAAAAGAATAAAAAATATTTTCAAACCAATCCCACTGCAGAAGTAGAGATTGTGAGCAAACTAATCTTTCATTCAAAGTTACAACTGTAAGTAAAGTTATTTTTCAAAATTGTTGACATGCATATTTGATAAAAAAAATATTTACTATCAAAATTTTTACCACATTATCTATAACTTTAATACATGCTACAAAGTAAAGGACTTCCATTAAAAGTTAAACCATGCTGCTATATCTATGTACAGAGAAAGTATAGCCTGTTTACAATGGTGAGATTGCTAATAATGACTTTATATTCCTGTTTTTTCTTTAAGCAATATGAAGTTAAATATTACTGCAGTGTACATAATTCACACCATACTTAAAATGGCTGGCACCATACAGTCATTAGTTATGTTCTTTTAATAAATGTTTGTCTTCTTACACATTTAAATCTAAAATCCTAAAAAGAAGTTTTTAAAAGGGAACAACTAAGAAAAAAAAATAAAATTAGACTTCAGTAATGATTTCAGAAAATATGCATCATTTTATAATGACAAGAGCCTACTATACCTAATACAGCAAAAATTGTTTTATTTTGTGTAACACACTAACACACATTTCATTCTTCTGTTCTTTTAAAAATATACAGTAAAACATGATGAAATTAGCAATCAGGATTCAATTCATGATTAAAATGCCTTCTATTCATTGACAAAACTGATTTAAAATATTCATAATTTAAAACATGCAGCATACTTAACATTCTGTCAAACTATTTAGAAGGATGCAAATATACAAGTCTTGTAGACCATAAATTAATACTTTCCTATAAATCTACAGAAATGCTTATATTACAAAAATGTAATTTATACAATTCTTTCTTCATTAACAAGATCTGATGACTATATTTCTTTCAATGGAATAATCTATAAAGTTTATCTGGCACAATATCCAATTAATCATTTGCATCAAGTACACATTAGTATCTGCATCAGATAATGTCTAATACAGTCATGCCCATTGTATCCATAATAAAGAATTCTTCCTTCAGCTAATGCATCACTGTTGTTAAAATTCATAGTCAGCTTCCGCCATGTCTATAGCCCACCTAAACTTCTCACGCTGGGTTTTGTTGTAGATTTTTTCTACAGGGACCTCCCATTTTTTGCACCTGAAATGAGTTACATATTGTATCAGCAAATCTTATTTCTGATATAGTCTGCAGGTTTGAGCCACATAATGTTTAAAATAATGAGGAAAAAACATGTTCACCTACCATGCAACAGAAATTCTGGGATCCAGATAGTTAAGTTTGGAGGTTCCAAGGGCTATTTCTTTATTTTCTTCCTATTAAAATAAAATTTAATCAAGATGCTGTTAATGCATGTAAATTAAAGAGCATTATAAAAAGTATCTAATTGCTAGATAAAATGTTCTTCAGAAGCTGTGACAAAATGTGGAATATCAGGATATACATGTACTTTAAACATGCTTTAAAAATAAGGTCTACAAAGTTCTCTCCCTTTCCATCTGCTATAAGTGAGATACTAATATTCCCCCCAAAATTCTGCTAAATTTTTATTTTTTCTACTTATATTGCAAAAAAAGACAAATAAGCACATGCAGACTCTCAAATTTGTTTTTCGTATGTTGAAAAAAATGTTTAAATTTAAACAATTTCTAGAATTATTCATTGAGTGTATGACAACTCTTAACAGTTTCCAGGCACTGACAAAGTTAGGATAGGAAATTCTTTATATGACAGAAGTACACCGTTACCTTGTCTGTGGCCTGAACCTCCAGCTTTGTCAGTTGTTCTTCCAATCTCTCCAACTGGGTCTTCCTTTTTGTCAGAGCCCTGAATGATTGATTTATAGTTTGCTTTAATACTAAAATTTTCATGAACTAAAAATATTGCAGTTCAACTCTAAATAAATAAAGCTGAAATACATTCTTCCTTACAAAACAATGTTCACATTCCATGTTCTTTTGTCAATGTTTTATGTCTTTCCAGATCATTTTTTTTTTAAATTACAATAAAAATCTTTCAATCTACTTAATATTTCAAGAATTTTTATGTTGGTACAATGCATAGTGGTTTAAATTTCACAGTCACTGAATTTCTTTTACTTATAACAAATGTATCCAAAAATTATTTTTAATCAGCCATAGTTATAAACCTTATATGTTTCAAATTTACAGTATTACTAAAATGGAAACTGAAAACGGTGTATTACAGCATACAACATTGTATGGGAGGAACATTGTTTGATTGTGAACACCGTGAAATTAAACCCCCTGCAATGTATTCCACTTTTATGGTACTGTTATTTCTACACCCCTGTGTTATTGTCTATCTTGGTGGCCTTGTGTTGTTATCTGCCATGTTGTCTGTAGTGTTATTGTTATTGTAGTGGTATTGTTTATATCTTACTGTTTAGCCTTCTCTGTCTTGGTGGCCTTGTAGTCGGCCTTGGCATCCTTCACATTCTTCTTGGCTTCCTTAATGGCGGCTTTCTTATCCTCAATCTGACAAAATACACCAGAAATACAAACATCTCACATGGTCTAACAACTATACATAGAGCAGAAAAAAATTACAAACATCCCAGACAGAAAGAATCATACAAATAGTACTGACAAATGTGAAATAACAAAAGAGGGGACATTATCCCCATTACTTCCAATAATTAGTTACTTATTGAGCACTGTAAGAGTTACACACCTTGTTCTGTAAGTTCTCCATCTGTTTACCAAAGTTTTTGGGGGCGGCCCTCTGATGGTTACACAGGATGGCGACAGCACGGTTAGCTCGATTGTAGGACAGTAACTTAGCCGCCACACCATCATCAGCTGTAAACATAAAAACACGTCAGAATCTCTCCTACAGAAACATTGCTAAATTAACGTCTGATAGACTGTGAAATCTCTACCTTCTGTCAAGATATTGAGCTGCTCTTGCAGCGTTCGTGAAGCGTTATACGTCCTGAAAACTTTAGCTGTAAGGCCTTCCATCAGTTCCTGAAGATGTTTGTTCAAAATAGTGGTCTAAAAATAAAGGGCTATTTTTAATAATCAGACACAAACTTTAATTCTATCTTTACATTTTCTTTTTTTCATTCAAATTTTATTGCTAGAGATTTTTTTTCATTCCAGTCAGAGGTTATGCATTTTAAAGATTTTATAGACAATAAATCAAGTTTCAAACTTACATTAAGACGATCAAAGACATCATCATCTCCTGCTTTGTTTTCCATGAAGAGCTGCAGATTTTTGAAGACTCTTTTCTCCACGGGAATTCTGTTGTAGTATCGGATGGAGTCCTTACCCAGGAAATCAAACTCTACCACATACTCCTGGTCATCATACTTCTCATGGAGGTTTAAATGCTCCTTCCTTAGAGAACAGCAACCCACAGTGTCTGCGGTCTCGCCTTCTTCTTTTTCATTACCAGCTCTCAAGGCAAGCTATATAATACAACACATAAGCATTTCAGATCAGTGTATAAGGGCCAAATGAAAATACAATATGTAAAAATGCAGATATTGAAACAAAATAAATTCTTAGGAGGGATTGTTTTGAAGGAAATTTTTCCTTTTTGAAAGAAGAGAGGAGAATTTCATGATATAACCGTCTTACCTTATCAATGAAGTATAGAGCCACAGCTCTCTGTCTGATCCTCATTTCCTTGGACTTCCAGTCCTCTCTGTACTGGGCTCGAATCTTGTCCACACATTTATGTAGTCTTCTAGCTGTCTCATACTTCTGCCAATCTTTCTCTCCCTGTCAGATCATGAATTATGTTTATTAATCACACAAGACCAATTTGTCATATTCATATCAACAATATATGTTAACTTTTCCTCACCTTTAGTCTGGAGGCTGCATTCAACATGACATACTTAGTACTCCCTTGGATATTTTCATTCCAGCAGGCAAGCCAAGACACCTGCAACCACAAGATTCCATTAATTTAATTGTACAAAGATAAGGTTATCATAAATATCATATATCATCATAAGGCCGTAATAAAAATATTCCAAGATTCTCATCCCCGCCCGCCCGCCCCGATTTTATACCCCGCCTCGATTTTTTTAATTTCTGTTTTCCTTCGTCTTAATTCTGATCGTGATCGGTATTCATCTACCATTCTACTTTTGTTTTAAATCCCGCGAAAGTCGACATGACTTTGATAGCTGAAAAGATGGTAATTGCTGTAATACATGTACATGCGTATATATTTTAAGCAAGGGTCATTGGTTGAAAAAGATTGGTGATGATGTGAAGAGAAATTAAACCTTTACTATGACTTTTATTCGGGTATTGTAGATAAAATTACACCGATTGACGACCAGGTCAATAAAAAATCTGCAAAATTGAAAAAATAAAAAAATATAAAATAAAAGCCGCCCGCCCGTCACGATTTTTAAAAAAATTCGGATGAGAATCTAGCAATTTATTTATTATGGCCTAAATTAACACAACTCATACCTTGTTGTCATGTCGCACTTCTTTCCATTTATGTCCAGGTGGAGGGCTAGGTATTTTTGAACCCCTGAAATAAAACATACAAGGTCAAACTTTCATACAGTCTACCCATACATCACACAAGTGTTAAGTTATTTTCCACTTCAGTACCTGCTAACTCTAGTAACCCTTGCAACTCACTTGCTACAACTTGACCTTTTGACCCCTGTAACTCACTAGCTACAACTTGAACTTTTGACCCCTGTAACTCACTTGCTACAACCTGACCTTTTGACCCCCGTAACTTACTTGCTACAGTTGATGATAACGTCCTCGGGGAGGGTCCTTGTCTTCAGCATGCCCTGCTTGGGGTGGTCCCCTCGACCTCGGAAGAGACCGGGAGGTTCTATCCTAAAGTTACCAATCTTCTCCTTGTGGTTATCCATTGTACAAAATCCATACTCCTTCTGAATTTCTTCATTTTTCAATTTCTCAGCCTGAAAACATTAAAATGTAAGCCGTGCAGTAAAGTAATAGAGTGGATTTTACTTCTGGTTTTGAAATGAATAACAAACATCCCCATTCAATACCTTTTTTTCTTCTTTAGAGCGATTTTTTCTTTCCTCAGACTTGAGCTTGAAATACTCGGCCATTTCCTTAAAGTTGCACTTCTTCAAATCCTTGATCAAATCCCTCTCTTCAGATGTCATTGTCTGTGAAAACAAAGATTTATTATTTCTATTCCTCAATGCTTATGACAGTGTAAATGATAATCAACTTCCTCTGGACCCTTTTTTTTTTACCTGTAATTATGACAACTGTAATTATTCTCCTACATGTATCTCTGGTTTTCTGACAAGTGCACACCTGTGATTGTTTACCTTTCCCATACATGTTAACTCTCCCGATTTAGGCGGGAGTCTACCGCTTTTTCACTCCATCTCCCGCCTACCGATTTAATTCAGAAATCTACCGCTTTTCTACAAAAGCTGCGTTTAAAGTATTTTTGGTTCGCTTGGGTATCCATTTTTGAAGCCACTCTCATAAAATCTCGCTAGATATCGCGTGATTTGACTAGGAATCATACAAACGCTTTTTTGTACATTGATTTCAAGCACCGATTTGACAACGACAACAACATAAGACTACCAGTGATTACATTGGTTACGATAAATTAATCAACATCCCTGCCATGAAAAAGGAGATACAGCTTTTAAGAATTAGATAAAAACATTTGACATCGTCTTTAAAAGCACAGAAGCTCACAACTTTATCAGTAAAGTCAATAGAATTCACTCGATTGACCAAGCCATGTGGCACATCTCTAATTCGTTTTCGATCATCGCGGGAAATCTGATTTATAGATACGAACTTGTTTTGGATCTAGATTAAACCATGCCATCATTTGTTTAAAAACTGAATGAACATTCAGAATTATTGCTTCTAGGCTATTTCAGCAAAGATCACTCTTCAAAAGGCTAAGTAAAGCAGCCAATCCAAGCAAAATGATGAGCATGAAAAATATTTGAATTTGTACAATTTATGTCAAACTTAAGGTGTTTCTGTCTTCTTCTTTGCTGTTTTAAGATTAGTTAGTTCAGGTACCTGATTTCATTTAAGGCTTATAATATACATGTATATTACATGAAAGATATTGATAATCCAAGCGTTAAACAACACGCGCGCAATGCTACCGCTTTTGAGGTCTGAATCTCCCTCTTTTTCATCCCAATAGGTTAACATGTATGCCTTTCCCTACTTTTTTCTGTTATTTTTTTAACCTGTGATAACGTTGAATAATCCTATTTCTAGTTTTCTGACCAGTGTTCACCTGTGGTTATCTACCTTTCTCCATCATTTTACCTGATTCCAAACTTCTGAACTTTTGACAATGGATTAGTACTATCACCAGTCTTTTGACCTGTGACATGTTTACTTATTCACCTTTCTCCAGTCTTTCATGAAGTTCTTGTTAAAGACGTCCTTGGTGGTGTAATCATGCTCCAACATCTTGGCGTAAAAAGTGGCCACTTCTTCTGCAGGCTCCGACAATCTAAACACTTTACCTGTCAAATAAGAATTTATCAAGTATTTACTCTTAAAATTTTTCTTTTTAAGTTGTAGAAAAGTGAAGACAAGGGAAATAAAATACAGTACATTCAATTTATTAAGTGTTTACTTTTACCTTTTTTTCTATTGATATTGCTGACAAAAGGAAGACAAGGGACATAAAATGCCGTACCTTCATAGTAAAATTTGATGTCGTCTGGCAGTGGTTCATAATCAGGGGCAAATAATGGTCCTTTGTGTTCCAGTGAATGCCACTTCACTCCGTCATCCCTACGTTCCTCCTCCCACCTACACAAAGCAATCAAAGCAGATCAAGATATGTAAAAATGTATGGTACCTGACTTGTCTTAATATAGTACATCTTCACATCGATTCTCACTAAATACAGCTACAGAGAGTAGGCATAAAACATTTTATGTGTAATCTATCATCTGTTACAGTTATAGAGAGAAAGTTTCTAAGACCCATATAAAAATTGATTTGTTTGCAGTTGCCTACTGACCCACTGAAAATTCACCTGACCCAAACTTTTTTGGGGCCATTTTGTTATATTAATTTTTTTTTTAATTTTCAGGATATTAAAACTGTTTGATTTTAGTTTTTGTTTTTATCAGTCTGTGGTTTATACAAGATTATTCTTGTTTAGTAGACCTATGAAAAGCTCTATTATTTGTTATCTCACAAATATCCAAAAACTGAATTCCAAAAAAAAAAGAATGCCTACCTACCTACCCATTCAAAAGATTATAGGTCGGCAACTGCAAACAAAGAATTTTTTAAGCTTGGCCTTATATACTTTGTGATACTCTACCATCTCCAAACTTCATGTGTCTCCTCCTCCTTCACTTTCTTGGAGGGCGATTTGTTTTCTTGTTTTCCACTTTCAGTCTTCACCTTCTTCTTCTTCTTCTGTAAAAGAGATACTCATATAAATCATTTTAAACAAGATTTTTCAACAAACTTCTTTGAACAAATTAAGATACGTCTTTTTAAACATTTTTTTTTTTTTTTTTTTTTAAAGTTTTATTGTGAGAAGTTTTGAGTGTGTTTGTTGTGTAAGTATAAATATAAATCTCTGCTTGGTTTTCAGATCCTACCTTAGGAACCTCATCATCAAAGTCACTAGTTTTCCTCTTTTTTGCACTGCTGGGCTTTTCTACTTTTGCTTCTTTCTTTATCTTTTTCTTCTCTTTTTCAATTCTAAAAAAAAATACTTTTCTTACTAACACATTTCAAATTCAGTTTTACCTTCACTAAGAATACTTTTGAAACGAAGATAAAGTTTACCTTCCAATTAATAATTTCATCTAAGGCCAAATATAGAGTGCTAGGAAGTCTTGATTTCAAATTAAGTGATATAAATTGCAGATCTATTTCAATTTAAATAAATTCAATTGAGATCTAAGGGCATATAAGTCTTTCTGCATAATCACTTATGACTCTTTTTTTGTGTGCAGTGTATTGATGGTCCTTAATTTACATAACTTAAATTATATATTTTTGAATTGTCTTCTGAGGTGTACCATCTTGAAAATAAATTAACTCTAAACCAATTATCCCCCTTTTTTCCTTTTTAAAAGAGGTGGACATGGGACACATTATGATTATCAACTTCCTTATAAACTTACGCTTCTCTGACAGAAATGAGCCCTGATGTTTGACAGAGCTACGTTATTTGGTGAAAAATGGTGAATTTGAAATTTTTAAGACAATATAGTTTTCTAAAAATGAATGGCTTTTTCTGATCATAAAATTTCGACATGTTCGAAGAATTTTTTCAACAGTCTCTTTTTACACTAATAAAGTTTCCAGATTAGATTTCAGTTAAAAGAATACTTTTAAACATAGGTAATCAGAGATTATAGAGCTCACCTCAACGAATGTTGTATTTAAGTAAGGCAAAGTCACACAATTACCCAACAAAGAGTGTACATCCAAAAATGCAAAATTTATGCAATTTTGATCTGATACTTTGGAATAGACCTATATAAAAACTTCAAACTAGTTCTTCAATCTTCATAACAAAATGTAATTAAAATTCAGCATCTGAAGCAAGTTTGAGAGTTTTCATCCCTTGAGGCATTATTTGTGCAAGATTGGTTTATATAAGCCTTATAGTTTCTTGGTAATAGACCTGCACCCATAACTTTTACCTGGTCCATTATCTGGAAAATATATGTCAAATTCAGCATCCGAAGCAAGTCCATTAGTGTGCATCCTAAGATGTATCATCCATGCAGGTTTGCACAACAAAGGGCTCATAGTTACTTGGAAATGAAACCTGCATAAAAACTTAACCTCTTCACTCATCCAGAAAATGTAGGTCAGATTCAGCATCCGAAACCAGCCTGGTAGAATGCATTCTTAGATGTATCATCCATGCAAGTTTGGTCATTAAAGAGTTCATACATTGTAGTTACTTGGAAATGAATCCTGTACCAAAAACTTTAACCTGTTCACTCATCCGGAAAATGTACGTCAGATTCAGCATCCAAAGAAAGTCTGGTAGTATGCATCCTAGGATGTATCATCCATGCAGGTTTAGTCATTATAGGGCTCATAGTAACTTGGAAATGAAACCAGCACCAACAACTTAAACCTGTTCACTCATCCAGAAAATGTAGGTCAGATTCAGCATTCGAAGCAAGCCTGGTAGTATGCATACTAAGATGTACCATCCATCCTTGGAAATGAAGCCTGCACCAAAAACTTTAACCTGTTCACTCAACCAGAAAATGTAGGTCAGATTCAGCATCCGAAGCAAGCCTGGTAGTGTGCATTCTTAGATGTATCATCCATGCAAGTTTGGTCAACATAGGGCTCATGGTTATTTGGAAATAAGACCTACACCTAAAACTTTTAACCTGTTCACTCATGCAAAATGTAGGTCAGATTCAGCATCCGAAGCAAGCCTGGTAGTGTGCATCTTTAGATGTATCATCCATGCAAGTTTGGTCAACATACCGTAATTTTCGGATTATAGGTCGGTACTTTTTTTCTCAGAGCCGCTGAGGTCGACCAATATACGATTTCGACCTTTCTAAGGTTCAAGTTTACGAAAAATGCCCCAAAATCAATAAAATTTACGTCAATTTCAAAGCAAATCTGTGCCACTTTCATAACTTTTTTCATTATTTTACGCAGAAAAATTAATGCCCAGGTAAACAATAAAATATTTATTCTATAGCTTTCTTACAAAATAAATTCCATTACATATCCGTTGATGACAAAGGAAAAAACTGTGCTTCATCAAAAAAATAATTCCTCAGCGTGTTATCCATTGCCATCATGCGGTAGCCATCTTGTGAAGTTAGGAAGTCACTACCGTTTACTAAAAGTAAAACCCCAACCGTATCAAAATTTAAAATACGGAAAAAATATCAAGGTTTTACCATTTATTAGTAGATAAATTGAAATAGTATTAATTTTATTTATTGTGACAGTCTTATATTTATTTAAGTGTAAAATGAGTGAAATAAATATTTGCCAGTCAATTCCTAAATTTAATTACCAAATAAACCGATAGTCATTACTATATATTTTTTTATTTTATTTAATTATAATGCCGGTCAAACGAATTAGCGCTATACAAAGATTGGCTTCTAACAGAATTTTAATTGTCTCACAGATAAAAGGATTTACACTGTGTGTACACGCAAAGGTTTTAACGCCTGTGTTGGTTTAATACCCGCAGGCATGATTAGCAAATCCACGTGCCGTTATAGGGTATTAGTGTTACACATCATTGAACAAACAAAGCCATGAAATTCATAATGACGGTCAAATTGTGAATGTACCGGTACTCTCAATTAAATATATAATTAAACTTATAGCGTGGTAATATTATTTCAATTCTTTACTGTTGTTTTATATATACATTCAATGGTCGTTTGCGGGTTTTAGCAAATCCCTGAAGAACAAAACTGAAAATGGCGGACATCGAAGCGATTGTCGTCCACCGGTAAATAATGTCTGAATAAAATATATTAGGAATGTGTCCAAGTTGTTCTGAAATCAGACTGATTATTCTTTGTTCTCGGGTATTTCCCGAATTATAGCTGCAAAATAAGAACGTATTTACGTGTTATTTATGCCTGTGGTTTAACAACAGTATGAAACTACGGAGGCATTGAACGGGCAAGTTGGAGAAAAATAAGTAGTAACACAATTCAAAGAAGTTTTAACTACATTTTTTAAAAAAAACTTTATTTAAATGCTGTACTCATTAAAATAACTGTTTGTTTTCTTGATACGTTCATGTCACGGAATAACCCCGGTAATTCTAGAGGTTTACCTGTTCTGATACGTTGTATCTGCGTAAGAATCTTTAGAAAACGGGAAACAAAGCCTCGTCCTATATAGTAAGTTCGTCCTATCTTAGAATTTTTCAAAAATTAAGGCTGAAAATGAGCCTTTCGACCTATATACCCCATCGACCTATGACCCGAAAATTACGGTAGGTCTTATAGTTCCTTGGAAATGAGACCTACATCAAAAACTGCACCAAAAATGTTAACCTGCTCCAAAAACATTAACCTAGTCATTCCTTCCCTGAAACTGCAGCATCTGAAACTTTGACTGGTACAATGAAACACACTAGAATCAATAAAGGACAAAGAAACTTGTACTTAAGGTCAAGATCTAGTAAATGAAAGGTGCCTACAGATTTATCAAACTTGAGAAATAAATTCTTTTATTGATGCTTTACAACTTTAGCTTGGTCAAATAAGGTGTTTCGGGGCATAATTTGTAGGTAAACAAGATGAAAAACTGTATTTCAAACTGTCATTTTCAATGAAAAATTAAGAAAACCAGACATAAATATGGGAGTTTTTTTCGTATTTGGCAAAGGAAATGTATCCAGATTGCCTACAGTCTCTCAGAAAATGGTAATTAGTATGTTCATGGCCTCTTCTTTAAATCAATATCAAATTTAATATAGGTATCCGGTTTACTTTTCATATGATTTCAAATTGAATGACTTGAAAATACCCTATTTCCTACATAATTCTGCTAAAGCCATAAAGTACGGGAAAAAGAAAGTTGAAATTGATTATGACGTCATAATGGATCTAGCACCAAAAATATAGTTTCAAGTTATTTACTAGATCTTGACCTTAAATAGAAAACTGCTCCAAAAAACTTAACCTTAACCTGGGACGCTGACACCAACGCTGAAGGTATTACATAAGCTCCCCCAATTTCGTTGAGGTGAGCTAAAAATAGCTATGTAACTCTCCTATGTGGGAAACGAGAAAATTATTTGAGGTGTATATCTTTAATCTACTATACATTTTCAGAGGATAAGCATTTGAGGAATCTCTACCTTGCTGAAAGGGGTTCATCATCGTCATCGTCAGATTCATGTGGTCTCTTCTCTGGGGGCTGTTCCTTCTTTATCCTAGTAGCCTACATTAATATTGAAAGTTGTCATCAGACTACATTAGAAATACAGGCGACTTATATGGCATGTGATATTGTAAAGTTGTTACGATAATCTTACCAAAGGTATTTCATCATCACTCATCTCCTCTTCTTTGACGTGTTTAACAGGTGAGGACTCCTTCTTGCTGGGGGACTTGCTAGGAGATTTTTCCCGTACTGGCGACTTTATTGGGGAAGATGGCTCAGACTTAACCTTTACCTTTTCAACCTCCTCTTTTGTTCTCTCTTTATGCTTTTGCTCTGAAGATGAAGAGCTGTGCTTAGAGCTGCTCCCGTCCTTATGCTTGTGGCTGCTTGAAGACGAGCTGTGCTTGTGACTGCTTGATGAGCTGTGCTTGCTCGAGCCCTCTTTGTGGCTGCTGGAACCCCGCTCCTTGCTGCTGCTTGAACTTTTCTCCTTTGAACTCCCCTCCTTGTGGCTACTAGAACTACCTTCTTTATGGTTGCTGCTTGAGCTGGACTTGTGAGATGAGCTGGAATGCTTACTGCTTGAGCTCTTATCCTTTGAGCTTGAGCTGCTCCTCTCCTTATCTTTGTGTTTGCTGGAACCAGAACTACTGCTCTCTTTGTGTTTGCTGGATGAGCTTGAGCTACTATGGTGTTTGCTGGAACTGCTGCTTGAGTGCTTTGAGGATGAAGAGCCATGCTTAGAGCTAGAGGAATGCTTAGAGCTCTTGTGCTTATCTTCATCTTTGATCATCGGTAGAGTTGCATGTCCATTCTGCTCAGCGTGATTGGCATGATTTACTTCACTGCTTGCCATCTTGGCTTTTAAATCAACT
This sequence comes from Saccostrea cuccullata, assembly GCF_032062105.1. NCBI lineage: Eukaryota > Metazoa > Mollusca > Bivalvia > Ostreida > Ostreidae > Saccostrea > Saccostrea cuccullata. The sequence continues at coordinate 94,865 of NW_026936117.1, read as the reverse complement.
AAACAATGCAATAAAAAAAATCAAATAATTTTTTCACAATGATTGTATATTTCATATGATATTTTTAATTAGTTAAAAAAAATTTTAAAAAAGAAACTTTTTAACTGATAAAAAAAATTTTCATTTAAACAATTTCTTTCTAAACAAAAAGGACCATTTTATTTTACAATGCAGTTCATAATACCATTTTAGAGTTACTTCCCTTAGAAAGAATTAAAAGCCACAAAATAATTAATATTCATTTATCTACATCTTATCCAAATTTATCTAGGAAATTCTTAATCTCCTTCTTAAAGTGTTTAAAAATATTTATATGAAGTTACTGATTCAATGTATGTGTTTTTCTTGTTTGTTATTAGGTGACTGCATGTTCTGCTCTAAGTCGGAATATCGACAGGACTTAGTCTCCGCGCAGCCATGTCTACAATCTTAGCAGATGGAGGCATTTTCTTACCCTTATCGTGGATTCCCGGGGACACGACGGCTTCCTAAACGGAAGAAAAACAAAGATATTTACCTGATCAAAAGATCCAATCAATTAAAACATTTAAATTCTTGTCTCATAACTTGTATGCTGGTTTCAAAATCGGCTAAAAAACAGACAGTCGATGTGGACTTAGAAAATTTGCGGCCATCTTGACTTAGTCGTTTTCATCGTCCTTTGTTACCCTAACTTTTACCGACGCCAGAGAAATATCTACGACTGTTCAATTCAATTTTTCTACGCCAATTTACTGAGAAAAGCACAATCAAATTACTGACCTGACTTACACTCGATTCTCCATCTACTAAATCCATCCTCAGTAAAAATTATTTTTGTGTACAATCAGCACGATGTGTAAGTATCGCCGAACGGCTAAGTGCGAGAAGATGATGAGTGGGCATGCGCAGCAATGCTGTCGTCATGAGTGTCAGCTCACTAAGGGATGTTTATTTTTGCCATATTTTTCTTTTATTTTGTTTTCCATTTATTTCTTGTTATCATAATATGTGAGAGGATAACAAATATTTTACTGTATTTCTGTTCTTCTTCTTTGTAAACTGTAAAGGGGAAAATTAAAATCAAGTGCTCTCCAATGGTGGCGGGAAAATTTAAAAGTAGATTAGAATTTTACAATGGTGAATTTAAAATCGACTTCTTGTAAAATTTGTTGCCATCAATGAAATTTGGTAGCCACCAACTGCTGAGATTGGTAGCAGAAAAAAATTATCTGTTAAATTTAGTGTTGCATTATTAAAGATGATCGAACAGAAATAACAATTTTCACTGACAAGAATGAAAAAATTTTATGCCCCGTAATCGAAGATTTGGGGGGTATATAGTTTTTGCCCTGTCCTTCCATCTGTATGTCCATAAAACGTTAATCTTGCCCCAAACTTTTGAGTAGGCGGCACTGTTATGGCTTTCCTATTCATATGTTTTCCTTGTGATTTCAGTGAATTTTGTGACAAGACCTTTTTTTAGGGTACCACTAAATTTGACCTCTTGCCTTTGCCTTAGAATTTGACCCACTTTGACACAGAATTCCAACCTTGATCATAACTTTAGTTTTGATTGAACATATGGTGCTAGGGCTTTCACACTGAGGCACGTAGCATCGTTTTTGAAAGTGGGGGGGGGGGGCAACCAGAGAAATTTTTTTTACTTACCTGTATTAGTTGACAAGCAAAAAAAAAAAGGAAATTGCCCAAACTCGAAAATCCTATTCGTGGGGGGGGGGGGGCAACTTTTTTCAAGGCCACCTTCCTTTCACTTCCAATTTTTTTGGCATACAATCATACAATCACGGTGTAGTACCTAAACGGCTGCTATCGGAACAAAACTGCGTTCAATGTTGCTATTCGAAAATTGTACGGCTGCTAGCAGAAATAAATATGTTGAAAACTCTTAGAACAAGTTGTAAAGCAGTGAAATTATGACCCCAAATCAAGATAGTCTCTGAAAAGTCCGGTTGCACGTAACAAGTAAGGTATTTCTATAGATGTTGTCATGTGTAATTTGCAGAATAGCCCTCTAATAATTTAGAATTAGTAAAATTTCCGAAGCCTGTACCAAATCTTAAGTCAATATAAAATACCCAGTTTTCATGCTTTTTTAAATCATCTATTATTCAGATTGTGGGTATTTTGGTATTTGAGGATGCGTCAATCTATAATAATACTGAGAAATAATTTTAAAAAATTGAAAAGTGTATTTTAAAAGAGATTTTTGGATAAAACACGATTTTTTAAAGCTACGGTTGCTATCACAATACTGTATTTCCTTTATATCACCATACCTTGGTAAGAAGTGTGGGGGGGGGGGCAACCAACCTTTCAATGGACATTTTCAATAGTAAAGGTAATGTTGGGAAAAAAAGTGGGGGGAGGGCAGCCCCCCCCCCTCTGTTGCTACGTGCCTGACACTCCACATGTTTTTTCCTTGTGACATGACCTTTTAACGGTTAGTACTTGGGTTTTCATAATTTCCTACGTCATGACAAGACTTTCCTTTAAATTGGGATGCCAAAAATTTTAAAACTTTTGACCTTGACCTCGGGATTTGACTTGCTTAAATTGAGAAACGTAAAGTCAACCCACGCTATAAGCTGCCATACGAGGAAGAGTGTTTCACAAACACATCTTGTTATCAATGGGTGCTATCGTTTTTGAAAGGGGGGGGCCCACCCGAAAATTCTTTTAAAACGGAAATTATTTCCAGGGACGTAGCATCATTTTTGAAAGGGGGATTCAACTTACCTAATACCAGAATAAAATTGACCAGCAATAAAAGTGAACTTATTGAAACTTAAAATCCTATTTCGTGGAGGTAGAGCTAGGGAAGGGGTAGAGGGATAGGCCCCAGCTTCTTTTTGTACCATCTTTTTCTCATATACTGCCCCAATATCTATCTTTGACTATATACTGTAACAAAAAGTGCGGGGAGGGGGCAACCGGTCTTTTATGGTAGAAATTATGTTTGGGAAAAAGAGAGGGTCGGTAAGGCCATCCCCCGGTTGGTACGTGCCTGTCGTCACCTCTAAACTCTATAGGGGGTTGCTGTTTTTAAATTCCAACTTTTTAAAAATTCAAAAAATTATATATTACCAATTTACCAGACTTAACTATGGTGTAACAAAAAAAATATTTTCCACTAACATACAGTAAAAGTCATATGTTATATTTTGGGGGGAAATGGGGACTGGGCATGCAGACCCCCTGAGTCCTACAAGTCCTTTGCAAATGTAATTGATAAAAAAAAAAATACAAAATATCCTGAATTAATTGGAGAGCTTAAGAGATATAAAAAAAATCCTATAACATTCTTTTTTTAATTATATTTTTGATGAATTTTTCTGATAGTTTAAACATGAATTATAGAATTATAAACCTAACCTATGGACATCTCTCTCTCTCTCTCTTTTAAATTGACGACTTTGTTGTCATTATCTGCCATAATGTTTTCATAATATTTTTCATTGCCCTGTTTGATTATTCTTCAACAAAAAGTTGGGGGGAACCGGACTTTCAGATGACACTTTTTTTATACCCCCACCGCCACGGACATGGAAGTTATTGTAAATTTTGAGAATGTGCAATAAAAAAAGCCGTTTCCTTTTTTTATACATGTACATTATATTCAATATTTACAGTACAATTTTTCACAATATTTCCAGTGGAAGGCCGGAACTCGGCAATTCGGAAATAAATATTCTTCCCAAAACTTTTCTTGCTTTTAGTTAGTTTTTGTTCTGCGTTCTCCCGCCATTGTGCTCATTCAGCGCATTGCCTTGATTGAGATGAAGAGAAGTTTGTGCTGTTAAATCATGTCAAGTTTACATGTGGATAAAGACACCTTTTTCAGACGAGTGAAACGGTTTTACCAAGCCTGGAATGTAAGTGTATGATGTGCTCGTACCTCTTTTATTCTATTTAACACAGATCCCATGTTGTGATCAACATAAAATAAAAAAAAAGTAGCAATAACAGGCAATTTTTAAAATAATTTTGAAACCACACTTGTTTTACATCAAAAGAAAGGTCAGTTTACAAGGATTTCAATGGTGTAGAGGTTATTCAGATTGGTCAATGTACAAAAAAGATATAAGTATTTGAAATTCAGTAGCATTTCGTGTTTTCTGCCAATTTTTCGGTTGTAAAAAAAATAATAATAACACTTGAAGAAATGTAAATTGATATTCATTTTTAACAACTTTAAATAATGACAGCATTTACTGCTGATTTTACTCTGAGAATCAAATGCAAAATCTATTAAACTTTTGTTTTCAAGCCCCTGATTCCAGATCATTTTTCAGTTTATAGGTATAAATTGTAGGATCTTCAGAATTATACTTAATGTTATACCAAAGAGGGAAACCAGGCACTTAGTAAGATAGAACATGAGTACTTTTAATGAAGTACACATCAGCAAAGAATATATAATTAGATTTTGTTTACATACTCATGGATTTTAAATTATTATATCTTTAAATATGTTGTTATAAAAATGTATTATTAAATATTGCAAAATAATATTGTTAGAATATTTTTATTTCTTTTTTGTTGAAACAATTTGATTAAAATATAAATCTAATATTTAAACAACACTTCAATCAAAAGTATTAGCATTCATTGTTTTTATTTTGAGCAATTCAAATTTTAAAATAATGCTAATCTAGCTGTACGATATACTGGTACATGTGTATAAATCTGATAAAAAAAAATTCCTGAAAAAGAAATTCCAAGTATGAACTCGAGGTCCCCTTAATCTGTTCAGTTACTTGATATTCTGTTATAAAAATTGTTTAAAAGAAATATATGAATTTAAAAAATGAAAACATATAGATCTATTATAATAATTATAATTATCCATACATTACACCAATTACTGCAAATGGTATCCTAGAGTTGCAGAATGCAGTGATACTAATCAAAGTTCATAGATCTGATTCATTAAAATCATGCATTTTATTTACTTTATTATCTTTTTTTAAGCATTGTAAGAATATAACATCTTGAGATTGACATTGATCAACAAATATACAACTTAGAAATAAAGCCTCCTCAGAATCTACGATGTTGCGCGGGAATTTCAGTTATCTGCCCCTGTTAAAAATGTCGATGTTTTTGTCAAGCATAACTGGTTAAAGCTCATTGCGCACCTATGCGCAACGGTTTATTTTAAGAAACTATATACCAAATGAAAGAAAAATGATTTCTCCTTCTGTTTATTGCTGTCAAATATATATATATGTCATCAACTTTCGCTTTAAATTTCTATTTATGGGACTTGATCTACGTACCCAAGATGTTTTTAGAAATCTCTATCTTTCAGCCTTCGTAAAACATTCATATGAATGTCTAATATCACGTGCATAAGCATTATAATGCCTATTTATAACATCAGGGTTTTCTCACATAATGGCCGCCATTACGTCTTTGTTATCTATATAACCGTGCGAGTATCTCGTGTTATGCATTTTTTTACGCACTTTTGTCAGGAATCGATGTATGTATTTTCCAAAATGGTCTTTCAACTTTTAATCTGAATCAAGAAATTAAAGTATGCACAGAAATTTAAGCTGTTAATTCACTTATAAACATGACCTATTTAGCATGGAGCAGAATAGGAAAGTGCCATAACTCGCGCATGCCTGTCATTGCTAAAAAAAGCGTTCTTCAACCACGTTCTCGGTATAAACGTATATTTGCTAGTCAGTACTTGTGTTGCCAGGACCTTAAATCAGGGAAAATGTGGTATTTGATTCACAGCTTTATAATAAATATGGAATTGTAGACGTATGTCTGCCGTAGCTTTCCATGAAATGTTTTGATTTTGTAAACATTGAATAATTTTTGACGGGTGCGTCGATTTACCCAATGGAACCCAAATAGACCCAAATGGAATATAAAATATATATATATTATATTGTATTCTCAAGTTTTTACTTATATAAAATATAGAAAATAATGAAATTAACCATGTTAACAAAAAGAGAATATATTTTGCTTTCATTATTTTCTTCAATTGTGTTTTTAAAAATGCGAATTAATTCTATTTGTAATAACTATTAAACGTAATTGAATACAAAACTGAAGTATTTGATAGTTTCTTTGGCCAGAGGAATGGAAAGGGGAGGGAGGCTTAAATAAGTTATAAAATACGATAATACATATTTAATATTCCATTTGATTTCCATTTGTTTCCATTGGGTTCCATTTGGGTAAATCGACGCGACGATTTTTGACTGATGATTTTTTAGGAAAATATTCTGTAATCAAAGTAATTTATCCCTCAAATTCAGTTTAAGATGGATTAATACTCACAGGGGCCTACTCCTGATGTGTATTTATTATTTATTAAAAAGTCATGAAAAATCGTTGGAGGCCCCAAATTCGTTATGGTTCTAGAGTTGTGACCTTTTATTTTCCTTGAGTATCTTGCAAGATTGTGTCCTTTGCTGCAATAAACATTGTAGAAAAAATTATTTTGATTGATTTCATCATATTTCACAACAGCTGATAATGATAAGATCAAATAAGATGAAAAATATAGTCTGAAACAAAATTTTCACTATAAATCCGCTATAACAGTATAACCACAAAAGAAAGTCTAAAATATTGTTTTCTTATGACGTGTCTTGAGTGTATTGGTGTTACTGAGCGTTGTTTACATGGTCAGCAAAAGTCGCATTTCAGGGATTTATCAAGACTGTTTTTACTACCGGTAAACGGTAAAAAAGGTGCAAAAATTCCCCTTTTTCAGATAGAAAATTCTCCGATTTAACGGAGAATATTTAAAACATCGTTCTGAAATTTTCCGTTTTTGTCCGATTGAAGTTTTACAGCTAATTTACCATCCTAGTTATTCAAACGCTTTCAAAAGAAAGAATATATTATTCAAGCTTTATTTGATAATGATTGGAAAACATGTGCCAAGTCCATGATGTCGAAAAAAACGCGTGCGATTGCATTGTTAAAAAGAAAAGTGTAGATGAGTAAGATGGAGCTTATATCACTATGAATCGGAAGAATGGAGTAACAACAAAACAATGTTAGTAGTGAAACATGAAAAACAGAATTGATTTGTGATAGATATTTAGAGAAAAAATTAAATAAAGTCCTGACCTGGTTAAATTTTTTTTGTGCGTGTTATTTAGTATTTTGCCTAAAAAGTGAAGTTTTTGTGGCCTTTGTAAAGGTCTACAAATGACCCTCAGAAGCTCTAAGAATGCAGGATTTTGCTCCATTTATTTAAAAATTTTCCGGGGGGGCATGCCCCCGGACCCCCCTAGAATACTCGCGCCTCCGGCGCTCAGATTGAGCCTGCGGCTCTCATTTTTCCCCTTTACATATAAAATGGTAGTAAAACAAAATAGCTAGATAAATCCCTGCATTTCCGATTTAGGGTTTTTGGCCTCAATATTAATGCAATTTCTAGTAAGGTCATGCCCCTAAGGCCTGTCATTCAGAATGTTCCCGGGTAAACATCAGTACTTTGAAATGAGATGTAAACAATCAATAAAGGCATAATTTTTCTAAAGTAGCAGTTCAATTTAAAGAAAAATAATATTTGACTAAGCTATGACTTAAGAAATGAAATAGTTTTTTAAATTTATTTTCAAATCTGACGCGATCAAATTTGGGTAACAACTATGTCAGGAGGAACTCATAGATCTCCAAGGATACAAAAACAACACAAGGGAGGACACCATTTTGGACCCCTATCTGGCTTTAACCACTGTTTTCGTTATATTTCTTGTATTTTTATTTACCAACTACAGATCTTTCAAATGATGATTTTCCTAAGACATAATGCTTGAATTATCACCGTGGACCCTCTGAAGTAATACACTATACATTTGAAATACACATCACATTGTTTGACTGTGTTTCAGAAATCCTCCAGCGATGCCCTGAGTCAGATTGATGCTCTGGTTACGGCTGTCGGCGTGGACGAGGAAGTCGTGTACTCCAAGTCAACAGCTCTACAGGTAAGTCACAGAACTCTGGTTACCAGGTTACGGCTGTCAGGTCCAAGTCAACAGCTCTACAGGTAAGTCACAGAACTCTGGTTACCAGGTTACGGCTGTCAGGTCCAAGTCAACAGCTCTACAGGTAAGTCACAGAACTCTGGTTACCAGGTTACGGCTGTCAGGTCCAAGTCAACAGCTCTACAGCTAAGTCATAGAACTCTGGTTACCAGGTTACGGCTGTCAGGTCCAAGTCAACAGGTCTACAGGTAAGTCACGGAACTCTGGTTACCAGGTTACGGCTGTCAGGTCCAAGTCAACAGCTCTACAGCTAAGTCACAGAACTCTGGTTACCAGGTTACGGCTGTCAGGTCCAAGTCAACAGCTCTACAGCTAAGTCACAGAACTCTGGTTACCAGGTTACGGCTGTCAGGTCCAAGTCAACAGCTCTACAGCTAAGTCACAGAACTCTGTATGTACATTAAGTGATAAGGACTAACTGAGACTAATTTTGTATTGCACTTCTGTTGGAGAAGGCATTAATTTATATGTTTTGAAGGAGGAAAGCCGATATCCCACATTGAAGCAATATTCAATTTTTTTAGAAAGTTAAATACCTAGCAAAAATTTTTTTGGCAATATCTATTAAAGTAGTTGTTGAAAAAAATGTTTTGATTTAGAATTTGTATTGGCCAGATGGTTGTCTTTTGTCGTTGTTTATGGTTCATTCTTTTTTCATTTCAGACATGGCTATTTGGCTACGAATTGACAGACACCATTATGGTGTTCTGTGAAAAAAGCATCTCTATCCTTGCTAGTAAAAAGAAGATAGACTTCCTTAAACAGTTAGAGGCATCCAAAGAAAATGACCAGCCACAGATCAAACTGTTGACCAGAGACAAGGTGAGAAAACTCGAATCTAAGAGGATTTATGTTAAGGACTGATAAAGATGGACTTAAGGTATTTCTTCTTGCATTTTGTACATGGTATTTGATGATTGTGAAGTTAAGAAATTATAACATCAGGTTTGAACAAAGGCTGGATTTACTGTAAAATTAGAAGTATAGAGCGCAATATTTTAAAATGATGTACCCAGAACTTTGGGGGTAAAAATCCTAAGAAAAACGCTGGTCCTATGTAAAAAGAGCATCCCAAAAACGCAGAAATTGGATGTGACATTACTTTTTCTAGTACAGTAATTTAAAATAAAATAATGAAAAATTTATGAATCTCAAACAAAAGTAGAACGTCAGTTTTTTCACTTTACATATTCAAGTGTGCATGTGTGAACATTTTAATTTAATATTTGTTATAGTTATCTAACAAGAGGTAATAATACATGTACTTGATTATTTTCTTTTTAATTAATTCCAAGCCAAGCGTGTTATGAATTTATGCTTACCAGTAGAATGCATATATTGATATATACCAAGCGCGTGTCAGTATGTACGTAAACAAAAGTGGGTCATACCTAAGCGATATTAATGTCAAAATTTGGCTTTTTAGTAATTAAACAGTTCTTGGTATCCATTGATAATTTTCTTGAATGTAATTGACTGTTTTTACAAATACGTTTATACAGTCAATTCTCGAATTATCGCCATTCGATTCATCGCCATTTTTGCAATACCGCCATGATTTCCCAAGAACGTTTTTCCTGCTATATAAAATTCTCTTTATAACGCCAAATTCGCATACCGCCATCCGCCACCCTGTTTTCACAACAAACGTCCATTTTTAAGTGTCAACTATCTCGATAATACCGCCACAGGTGCCTGTGGTCAGTGAAGCGCGGCTAATTGGTTGACGCTATCCCTGTTGTAAAACATGCAAAGCCAGTTAAGGTACATGCAATTAAGTAAACAATAATTTTAACATGAACTGTTAAAATAATTTTGTTTTCTGTATAATATATTCATTTAGTCAAGGCTTCGCCAGGAAAGCGGTCGTTGTAAAGTACGCCGATAACGATATTATTTTGATGATCTCTGCTTTTAAAAACAATGCAAAGTTTGCTTGAGAAATAATTATAAGTCAAAAATTGTGAACGTTTCATTAACAATGATTTCATAAACAATGAATTTATTCAAGAACTTATTTTAAGTACTAAAGGCAATATATCACGACGATCGACCCAGCATTTTTTTTCAATATCAGACGTGCAGATTTACATGCATACACATATGCATATACTTGTCTTAATTTCATAACTGAATATTTTGTTTTAGCGCAATTGTACGTAAAAAATTACTTGAATTATTTTCAAATTTAGAAATATGTTTATATATACATTTACATGTAATAATAAAAATAGAAACGCTAAATGGCATTTCTAAGAACGATAACTACGTCTTATTTCCAAAAAGATGGGAAATTCAATTCATCGCCAAATTCGTTATACCGCCATGAATTCTAAATTACAAAAGGTGGCGGTTTATCGAGAATTAACTGTATGTGCTTACACTGGCTAGTGTTTTAATAAAGCAGGTGTTGAAGTGATAATTGTTATATAAACAATGGTCATGGCCTACGTGACAACATAGACTGAAGTTAAATATAGCAATGACGCTGCAATAGAATCCATAACGATTTATAACTCGAATTACATATCTAAAATTAAAAAAAATTAAAATAAGTTATAGAATTGAGAATAATTCAGAAAACATCAAAAAGATTATAGTTGTTGACTCATTTATAGGTATTAATTAAATACATCTATGTCTAAGCGACATGCATTTCGTTGATGATATAAGCGACTGTAGTTCAAAATGGCGAAATATGCAATTGGAAATAAAGCATAAAGTAAAACAAAGACCGTTTTTCATCAGAATTTTATTTTTGAAACGGTTTTCTTTCTTTCAACACTTAGGGTATATGTTTATTTTTACAACAGGTAGGGCTTACGTATAAAACTCTCTGAAATTAGATTAATTTTGACGTAATTGGTTACAAAGGGTAATCAATTAAAATGGATCAGGAAAATGGTCCTCGGCACTGAGAATGTGACCTGAAAAAAAGGGGGTTGAATTTTGTTCTTATGCATTGAGCGCATCCCTACTTTTGAACAAAAAAAGTGTGTCCAATACAAGAGATTTTACGGTATTTTAAATTTTGTGTTTGATTAGATTAAGTCAGAAATGGTGTGTTTAGTATTAATTTTCTTACAGGGAGACAAGGACAAAGGGAACTTTCAGAAGCTGATCAGTGAAATCAAGTCCAGCAAGAAGGTAAATCCACTCAGATTCTGTAGACTATAATTATTACAGCATAATTTTCATATCCATCATAGCATTCATTTGAATACTAACATTGTTTATTGGTGTAGGGTAAATCTGTGGGAGAGTTCAGTAAGGACAAGTTTCCCGGGGAGTTCATGGAGAGCTGGAGGTCAGCACTAGGTGGCGCTTCATTCCAAAAGGTAACAAAATAATTATTCCTAAGTAAAGTTTATGGTTTGAGAAATTGTGGCTTGCCAAAATAGATTTTCCATATTACACCAATAGTGAGCTGTGAACCTACATGTATAGTGAAATGACCTAGATCTAATCATTAACTGGATTTAAAGTGGTATCAAAATTCTGGAAGTTTGAAAATCTTTGAGAAGTCTTGCCAGCTTAAATGAAATATATGGACAAGTTTTTGTCATGAGATAATCATACTTTGGTCCTTGGTTTTACAGGTGGATGTTAGTTCAGTTATGGCTTATATTATGGCTACAAAAGAAGAGTCGGAGATCAAAACCATGCAGAAGGCATCAGCAGTCACGTGTGAAGTCTTCTCCAAATATCTACGAGAGCAGATCATGGAAATCATTGATGCTGAAAAGGCAAGACACAAAACATTCTCAGTATTCATTAAGAGAAATGCTATTTCTACTACTGTAAACCAGCTTTTATTCGCATGCGAGAAATGTTTGCAAGGTTCGTGAGAGCCTCATCATCGCAAATATTTCTTGCTGTGAATGAGAGGTCTCTGTATCTATAAACAACAGATCAAAAAAAAAGGATGGATTGCAAAAAATTAATTGTCGCAAATTTGTTTGCTCCTGATAAATCACTGCCATTGGATTGAGAATTAAGATATTTGACTTTCTGAGATTCCAAAGTTTAGTCAAATTCATGTATAACTTTTGTTGAAGAAAGCTACTTCAACATCTTGCTATTTATCAGGATGGAGACATTGAATGTATTGTCATCCAGGGTTTTCAACTTATTTTCTACAGAAAGTGAAACACTCTAAGTTGGCTGATGGCGTGGAGCAGGCTCTACAGAATAAGAAGATAGTCAGTGGGGTAGACGTGGGACAGCTAGACATGTGTTACCCCGCCATCATACAGAGTGGAGGGAAGTACAGCCTCAAATTCTCCACCGTCAGGTACAGGAGTACTCAATACTGTTCTACATGTACATTTAAAGAGTTTACATGTATATGAGTCAAGGACTCATTGTAATTTATTTTAAACGGGAATTTAACCGGAATTTGGTAATATCTAATTAAATATTATCAACAGATCTGTTTCCTTTTCTTGTTCTCCACGTTTATTCAACAATTAAACATTTTTGTTGTAACTTAAAATGAACAGTTGGATTTATTTCTTGTTGTAAATTGAATATTTAAAATTTTATAAATTTTGTTTTATGTTGATAGTGATGACTCTAACCTGGACTTTGGGACCATCATTTGTGCCTTGGGGGTGAGATACAAGTCTTACTGCGCTAACATAGTACGAACGCTGATGGTGGACCCCTCAGACAAACAACAGAAAGACTACGATTTCCTCCTGAAAGTAGAGGAGGAGATTCTCAACAAACTACAGGATGGTACGAACACTTTTACACTTGAAGTTAGGAAATTATGAAATTTATTTACAGTGCGTAATGGTTGAGTTTGCATTTTACAGATTTATTTATATACATGTAAATGCACAGATGAACACACATTTAACTTGGTTTTGCAGGAACCAAGCTGAGTGAAGTGTATGAGGGCGTCGTCTCGTTTGTAAAGAAGCAGCGGTCAGATCTGGAGAGTAAGATGACCAAGTCTCTGGGGTTCGCCATGGGGATAGAGTTCAGGGAGGGGTCACTACTGATTTCTGCGAAGACAGGCGCCAAAGTCAAGAAAGGTAAGAAATAGTCTAGTTACAACAGTTAATGAACTATCAGTCGAGAAAGGTAGAATATAATGGAGTTGCAAGAGTGACTAAATTATAAGTTAAGAAATATAGAAAATACTGTTACAACAGTTACTGATCTAAGAACTTAACAAGTGAAACGTCTGTCAAGCAGTTGTTTTTCACAGAAAATTCCCATTTTGTTGCTGACAAGAAACCAAGAACAGTTTTGATCCTTTGCCACTGTAAGAAAAATATCAAGTATTGAGTGTTTACACATAATATTTGACTAATTGCAGGAATGACTTTCAATATCAATGTCGGTTTCGGAGACCTGGAGCACGAAGGCAAGAAGTATGCTCTCTTTCTGGGAGACACAGTCCTTGTCAATGAGGTTTGTACAAAGGCTAGAATTTTCTGATATTAAATATGCATGGAAGAAACCTATAAAATATGCATGGAAGAAACCTATAAAATATGCATGGAAGAAACCTATATAGTATAAAGAAGACTGCTATTTCAAAATTATGTCCTAACTTAAGTAAAGTGGAAAAATATAATGTATATGTGAGTAAAAAATTACTTTTGATTACTGAACAGGGCTCCCCAGCTTCACTGTTGACAACCAAACAGAAAAAGATCAAGCATGTGTGTATCTTTCTTAAAGACCCAGACGAGGTGGAGGAAGAAGAGGAGAAAGAGGAAGAACCTGTTCTCCTCGGGAGGGGTCAAAGGAACGCCCTTGTAGAGAGTCGGACCAGGGTAAGATAAATCTACCAGTACTCCTCGGGAAGGGTCAAAGGAACGCCCTTGTAGAGAGTCGGACCAGGGTAAGATAAATCTACCAGTACTCCTCGGGAGGGGTCAAAGGAACGCCCTTGTAGAGAGTCGGACCAGGGTAAGATAAATCTACCAGTACTCCTCGGGAAGGGTCAAAGGAACGCCCTTGTAGAGAGTCGGACCAGGGTAAGATAAATCTACCAGAACGCCTAGGGAGGGGTCAAAGGAATGCCGTCATAGAGAGTTGAACCCGGGTAATAGTTCAGGACTAGACTAGTTTCCTAGGCATAATGGTTTAAGTTGGTCCAATTGTCGGACATACTGGAAATCAAGTAAAATTTAACAAACATAAATAATTTTTTGCATTATAGGACAAAAACAAAACAAATTCTAGAGAATAATTCGATGGACTTTTTAAAACTGTAGAATCTAAAAATTACTTTATTTTATGTTTATTTCAGACTGAAATGACCTCAGAAGAAAAAAGACAAGAACATCAAAAAGAACTGGCAAGTAAAATCAATGAAGATGCCCGAGAACGACTGAAAGGACTCAAGGGAGATAATGAGGAAAAAAAGTAAAAGGACTTAAATTGTTTTTGCCCTTATAGAATTTAATATTATGATTGTACCATGCTTAAAGATTGAGTATTCTGCTAGGTACATGTTTAATTTAATGTAAAGTAAAAGTGGTGAGGAAGTCAACAGAGATACTTTGTTTTTGTAGAGTAAGAAAATCTGTTGTTTCTTATTCCTCAACATCAAAAATGCCCCAGGAGACCGAGATACGAAATCTACAGCTGTTTGTGGGTAAGTTAAGGAGAAAAATGTACATATATTCAGATCGCTTTAAATTTCAGCTGTATCTCACAGAAGGTTACATCTTTATTATTAATTTCTTTCAGATCGTAAATATGAAACAGTAATTTTGCCTATATTTGGAACCCCAACTCCATTTCACATTGCCACAATAAAGGTAAGAACACTAATGTGTGCAATGCTCTCAAATCACTGATATTTTGTGTAACTTTTTTGTTCTTCTGTATTTAACAATTTTGATTAAGCTTGTTTTTCTTTTAAAAGAACATAAGCCAGTCGGTTGAAGGGGATTACACCTATCTCCGTATCAACTTCTTTCACCCCGGGTCCTCCCTGGGACGGAATGAAGGCACTAGCTTCCCTCAGCCTGATGCCACATTCCTGAAGGAAATGTAAGATCTCAGCATGTATTGAATAAGAGTAGTTATATATTATTATATTTATTGTACATGTAAATATTAGTGGAAAAAAAAGACAATTTCCAGATTCATATGTGTGTATGACATACATGTATACTGTAGATTAGAGATTTAAAATGAATATGTGTATTTGAATTAAGATCAACCTTCTGCAATTGTCAGATTCTTTGGAAGAGTCGTGTGCCAGTGAATATTGTATATCTTTATAACAACTGCAGAAAAGAGAATAACCGCAGCGGATTTGGTTTGCACAAATGTCTGTAAAAAGAAAAATCAAAATGCATTTCTAACACACTATTGAACTCAATAATTTTTTTTGTCAACAGAACATACCGAAGTTCAAACACAAAAGAGCCTGGGGAGTTATCTGCCCCTTCCTCTAACTTGAACACAGCTTACAGATTGATCAAAGAGGTCCAGAAAAAATTCAAGACTCGAGAGGCAGAGGAAAGAGAGAAAGAGGTGAGGGGTGTTAAACTTATACCTTTTAAGTTGTATAGTGTCTAAATTTCATAAAACTGAGATTACATGTTGATTTACCCGCATGATTTGAATATGTTCTTTTTGTTTGTGTAGGGCATTGTAAAACAAGACACACTGATCATCAATCCCAACAGAGGAAACCCCAAACTGAAGGACCTCTACATCCGACCAAACATCGTGTCAAAGAGAATATCAGGAACTCTGGAGGCTCACACCAATGGTGAGATCAATTTATTGAGAACTTGATAAGGCTGCTGACACATTCTTTTATACAAATTATACTGATTCTAGAACAAATTGTATTGAATGTATATCATGTTTATAATAATACGTATATATATTGAAGGATGCTTTCCTTACACAATATCTCTTGCATGAGATAAAGTCTTTCTGTTTAAATTTGAGCTTGGTATTAATAAATTGTCTGTTTAAACATTCGCCAGGTTTCCGTTTTACCTCCATCAGAGGAGACAAGGTTGATATTCTCTACAACAACATCAAAAACGCCTTCTTCCAGCCGTGTGACGGCGAAATGGTCATCCTCCTACACTTTCATCTCAAGGTCAGTATAGAAGACAGACATGCAGGAAATGCATTGTTTCTGAAAACGTGGCACATAAAGCTTATTTCAATGTGAATTGTTCAAAGTTTCAAAATGTAAATAAAGGGAGGGGGAAATCTCTACAAATACATGTAAATGCAAAATTCTGTTGTATATTGCAGCATGCCATTCTGTTTGGAAAGAAGAAGCATGTAGATGTACAGTTTTATACAGAAGTAGGAGAGGTCACCACAGACTTGGGGAAACATCAGCACATGCATGACAGGGATGACCTTCACGCTGAACAGGTACTCACTTCTCAGACGAAGAATTCACCACAATGGCATAAACTGCAGAAATCCTTTTAATGTAAATTGTAAAATAAAAGCAGTGATCAGGAGAAAATCAAAATTGTCCATTAATTATCTATTGAAATTTTAATTTAAAAAATTGCATATGCATAGGATATTGTTGTAAGCATAAGTTGCTTTCTTTTCATGAGTTTTATACATTTCTCTATGTAACCTTAAGAAATAATGTAATTTTCAGGCCGAACGGGAGCTGAGGCAAAAACTGAAGGCCGCCTTCAAGGGATTCTGTGAAAAAGTCGAGGCTATTACAAAAGGGGAAGTAGAGTTTGACTCACCGTTCCGAGAACTCGGATTTTACGGAGCTCCATTCAGAAGTACCGTTCTCTTGCAGCCAACCAGCGGCTGCGTGGTCAACCTCACTGAATGGGTATCAACATCTGTATTTTCTTGTTGGTTGATAGTTTATGCAACGAATACTTCAACAATAGCAGATAAAAACAGGATTGAAAGTAATAAAGAAAAGCACTTATAAAGAACACACATATAATGAATTGATGCTTATGATTTTCATTCCTCTTGACTTTAAAATACCAACACTTTCCGGATATAAAAAATAACACTTATAACAAAGTAAATATGTCTGTCTGTCTCTGGTTCTTTATGATAAGAGTGTTTTATTGTAAAATGTGCATTATCACTGTGTTAGAACATGAACACAAGGACCCGCTGAATATCTAATGATGATTGACTTTATTCTTGTAGCCTCCATTTGTTGTGTCCCTTGATGAAGTGGAGCTGATCCACTTTGAGCGAGTTCAATTCCAGCTGAAGAACTTTGATATGGTGTTCGTGTTCAAAGATTACAGCAAGAAAACGGCCATGATTAACTCAATACCAATGAACATGTTGGACCATGTCAAAGATTGGTTAAAGTAAGTTCTTCTCCTGAAAAACATTATGCTGTCAGATGAAAAGACTCTATGTAAAATATAATCTTGCCTCTCAGTACATGATATGAGTTTCTTAAATTAATAAAAGGGACATTAAATGTGGGGTTAATTTTCATGATACTGGGATTTTGTATTTTTAAAACTAAAAATGTATGAAGGTGTAACTTTTTGTTCTTAGTACATGTATACAAATTTCCCCAATGCATGAATTTCCTCATTATAATAAATCAAAAAGGATAGATCTATCTGTAAAGTAAAGCTTTAGAAGTAATTCTAACTTTTAGTTCTTGTGAGGTCCATTACACGGAGGGCATACAGAGCTTGAACTGGGCCAAGATTATGAAGACCATCACTGATGATCCCGAGGGGTTCTTTGACAATGGAGGATGGTCATTCTTAGAACCTGAGAGTGCAGTAAGTAAGACTTAGAACTCTTCCCAGTTATCAAACTCAGATTTTAAATCACCATGGATTTATCTACCTCATTTATTTCAACTACAGTTCTCCTTAAATAGATAACAAATGATGTATTTTGATTTAATAAATTATGAGATCATTGGATTTTATCCAGTGTTTTAATTTCTTGTTTGTGTTTTTCAGAATTTCTTCTTCATAGATTGATTTGTTTTTTTTAGAAATTCCTCTTCCTTCAGAGTTCTAATTGTTATTTTTCATTGATCAGGATGAGGCTGAAGATGACGATGATGATGAAGATGACGAAGCATACACGCCGTCGGAGGCGGACAGTGAGGAGGGGGACTCCAGCGACTACAGCGAGGAGAGTGATTGGTCAGGAGAAGCAGAGGACTCCTCAGGTAAAAATAGACCAGTCATGGCACTGGGGCCATAAAATGTAAAAATAGACGAGTCTGGGAACTGGGGGCCTGATCTTAGCCTCACTCTTACACGGGGAATCAATAGAGAACTGAGACTGAGATCAAAAGTGAAATCGACTAAGTTTTATGGCCCCAGAGCCTGCAGTGTTTTCCCCAGATCGTTTTTGCATGGCGGTACCGCCATGCATTCACGATCTCCCGCCATGCATAACATGTTGCCGCCATGCTTCCCGCTATGCATGAATTATTAATTGTGTACCACGTGAATGATATCAGTTACAAATATTTCAATAAAACAATTCAAATCACTAGAATCCTCGCGTGTACTGAGCACCTGTTGTGAACTTGATGCGAATCACGGTACGGGGTATGATGCAATATCTAGACTTAGCTGTCAATGTTTGTTTATTGCAATTTATTGGTATGTTACTAAGTATCATGCTTTTAATTTGTTAAAAATTAATTTATAACCATAAAAAGTAATTAATTGCTGTCAGATAGTATACACGGTAAAAGCAATACACTTGTTAATGCACATGTGGGTTTTTCCAACATTCACAGATCGTTCTATAAATAGCATTGATGCTCCAACATAAAAACTGTTTCATTAGTTAAACTCATAATATTTAAGACATCTTTTGCATTAAAGTGCTGAAAATAAACATGTCTAATTAACATTATCAATGTTTATTTACTTTATAAACTATGGGGAGGTACTTAGTTCAAACATGTGCTTTTAATACACAGTGACCTTCACCTATATTCAAAAGCGGGAAAAATCAAACATCAAATGAAAGCAAATAAGTTGTCACAATTTTTACATGTAAGCATTAGTGCTACATATTAATGAGCACCTTTTTAATTTCAAGTAGACTGCAAAAGACTAAAGTATGGATATAAGTAACTAATAATAAAAAGGTGGATGTCACTATAGGGGTCTATTTGTAGAAAGCAAAAATAACACAATACACAAAACAGTAAAATGACAATAGCTTTATAGAAAATTTTGATAGAGCAAAATTTTTTTTGAATTATCCTAGTTCTGTTTTTTTTTTTTTTTTTTTTTTTTTAAATCCAATTTTTGAATATTTTTTGAGTAAAATTGACAAGTTGTTCTAAATGTTTTTAATTAAATAATGATTGAATTTGTATTTTTCTTTTATAAATACATTTTAACATTTAAATACATGTACAATTAACTTAACCGAGACACACCGCACGCCGTCAATTCAGCAAAATTCCCCCCATGCATCAAAAATTTTCTGGGGAAAACACTGAGCCTGGTCACAGCCTTATACTAGTTGAACGTCCTTATCTCAACTGCCAAAATCTCAAATACAAGGGATAGGTCCAAAAGAATTTGCAGCATAAACCAATGTTTTTTACCTTGGTTATTTTGAATCATCAGGTATATTGATGTTTAATCTTGGCCCCATCCAGTTTTAGATTAGGTTTTACTGTACTAGTACCTTTACATCAGTCATATGATTTACTTTATGAATAGAGTAAAACACAGTCATAAAGCAAACATGCCAATAAGGAATTCACATTTACTGTGAAAAAGTTTTCCCTCTGTAGTTTCTCACATTTACTGCAGAGTTTTTTTCTCCTTTAGTATCAAACGATTGACGTTAATGTGTTTTTTTTTTTTTTTACAGAGGAGGAACTAGGATCGAGTGAGGAGAGCGGTAAAGATTGGGACGAACTGGAGGAGGAGGCCAGGAGAGGTCAGTTATAACCAACAGACAAACCAACAAACACATTCTGTTTATCTTTAACTCCTAAGTGACATTAGATACATGGAATCTACATCCCTTCTCTAGCTTACTCTTAAATGTCAATAGATATAAGGAATTTATACATTACACCTATGTGAGATGATCATGTTACCTATATGGAATGTTTTTCTTATGTCCATTTCCCATTCAATTTAAATTTTTGCCCTAACTTTTTGATCTGAAAAAAATCAAACCTACATTCTTATTCAAGTTAGAAATGAAGACCATAATTTCATGTTTATATACTAAATTCTTGATAATGATTTTCATATGTCAAATTAAAAAAAAATGAGAGAGGAAGTTTCTTTATTGTATACAAAATATTGCTTTTCTGCTTCTTAAAAATGAATTCCTTAAAATTACAGCTGATGCTGAGGCCAACTTTGAAATAGTTGACGACAGAAAATCCTCATCTCATCACAAACACTCATCTTCTAAACACCACAAGTCATCGCACAAGTCGTCCTCCAAGTCGTCACACAAGTCACCACACAAATCGCCACATAAATTACCACATAAGTCACCACATAAGTCCTCTCACAAGTCGGACCACAAACGTAAACGAGAGGAAAGTGGAGACCGCCACAAGGACAAGAAGAGGAGAAGATAAGACTTGTGAGGACAAATTTGTGAGCTCAGTGGAGAAGATAAGTGTTGTCGCAGACTCGCAAGATCACAAGGGCGGGATACTCTACAAAACAGACAAGTCTCGATAAAGTGCTAAATAGTGTACTGTGTATTTAGTTCTTTGTTTTGTGTTGAAAAAAAAATTAACTTAAAAAACATGTATCTTGTACATATTGTAAAAATTTGGTTGCTTTGAAATATACATAGACATGTATGTCTAAGAAAGATCCTGGTATACAACAAATTGAAAATTATATTTTAAATTTTGTGTTATGTCTTTAATTGTTTGTAAAATTTTCAGTGTACAAGGCATGAAGGAAAAAATAGCTTTATTGTACAAAATTAAGAATCATGAGGTAACCTATTGTAAGAACTTTTTATTTACGAAAGTAAAGTAAATTAAATTTTATTAAACATGTACTTGATTGTTCATTGATGTGCAATGTGCTGGTTTCTAATGGAAAGAAGTGAAACTAGATTATTGGTGTTGTTTTAGGTACTTGTGGGTATAAATTTATGTTTTTAGTACTTGTGTACTGCATACTTGTGTATTTGGTACTTGAGTACTGGGTACTTGTGTACTGAATACTTGTGTACCTGGTACCTGTGTACTGGATTCCACAGGTGCTTGATGTCAAGCACCAGTGCTGGGTACCTGTGTACTGCACACTTGTGTACTTGGTACTTGTATACTGGATACCTGTGTACGTGTACTTAGTACTTGTGTCCCTAAATTTTCAGTTACATATTTAGCACACAGTTCAATTGTAAAAGTGAGGGGGATGTGTATGTAGAGCAAGTGATTCATAAAATTATTTTTGGTACCGAACAAGGTTTATATTCCAATTACCCATGTTTTCAGCAGTTGTAATTGTTTGGATTATCTTTCTTTGTTTTTATTATAAAAATGTATAAATATGGTGTTCATGGAAACTGAAAAGGAGAGACAGAGTGATTAAGCCGTGGGTGGGGCTCTGGGGTTTCTGGACCCAGTTCTCAAAAAACAATTCTCTAGTGAAAAAATTAGCCTACTGATCAGAGGCCAGAAGAGCTTGTGCTGTAGTTTGTCCTGTCTAGCTGTACAGTTGTAAACAAGTTTTGTGATTCTTTGTAATATTTTTGGTCCAATTTCAGTGTAATTTAGAATATATAAGTAGACTACACTCGGATACATAATTCTATGTATGGTTTTGGTATCAACGAACAATATCACATTGGTTACTAAAATAAATTAAATAAATTTTTTCTTGAAAATTCCACTCCTTAAACAGTCAATTTTGATGTCAATATAACTTGGTACATATAAGCAGACGTACTAAGATACTTATGTAATGTAACTGAATTGTATGTACATAGAATATACTCTTGCGTATGGAATCAACTGGTTGATAATGGTTTATTGCTACATAAGTAAGAGAGGTTGACGATAGAGAAGTTCAAGTCATTACCCTGTTCATCATAAAGTTTTCTTGTCAATAGAATGCTATTAACGTTTTTTCTAGTAAGATAAGAAAGTGATGCTTGTTAATAAGCATCATTTACAAGCCATTGTCCTTCCTCCCAAAGCTATTCCTTTTACTTATTGATCTTAGTTAATTCAAATACGGCAGTATTAGGATATTGGATTCCTAATTCAAATACGGCAGTTTTACTGTTTTAAATTATTCTTCCTTTATTACATTTACATGATCTATAAAAATATCCCGGCTTCTAAAAAAAAAGGAAAAGAAAGAAGTACTACAGTAGTTTATCTTCAGAAAAATACAATAACCAAAATACAAATCAGTAGACGTAAAGAATAAATTCATTAAAAAAATTGAGAAAGCTAAGTACAGATTAGCAGTACTTAGGAAATGCTTCTTCTATGATAGCCAATCACAATACATATAATTAAGGTATTGTCAATGAATACAATTTTGAAGATTCAAAAAGGACATGCGTCAAGTTTATTGATGTTTTCTTCAGTGGGACTCTGGTCCAGCAGACTTTTCTCCTCCGTGAATCTGAAATGTTCTCCGACATGCCTGGTTCCCGAAAGGTTCTTTGCTTATCACCACGATGGTACAGTTAACTGGGTTAAAAGAAGTCAAGTCCAATAAACCGATTTCAACAATTATCCTAATACAAAAGGATATTTATCAGCCATATGAAATGACTCTCCATTTGTTTTCTGACTACTGGAGTAGAATTTTTTTTAATTTTCTCCTCAGTTATTAACCCGATACGTCTTCCCTTTATTTCCTTTAGTAGTCTTACTGAAACCAGTGGGTATCATATCTTTGTAACGTACTTTCTTTGAAGTAGTTGTATTCATTCCTATAAGATACACAATTATATGATTATAAAGAAATGTGACTCGGAAATGCTTGTATCTGGATACTTTTATAATGATCATTATGATCGGTATAAGGATACTTGTGCCATATTTTTAGCTCACCTGCATTGAAAGCTCAAGTGAGCTTTTTTGATCACCCGTTGTCCGTCGTCCGTCTGTAAACTTTTCACATTTTGATCTTCTTCTAAAGAACTACTGGGCCAATTTTAACCAAAACTTATTACAAAACATCCTTGGATGAAGGGGGTTTAAATTGTTAAAATGAAGTCCCCTTACAAGAGGAGATAATCAAGACAAAATTATAGTGGAGTCATAATTTTTTTTTCACAAGAACCACTGGGCAAGAAAAGCTGAGGGCATTTTTGGGTAGTGTAGATTCTAAACTGTTCAAATTATGCCCCCATCCACCCCCGGGAGAGGGTGGGGTCACAACAGAGAATCAAAGTTCAACATCAAAGTATATAGGAATAATCTTTAAAGGATGTATTCGCTTCAACAAAAGAATTGACCTATAGGAGAGAACAATTTCCCGGAAAAAGTGACATTGAATAATTAAGCTTTATTTGTTGTTTTCTACCGTACATATGTCTAAATTTTCCAAATTTGTATTTTATACCTAAAATTTATTATCTACAACTTTACAATAAACCTTCAAAGTTGACTGAAACACCATTTTGTCCGTTGAAGCGTTGATTTTTGCATGAATTTTGGCCTAGAAGTCCTTCAGGGCAGGCCTGCCCCTAAATAAAATTGTGATATTTTGATAGGTTATGATGTAAGGAATGATTTAAGATAGGATTTTTTTAGGGGCACCCCTGCCCTAGGGTCGAAATTCCAAAAAAACCTACAAAAAAATAAGGAAACCTGATTTTGAAAATCTGCTTCAAATTTCGACCTTTCATTTTTATAGACGGACTAGCTCAGTTGATATATGAGTTGGTTTTACTCCGTGAAATGCTTCTTTTTAAAGTCGCGGGTTCGAATCCACCTGGCACCACACTTTTAAAGTTTTAAATTTTGCCATTTCAAAGACCATTGAATTTTTTTTTAATAGACTTGTGTATTTTCCTTCAACTATCTATCGTTTATGTATGCCCATTCTTGATACAAGAAAAACTAAAGAGATGTCAAATCGTAACAATCAAATGTACAGTTGTCAGTCAGGCGGAACATACCTCAGTATACGCACACTTTCTCCGAGGACAAGAGTAACTCACTCTGTGTTATTTGATACAGATATTCTTGACAGCATTGAGCTGCGTCGAATTTCAACTGTATATATTCCTTAGAATTTAATCACATTGATTTTGGCTACATATATCAGTAACTGTACTCCCTTGGATTTCATTTAGACCTATATAATTCGCACACATTAATGACATTTTTTATTATATCCACGGATAAATAGCCTAGACATAAAGAATAGAATTTCAGAGACAGTAGACATTACCATTATGCACAGTGACAAGTAAAGACAAATATCAATTATTACATTTGGAGATAACAAACTCAGAAAATCAATGAAAAGGTTTCTTCTACCTTTACTCACTGAAATAAATATTTAGGAAAAAACAAATTGTTAAATGTATTCGGCCTAATGTCATTAATCGGAACGGAAATCGACAAGCTTTTTGTAGAGAAAAAAACCAAGCCCGGTCCTATAGGTCAGATCCCTATTTATAATGAAGTGATCCTTTTTCCTTCTCAGGAACCACTGCATGTGCCAGAAATTTACGTGGAAGCTTCTTTATGTAGTGTAGAATCTAAATTGTTCAAAGATGTTGGTTGGGGTTACAGGAGTAAGTATTATAAGGATGAAAATGATAAATCAGCTGAATATTTGCAGTGCCAAAGTTACTCTGGTGAACTTTGTGTAAGCACGTCATCGTGTCACAGGTATTGTCATAATTCAGTCTTCTACCATGGTATCGTGTCGCAGGTATTGTCATTATTCAGTCCTCTACCATGGTATCGTGTCGCAGGTCAATTGTCACAGATCAGTAACCACGTCGCCGTGTCACACACAGTCCCATACCACGGCACCGTGTCACAGGTCAAATCTGTCAGTGATCAATTAACATGTCACAGGTCAATATTGTCACAGATCAGTTACCACGTCACCATGTCACACATCAGTCTCGTACCACGGCACCGTATCACAGGTCAAAACTGTCGTGATCAGGTACCATGTCACCATGCCATAGGTCAATATTGACACAGATGTCCTCTATCAAGTCACAGGTCAATATCACAGATCAATTACCACGGCACGCCATTACATCACATGTCATTGCCACAGTGACAGATTATCTACCTCGTCACTTTGTCACAGTTCAATATAATTTGCAAAAAATAATTTTGTTATTCTGATTGTACAAACAAGTACAATGAAGTTAAAGCTGAACACTCTTCATAAATAGGCATAGGCCGCCATATTTCTCATTGTCCAACGCTCTCCCCACAGCCCATATATAAGGAGAAGATTGCTTATCAGTTCAACGTATTTTGCTATAGAGATCCGACGAGTGTAGACGTACATCTTACACAGCCGTGCAACTCGGGCGAGATGAAATTATCAAATTTATCGTATTTTCTCCAAAAAAGGACAATAATATCATGAAAAATACAGGTCAGTACATTATATACAAGCAGAAAATGCACATAAAAACAAGGAAAAATGCAGAAAATCTAAGACCACGCAAGGAGTACTACATGTCGGATACGAGTTTCGAATGTGCAACCGAGTGTAACGAAATCGGACGGTTTATATACCCGTCTGACAGTGCCTATTTATGAAACGTGTTCAGCTTTAATATCACAAAGATGCTTGGGTTTCTGATAATCAATATCTATGTGGTAGCAAGTTGCTAAAACAAGAATATCAGCAGTCTGGTTTAAAGTCAGCATTTTGTAAGTTCTATGGCCTATACAATAAACTTGTCATTAAATACAATTTATCATGAAGTCAAATGCTGACTGACGTTTTTCTTACTAATTGTTAGGCCATTAAATACACACTGAAATGCTGACGGGTTTTCCCGTTATTTCGCGATCGTGATAAAAAAAAAACACGGCAGGTGCCACCGGTCACTCATCGATAGTACCTGATCCAACAGGTCAATATAATTACAAATCAGTTCACCATTTCACCCTGTCACTGGTCAATATAATTACAGATTAGTTATACCATGTCGCAGGTCAATTTTGTCATAATTCAGTCTTCTACCACGTCACAGTGTCACAGGTTAATATTCACACAGATAAATCTTTTCTCACGTCAAAGGTCAATATTGATTTTATTACAGATTTCCTTTCTACCACGTCACAACAGGTCAATATTGTCACAGACTAGTCACAAGGTTATTAATGTCAAGTTTGGATATGACTAGATGGTATGGCGTAAAAGAAGTCGAACATGAGTTATCGTTCATATAACGAGTTATCGTTCATAAGATGCGTAATACGTCATCACTAGAGACATATTCACTCGTACATGGAATATTCCACATGTTTTAAAATAAACAGAAATAAAATAAATATTCGTTAGTAATATTTATTCGATTGGTAATTTACATTTATTTCATATGTCATTTACAACGGGGTTATTAAATTTCAATCCGTATGCCGAAAAGTGGGAATGTCCGTATATATAAGCAATTTATCAATATAAATTAATCATCAAACAAGGATAAATTATAGACAATCGTGGATTGATTTTAATGAAAAATAAAAAGGAGTTGAGGTAAAGTACTGGATATATTTCCTTTCTATATATTTATTTGTATTTCGGTTAATGCAGTTTGGTTGTTATGTGTATTGCGAATGGAGAATGTAGAAGGGGGGGGGGGGGTATTACCTAGTGGAGACAGGCATCTATCGTTAAATGTGGTCATGTAAGAAAAAAACCCAAACGTGTTTAAATGCTGCCTTAAGATCCTTGCTCCAATTTTTCACTCATGGGAACACTAACAATTGCCGTTCGAAAGCTGCTCGACACCCTGGGCCATTGAGCAGTGATCGAGGGACCTTTTTCGTGCCAGCACCAACAGCGACAGGGAGGGGTGGAGCGGTTGTTTGTCAGAGTTAAGGAGCCCACAACCACACTAGAATTATTGAATTATTAAATCTTATGTATATATAGTAAAGAAAAGGGGGCCCTGGCCCCCTGCACAGTGAGGGACCTTTTTCGTGCCAGCACGAACTGTGACAAGGGACCTCGGTTTATACGGTCTCATTGGAGGACCGGTCTCCACGTCCTTCAGAGGGATTCAAACCTGCAACAAAAGGATTATCTTCTTAATCCGCGACTTTAAAGCAGACTTTCTTATTACCATTTCACACGGCGACGCAGATTTCAGTGGCGAATCCAGGAATCTTTTAAAGGAGGGGGGGGTGCTGTTGTTTGTCAGAGTTAAGAGTTTGTCAGTGTTAAAATATAGAGAAATTAAATAAATATTTTTTAATAATATTTATTCGATTGGTAAATTACATTTATTTGAATTAAAAAATTATTGAATAATTAAAATCTTATGTATATATTGGACAGAAAAGGGGGTGGGGGGGGGGTGCACTACCTCTAAACTAATCCGCCAGTGTAATTGAATGATTATTATACTCAGGTTGTGAGATAGAAATAATTATTTTCTTATCTTAATTAGAAATTCATACCTATACAACAACCACTAATAAGAAATCTGTTATTTTTTCACATGAATATCCAGCTTAGGGATAAGACTTAATTTCTCACAAAACTCTTTTTTCCCCCGAGGCATATGCTAACGCAATAGAGCAAGGGATACGTAAATCTACAAAACCTATATTTCTCGCTATTCGGCAGTCACTACTATTCTGGGTCTGGTATACCTGGTATTTCACTCTAGGTAATTCTATTGAATTTTTTGTTCATGTGAACCAAAGCACAAACATATGACATAGTGCTCTCTGTATTAATATGTCTTCACTTAGGGCAGTGATGTTTGTATAATACTTGTTGTAAAATATGTTTTAAAAATTAAAAAAAAAAATTAATAAAACTAATTATAAAGTCCCAATTACTAGATTTAACTTCTAATCTAGTGACCATGTATTGAAGGACAGCCCCGCGAGAATTCCGAAGCATTTAAGTTATAATGTATAGCGACCATATTACGTACCTAATAAATGAATGGTCTGATAGTTTAAATCTTGATAATTTTGAAGATGGTATCAAATAATGCTTCACTTGAGAATTGTACAAAACTTTGATTTTTGTCTAATTAATAGCACCTTGAATTTTACATTAATTGAAGTCTATGGGCTGCACATGTTTTTTTAAGATATTGTAAAAAGTTATTTGATTTTCAAACAAATATCTTTGTAAATATTTGAATAAACTACCTTATATCTTTATTACAGTATATACAAAAAATGACTCCTTTACCGAAGACACTTTGAGAAATAATAAATTTTCTTCTTTTCATCAAATGCAGATAACTCTTCAAAAACGTTTAAGGTGGAATGTCACACCAACTTTTTATTTTATAGATTTTTGAGTCATCCTTTTTAAACAATGGTTTCAGCACTGAAAGGCTGATATTAGCTCTTGATTATTTATAGTACTTTTTGGAGTTTGACCCATTTTTCATGAAAATTTTAAACTTTTACTTTGGCCCTATCTTTTGAACAGTAGATTCCAAGAAATTTATACTGCACATATTTAATCTTCTTTGAAAGACCTTTCATTGGATACCAACAGCCTTGACCCTTTGACCTTGACCTTGTAGATTTCCGTACTTGTGAAAAAACTCTAACCTTGGCCATAACTTTTGAACGGTAGGGGATAGGACTTTCATACTTCACTTACGTAATCTTTGTGAGAAAGTACTTCATTGGATACCAAGAACTTTGACCCTTTGACCTTGACCTTTGAGATTGACCTACTTTAAAAAAAAGCAAACCTTGACCATAACTTTTTAAGTATTATGGCTAGTGCTTTCATACTTGAAATATTTAATCCTTGTGACAGGGCCTTTCATTTGATAACAAGAACATTGACCTGTACTTGTACCAGCTAATAATTCTAAATCTAACTCGGCAACTTCCTACCTTTTACGGAAATTCAAAAGATAGGTTTAACATGAAAAGATAAGAATACGACCAAATATTCGTCATATTCCTACCTGTCTTTCATAGATGCTGATTTATTTGATACTGAAATTCTTACCCTGGTCTTACTAGGCAATTCCTTACCTGTAATGGAGATTCAAAAGATAGGTTTAACATCAAGATATGTCCCTGATCTCAGAGCTTTCTCTCACCAACCTGTACCTTGTACCAGATAAGAATACGGCAAAATATTCGTCATATTCCTACCTGTCTTTCATAGCTTATGATTTGTTTTATACTGAAATTCTTACCCTGGTCTTACTAGGTAACTCCTTACCTGTTATGGAGATTCAAAAGATAGGTTTAACATCAAGATATGTCCCTGATCTCAGAGCTTTCTCTCACCTACCTGTACCTGGTACTAGATAAGAATACGGCAAAATATTCGTCATATTTCTACCTGTCTTTCATCATAGCTTATAATTTGTTTTATACTGAAATTCTTACCCTGGTCTTACTAGGCAACTCCTTACCTGTTATGGAGAATGAAAAGATAGGTTTAACATAAAGATGTGTCCCTTATCTCAGAGCTTTCTCTCACCTACCTGTACCTTGTACCAGATAAGAATACGGCAAAATAATCGTCATATTCCTACCTGTCTTTCATAGATGCTGATTTATTTTATACTGAAATTCTTACCCTGGTCTTACTAGGCAACTCCTTACCTGTTATGGAGATTCAAAAGATAGGTTTAACATCAAGATATTGTCCCTGATCTCAGAGCTTTCTCTCACCTACCTGTACCTGGTACTAGATAAGAATACGGCAAAATATTCGTCATATTCCTACTTGTCTTTCATAGATGCTGATTTGTTTTATACTGAAATTCTTACCCTGGTCTTACCAGGCAACTCCTTACCTGTTATGTAGATTCAAAAGATAGGTTTAACATCAAGATATGTCCCTGATCTCAGAGCTTTCTCTCACCTACCTGTACCTTGTACCAGATAAGAATACGGCAAAATATTCGTCATATTTCTACCTGTCTTTCATAGATGCTGATTTATTTTATACTGAAATTCTTACCCTTATCTTACTCTGCAACACCTTAACTTTTATGGAGTTTAAAAAAAGGTTTAACATGATTATATGTCCCTTATCTCAGAGCTTTCCTCACCTACCTGTACCTTGTACCAGATAAGAATACGGCAAAATAATCGTCATATTCCTACCTGTCTTTCATAGATGCTGATTTATTTTATACTGAAATTCTTACCCTGGTCTTACTAGGCAACTCCTTACCTGTTATGGAGATTCAAAAGATAGGTTTAACATCAAGATATGTCCCTGATCTCAGAGCTTTCTCTCACCTACCTGTACCTGGTACTAGATAAGAATACGGCAAAATATTCGTCATATTCCTACCTGTCTTTCATAGATTCTGATTTGTTTTATACTTTGATTCTTACCCTGGTCTTACTAGACAACTCCTTACCTGTTATTGAGATTCAAAAGATAAGTTTAACCTAAAGATATGTCTCTAATCTCAGAGCTTTCTCTCACCTACCTGTACCTTGTACCAGATAAGAATACGGCAAAATATTCGTCATATTCCTACCTGTCTTTCATAGATGCTGATTTATTTTATACTGCAATTCTTACCCTGGTCTTACTAGGCAACTCCTTACCTTTTATGGAGATTCAAAAGATAGGTTTAACATCAAGATATGTCCCTGATCTAAGAGCTTTCTCTCACCAACCTGTACCTTGTACCAGATAAGAATACGGCAAAATATTCGTCATATTCCTACCTGTATTTCATAGATGATGATTTATTTTATACTGAAATTCTTACTCAGGTCTTACTAGGCAACTCCTTACCTGTTATGGAGATTTAAAACATAGATTTAACCTGAAGATATGTCCCTGATCTCAGAGCTTTCTCTTACCTACCTGTACCTTGTACCAGATAAGAATACGGCAAAATATTCGACATATTCCTACCTGTCTTTCATAGATGCTGATTTATTTTATACTGAAATTCTTACCCTGGTCTTACTAGGCAACTCCTTACCTGTTATGTAGATTCAAAAGATAGGTTTAACATGAAGGTGTGTCCCTTTTTGTCAGATCTTTCTCTCACCTACCTGTACCTTGTACCAGATAAGAATACGGCAAAATATTCGTCATATTCCTACCTGTCTTTCATAGTTGCTGATTTATTTTATACTGAAATTCTTACCCTGGTCTTACAAGGCAACTTTTTACCTGAATTTACCTATTCATTTTTTAATTGTAATAATTATTAATAAACTATGTAACTTATTTTATCATTAGGAAATTTATTTGTCTGTTTATTTATGAATACTAGTACATTATTTTCTTCATTAATTAATTATTCTAATGAGTAATTAATTCTTTTATTTATTAATTAATTAATTATGGTTTACTTATTATTTCTAATAATTAAGTAAATGTTTGATTTACTAATTTATTTATTTATTTATCATGTTTATTCCTTTTTATTTGCTCACCTTAGCTGAAAGCTCAAGTGAGCTTTTCTGATCACATTTTGTCCAGCGTCCGTCTGTCCGTCTGTCTGTAAACTTTTTCACATTTTCGTCTTCTTCTCAAGAACCACTTGGCCAATTTAAACCAAACTTGGCACAAAGTATCCTTGGGTGAAGGGGATTCAAGTTTATTCAAGTGAAGGGCCACGCCTTCTTTCAACGGGAGATAATCATGAATTAGTGAAAAAATAATGGTATTTTTAAAAATTTCTTCTTCTCGAGAACCATTGGGCCAGGAAAGATGAAACTCATGCGTAATCATCCTTAGGTAGAGTAAATTTAAGTTTGTTCAAATCATGATCCCCGGGGATAGGGCGGGGCCACAATGGCCGACCAAAGTTTTACATAGAAATATATAGGAAAATTCTTAAAAAATCTTCTTCTCAAGAAAAGCAAAGACATGATTGGTTATAGTTATATGGAAGCATCCTCAGGTAGTGTAGATTCAAGTTTGTTCAAACCATGACCCCCTGGGGTAGGGCGAGGCCACAATGGCCGACCAAAGTTTTACATTGAAATATAAGGGAAAACTCTTTAAAAATCTTCTTCTCAAGAAAAACGAAGTCTTGATTGGTCATATTTATATGGAAGCTTTCTCAGGTAGTGTAGATTCAAGTTTGTGCAAATCATACCATCTCCCCTTTAAGAAATGGTTTGGACTTCGGGTTTAAACTTTTCAATAATAATCTAATTTCTGCTTTTATGCTAGCCTCAGTGCTCGCCTCTTGTTAAAATCTTTGTCTGTCGATATAAAGTTCAATGCCCTTTGCTTCCCCCTTAAAAGGATCAACTACAAAATAAAAAAAGGTATGCTATAACGACAACATAAAATAATAACTTTAAATCAATAAATTTTAATCTCAAGAAAATCATTATAGTTCATTATACAATTCGATCAGGCCTATTCTACAAGATGTTAACCTTGTAACTGAACACACCCAAAGACATCCTTAAAATTAATTGGATTTCATTTTGATAATGCAAAAAATGTTGGACACCCTGCAGAAAATAAGGTACTTCGACCCCACAAGAGGGAAAATCCTTAATATGGCTGTTCAGACTTATGTTATAAGTACAGTGTATAAACACTCTTCTGACAGGTTAATGATCATTGCTGATGGACAAAAAGTTCACAAACCCTTGGTGATACACAGACCCTTGGTGATACATAGACCCTTGGTGATACACAGACCCTAGGTGATACACAGACCCTTTGTGATACATAGACCCTTTGTGATACACAGAACCTAGGTGATACACAGACCCGAGGTGATACATAGATCCTAGGTGTTCCATAGGCCCTTGGTGATACATTGACCCTAGGTGTTCCATAGACCCTTGTGATACATAGACCCTAGAAGAAAACCCTTGGTGGTATACAGATCCGTGGTGATACAAAGACCTCAGGTGATACACAAACCCTTTTTGATACACAGACCCTAGGTGATACACAGACCCAAGGTGATACATATACCTTAGGAGATACATAGACCCTTGGTGATAAAAAGGCCCTTGGAGATAAACAGAATCTTGGTGATACACAGACCCTCGGTGATACATAGACCCTTGCTAATACAGAGACTCTTGGTGATACATTGACCCTTGGTGACACACAGACCCTTGGTAATACAGAGACTCTTGGTAATACATTGACCCTTGGTGACAAATAGACCCTAGGTGATACAAACAAGAACTTTGTGATACACATAACCTTCGTGACACAGTCCCTTGGTGATACACATACCGTTGGTGTAACACAGGGCATTGATAATATACATACTTTTTATGAAACATAGACCTTTGGTGACAAAGACCCTTTGTGATACATAGAGTCATAGACCCTTGCTGATCCTGAGACCCTTGACAGGCCCTCTGCGATGTACATACTCTTGGTTATATTAAAAACCAAATCCTTGCAAATACAGACTCTTTCTGATACACCATTGTTAATATAGAGAAAAGTGATCAATATACAGAGACTGGTAATAATTTGTATACCCTGGTACGTGACAGGTAATACCTATCCTATATATAAATATACAAACCTTGATTATTGGTAATAATAGCGGTAATGACTCTAGTAGTGGGTATATAGAACCTGTAGAGTGGTTTACAAACCCTGGTGATGGGTATACAGACCCTGGTGATGGCTATACAAACCCTAGTCATAGATACTATAGACCCTAATGATGGGTATATAGACCCTGGTGATTGGTATACAAACCCTGGTTATGAGTATATAGACCCTGGTGATGGGTATATAGACCCTAGTGATAGGTAATACAGACCCTGTCGATGGGTATATAGACCCTGATGATGGGTATATAGATCCTGGTAATGGGTATATAGACCCTGGTGAGGGGTATATAGACGCTGGTGAGGGGTATATAGACCCTGGTGATGGGTATACAAACCCTGGTGATAGGTATATAGACCATGGTGATGGTGATGGGTAATACAAACCCTGGCAATGGGTATATACACCCTGGTGATGTGTATATAGATCCTGGTGATGGGTATATAGACCCTGGTGCTGGGTAATACATACCCTGGCGATAGGTATATAGACCCTGGTGAAAGGTATATAGACCTTGGAGATGGGCAAACAAACCCTGGTGATAGATAATATGGACCCTGGTGATGGTTATATGGACCCTGGTGATTGGTATACCAACCCTGGTGATGGGCATATAGACCCTGGTGATGGGTATACAAACCCTTGTGATGGGAACATAAACCCGGCAATACATAAACAGAACCTGTCTATACAAAAAAATATCAATAAATAAATAAATAAAACAAAAGATAAATAAATAACAAAATAAATAAAAAGATACTGTAGATTGGCAAATAATCACGATGGTTTTGATTTCGCTATGTTCGCAATTAATCATTTTTCAGCGATATTATACCCATCGTGAATGTCATAATTATTTTTTAGAAACGTTTAAATGCTTATAGGATATTCTGAATTTATTTCTTGCATCGTCAAAATAAAACCATCGCGATTGGTACTTTTTGAAAAATCGTGCAATTTTAACACCGTGGAATTAAAACGATTTACAGTAATTAAAATAGTAAATAAATTATTTTTTTTAATTTTAAAAGAATAATAAAAAAAGGAATAAATATCATAAATAAATAAATTATTAATAAGAAAATCAAACATTTACTTAATTATTAGAAATAATAAATAAACCTTAATTAATAAATACAAGAATTTATTACTCATTAGAATAATTAATTAATAAAGAAAAGAATATATTCATAAATAAACAAACAAATAAATTTCCTAATGAATAAATAAGTCAATTAGTTTATTGATAATTATTACAATTAAAAATAAATAGGTAAATTCAGGTAAGGAGTTCCCTAGTAAGACAAGGGTAAGAATTTCAGTGTAAAATAAATCAGCATCTATGAAAGACAGGTAGGAATATGACGAATAATTTGTCATATTCTTATCTGGTACAAGGTACAGGTAGGTGAGAGAAAGCTCTGAGATAAGGGACATATCTTCATGTTAAACCTATCTTTTAAGTCTATATAAAAAGTAAGGTGTTGCCTAGTAAGAGCAGGGTAAGAATTTCAGTATTTTTCAGTATTTTCAGAATTTTTCAGAATCTATGAAAGACGGGTAAGAATATGACAAATATTCTGTCTTATTCTTATCTGGTACAAGGTAGAGGTAGGTGAGAGAAAGTTCTGAGATCAGGAACATATCTTCATATTAAACATATCTTTTGAATCTCCATAAAACGTAAAGAGTTCATATTAAACATATCTTTTGAATCTCCATAAAACGTAAAGAGTTGCCTAGTAAGGCCAGGGTAAGAATTTCGGTATAAAACAAATCAGCATCTATGAAAGCCGGGTAAGATTATGACAAATATTCTGTCTTATTCTTATCTGGTACAAGGTACAGGTAAGAGAGAGAAATTTCTGAGGTCAGGAACATATCTTCATGTAAAACCTATCTTTTGAATCTCCATAAAAGGTAAGGAGTTGCCTAGTACGACCAGGGTAAGAATTTTGGTATAAAATAAATCAGCATCTATGAAAAATAGGTAAGAATATAACAAATATACGGCCGTATTCTTATCTGGTACAAGGTACAGGTAGGTGAGAGAAAGCTCTGAGATAACGGACATATCTTCATGTTAAACCTATCTTTTGAATCTCCATAACAGGTAAGGAGTTGCCTAGTAAGACCTGGGTAAGAATTTCAGCATAAAATAAATCAGCAACTATGAATGACAGGTAGGGTTATGACATATATTTTACTGTATTCTAATCTGGTACAGAGTACTGGTAGGTGAGAGAAAGCTCTGAGATCAGGGACATATCTTCATGTTTATCAGATATTTTGAATCTCTATTAAAGGTAAGGAGTTGCCTAGTAAGACCAGGGTAAGAATTTCGGTATGAAATAAATCAGCATCTATGAAAGACGGGTAAGAATATAACGAATATACGGCCGTATTCTTATCTGGTACAAGGTACAGGTAGATGAGAGAAAGCTCTGAGATCAGGGACATATCTTCATGTTAATCCTACCTTTTGAATCTATATAACAGGTAAGGAGTTGCCTTCTAAGACCAGGGTCAGATTTTCAACA
Organism: Saccostrea cuccullata; assembly: GCF_032062105.1. NCBI lineage: Eukaryota > Metazoa > Mollusca > Bivalvia > Ostreida > Ostreidae > Saccostrea > Saccostrea cuccullata. The sequence goes on along the minus strand of NW_026936117.1, from coordinate 58,652 downwards.
AAATATAGATCATCAACTATGAAAGACAGGCAGGAATATGACGAATATTTTTCCGTATTCTTATCTGGTACAAGGCACAGGTAGGTGAGAGAAAGCTCTGGTATAAGGGCCATATCTTCATGTTAAACCTATTTTTTGAATCTCCCTAACAGGTAAGGAGTTGTCTTGTAAGATCAGGGTCAGAATTTCAGTTTAAAATAAATCAGCATCCATGAAACACAGTTAGATATATAAAATTTTTTTGTCCTCTTCTTATCTGGTACAAGGTACAGGTAGGTGAGAGAAAGCTCTGAGATAAGGGACATATCTTCATGTTAAACCTATCTTTTGAATCTCTATAACAGGTAAGGAGTTGCCTAGTAAGACCTGGGTGAGAATTTCAGTATTAAATAAATCAGCAACTAAGAATGACAGGTAGGAATATGACAAATATTTTGGCTGTATTCTTATCTAGTACAAGGTACAGGTAGGTGAGAGAAACATCTGAGACCAGGGACATATCTTCATGTTAAACCTATCTTTTGAATTTCTATAAAAGGTAAGGAGTGGTCTAGTAAGATCTTGGTAATAATGTCAGTATAAAATAAATCAGCATCTATGAAACACGGGTAAGAATATGACGAATATTTTGAAGCGTTCTTATCTGGTACAAGGTACAGGTAGGTGAGAGAAAGCTCTGAGATAAGGGACATGTCTTCATGTTAAACCTGTCTTTTCATTCTCCAAAACAGGTAAGGAGTTGCCTAGTAAGACCTGGGTTAGAATTTCAGCATAAAATAAATCAGCAACTGTGAATGACAGGTAGGATTATGACAAATATTTTACTGTATTCAAATCTGGTACAAGGTACAGGTAGGTGAGAGAAAGCTCTGAGATCAGGGACATATCTTCATGATAATCCTACCTTTTGAATCTATATAACAGGTAAGGTGTTGCCTTCTAAGACCAGGGTCAGTTTTCAACAAAATATAGATCAGCAACTATGAAAGTCGGGTAGGAATATGACGAATTTTTTGTCTTATTCTTATCTGGTACAAGGTACAGGTAGGTGAGAGAAAGCTCTGAGATCAGGGACATATCTTTATGTTAAACCTATCTTTTGAGTCTATATAAAAGGTAAGGTGTTGCCTAGTAAGAGCAGGGTAAAAATTTAAGTATAAAATAAATCAAAATCTATGAAAGACGGGTAAGATTATGACAAATATTCTGTCTTATTCTTATCTGGTACAAGGTAGAGGTAGGTGAGAGAAAATTCTGAGATCAGGAACATATCTTCATGTTAAACCTATCTTTTGAATCTCCATAAAAGGTAAGGAGTTGCCTAGTAAGACCAGGGTAAGAATTTTGGTATAAAATAAATAAGCATCTATGAAGGACGGGTAAGAATATAACGAATATACGGCCGAATTCTTATCTGGTACAAGGTACAGGTAGGTGAGAGAAAGCTCTGAGATCAGGGACATATCTTCATGTTAAACCTATCTTTTGAGTCTATTTTAAAGGTAAGCTGTTTCCTAGTAAGAGCAGGGTAAGAATTTCAGTATAAAATAAATCAAAATCTATGAAAGACGGGTAAAATAATGACGAATATTTTGTCGTATTCTTATCTGGTACAAGGTACAATTAGGTGAGAGAAAGCTCTGAGATGAGGGACATATCTTCATGTTAAACCTATCTTTTGAATCTCCATAAAAGGTTAGGATTTGCCTAGTAAGACCTGGGTAAGAATTTCAGCATTAAATAAATCAGCAACTGTGAATGACAGGTAGGATTATGACAAATATTTTACTGTATTCTAATCTGGTACAAGGTACAGGTAGGTGAGAGAAAGCTCTGAGATCTGGGACATATCTTCATGTTAAACCTATCTTTTGAATCTCCATAACAGGTAAGGAGTTGTCTAGTAAGATCATGGTAATAATGTCAGTATAAAATAAATCAGCATCTATGAAACACAGGTGGGAATATGACGAATATTTTGCCGCGTTCTTATCTGGTACAAGGTACAGGTAGGTGAGAAGAGCTCTGAGATCTGGGACATATCTTCAGGTTATACTTATTTTTTAAATCTCCGTAAATAGGGAAGAAGTTGCAGAGTTCGATGTCGAATTATTAGCTTGTACAAGCTACAGGTAGGTCGGAAAACCCTTTTAAGATCATGGTAATAATTTCAATCTTAAATAAATCAGCAGCAATGAATGACATGTAGTATTATGATTATTTACATTCAAATTAGATGATTTCTTTTAAAACAATTTGCTGTAAATGAATGCATCATATGAATACCTAATAAACAAGACGTGTTTGTGTAACACTGATGTATGGCAACATAGCAAAGATTAAACTTTTCTTAAATGCAAATTAAATTAATAGGTACCAAAAGTAAGGCATTCTCAATGGAAAACAATTGTGAAATTTGAAAGTAAGCAAATGTTAAAGTTTTTTTAAATAAGTACAAAAATCTCTAAGGTCAAGGCCAAAATGTCAATGTAATTGGTATCAAAATGAAAGGTCTTGCCACATAGAATTCTTATATAGAGTATGAAAGCCCTAGCCCTAACCGGTCAGAAGTTATGACCAAGGTTATTTTTTCAAAAAGTAGGTCAAACTCCAACGTCAAAGGGTCAATGTTCTTGGTATCCAATGAAGTAACTTCTCACAAGCATTAAATATGTTAAGTATGAAAGCACTAGCCGTAATACTTTAAAAGTTATGGTCAAGGATTTCTTTTTTAAAGTAGCTCAATCTCAAAGGTCAAAGGGTCAAAGTTCTTGGTATCCAATTCAGTAACTTCTTACAAGGATCATGTATATGAAGTATGAAAGTCCTATCCCCTACCGTTCAAAAGTTATAGCCAAGGTTAAAGTTTCTTCACAAGTACGGAAATCTACAAGGTCAAGGTCAAAGGATCAAGGCTGTTGGTATCCAATGAAAGGTCTTTCAAAAAAGATTACATATGTGAAGTATAAATGTCTTGGCATCTACTGTTCAAAAGATATGGCCAAAGAATAAGTTTAAAATTTTCATGACAAATGAGTCAAACTCCAAAAATTAATATAAATAATCAAGAGCTAATATCAGCCTTTCAGAGCTGAAACCATTGTTTAAAAAGGATGACTCAAAGATCTATAAAATAAAAAAGTTGGTGTGACATTCCACCTTAAACGTTTATGAAGAGTTATCTGCATTTGATGAAAAGAAGAAAATTTATTATTTCTCAAATTGTCTGCGGTAAAGGAGTCATTTTTTTGTATATAACTTGATAAAGATATAGTTTATTCAAATATTTACAAAGATATTTGATTGAAAATCAAATAACTTTTTACAATATCTTAAATAAAAACATGTGCAGCCCATAGAACTTCAAATAATGTAAAATTTAAGGTGCAATTAATTGGACAAAAGTTTTGTACAATTCTCAGTGAAGCATTATTTGATACCATCTTCAAAATTCTATCAAGATTTAAACTATCAGACCATTCATTTATTAGGTACGTAAAATGGTCGCTATACATTATAACTTAAATGCTTCGGAATTCTCGCGGGGCTGCCCTTCAATACATGGTCATTAGATAAGAAGTGAAATCTAGTAATTTGGACTTTATAATTAGTTTTAATAATTTTTTTTTATTTTTAAAATATATTTTAAATCATTTTTTACAACAAGTATTATACAAACATCACTGCCCTAAGTAAAGAAATATTAATAAAGTAAGCATAATGTCATATGTTTGTACTTTGGATCTCATAAAAAAAAATTCACTCGAATTACCTAGTGTGAAATACCAGGTACTGAGTATACCAGACCCAGAAAAGTAGTAACTGCCGAATAGCGAAAAATGTAGGTTTTGTAGATTTACGTAACGGTATCCCTTGCTCTATTGCGTTAGGATATGCCTCGGGGAAAAAAAAAACTTGAGTTTTGTGAGAAATTAAGTCTTATCGCTAACCTGGATATCCATGTGAAACAATACCAGATTTCTTATTAGTGGCTGTTGTATAGGTATAAGTTTCTAATTAAAATAAGAAAATAATTATTTCTATCTCACAACCTCAGTATAATAGTCATTCAATTACACTGGCGGATTAGTTAACAGGTAGTGCACCCCACCCACCCACCCCACCCCCACCCCGGCCCACTTTTCTGTCGAATATATACATATGATTTAATAATTCAATAATTTTTTATAAAATGTATTTTACCAATCGAATAAATATTATCAAAAAATATTCATTATATTTCTGTATATTTTAACATTGACAAATTCTTAACTCTGATAAACAACAGCTCCCCCCACCCCACCCCTTTTCCCTTTTCAAGATTCCTGGATTCGCCACTGAAATCTGCGTCGCCGTGTAAAATAGTAGTAAGAAAGTCTACTTTGAAGTCGCGGATTAAGGAGATAATCCTTGTGTTGCAGGTTTGAATCCCTCTGAAGGACGTGGAGACCGGTCCTCCAATGAGACCGTATAAACCGAGGCCCCTTGTCGCAGTTGGTGCTGGCACGAAAAAGGTCCCTCACTGTGCAGGGGACCAAGGCCCCCTTTTCTTTACAATATATGCATAAGATTTAATAATTCAATAATTTTAGTGTGGTTGTGGGCTCCTTAACTCTGACAAACAACCGCTCCACCCCTTCCTGTCGCTGTTGGTGCTGGCACGAAAAAGGTCCCTAACTGCTCAATGACCCAGGGTGTCGAGCAGCTTTCCAACGGCAATTGTTAGTGTTCCCATGAGTGAAAAATTGGAGCAAGGATCTTAAGGCAGCATTTAAAAACGTTTGGTTTTCGTTTCTTACATGACCACATTTAACGATAGATGCCTGTCTCCAGTAGGTAATCCCCCCCCCCCGTGCATTCTCCATTCGCAATACACATAACAACCAAACTGCATTAACCGAAATACAAATAAATATATAGAAAGAAAATATATCAAGTAATATACCTCAACTCCTTTTACTTTTCATTAAAATCAATCCACAATTATCTATAATTAATCCATGTTTGATGATTAATTTATATTGATAAATTGTTTATATATATACTGACATTTCCATTTTTCAGCATACGGATTTGTATATAATAACCCCATTGTAAATTACATATGAAATAAATATAAATTACCAATCGAATAAATATGATTAAAAAATATTTATTGTCATCTCCCTCGGGAGATGACACATTAAGATTGTATGCCGGAAGCGAAGTCCTAGTGTAAGCCTCCATTAATCTTTCGGGAATCCTCGAGTTTTACAATATCTCAAGTGAGAATCTACACAAGGAGTTCCAAGTAGCATGTAAACTGGTTTCCTTTTAGAAGAACTAGCTAAGAAGTGTGTGATCTACTTTCGGTTTAGGCCTATTTGAAGAAAGCCAGGGAAAATTTAGAAAAGAAGTACGATGCTTATAAATATCTATAGTTTTGGTGTGTCGTATCTATATATATTGAATCTCAATACTGAGGCCACCCGAGGATCACCAACTTGTCATGTTGTAAATTTTGAATTTACCGGGTGGCAGTAAATACAAAATGTTGTAAATTTTGTATTTACTGCCACTCGGTAAATTCAAAATTTACAACATGACAAACTGTCAGTTTGATGATGATGCGATTTTCTAAATATAGATTGAGATGTAAACAATGAGCGCTAAAGAGGCCTTATTATTCAGAAAGAAAACAAGCTGCACAGAAATCATAGAGAGTCCGACACACATCGCCTGGGTGGTGGAGGTTCTTCAAAATATACATGTGCACAGTACATGTATGTTCTTATGCATAGTCTTCTTGGTTATTACGTAAATGATGGTCAGAACTTGATAGAATCTCCTAACTAGGTCAGCGCATGTGTAAAGATCATCTGCGGCTTACGCGTGGATCCAAGAATTCACAGATAAACAGCATCAAATTTAAAACATTCATATAAGTAATCGCATTAACTGATATGGATTGATGGTGAAAACTCTAATTTTTTGGTTCATTAGTCATTCTATAAAATTGCAGTCATTTTTTAAAAATAATACAAGTCTGATTAAGCGATCGAATGTAAGAAACTTCAGAAATTAGAAGCACATATTATTTAAGGAATGACTTTAATTCTTGGCCATATTATCGAGTATAATCTGGTTTGGGTCAGTTTACGCTTTATAATCCGCGAAGCGGATTATAAAAAAGCGCAAACTGACCCAAACCAGATTATACTCGATAATATGGCCAAGAATTAAAGTCATTCCTTATAATTTAATTTTAAAATAATTAAACAACTTTTGATGTAAAATTGTGTTGCTTTTTATAAGTTCAAATTTACCGCGCAATAATACAACCGTAGTAACGGAAGTGATTTGAAGCGAGGGGAGGTAATGACTGATACATAGATCTAGCAGCCATGATGTTTGTTAACATGAGGTAAGAACGAGTAATTGTTTAAAGTTGAAGGTACATTTATTAAATCTGGAATTTTCCATGGATTCCGAGGACTGAAAATGAGGGGATTGCATGGATATGATGATTAAGCTGGTCGTCAAGGGGGTGTGTCTCCATACCAAACCAGATTATACAAAATGTTATGCGTTCCTTTTTGGAAATCAACCAATGAGAGGCGAGAATACAAATAAAATTAAATTATAAGCGGATACATTGATGTCAATAAGAAACTACATACATTGGAAGATTAAAGATCACAAAGAGTCATTATGAGTATTTTCTTGCATGTCTAATTCTATTCTTTTTTAAGGAGTTTTCATGTTTATAATTAAAGAACTTGCAATTAATCATTTTCTTAATGCAGTTTTAATTGCATTAATGGCAACAAAGACATCAAATCATTTTCTCCTATATTATTGAAATGAGGCCAAAATTATAATTATTCAGAATTGTTTAAGTTTAGTATGCATAAAAAAGTTTACTCTCGTAAGTTCGGAGTTTCCAAATGAGGACTCTTTCCAGATAATTTGAAAATACTTAATATTGGTAGAGAGCATTTAAATGTTATCACTTGCCTAATTTTAAAAGCACGTGTGCGTTATTTCTTTGGATAAACTAAGTGTGTATGAAACGAAGGTTTCATATTTTAAGACTTATGTGCTTTGCAAATTAATGACGTTGATCATGCTGATGGCAGTTTTCACTATCTTGTGCTTTATTTTGACAGTACCGTGTGCATGTGCTTATATTTTATAAAGCGTTTATTAACAGGTGGATCCAGAAGTCTTGAAAAGGGTAGGGTCCCACCGTCACACCAAAAACTGAATTACCGGTATTAAATCTTATGGATATTTTACACACAAAATTTTACAAGATACAAATGACATTCATAAAGTGACAAATAATTTCCATATGAAAGATTTCTTTTTCAAAAACATTATTTTATTATCAATAGTTCAGTGTGAAATGCTTTCGGAACATATGAATCATGATATTATTCAGATACATGTAATTTAGGAAAATCGAATCTACAAAGCTGTGCCCTAGCTCTTTTAACCCTGTATTGTTGTAATTGTTCACTGCAAGCCCCCCCCCCCCTCCCCCTATCCACACTGTTTGTTTAAGTATAGTCATGTAATCCCCCCCCCCCAAAAAAAAAAAAAATTAAAATATTTCCTTCCTATCCACAACATAGGATTTTGGAGTTTGATCATTACTCTTTTTTCCCAATCTAAAATTGTTCATGTAAACTGCCACTCCCCATCCCTAGAGGAATAGAAAAATCTGTAATAACTGAGAAAAAAAGTTACACTTTACTGTTTATTCTTTGACAGTAATGAAGCCAAAGAGATGACATTTCAGGCTTTCTAGAAAGCCAAACTTGTTTTATTTCTGTTTATTTTAACACATGTGGAATATTCCATGTACGAGTGAATAGGTCTCTATGATGACGTATTACGCATCTTATGAACGATAACTCGTAATATGAACGATAACTCATGCTCGACTTCTTTTACGCCATAGCATCTAGTCATTACCATATGACAAACGGCAATGAGTTTGTTAAATTTCGGTTTTAGCTGTGACTTACAGCACATTCTAATTTCTACTTATTGTAACAGATGGTTTATTCAGTAGTGAGTATTTGTAAAAGTTATTGTAATGTACAAGTAATCTATCAGTCTGGTTGTTGAAATACTCATGTATGACTATATGACAGTTTATGGAGGAAAAATAAAACATATATTAATACATATAGTCTTTATTTATTCAATGCAACAAATGAAAATAAATTATAATTACATAAATTTAATTATGTATAGGTATATATGGACTCTGAAATTTCTTCCTCGGACTTGCCTAAAATTTACTCCTCAAGTCCTGGACTTGACCATGACAAAAAAAATTTTGAACCCCTGAAACAGACAAACAGACAGGACAAAAACAATATATGCCCGGGATCTATCGATCCGGGCGCATAAAAAATATTGCCACAGTTGGATAGTTTACATCAGTATATGCATCAGCATATGAACTTTGATAAAATATCTAGAAAGTAATTTCTTTGAGCTCGATGGAAAGACAGATGGAAGGGTGGAGGACGGACATGACAAAAACTAATACATGTATTCCTAATCATGGTGTAGCATAAAAAACTTGAATATACATTATATGAGGATGTTTCCATATCAAGATTATACATGCAAATTCAAAGAATTGTGGTCCTTTGCTTTCTGTGTTTAAGTGAATGGGATGCCATAATTTATGGCAGATTGTGTATCAAATATGCATCCCTATCATATGTCACTTTATGAAAATTAGGTCAAAGGGGGGAAATCATCGCATTCTCGAAATATTTTGTTGCAGGTAAAATACATGTCAAATATGAAAGACCCATCTCTTTTCAATCAAAAGTTATATATATATATATATATATATATATATATATATATATATATATATATATATATATATATATATAATATATAATATAATATTTTTGAAAAGTAGGTTAAACTTCTAGGTCAAGATCAGAAAGTCAAAAGTCATGATATATTTAGAAAAGTCTTTTCACAAGTAATATACATGTATAATTCAAATGCCATATCTTTTCTCTTTCAAAATGATTAATTTATTAAAATGTTATTTTTTGGAAAGTAGGTAAAATTTTGTGGTCAAGGTCTCACTTGGGTTAAAAAATCATAGTACATTTAGAAAGTTTTGTGGTAATGTACATGTGAAATATGAAAGCCCTATCTCATATTATTCAAAAGTTATGATCAAGGTTAAATCTATTGTGACAGATGCACATACTGTCAAAGATGGCCAGACTGACAGACAAATAAGATTTAATGTTCCCTCCCTTTCCCCCAAAATGGGGGACAATAATGCCCTTGCTGTTCTTGAGAAGAAGATTTATGATGGAAAAAATCCCCTGCATATTTCTTAACGCAAATCAATATTGTGTTTTTATGTCATTTAATTGTTTGTTTGTTGTTAAACATCCCTCTCAGGAATTTTTCACTCAAATGGAGACACACCCACTTGAAAAATAATGGGGACAAGTCAGATTTGAGGTCAACATTCATTTTAGGAGTTTTCAACCATTAAGACGTAAAGAGACAGGAACTCGATCCTTCCCCTCACCCCATCCCAGACCCCTGTTTATATTCATGACATGTATGCAAACTACTGCTTGTTTTACATTTTTAAAAAAATATGTTAATAGCCTATATACAAATACTTTAATGTGGTCCATCTCTTTGAATGATTATCATTCCTAATTCTAGGAGGATAGGTAGTGAATGAAATGTCAAGCAATCTTATCATTGATGCACTTTTATTTCATTTAAGGGGGCCGACTATAGTTTTATTGTGTGAAAACTACAATAGCGAAACTCTTCATTTTTATACCATATATAACTTACATTAACTTCAGTGTACATGCAAAGTTTGGGGGAAATCTACCGTCCAGGTATTTTTGAGGGACCGTCTCAAAATTCAGGTACATTTACTATAGGATTATATAGAAAAATGCCAATTTTTAGCACTTTAAAGCAAATTATACAAATACTACAATAGACATTTTGGTCAAACTACAATATTTGATGAGTAATACTATATTATACAATATATGTAAGAAACACAAAATTCTACCGTCTGGTTACCAGAGGGGGCATCTCAAAATGCAAAAAATAAGCAAATTTTACTGTTTTTATAGAGTATTACAAAATGTGACGTACACAATGGATTTACATGAAAACATAATAAAAATATTGGAGATATTCTTAAATTTCTATGTTTTAAATTTTAAGACTGTATGTTTATTACTTTTTCTTTAATAATATTTTGATGACCCCTTTCTTTAAGAGCTACAGATTATCATAACGTCAAAAACACACTGCAACGACGTCAACCTACCTATCAAATGCAAAATCGGTTAAAAAATCAGTTATATCAAATTGTAATTACATTTTTATACATATAATTTCGTAATTTTGTTTAATTTCAATAATTAAGCGAAAAAATTGCATTAAAACAGTAAATATGCTTCATTTTACTATGATGCGCGAAATATAGCGCAATGGAAACTATAGTCGGCCCCCTTAATGCAGTCATATTGTGAACATTTCCAGTTAGAATCATTAGGAGAGTGGGGATGACCTCCAGGGGGTTCAAAACCTTTATACCATTAAATTTACATAACATAATAACACAAAAAGCGCAAAATTATGTATGGTCAAATGGAAAAAGTTTCCCACTATTTAGGAGTCACATGATCATTTGCCATTACTGTTTACAGGGACTGGAAGTGTATCTTGAGATCCCCCCCCCCGAATTTGCAGGACTATAATATAAAAAAGACTTTGGATGCCCTCCACCCTAGAAAACAGACACCACCATAACTTCTCCTTTTATTTGCTTCTCAGGAAATTCTTGTCTGGAAGTCCCCCCTCCCTCTCAGAAAAAAATTCTGTATTTTGTAACTGAATGTAACGTCGATAACGGGCGATAACTCTTTAGAATGTGAAATTCGTCTTATTGCAGCATCGGATGACCTTTGATCCTTTAAACTTTAACCTAACCAGTTGCATTTCAGACTATTTTACCCAAATCTATACCAAAACGTGTACTTACCGACTGCCATAGCTCCAACTTCATGAAATATAATCCAATTAAACACAAAATAATTCCAACTGACATACATGCAATGATGTGTACACAACACTAGGCCTAGTACTGCACGTGCAGTGCTATCTAAAAATGATAATGGTAAAACTAGTACTTAAGTTAGGTACGTGACGCAAGCCCAATGTGATGCAGGTCTTCAGATACATTTACAGTATAAGAACAAATTTAAAATTATTATTTACAAAAGATGTTTTATCTTAACTTTGCCATCTAGGCCTATTTCCAAAAACAGGAAAATAGGGTGTGTTTGCGTGTGTGTGTGTTGATGGGAGAAGGGTGGGGGTTGACTAAATTGATTGGGTATACATGGTATATGGCAGCTTTCAAGGTGTTTCTGCATAATCAAGTATAAAAAAGTTTGTACATTTTGGAAAAAATCATCAAAAACGCTTTAAACTAATTTGAATAATATTTGTTGTTGATCTATATGAGAAAATAGATTTAAAAAGTTCCAATTATGGGCCAAAAATTTCCCCCCCCCCCCCCCCCCTTGTTTCAAACCTAATTTACATCATTAATTGAATTCTGTTGTTTAATTTCAGACTGGTAATGAATTATGAATATGAAATACATGTACCTATAAGATCGAGGCCCATGAATCACATGTTCACTTAAGAATATTTTGCTCAATTTGATGAATACATGGAGGCCCTATTATGTTAATTATTAAATTATATTGACTTTTTCTTTGGTAAAGCCTAATTTTAGAGGAGTGTGCATTTAGAGGCAAACACCTTAGTGCGGGTATTACTGTCTCATGACAGCATCTAGTTATTTTTTTGTAGAAAAATTTTAACCAAAGGAAAAGTTTACTTCTATGATTTAACAGGTTGGGGGAAAACGTAAATTCCGCTATAATAGTGGTATCTCACTATTATAGTGAAATTACGCTATATTTCTTGTCGTAGATACCCTCAATTTCATCCGATACCATGCAAGGTGTTTGAACCGCAAGTCATGGTGGGTATTAAAATGATCAAAAACTCTCATGCTTGCATGTTTTGAATTTTAATAAATTTTCTACCGTTGCGTTTAATAATGTGAGCACTCTTTTTTAACGGAAGTTGCATTTTTAACATAGCAACCGATGATTACTGGGTATTTAAGCTTGTTTGAATCTCATTTATCCCTCATTAAAGTGCACAAATTGATGCTTGTTACAATTATCAACTCGGACTGGAAAGGGTTTATGGAATTAAACAACTTAACTTCTTTATTCTTTAAGCCAGAAGGCTCATCAGTATAGCATAAAAACATGATATAGAGCACAGAATAAATATTACATACAAACATACACAAAGGATATACATATCAATAGTAGTTACAGATTACACTTTCGTAGAGCAGTAGCTTTATATAAAAAAAAATTCCCAAATTTGACAACTCTTTTACATTTTGACTACTCAATAAACTTACAGCTTTAAATGCACTTGGTTTGACGTAATAATACTTCTTAATGTACATACTTTTAAGATTTTCATAAAATGGACATTTTAATATGGAATGAAATTCATCTTCTATATCATTAGATGAGTATAGTGTGCAAATTCTTTGAGATCTAAGTGTATTTATTATATCTACCAGTTTCATTTTTTAATTGGTGGTTTGATAATCTAAACTTGGTGAGCATTCTCTTATATTTATCATCAATAGGTTTTGTAACTTTTGTTAAATATCTTTGTAATACAAAATTATTTACAACGTACTGGTACAATTGCCTTTTTGAAGACGAAGTTACAAATGAAAAAATATTTTGTCTATAAACATGATAAATATCAGCCATCCTTTGCTCAATTATTTTATGTGTACAACTATCAACAATGTTGGAGTCCCATAAAAAGCTCAAACCTAATGTCTCTTCTTTAATACACATAATCCAATTATCGTTACGTAAAACCATATCTTCATAACAAGCCCTAAGAATACAATTATCAGTCCCTCTTAACTTGAGCCAGTATTTAAAAATTTTTTATTTCATTTTTAGTGCTAATGGATATCTTCCCAATTCGCAATATACGAAATTATTGACTGTTTTCTGACCCACCCCTAAGACTCTTTTACAATAATTAAGATGGATTTTTTCAATATCAGTAGCTTTATGCCATCCCCATACCTCTGATGCGTATAAAAGTACACTACTTACGTAAGTATCAAAAACAGATAACTGTGTTTCAACATTGAATGCATGTGCTTTTAATGAATTAGAAATACCAAATGAAGCTTTTCTACCTTGCTCTGCGGCGTGTTTTTGAGTTTTCCAAAATTTTCCATTGTAATTAAATAACATTCCAAGATAATTAAAATCGTCAACAATATCAACTAAATCGTTACCATAAATCCATTTTTCATTTTCTCTAATCTTATCACCATTTCTGAAAATAATTATTTTTGTCTTTTGAATATTAACCTTAAGATTTCACATAGTAGTATAATTACATAATGAATTCAGCATTTGTTGTAAACCCTCTGGGCTTTCAGACATAATCACCATATCATCTGCATACATAAGAAGAAACAAACTTATTTCTTGTACATCTATACATTGACAATTTTCTTTAATAAATTGCATCTCAAAATCATTCACGTATAATGAAAACAAGAAAAAGATTATTTCTGTCTGCATGGTTACGGGTATGGAGGCTCGTTATGGTAAACGCAAAGACCCAATATGGCAAACATAAAAAAAGAGTATATTGATAAACTCGAATATCTTAACAAAATCAATTTATTATAAATAATCCAAAAATTACTTATAAAAACGATCGTAGAAAACATATCTAATTTTTAATTTCGACAGGTTAATTGTTTATTTCAGAAAAAAAAGACTTCACTTTGATGTCGGGAATATTTTACAAGAGTGTCTGTAACCTTATTTTAACACATATTCAAATAATCATTAATTGACAATCATTTCAACTCCGCACAAACGTATCTTATTTATTAACGCTTTATGTTTATACACTTAGTCAAGAACGATTTATATAACTTTAAAATCTGAGAGAAATAGCTTTCGGTTTTATTTTCTTGTTATTCGAAAAATATATAAATCTAATTATATTCATATGAAATGAAAGTATATCGCAAAAAATCGCACTAAAAGTATTAATTTTTCAGACTTCTAGATTTACGCCAGAGTATTGTTGTTTAAACCACAGGGAAACATCAAATAACCAATCGCCACTGCTCAATATTCAGCAAAAAGTGTCTAAAATATTATTGACTCAATTCAAATTTTCAACAATTAAAAATTGATGCAAAGAATCAAATCGGTCGCAAACAATTTAGCATTTGTTAAAAAAAGTAGTTTCACAATTTTGAAAGCATATCCATGCAATGGAAGCACAAGACATTCAAAGCTGAACTAGAATCTTTAGAAGCGTATATTTTTATCTTCAATAAATTCCAAATATTATTCATTGACTTTATTACATCGATGAGTCCATCTGATGAGCAAATGCATTAAAATCTCTATTTACTTATTTTTTCCAATTATTTATTTATATTGCTTTGAAGACAGTCAAAAATTAAAAAAAAACGAATCACATGCAGATACCTTGGATCTTTATCACGTGATAATGCCCTTGGTTTCTGCAGAATAGGCTAATGACTCGCTGAGCTGACCACGTGACCTTACACATTCCATTACAATTAGGCAAGGCGTGGATCTGAGAATTTTCACAATTAACCAACGTAAATGTTTCCGAAAACCTCCAAACAAATTATCGCATTAAATACATAAATACAATTATTATTCTAATAATTGTTGTTCCTTGTATCATTCGCAGCTGTAACATATTCAAAAGAATTTTTACTAGTTGAAGAGTTTTTCATTTTTTTTAACCATGGACTTTAAACCACGTCATTACTATCTTGAAAATCATAATCTCCTTTTATCACTAAAATGTAGTTACATGTCAAATAATGGAGGAAATACCGGTATTAATATAATATCCGAGCAATGTTAATAAATAACAATATTGAGTAATACATGTAAGTATGGAAGAAAACTAATTTCAGAGAAAATGACATATCGAAAAGTATTGTTTATTGAGCCAGCAAGTAAGCAAAGTCAGACGAGGAGTATTTAGATATCTAACAGCAGTTATTCACTGACCTGTCAATGTGGGAATGAACATGTTCCTTACGGTATTTTTAATTGTAAAAGTAGAACAAAACAGCAGTTAAATCACTGACCTGTATTTAAACTACATCCTAATATTTAACTATTTATCATGACTAGAACAAAACAGCAGTTAAATCACTGACCTGTATTTACACTACATACTTAGTGAGTATCAAAATATTTATCGTGGGAATAACAAAACAGCAGTTAAATCGCTGACCTGCATTTAAATTACATCCTAATATCTTACTAATTTTTACGAGTAGAACAAAACAGCAGTTAAATCACTGACCTGTATTTAAACTACATCACAGTATCTAACTATTTATCATGAATAGAACAGAACTGCAGTTAAACACCGACTCGCAATTAAACTACATTCTAGAATCGAACTAATGGGGGTAGAACAAACACAGCAATTAAATGCTAGATTATTATTATTATTATTATTATTATTATTTTTATTCATTTATAATTATTTATTTATTTTTTATTCATTTATTTATTTTTTTTTTTTAAGTGGAACAAAACAATAATTAACATTGACCAATATTTGATCTTCGGACCTATATTGTGTTCTCTCCATTTGAGATCAACGTACAATTAAATTACTGTACATACTTTAGTTCCACAAAACAGGTATAATAAATTGATATTGAGAGAATTATGAAGATTGAAAAAGAATCATGCGGAGAGTGCTCATGAGTAGGACACACGGTCAGATATCATTCTACTTATTACAACCTTGAATTATTTCACTTTATATCTATGCGAGTGTTTATTTTATTTATTTATTTATTTTTTTTTTATTTTTTTTTTTTTTTTAACCAGTTTTAAGAGTATCTTCCAAATTGTAATTTTTCAAAAATTTGTATCAGAAATTCAACAAATATAAACAACCCCAAAATATTTGCATAACAGCCCTTTCTCTTGGAACTGTCGGACCCAAGAGGTTGTATCCATTAATTCCATGAAGTATGCCCTTTTCATGGAGGAATCTACCATACTTCTATTCCAAAAAGTATAAAGAAGTTTTACACGATGAAGGTTAATTCATTATGTTCCTAAGCGTTTTGAATAGAGTGTAACATTCCTAGATTATACTAAATTCACCATGTAATATTGTGTCAATTGAAAAGTTGGTTCTAAAGTTCAGAATTTATTGTAAGTCTAAAAATCTAAATTTCACAAATTTGGAACAAATTTCGTAGATAGAATACAAAACTGAATAACACAATAATGTTCCTAGATTGCCTTCCTTACAAACTCACAAATCGGTTCTTTGACAACTCTGCCTACTTTCAAACTGACCGGCCAATTAAAATTAAGGATAGAAAATTTCATGAGCATAGGGAATCCGTAAGACATTAATTTACCACACTGTTAGGTAGAGCTAAGCATAGCAAATTCAAAGAACGCAATCCTAGGATCTAACCATAAATTTAATAACAAGAATGAGTTTATAACATTGCTATCGTCAGACAGGAAAGAGATGTCAAGAATGAAATACTGCCACCATGTGCAAAAATGCCCTTCCTAAACATCAAAAGAAAACGATTATCTTTCAACTACAGATGTCAAACAAGACTGAAACTTAATAGAACATTTATATAAATAAATGGTTGAGAAAATTTTACATGGGGTTAATTAATGCAAATCAATATTTAAAGATAAAGACCGCAGAAACGTACAATGTACAACATGAGCTAGTAAATCAAAACAATGTCTTTCATTATGCTGTCTATTAGAAACATTTTAAAATAATTTATTATAATTATTATTATTATTATTGTATTCTAGCCTGACAATGCTTAATTTCCGAAAAGGGACATAAATTGAAAATCCTTTCATTTAATGTACTGACCGTGCATGGGGTCTGTACTAATTTATAAAAATAAATTAAACCTATATTTACTAGCTATATAGGGAACTTATTTAAAATATTATGGAGGGAGGGATCTTCGTATATTATTTACTTGCTGACTCGCCTGTAAATGTTTTATTCGAAACCAAATTGAATGCTCTAGCTGGTATGGATGCTTTGTGAACCAACGGTAGTGGGTATCCTGGTTACCCGGCTGATTTGGAGCACACCTGTAGCAGCACTGCAAGCAGTTTAGCTAGCAAACATATGGATCTTATACCGGCTGATAGCATGAAAGTTGTTGGTAAAGTCAAAATGTATTTAGAAAACACTAGTGGACGGGCTGGTTTAGGACATTATCCATCGGCGGTGCGGATCTTATGCAATTTGTTAGATAGAACCGCTCGCTGAGTCAATATTTGTTAAACAGTTCAAACCTGTGTCATTAACATTCATGGCATCCGGCACAATTCTGCTAGGCTCTCTGGGCTATTAACAGTTATAGCTACGCTTCCTCTTCACTCGGGCTGCTAGGATGTAGCAAATTTGCACACTGGCAAATTCATCAAAAGGCATCTGCAACTTAAACATGAAAATTATATGAATACTTTTAAGTCTAAGGTGTCATTTAAAGAAAGGACGCCAAAAACCAACAACTGAGTTGTAAACAAAGTGATACATCATGTACATTATCATGCTCATAGAAACACTAAATGTAGCAACATTGAACAGAAAGAGTAAATTTCCTCCTGTAGACTAACCGTTATAGCAAATATATATTGTATTACAATCATACTGATAATAATCGATTAATTCTCTGCTGAGAGGATTCGCTTTGACGAAATTCTACATATTCCATGATTCTACCAATTTTATCAAATAGCAAATTAGAGAAATGTCGATAAATCAGAATAAATATGTTAACTCCATCACAAAAGAATAAAATGTCACATGTATAGGAGATACCACTATTTGTAACACGTACATTGTAGCAACTAAGAAGTATTGTGATACTCTTTCTTGCAATGGACTGCAATGAACATGAAATGAAGTTGCCACTATGTTTAGATGTAATAGGGCATATCTACTTTAAAACCAAACAGTGAAAGTATGGATAACTTCGACCCATATGCATACATATAAACTCCGCACAAAACATGAACATCAAGCGTACGGATAACTCTACACTAAATGAAATCCTGCCACATTAGACGCAAATGTCATAAAGTGCAAACAAATGGATAACTACCTCTTATTGGTATATATGTAAAATCTACAAGGATACCAGGAACAAACTCCTTGAACATAGGTATGCCAATGCACAACGAATTAAAGCCATTGATCTTGAGAAATTTCATTTCTTCGACCACAATTAACTTAAAAAATCTCCAAATCAAAAAATATAACACGACATAAACTGTTACTGGTACAAAGAAACCCTTAGCCTTGTTCTTATCTTATACATGTGGATAGGTACAAATAAATAATGAACCCTAGACTCCCACACAATAAGAACATATACGCGGCTTACTCTGTGCTATTGATAAACACCGTGCGTAGGCACAGATAAACTTTGTACCCAAAACTCCCACACAATAAGTACATATATGCGGCCTACTCTGTACTATTGCTTAAAACTGTGGGTAGGCACAGATAAACTTGTACCCAAAAACTCCCACACAATTAGTACATATTATATATGCGGCATACTCTGTACTATTGCTAACTGAAAACAATACTAAAATCGTGTAAAACATACCAAAATGATAGAATCTTGATTATAATGTTTACCTGTTACCCAACAATCACTTTATATATCTTGTCGCCTTACGATATGTGCAAATTAATGAAAAATTTAATTCAACTAAACACTGGGTAACGTATCAACAATTACTTAAGTGAAGCACACAGTGCAATCGCAATTGAACTTCCTCAAACAATCATTAGCAATAAAACAATATAGAACTTATAAATCCAATGTTTATCCCTAGGTACAAACCATAAACATAAGCACAGTTTAGAAACTTGATAGACAAAACCATTTAATCAAGTGCGACTGGTGAAAAAAAACATGAAGGAAGACTACAATTCTGTACTATTATTTAATACTTGGATAGATAGGTACATAACAACTTTGAACCTAAACTCCCACACAATAAGTACATATATGCGGCCTACTCCGTACCAATGTTAAACATGGGTAGGCACAGATAAACTTTGTACCTAAAAACTCCCATACAATGAGTACATATATGCGGCCTTAACTCTGTACCATTGTTAAACATGGGTAAGCACAGATAAACTTTGCACCTAGACTCCCATACAATGAGTACATATATGCGGCCTACTCCGTACCATTGTTAAACATGGGTAGGCACAGATAAACTTTGCACCTAGACTCCCATACACTGAGTACATATATGCGGCCTACTCCGTACCATTGTTAAACATGGGTAGGCACAGATAAACTTTGCACCTAGACTCCCATACAATGAGTACTTATATGCGGCCTACTCCGTACCATTGTTAAACATGGGTAAGCACAGATAAACTTTGCACCTAGACTCCCATACAATGAGTACTTATATGCGGCCTACTCCGTACCATTGTTAAACATGGGTAAGCACAGATAAACTTTGCACCTAGACTCCCATACAATGAGTACTTATATGCGGCCTACTCCGTACCATTGTTAAACATGGGTAAGCACAGATAAACTTTGCACCTAGACTCCCATACAATGAGTACTTATATGCGGCCTACTCTGTACTATTGCTTAACACGTGGGTAGGTTCATATGTTGACTGTGTACCTCTACTTCCAAACGATAAGTACATAAGACCTAAACGTCATACCGATTGTAATTAATAATAATCAGACAGAATATATACTTTGACTTCTAGTTTCCTACCTATATTGTACGAAAGAATAAACAATAAAGAAACGAGATAATACTAAACAATGCCCAGATAAATAACTGCTTCATAAGACGAAACCATTATCATTATGAGCCACCTGGTCCTGAATATGTCTCGTCAGTAACAAGTTCACCAAACATGCATGCATGATTCTAAATATTTCGAACACTGATTTTATTGCCTAACAGCAAACAGCCATCAAGTCATCAGCTAGCCTTTAACGAACAGCACTGACTGACAGAGCAATTAATTCTCTCTTATGGCCTTGAAACTTGGTAGCCTACCACAAACATAAGCACCCCAGTGTGCAATTCATGTAGAATGAGACAAAAAGTTATACTGGCCTTAATAAGCTTGGCGATTGAATAACTGCATCCCTTATACTTCAAAGGAACTTCCGCATAGGTTGGTCGTGCGAGGGGGTGCAGCACAGATTTACACCATCAGGACCCAGATAGTTTAGGTCATGCCAGAAACCTCTATGACGCCAAAATTGGATTCCCGGCAAAGAATGGGTCCTGATCTCCAATTGTATATTTATTTTTACTTCTTTGACATTAAAGCCTTCTTCAAAATAGAGGTGCTTCATGTTAGCGCGGTGGTGAGCGCGCGAGTGTGAATGACTCGCTGAGCTGACCACGTGACCTTACACATTCCATTACAATTAGGCAAGGCGTGGATCTGAGAATTTTCACAATTAACCAACGTAAATGTTTCCGAAAACCTCCAAACAAATTATCGCATTAAATACATAAATACAATTATTATTCTAATAATTGTTGTTCCTTGTATCATTCGCAGCTGTAACATATTCAAAAGAATTTTTACTAGTTGAAGAGTTTTTCATTTTTTTTAACCATGGACTTTAAACCACGTCATTACTATCTTGAAAATCATAATCTCCTTTTATATCTATATAGTACCTTTTGTAAACTCTTTTTATATAGTCAAAATTATCAAATATCTTGATGAGAAATCACAATGAAATTGAAACATTATAACAACAATTAATATTTAATTTAAAGCAGATTTTACCTATGATTTTCTACATGTTATCAATGAAGAATTATTTTACTGTATTACAAAAATAACTTCTCACTTCCCATGTGCACTATCTTACACAACCACAAGAAGATCGGCCGTAGCAGCGGCGACCGATAATAATGGGTCTTTACGTTTACTCTAATGGGCCTCCGTACCCGTAACCATGCAGACAGAAATAGCCTTTTTCTTGTTTAATTCCATAAATCCTTTCCAGTCCGAGTTGACAATTGTAACAAGCATCAATTTGTGCACTTTAATGAGGGATAAATGAGATTCAAACAAGCTTCAATACCCAGTAATCATCGGTTGATATGTTAAAAATGCAACTTCCGTTTATAAAAAAGAGTGCTAGCATTATTAAACGCAAAGGTAGAAAATTCATTAAAATTCAAAACATGCAAGCATGAGAGTTTTTGATCATTTTAATTAATACCCACCATGACTTGCGGTTCAAACACCTTGCATGGTATCGGATGAAATTGAGGGTATCTACGACAGGAAATACATGTATAGCGTAATTTCACTATAATAGTGAGATACCACTATTACAGCGGAATTTACGTTTTCCCCCAATCTGTTTAATGTTATTCCTAACCATGCATATGGGGTATAAAGCATTTGAAGAAAGTCATCTGAAAAAGACCGTAGTCAGCCCGACATTTATCTCAGCAAAAAAAACGCTCCTGTCCATTAATTGCATTACTATATGTGTCATCATGTTGAAACTTGATTAATTTTCATATTATAGTGAATCCCAATGCAATATATTACAATCGATGTTGGTATCTCAGTCATACATTTCGGGAACAAAGCAGGACAATAACTAAATTTGCAAGCTACATTTTTAATAATATTCGACATAACATCTCGGAAATCAGCTTATTTAAATTTCTTGAAAGTAGTATAACGAAGATTGACATCGTCCACGAACATTTCGAACAATCCTCGTTTGATCGTAAAGATGTGAGAGTTCATTCATCTAGTCTTTGAGACTACGAAAATATATTTATAAAAAAATACTGGAAAATATTTACACCAACAGTTGTCGATCCTCTTTGCCGTCACTATATTACGGGGCAAATTAAGAAGTTAACGACGGTGATAGGATTCACGTACCCTAGGCTTTGTACTGCTACTGATTGTCGTAGTCTTTTCAACTGTTCTCTGTTGTAGACGAGGCCATGAGGGTATTAAAAAATTTAGGTGAAATAGTAGTTTACAATAAATTTATTTACTTAGTAGCACTTAACAATCGTCGTCTGAGAATCGATAAAATATATTCTGGAAAAATTGTTTCTGCTATCATTTTAAAAAATGTTATGAATCTTTGCCTCCGGTATTTCTAATTTCACTTTCAACTTATAGAATTAATAAATAGCTCTATATCAGTACAACAATTTCATTCCTTTCACACGTTTTAAAATTTTTAAACATTTTTGCAAGAGACACGACGATAAATCTACATTAGTGTTGGACTTCCTGTCCGGGACCGGTGGGATACAAGACATAGATCTCATCTACCCTAAATCTACAAGGTTCAATCCAAGTAGTTTAGATGAAGATGCAGTCGTAAATATTCTAGTAACATTGTTTTCTAAATCAAAAAATGAGTTTCTGTATAGTGCTTTATTATTGTTTCAGGAATAATATGCAATGAAAGACATGAAGATAACGAACAGTATATATTCAATATCAAAGTCCATAAAACGATACAAAAATAGGAGCAGAGCAAACACGGACCTCCAAAACATCAGAGGTGGGATCAGGTGCCATGGAGGAGTGAGCATCCCCTGCTGACCGGTATGTAATAAAGATTCTGTGAAAATCTCATCAAATTTCATTCTGTGGTATTAGAGGAGTTGCGGATACGAGATGGGTACTCCAAAGCGTAGCAGACGGACGGACGTACAGACAGACAGATGGACATCCTAATTGCTACATACCCTCTCACTTTTCAAGCAGGGGTATATAAATATATAAATGTTGAATTATTGGCAACATGGAAAATTTTCTTCTTATTGTATAGTTGTTTGAAGACGAATATCTCGACAACTTTGTATATCAAATAAGTTTTCATGTGTAAAATTGTAAAGACAATCAGTAAGATGCGGGGTGAATTATTTTAAAAGGTTTATATGCTCCTTAGTTCATATAACGTTGCTTCTTGCCCCTGTAAGCAAAGACAGAACACTTGTATAAGAACAAATAATGTTTTTATTCAGTAAATGACAAGATATATGTATAGAAAACAAGGGTTTATTCACAAAAGTCATAAAGTATACGTAGGGATTTGAAAATTCTATACAGAAAAAATGCCTCAGAAAAAGTGAGTCTATAATTTGTCAAGTATAATTAAGATTAAGGTCAGATGTAGAATTAGAAATAGCAGATCCTGTACATGTAATTAGAACTATAGAAATATATTTATGGAGTAATAATATTTATATTTTATATGATATATCTAATCATAGATATTATTTAATTTTTTTCAAATACATGTACTTAATTATAATATTTGATTTTATGCTTTTATTCAAATCATCACTAATGTGTCCTTTGATATGCGACACGAAAGTTATTTTCAATTTATGCAATTATATTAACATTTCAACTTTGCATAGTTTTTGCAATAGGACGTAATCAACAACTTCAAAATTTCTGTTGAGGTTGACTTCATGGTCACTGATTATAATGAATTAACATTTTTCTGATGGATTCAATAGAATACAGAAAATATAGAAGATATTTTTTCATTGATACTTTAATGATTGCATGAATGTTGTTCATTAAGTTCGTTAAAAATACATACAAAAATATAATCACTTTTTTGATCGACGGATGCGTCGTAATACATGTATGTGTATAACTTAAGCACGCTGATATACAAAGATTTTATAAAACTTTATTATCCAAGACTGTAATCATGCATACCGTTCAAAACATGCAGTTCAAGTACGCATCTGTGTCTAAAAACTAAATCGGTTGCCCATCTTAATACATTTTTGTAACGGTTTTCCCTACTGCAGCATGCTAGAGGTTCATAGCGAGATACTTTTGACTTGGTGCCGCGTAACCGAGGTACCGGTATATAAGGAGCGTATGGATGTTAACCGAGGCTCTTCCCCTGCCTATGATCTCATTAAGAAAGTATGGCTAAGTTTAACGAAGTCGCTATTTAAAATAACATTTAAATTAAGAATTTTTAAATTTTCCCCATTTGATTATTAGATTTTATTTCTGCAAATTTCAAGAATCCCCATAATTTGGGTTAGACAAAAATACCTCTATCTGACATATTTTTCTATGTAAAATTACGGTATGTACTGCTATATCTGGCTATAGGGACGTTGTTGTGTCTGCGGTCTGTAGTATGGACTGTCCAGGTCATTCACTGGATTATTGAAAACTTGAGGCCTCTTTATAGAGAACTGAAATTACACATAAAAAGTTAAAAACACAATGATAATGCAAAATAATAAGACTCTCATCCTACAAAATAATTCATCTCTAAATAGGAAATTGTCTGGGAAATTAATAAAACCTTCACTTGAAATAAGAAAATTTCAGTGTTAAAGTATCAAATGTATGCCATTATGAGGAACTCCTCAGAGCATTGACAGCATTGTTGACAACTTGTTCCTACTCACATCTTTAAATGTACCAATATTTCCTACTGCCCCTGGATCACTCAAATAAGGACTTTGGGGGAAAGACAGTGTTTTCTTTGGTACGTACATATCAGAAATATACTTTCTTTGACGTCCAAATTGCTCATACACCTAAGAAACAAACTATTTCTACAGTATTCTATCCATGTTTTGTATAGCAATTTCCTGAAAACTAACACAATAAGAAGACTAGTATACCTTGTTTGTAACACCTAGAGCTCCAGAATATTTGTATGGCTCTGGATATTCTACCATGGATATCTCGGAATTCAGCTCATTAAGTTCAAATCTATTCTTTAAAACATCTGTTTCACATTCTGCAAATTTTCCCCTAAAAACAAAACAGTACATCTTTGTGGAATGGTTCTTTTATTAAATGTGAACACAAGTAAATTATTCTGGTTTGTTCAATACCACAACATAAGATAATTTTAATGCATGTGAAGGAGAGAACATAGAAACATTTTTGTTACCTGTCAGTCTTTTCGTGCTTAGAGATACGTCTGCAGCAGACTGTAAGTAGAATTATGAGAACCAATCCTCCAACGATACCGACAGACAGGCCAACAACGTATTCAAATCTCCCAGTCCTCTCTTCACATTCGGGTCCGTAATAAATCGTCATTAAACTCTTTTGACAACTGTTTAACAAGAATCAAATAAATAATCAAAGGAGGCAAGAGAAAGTCATCATAACAAAATAAGCATTCAGATTCATGGAAGTTTTCACTCGTACACCAGAATCTTAAGACTGTTGCAAAAAATGTTAAATGATTTCAAAACAGGATGCTGCCAAAAACAAAAACCTGCAAGCAGTCTGCTGGACTACGGTGTCAAAATAACAGTGTCCATTGTTCCTACAGGTCAATCCCGTAGAGGTACATTTATGGACACATTCAGCGGTGTAGTTTGATGCAGTAGGCGTACAGTCGTATCCCGGAAAACAAAGTTTTTCAACAGGAATAGCATCACACTCAGTTTTACCTTGTAAAAGACGTTATGGAAGTTAAAGTGAATCAGTTCATACACAAACATAAACACCTGCACAGACTCACAGTCATAAAGAGAGAAAGAAAGGGAGAGAGAGAGAACCTTCTGTTTGGTTGCGTAGACTTGATATAATGTCATCCAGGTCATTTAAGACTTTTCCAGCAGTTGTATTCAGTTTGGTCAGATTGGATTGTATGCTGTCTGTCACTGCCTGTCCAAGATTTACCAAACTCAGTTGTTTACCTCTCAAGTCTGCCACGCTAATGTCAACGTCTATTTTAACAGATGTATTTACCCTTTGTCTACAGAAGAAAGGGGATATAAAAAATGTCGGATTTTAGAGAAGTATGCAGTACATATTTTTTTCAAAAATATATGTCAAATATTAAGGTAGAGTGGATTTTGGCCAAACACAAAAAAAACTATGCATACTCTAAAGTCTGGTTTCCATCAGTATTGCTGTTATCATCTATAAGATGTCTATTTCGTTTTTCCCTCCTCCTGGGGTTTGTTAATGGAGAAATTCTACAAAGTGCAAAAAGTGCAATACGAAAATCGTTAATCTGTGATTATGAAATATTAAAACCTAAGCGTGTATAGTAAATATATCAAAAATAATCTATTCGAACGTATGAATTGTCACTGTGAAATATATCAATGAGTTACCTAATATCATCTATCACGTCTTCGAACCCAAGGAATATATATTCTTTCATCTATAAAGAATTCATACATAAATTCATACTTCCTTTGCATTATTTGTATGCCTTATAATCAACTGTGTTATCACAGATATTATCAGTGATAGGTATGGCAAACCCTTTTGCAATTTATTCGGAAAATAAATTTTATCTTAAAAATACAAAGATATCTCTCACTTTAGAGAGACATCTATTTAAAAAATAGAGATATCTCCCAACTTTAAGAGATATCTCTCATTTTCAAGAGATATCTCTATGAGAAGGAGATATCTCTTTTTATAAGAGATATATTTCTCTAGGTGAAAGAGATATCGCTTTCTCCCCGAAAGATATCTTTTTTGTGAAAAGAGATCTCTCAGAGAGAAATAGATATCTCTTTCACTTAGAGAGATATCTCTTTCACTTTTGGAGAAATCTTTCTAAGTTAAAGAGATATCTCTTAAAGTGAAAGAGATATCTCTCTTAGTTTATCTTAAGAGATATCTCTCAAAGTTAAAGAGATATCTTTCAAAAGTGTCTAAAAGAGATATCTCTCACGCAAAAAGAGATATCTCTTTATTGCAAAGAGATATCCCTTTCATTATTTTTATTTAGATTCCATTTGAAATGACTTCTCCCTTTACCGAAATATATGGCAAGCCCTTTTACTATTTATTCGTAAAATATTTTTTCTTTCAACGTAAGAGATATCTCTTTAGCATAGAGAGATATCTCTTTAGCTTATAGAGATATCTCTTTCACTAACAGAGATATCTTTATACTTTAGAGAGATATCTCTTTAAGCAAAGAGATATCTCTTTTTGTGAGAGACAGACATAAGCTAGAGAGATGTCTCTTTAAGCGAGAGAGATATCTCTTAAAGCGAAGAGATATCTCTTCAACAAGGTTAAAAGAGATATCTTTCTTTGTTAGAGCGATATCTCTTTAGATTTCCAAAAAGAGATATCTTTCTAAGCTAGGGATATCTCTTTTTATGAAAGAGATATCTCTTTTCCAGTCATCCTTAAAATAAAATAATTAATTCTCCCCTTTCAAACGCAGTGGCGGATTTAAGGGGGGGGGGGGCGCACCTGGCGCGTGTCCCCTAAAATTGTCAAAGTTAGCATAAAACATAGTTTTGTAAGGACCTCATTTTTACCCTACAAAACCACTGGAATCCATGAGCTTCCGGGACCCACTGGGGGCCTCAAGGCGGCCCTCAGACCCCCTGCCTAAGTCTTGCGCCCCCCTCCACTTCAATTCATGAATCCGCCCCTGAAACGAAAGCGAAACAAGAAGTAAAGTCTCTCGAATAATTTCGCTAATGGAGGAAAAAAGACTGAGCATGCAATACCCAGAATAATAGATGTACGATGTGGACAGAAATACTTTAAATCCCTTGTTTGAAACCATAAATTACATTGGCAAATTCGTTGATAAATATGCTTAAAGATTAATATTCAAGAAAACGAAAGTAAGCATAAAATCTCAAATACAATGGACCGAATTTTCTCAGCTTATGAAATAATCAACTATTACTCTTTTGAAATCTACTTTAGACAACACTGAATTAGTTTTCATGTTTAATAAAGCTATAGTAATGTAGAATATCATGAATATATCGAAATTTAAAAATTCTTTTATGTACTTCCATGAATAAAAAGCCTACTTCCGGTAAAGAGAGAAGTCATTTCAAAAGGAATTTACATAAAAATAATGAAGAGAGATATTTCTTCGCAATAAAGAGATATCTCTTTTAGCTTGAGAGATATCTCTTGTAGACACTTTTGAAAGATATCTCTTTCACTTTGAGAGATATCTCTTAAGGTAAAGTTAGAGAGGTATCTCTTTTACTTTAAGAGATATCTCATTAACTTGGAAAGATATCTCTCTAGGTGAAAGAGATATCTCTCCAGGTGAAAGATCTATCTCTTTAACGTTCAGAGATATCACTTTTCACAAGAGATATTTCTCAAGGAGAAAGAGATATCTGTTTAAGTGGAAGAGATATCTCTCTTATAAAAAGAGATATCTCTCTAAGTATAAAAAATATCTCTCTAACTTTAAGAGATATCTCTTTCTTATAGAGATATCTCTTAAAAATAAGAGATATCTCTTTAAGTTGGGAGATATCTCTATTTTGTAAGAGATATCTCTCTGTAATTTTCAGATAAAATTTATTTTCCGAATAAATAGCAAAAGGGCTTGCCATAGAAATAAGCATTTTATTCATGGAAGTACATTAAAGTATTTTTACACTTCGACATATTCATGATTTTCTACATTATAGCTTTACTAAACAAGACAAGTAATGCAGTGTTGTCTAGATTTCAAATTAGTAATATTTGATATTTCATAAGATGAAAAAATTTGATCCATTGCATCTGAAATTTTATGCTTACTTTCGTTTTCCTGAATAATAAAGTTTTAGCATTTTTATCAACGAAGTTGCCATTATTGTTTGTTGTTTTAAACAAGGGATTTATAGCATTTTTGTCTACATAGCACATATATTATTCTGGGTATTGCATGCTCCTCGAAGTCTTTTTTTTTATAACAGCGAAATTATTCCACAACACTTTACTTCCTGTTTCGCTTTTGTTTTAAAAGGGAGAACTAATCATTTTAATTTAAGGATGACTGGAAAAGAGATATCTCTTTCATTTTACGAGATATCTCTTTAGCTCAGAAAGATATCTCTTTTTGAAAATCTTTTAAGCAATATCTCTCTAATTAAAACAGATATCTCTTTTAACCTGGTTAAAGAGATATCTCTCTCGCTTAAAGAGAAATCTCTCTCGATTAAAGAGATATCTCTCTAGCTTATAAAGATATCTCTCTGAGAAAAAAGAGATATCTCTCTTAGTAAAAGAGATATCTCTCTCAATAAAAAAAGAAATCTGTTTTGTTTAAAGAGATATCTCTCTAAGCTAAAAAGATATATTTCTTTGCTAGAGAGATATCTCTCTTATTGAAAGAAAATTTTTATTTCACAAATAAACAGTAAAAGGGCTTGCCATACATAGACCCTACTATATCAAAACAACATGTACCTGATCTTCCAAGGATTCCGTGAAGTTTGGATCACCAAAAACGTTACCGCTAAACATAAAAATGAAATGAATCTGGAAAACTGCTCCTGCAACTAGAAAAAATAAGTATAAAGTTCATCTAAAAAGTGTTCTTTTTTATTTTAATATTTCCGGCCGATGAAGAAAAAACAAGTTTTAGACAAAATTTGTTTTTGTTTGCAAATGTGTCATAATGTCATAATCAAAAAAAAAAAAAAAAAAAAAAAAAAAAAAATCTTCATATTTTAATGAATCTAAAATTAAAACCTATCCGGGTTTTCTAAAAAGAATTTTATTATTAAGTCTTCTAAGTCTATTAGAAGACTTCGTCTGAAAAAAATTAAATCTTACCAATGATGGGTTCTACGGGAAATTCGTTATTCCCAGGACCTCCTTGAGATATAGTATCACTTGTTGTTACTACTGTTAGAGTTGTTGTTTCACCTTTTGTGAAATCATCACTTGTATTTGTTATAGGAGAGGAAGCATCACTTGTTTTTATTGTATAAGATGTAGATGCAGTTGATGATGCTGTTGTAGAAAATGAAGCATCACTTGATTTTGTTGTTGGAGATGTTGTAGATACAGTTGATGATGCTGTTGTAGCAGACGAAGAATCACTTGATTTTGTTGTTGGAGATGTTGTAGATGCAGTGGATGATGTTGTTGTAGAAGACGAAGCATCACTTGATTTTGTTGTAGGAGATGTTGTAGATACAGTGGATGATGCTGTTGTAGAAGACGAAGCATCACTTGATTTTGTTGTAGGAGTTGTTGTAAATACAGTTGGTGATGCTGTTGAAGAAGACGAAGCATCACTTGATTTTGTTGTAGAAGATGTTGTAAATACAGTTGATGATGCTGTTGAAGAAGACGAAGCATCACTTGATTTTGTTGTAGAAGATGTTGTAGATACTGTTGATGATGCTGTTGTAGAAGACGAACTATCACTTGATTTTGTTGTAGGAGTTGTTGTAGATACAGTTGATGATGCTGTTGTAGAAGACGAACCATCACTTGATTTTGTTGTAGGAGATGTTGTAGATACAGTTGGTGATGCTGTTGTAGAAAACGAAGCATCACTTGATTTTGTTGTAGTAGTTGTTGTAGATACAGTTGATGATGCTGTTGTAGCAGACGAAGAATCACTTGATTTTGTTGTTGGAGATGTTGTAGATGCAGTGGATGATGTTGTTGTAGAAGACGAAGCATCACTTGTTTTTGTTGTAGAAGATGTTGTAGATACAGTGGATGATGCTGTTGTAGAAGACGAGGCATCACTTGATTTTGTTGTAGGAGATGTTGTAGATACAGTTGGTGATGCTGTTGTAGAAGACGAAGCATCACTTGATTTTGTTGTAGGAGATGTTGTAGATGCAGTGGATGATGCTGTTGTAGCAGACGAAGAATCACTTGATTTTGTTGTTGGAGATGTTGTAGATGCAGTGGATGATGTTGTTGTAGAAGACGAAGCATCACTTGTTTTTGTTGTAGGAGATGTTGTAGATACAGTGGATGATGCTGTTGTAGAAGACGAGGCATCACTTGATTTTGTTGTAGGAGATGTTGTAGATACAGTTGGTGATGCTGTTGTAGAAGACGAAGCATCACTTGATTTTGTTGTAGGAGATGTTGTAGATACAGTGGATGATGTTGTTGTAGAAGACGAAGCATCACTTGATTTTGTTGTAGGAGATGTTGTAGATACAGTTGGTGATGCTGTTGTAGAAAACGAAGCATCACTTGTTTTTGTTGTAAGGGATGTTGTCGATACAGTTGGAGATGCTGTTGTAGAAGACGAAGCATCACTTGATTTTATTGTAGGAGTTGTTGTAAATACAGTTGGTGATGCTGTTGTAGAGGACGAAACATCACTTGATTTTGTTGTAGGAGTTATTGTAGATATAGTCGGTGATGCTGTTGTAGAAGACGAAGCATCACTTGATTTTGTTGTAGGAGATGTTGTAGATATAGTCGGTAATGCTGTTGTAGAAGACGAAGAATCACTTGATTTTGTTGAAGGAGATGTTGTAGATACAGTTGATGATGCTGTTGTAGAAGACAAAGCATCACTTGATTTTGTTGTAGGAGTTGTTGTAAATACAGTTGGTGATGCTGTTGAAGAAGACGAAGCATCACTTGTTTTTGTTGTAGAAGATGTTGTAGATACAGTTGGTGATGCTGTTGTAGAAGACGAACCATCACTTGATTTTGTTGTAGGAGTTGTTGTAAATACAGTTGGTGATGCTGTTGAAAAAGACGAAGCATCACTTGATTTTGTTGTAGAAGATGTTGTAGATACAGTTGATGATGCTGTTGTAGAAGACGAAGCATCACTTGTTTTTGTTGTAGGAGTTGTTGTTAATACAGTTGGTGATGCTGTTGAAGAAGACGAAGCATCACTTGATTTTGTTGTAGGAGATGTTGTAGATACAGTTGGTGATGCTGTTGTAGACGACGAAGCATCACTTGTTTTTGATGTAGGAGACGTAGTTACAGTTGATGATGCTGTTGTAGGAGGTGTACCACTACTTAGAGAATCGTGATCACTCATGATTTCTGCCGCTCGTGGCCTTAAGGTCGGGAACGCTGGAAAACTCTTTGTTTCTGTTTTATAGAAAATGACATTCGAAATTTTGTATAAATGCTTTTAATTTCTTTTTAGGATTTCATTTGACTTTCTTTTAGAGAAAGGATGACTGCGCTTAACGCCGTGCTTTTGGGTCTTTTTTCAGTCGCTCCTGTTGCTTTTAAATCTTAACCTTGTTTCACTTTTAAATATTCACTACAGAAGTCCGTCAATTTGACATCCAATTTAAATGTTAAAATCAATTTTAGACTGCAATACAATATTTAATTTCATGTTTTTGTCCTAAAGGTTTTCCAAATACAGATAATGTACACAGTTATCTGCCCCTGATTGAACATAATATAATTATGTATGAAAGGTGGGGCTTAAATCGTAAGAATGAGTTAAAATTAAGACTGGATAAATAACAATGACGTATCAAAAAATACGAGATCTTTATTTTCCATCTTCCTATTTATTTTATATGGCACAAGTACATTATTTACTAAGGTTTAACACGTATGAGACCATCCGTGTAAGTAAAGAATATTTTAAATCAAGGGCCGACTGTTATTACCGTCTTCCTTGGAAGACGGTATTGTATAGTTGAAGATTTTTACAGTCTTCGGACTATGCACTTCCTCTTTTTAGTGATTGGTAGAAAATGAATGATGAGAAAATTTTCAATTATTTCATTGGTTGAAATGCTGTTCAAGGCAAGGGAGATAACTTTCTGATGATCTAATTTTCGTACGACTTAACAATTTTGCAAGATTTTCAATCTTATAAAAATGACAAAACGAACAACAAAATCAGCAGTAATTAATTCCTAATAACATGATTTTTTGTATAGCAATAAATAAAAAGATCTCTTTAATTTCATTATAAGTAAAATTTGATTTTAATTGCTTGCAGGCTTTACAATTTGTTATTATTCTTTTCCCCTTTCTTGTTTGAAGAAGGGAATGGAATCAGCCGAGGTTTGCCGAAAGCTCTGGGCCAGTTTACGGAGATGACCGAGCGACAACCGTGGTAGCGCTAATACCAGTAAAAAGCTAATGTAGAAATACAAAATCAAGAAATTCAAAAGAATTATACGGCCTGATAGTTGTAGATCAGTTCACTGTTTAAGATTGTTGCTAAAGACGGTAAGCTTTTTTAAAAAGCTCTACTTGTAACGTGTTCAAACTCAATGTCCTAGTTAGCCCAAAACATGTCACCTAAAAGTCACGTGACGGAATTTATTATTCACAAAATTACCCGAGGAAAGATTATAATATTCAACGTGTTCCTGCCCTTGGTTACAATAGAGAGAGCAAGTGTAAGAAGAAGCAGTTTTTTTCTCTTTTAAACTATGAGCGCATGTTTGTCTACTGTTCTCCTTTTAACACAACATTACTAATGCATATATACAACTACTGTTAAAAGGAGAACAATAGAAAAACATGCGCTGACTATGAATAAAGTCAATGAAAAAAAGTGAGCGTCCTCATTATCGTACGGAGATTGAAGAAATTGTGTTGACCCCCGCCTAGCTGCAATAATGTAGCCCTCTCCCCTTTTTTTGTTGGGGGGGGGGGGGGCTACAACTTCTTAGGATCTCCGTACTGGTGCAAAGCGGGAGCGATTCACTCTCACACGGATTTCGGCTATTTTATTTATAGCGAGCGCAGCGAGCGTCGCGAAGCGAGCTCAATAGACTAACGTGTAAGAACAGAGGAAATTCGGATTGAAATCTGTACATACGTCAGCCAAATTTCTCTGTGCAACATTCCCAGAATTCCTGCACTACCCAATGTCCTTTTTATAAATAAATAATAACGTAAAGCATAAAGGCTAGATCAGTGTGGAAATCTTTCAAAGAAACAAAAAATAACTCTACAAAGTTTTCCAACCAAAATTGCACTAGGTCTGTAGTTTCAAACAGACGCTCGGCTGTCTCCGTAAGCTCCGACGAGCTCCGTGACGTCGTGTGACGTCACAGCTAGTCTCGTGCGGCTTGATGTTTGAAGTGGCTGATCAATTTTTAGAGTGTTTTTCATGGTACAACTGCGCTCGCCTCAACGGTCACACCGTAAAACATATTATGTCTTACCTTATGTGTACCTGGACTTCCAAAAATGTAGTTATCCCAGACATAAATCGATCCAAAAAATGTAGAGAACAATCCATATATCCGTATTTTTCGTGTATGTCAACATCTCAACTTAAATTTTCCGCCATGTTTACTGACCTTGACAGTTTTTTTTTTTGAAACAGCTAATGAGATTAAAGATCTATAGGGAGCGGATTTCTTTGGAATTACCTTATTCTAAGCCTAAATATCGCTGTTTACGAAAAAATGACACATGGAATGATTTTATTTATCGATGTTTAGTGTTACTATTTATCACAATTATTTAATATGTTTTACGGTGTGACCGTTGGGGCGAGCGCAGTTGTACCATCAAAAACACTTGAGATCAGCCACTTCGAACGTCAAGCCGCACGAGATATCTCGACTACATGTAGCTGTGACGTCATACGACGTCACAAAGCTCGTCGGAGCTTACGGAGACAGCCGAGCGTCTGTTTGAAACTATAGAGCTAGTGCAATTTTTGTCGAAAAACATTGCAGAGTTATTTCTTGTTTCTTTGAAAGATTTCT
This sequence comes from Saccostrea cuccullata, assembly GCF_032062105.1. Lineage (NCBI taxonomy): Eukaryota > Metazoa > Mollusca > Bivalvia > Ostreida > Ostreidae > Saccostrea > Saccostrea cuccullata. Next base: position 23,965 of record NW_026936117.1, on the reverse strand, counting down.
ACAAGCTGAAAGTCTGATATATGCTTTACGTTATTATTTATTTATTTATTCGGCAATATTCGCGCAAAGGACATTGGGTAGTGCAGGAATTCTGGGAATGTTGCACAGAGAAATTTGGCTGACGTATGTACAGATTTCAATCCGAATTTCCTCTGTTCTTACACGTTAGTCTATTGAGCTCGCTTCGCGAGCGTCGCTTCGCGACGCTCGCTGCGCTCGCTAATATGTTTTACGGTGTGACCGTTGGGGCGAGCGCAGTTGTACCATTAAAAACACTTGAGATCAGCCACTTCGAACGTCAAGCCGCACGAGACATCTCGACTAGCTGTGACGTCATACGACGTCACAAAACTCGTCGGAGCTTACGGAGACAGCCGAGCGTCTGTTTGAAACTATAGAACTAGTGCAATTTTTGTCGAAAAACATTGCAGAGTTATTTCTTGTTTCTTTGAAAGATTTCTACAAACTGAAAGTCTGATATATATGCTTTACGTTATTATTTATTTATTTATTCGGCAATATTCGCGCAAAGGACATTGGGTAGTGCAGGAATTCTGGGAATGTTGCACAGAGAAATTTGGCTGACGTATGTACAGATTTCAATCCGAATTTCCTCTGTTCTTACACGTTAGTCTATTGAGCTCGCTTCGCGAGCGTCGCTTCGCGACGCTCGCTGCGCTCGCTATAAATATCGACATTTGCTTTACTGAGTTTTTCTAAATTTCAAGCGCAAGTCTCAGTACGTCACGCGTGAACTGTCATGGCTGCTGAGTTAAGCGAAAAGTAAATACATGTATACAGATTTCATGGATTTATTTTACATGTTTTTCGCGTTTAACGGGCAATATTGTCGACAGTGAATAACAATTTCGTCTTATTAGAGGTAAGTTGAATGTAAAAGCAATTTATTCTGCCTGCAGGCACTCGTATTTAAAAAATTTTTGCACCATTTAATACGGAGATGCTGTGGAATTGTAAAAAAAAAAAAAAATCGGAAGAGGGCTACATTATTGCAGCTAACCCCCGCCATATGAAAAGAGATTTTTACACCTTAAATACGTCCATACTTTAAATTTTTGTGATTAAGTAGAGTTGTAGATAAGCTGTTGATCATTCCTACAATGAAAACAAAAAAGTGCAGTCATCCTTTGATTAAATGTGCTTGTACAGCTGTACTTGTTTTTTATGTGAAGCTGTTGCCTTAAGGATACAAGATAAATAGACTGACCTGATACTAAATCAGAAGAAAGTGATTCGTCTACTGACTCTGTCCACATGACGTTATTTTGATTTGTTAGATGTGCATTCGTAATTTCTATTAAAAATCCCAATATAGCTGAAATAAAAACATTTGAATAAGAATTCACCCAACACGTTGGACTGCGAGTTTATCGTCAACTTTATATGAAAACATACCCGTATGTCCGTTATATATTTTTTCAGACTTTTCTTTTAAATCAAGGAATCATTGTCATGCGCGGATCTAGATGTGTGGGGATGGGGATCCGGACCGTTCCCCAGCAGAGTTATTAAGAGTATACAATAAAGCAAATAAAAACTGACTATAGACAAAACCTGGAAAACGTGAACCCCAACACCACCACCAAGTAATACTTTTTTCACATCTGGGAAATTGAGTTTATTTTTGTTTTATTTTTTTTTCTTTTACATTTCATTAATTAATTTTTTTGTTGGGAAATGTTATGGGTACGCTTAAATTTTTTTTGACGGGGTGGACTCCCAAATATTATAATTATATAGCTCCAAAGCTTTAAACACTAGTAACATAATTCTATTTAGCTTCATTTTCTTTCACTCAGGTTAAGCAAATATATATATGTAATGTAAAACTTGACAAATACAAAAATGAATAGGAATTCTAGTGATTGAATAAGAAGCCCAAGAGTTGTCAGCATCCACCGTCTACTTGATATACGCCAAGAATCCTCGGCATACATTAGATAAACAGAGTAATCCTTACTCAAAATGGTCAAACAATAAATTGGAATCATGTCAGTAGGTATTTGTCAGTACCTTGTTTCTGTTATAAAAATTGATCGTGGTCCAGAACACAACCTTGATTATCCATTTAGCTGGGAGACATAAACACTATGCGCAGGTGATTGTAGGATACATACAACAAGATGTGTTTGTGAAACACTGATGCCCCCGTATAGCGATACAGCGAAGATTAAATATTCTTAAATGCAAATTAAACTCACTGGAAATACAATTCTGAAGTATGAAAGTTAGCCAAGGTTAACGTTTTTTCATAAGTACGGAAATCGTCAAGGTCAAAAGGTCAAGGTAATTGGTATCCAATTAAAGGTCTTGCCACAGAAAATACATATGTGAAATATGGAAGCCCTAGTCCTAACCGTTCAGAGGTAATGGCCAAGGTTAAAGATTTTAAAAAATAACTCAAACTCCAAGGTCAAGGTCAAAGGGTCAAAGGTCTTGCTATCAAATAAAAGATCTTGTGACAAGTATTAAATAACATGAGATCAGATAAGATCTAAGTTCTTAGTATCCAATGAAGGGTCTTCTAACAAGGATTAAATACGTGAAGTATGAAAGCCATATCCCTTACCGTTCAAAAGTTATAATCAAGGTTAACGTTTTTTCATAAGCACGGGAATCTCCCAGGTCAAGTTCAAAAGGTCAAGATTGTTGGTATCCAATCAAAATTCTTTCCACAAAGAATACAGTTGTAAAGTATGGATGCCCTAGTTCTTACCGTTCAGGAGTTATGGCCAAGGTTAAAAAATTAAAAAGTAGGTCAAACTCCACGGTCAAAAGGTCAAAGTTCTTGCTATCAAATGAAAGGTCTTGTCACAAGAAATTAAATATGTAAAGTATGAAAGCACTAGCCCTAACCCTTTAAAAGTTATGTTCAAGGTTTGCATATTAAAAATAGGTAAACTCCAAGGTCAAGGTAAAAGGGTCACAGTTCTTGGTATCCAATGAAGAGTTTTTTTTCCACAAAGATTACATATGTGAAGTATAAAAAGCCCTATCCCTTACCGTGTAGGAGTTATGACCAAGGTTTAAGTTTTTTCATAAGTACGGAAATCTCCAAGGTCAAGGTCAAAAGGTCAAGGTTGTTGGTAATCAATGAAAGGTCTGGTATTTAATGGCCAAAGTAAAAGTTCAAAATTTTTGTGTAAAAGTGGGTCAAACTCCAAGGTCAAAAGGTCAAATTTGGTGGTACCCAAACAAAGGTTTTGTCACAAGGAATACACATGTGAAATATAAAACTCATAGCTCAACTAAATCAGAAGTTATGTGCAAGGTTAAAGTTTTTGCGGACAAACAGACAGACAGAGTGACGGACAGACGAACGGACACGACAAAAACTATATACCCCCGAAACTTCGTTTACGGGGGCATAATGAAAAGAAAATAATCTGTAAGAGACACATAGCCAAATAAGAGACTCATTATTCTTTATTTCAACACATTGTTTAAAAAAACGCCAGAATACAGGCTTGGATCCACGTTTCGCGGAAGAAGACACTGCTCAAATAACCCGTTTATTCCTTAAACTTCAATTTACCAAAACGTCAACAATTATGTCCAAAGTTCTTATTTAAAAAAAAACCACTAGAGTTCCGAGATATCGAGTATCTGAAACATAATCCTCCAACGTCTTCATAATGTTCTTCACCTTTAATTTTTTCTATTACAAAAAAAAATAAACTCTACTGAGCCTAGATATCAAACATCTGCTACATAAACATCCAACATCTTTCTTTTCTTATTCACCCTTCTACTTATCTCCTGCTGGACATGTCATTACTGGTGATGTAAATATAGTTAAAAATGAGGATATTAAATCACTTCTAATAATAATAATATAATAATATACATGAATTTATACAGCGCTAAATATTAAATAATTAACTCTAAAGCGCTGTACAATAAAACACAAGTAAACATAATTTAAAAGCTATGAAAACATATATAAAATATTAAGACATACTCGTGTATGCGTTCGAAATTATAACATTAAAACATTAAAATTACATACAAAATACAATTACGCCATTATTAAAATTCAATAAAGGAATATCTCTTGTGATTTGCTGCTAAATACAGTTACGCCATTAATAAAACTCAATAAAGGAACATCTTTTGTCATTTGCTGCTAAAAGTTGCGCACCAGATAATTAAAAAGCTATTCTAAAATAATGCGTCTTCAATTGTCTTTTAAAAATGCCCAGGGACTGGGCCTGTTTTATGTTATAAGGAAGGTCGTTCCACAAAAATGCAGCTGCCCAACCAAGTCGACGTTCGCCATATGTCTTTGTCCTAATTTTAGGAACTAATCGTGATGTTGACTCAGATCGCAGTGATCTGGTGGGCTTTGATATCTTTTATATCTTTGATATAAGATTGAGCTATCCCGTGTAAGGAATGGTAGACATACGTCAAGATTTTATATTGTGGACGAAAAGAAACGGGTAGCCAATGAATATCAGCTAGGATAGGTGTAATATGCTCCCGTTTCGATGATCTTGTAACTAAACGATTGCCATGTTCTGGACTTTCTGAATCCGTTCTAGTACGGCCTTTGAAACTCCATATAGAAGGCAGTTCCCATAGTTGAATCTGGCAGTGATAACGGCGTTCACCATGGTCTTGCAGGTTTCTTTTGTAAGAAAGCGCCGTACACATTGTTTTCTGTTCTTGAGGTAAGACTTGATTCACTCAAGAGCACCATCACAGATCCATAAGACACAGTTAGGCGTTGGAATAGCATCTTATGATCAATAACATCAAAAGATAATAAGAGGAAAAATGCTTGGGAAACTCCGATCTTCAATTGGCCGTCATAATTTCATAAATATGAATTTAGTAGAAGCTTATGCAAAACGATGAGCAAAATATGAAAAAGAAAACCTCTACATATTGTTAAAATTGTTTACATGTCTCAGATGGATGTTGAAATTACGCATTAAGCGATTTTGGGGCAAAATGAAAACCATCTATCCTTCTGGCTTCGACAATGCAGCAATGAACCAAGAATTAGGTACACGATCAGTACGTACTGGACCCCGCTGACAAAGCAGGTTGTCTATGTTTGTAAGGTATTTTATTTGAATTGTATTTAGAGGAACTAGGATTTAATTCTGCCAGTGGTAATCCCCACTTATACCCATGGTTCCCCTTCTAAGGAGGAAATTCTTCAAAACCATATGTCAGTCTTAAATATTTGAAATGCTATTATTCCCATTATTCCCGCCAATCAAAAGAAATTGACTCATCATACCTATACTGGAATCCAAACTCCATAAAAATCCTTACAATCAAAGATACATAGCGGGATCCAGAAAATGTCGTACTGTACAACAATATATTCAAATGCTATGAATCAGTTGTGGATACTTTAAAACCAAGAAACTTATATAATCATTCCTTACAATAAATTAAAATTCAGGTTTTTGATACCATAAGCATCTGCTTTATCAATGATAATGGAATTCGTAAATATATTTACCTTGTCATTGGTCATTTGCAAAATTATTTTGTTATAAAGCATTCTGATTGTACACATAGGTATTCTTAATTCATATAGAAAAGATTCTTGAGTTTCTGATTATCAATATATGTTTAGTTTTTGGAGATCATGTCTTCCAACAATCTGTTGAAATTTCCATGAGTACTAATTGCGCTCTTTATTAACAGACCAATTTTTGTATTCAAATGAAGAATTTATTCATAAAATTCAACATGAGAAGAAGACAACATTTGCTTTGGTCTTCAACTCGACATTTAGATACAGTATATCGACGACGTTTAATCGATTAACAATAGTTACTTCCATTCATATGTCGACTCGATATATCCCAAAGCGCTTGAAATAAAAGAAATCACGGTCTGACAAATCTGTTTCATATCCGGATATTCAATTAGAAAATGACGTTAATGGTAACATATCAACAAAGCTTTATGATAAACGATATGACTTTATTTTTCAATCGTCAACTTCAATAGGTTTACTTATGTAGTTACATGTATATGCCCTAATCTCCTGCATATGGGTTTATATCTCTCATTTGAATCGAAAAGCAACAGCATGCTGAACAGTAACCAAAACGTGGCAAGGTACTGACAAACACGTTAATGAAACAAGGATATCAAAAGCCTTGTTTGAAGTCATCATAGTCGATACAATGACATTGCTAGCGAAAACGTTAACATTAAGTTAATGCTGACTGACGTTTTTCAAACAAATTGCTAGAGCATTATTTAAACATTGAATTGTCTACGGATTCTTCTGTTTTTTTTCCCGATCATGACTAGGAGCACACGACGGGTATGACCGGTCAACAGAAGGTCCATGTTTGATCTCCCCCCCCCCATTTGCATTGTTTTAGTGGACTTTTTCAGCTTGAATACTGTTCATAATCTCCATATTTCTTTAACATACATTTATTTAGTAGTAGAAACGATGGACAACATACCGTAGAATATTTTACCTACCAAATTGTTTTTAAAAGGTTTTACACATCTCTGATTTTATTAAGTATGTTGAAAACTATACAGTTTCACGGGAAAAGCTATTTAAAAAATCAAGATTAGAATTAAGATGCTTTATTTTAAGATACACATTAAGTTTTTTCTTGTAAAGTTTTGTATAAAGATGAAAAACATTTGACTCAATGATAAATTTATTTGCTGACAAGGTCATTGTATCGACTAAAGAACTTTCGAAATGACGACTTTAAACGAGAATGAGCCAGAAACCGATTGAAATCAAAACAGTATACGGCCTGCCGAATGTGGTGTTAAAACCATAGACCTAAAGCGAACCTTCGCTTTATGTCTATGTTAAAACGAATCATTGAACTACTACACAAGATTTACCAAAAACTAAGCGAAAAGCACAGAAATTTCAAATTGATTCCGCATTTTGAAAGTCTTAAAAGAATTTATTTTAATTTTCAAAAGACTATTGGATAAATTGACAATTTTGGTTCATTCCAAAACCGCTCCATTGTATGTTCGATTAAAAGCTAAGCAAATTTTCCTTTATATATATAGTCACAAGCAAATATTCTTAAGTCCATTCCTCTAAACTGAAGACGATATAAGTAATTAAAACTAGAATACGGACCATTTTGGTGATATCTATAATACTTACGCTATTGAATTTCAGAATATTTACAATGCATAGAATTTTTTATATAATGATACTAAATATGATCTCGCTTTTTGCAACGCTGAATAAATTTTATATACACCCTATCATAACTATCCTTTCTAATCTTTAGATTTTTTTTGCAAGATGCAGATGTCGTACTGCGCGTGTTAGTGGTATTCATTGAAAAATTAATACAACAAAGTTATGTATGCACACAAAAATTTATGTGAACATAGAGCAGAATGGAAGAGATTATAGAGATAAATATAACCTATTTTGTAATGCTGACTGATGTTTTTCATATTTATTCGTTAGGCCATTATTTACACATTGAATCGTCTGCGGCTTTTTTTCCGTTTTCGTTTTGTTTCGCGATCAAGGAACAGACGGTGGGTGTAATAGGTCGGTTAGGGATGCTCACTTCTCCATGGCACCTGATCCCACTGTCTTTCCTGATATACTTTATTTTATCAAATAAGATATACAACATAACTATCGATAGTCATGTTGTATATTTTATTTGATAAAATAAAGTACATCAGGAAAGACACCACCTCTGATTTTTTTTAAAGGTCAATCGACTTTTGATACTGTTCGTTATCTTCATATCAATTTTATTCACGAAGAAAAGAAAATGTTCCCCCAACCGTGAACGGGCGCACTAAAACAAACCATTCAATAAAGTTTTTTTAAATAATAAAAACAATAATTAAAAGTTGTTAAAAGCAATAATAACTTTGTTGTGATTTTAATGTAATGAAATCAACGAAATCTAAATCAGCTTATCATAGGTTTTGTTTTTGATTTATTACTTGAAATGAGTCTGAAAACAGTTTCTGTAGTAGCATTAGCTAAAGAATATTGGATTTTGCTTTATTTAGTTCAAAGAAAAAACTTCTTACCGATGTAAATTTCCATGCCGATTTTTTTTTTTAGAATTCTGGAATATTCCACTAGCATCAATTATATCTCATTCCTCTCTCTGTTAAATAATCAGCACTTTCTACACTCGTCATCAGAAAATGTTCAATATCGAAAAACAGTGATATTTAATGTAACTTAGGTCGTGTATTGTGGATGATTTATTCTTCGGTTTTGGAGATCATAAATATGCCTAAAAACTTAACAATGAAACGTAACTAAGGTCTTTTCAAATGCATTTGTTAAAGTAAATCAACCTGACATACTATGAGTCGTATTGTAAGCCAATGACAAAGTTTTCAAGTTTTCAGAAAAAGTTTATCAATTCACCAGATCGTATAGATTTAAGAGAGAAAGTCTGCGTTTTCGTGAATGTTGCGGAATAACCTCCAAGGTCGAGAAATGTTGTTTGAAAGATAAAAGCCGAGGCGTTAACCGAGGCTTTCATATTCAAACATCATTTCGAGACCGGGGATGTTATTCTGCATCATTCACAACAACAAGGACTTTATTTCTATACCACTAAGTAGCAGTAAAATACGGCTGATCGTTTCTCTATAGAGAAACCAATTAGGTCACCATGCATCGTCGGAAACCCACGGGTGATCTCGTCTTTACTTATCACCCGTGGGCAAACTCGCCGAAAAATCGTCGTATGTAATTAAATATGCATGGGTCATTTGATTGGCCGCATTACAGAGTCGCGATGCGTAACAACGAATCACAGTTCACGTTACGTATGCAAGTTCGGTATTGCCAAAAACATCAAAAACTCATTCCGTAGTTAACACAGCTGATAAATCCATTCTCCGGTGCATTTTGCAGTTAGAAAGAGGTACTTCTTCATAATATCTGACGGATATTAATGTCAGTGACCTGTACGAATTGATTTTCATTGTTTTAAATAAAACTTTGCACGTTTTAACGAGCGTCAAAATATTTACCATAAATAGCAAAGTAATAAACGTATTTTTCAAAATTGAAGAGTTCCAACTTTCTGATTGGTTGACTAAAAACAACAAATTAGCATATTTTACGACGATATTTCGGCGAGTTTGCCCACGGGTGATAAGTAAAGACGAGATCACCCGTGGGTTTCCGACGATGGTCACCATGATGCAATAACGCTGTTTCATTTACCACCAGAGTGTAAATTTGTTTGTTTACCGTGAATAGAATGCAGACGGTTTGTGCTTTTGCCTCATTAAAAAGTCCCTTTTATTAATTATAAATATGTTTGTATCTTAAGTAGATCAATCTTTTGGAATATACAATAACAAAATACGTTTCCTTTTCCACCACTTTATCACTAAAGTCACGGAGTTTAAATGTGGCGTAGGGAGGTCCGTGAAACAGCCCCGCTTAGCTTTAGAAACCTACATTCATCAGTTACTTTCTGCAATATACAGTGTTTTAGTTGCGAAAGACGACACATCGATGTGGTCTAAGTATGCATTTCATTTTTAAGTCAAATGTACATTTCAACTGCACAGGTTTGATACGTGTTTCTGATCTGATAGTTTTTTGATGACGTTCGTTCGTGATGCATTGGAGAATAATGTCCGTGGCATTTCTTTGATCTCGGCAATAATCGTGGTAGAATTTTTGACAGTTTCAAAAATATCTTCTCAGCAACCACTGAATTAGAAAAAAAGAGAACTTGTTATAAAAAACTGAATTACTCAAATTACGTTGAAACATCTTCAGGTATTGTAGATTCAAGTTCTTCAATTAAGTACCCCCAGGGGTAGGATTGGGGCCACGCTGGACGATCAAAGTTATACAAAGGAATATAAAGGATACCTCGATAAAAAAATCTATTCAGTATAACAACAAGGCCTTGATTATTGTCATATTTATTTAGAAAACAGAACAATCGCTGCATAAGAGTCAGACTTCCTCTAGGAGTCTGATGGTATACTAGTACAAGTCGTGGACCTCAGTTAACGTAAACCCACATTTCAACCCATAATTAGATTGATTGATTGATTGTATACTGTTTAACGTCCCTCTCCAGAATATTTCACTGATATGGAGACGTCACCATTGCCGGTGAAGGGCTGCAAATTTAGGCCTGTGCTCGGCACTTACGGCCTTTGAGCAGGGAGGGATCTTTATCGTGCCACACCTGCTGTGACACGGGGCCTCGGTTAATACGGTCTCATCCGAAGGACCGCCCCATTTAGTCGCCTTTTACGACAAGCAAGGGGGTACTGAGGACCTATTCTAACCCGGATCCAGACGGGACACCCATAATTAGATATGAATCGAGTAATAAAAACTCTAGTATCATTTGTAATGAATCCTTGAATGTATATATCTAATTTTTTTATTTTTGTAAGAATATGCATTAAAATAAAGGTTTCTGAAACTGTAGAAAAATGAAGCACATGCTTTGCTAAGAATATTGCTTTTAACCATGTGCAACATATTTTCTGGAGAACAAGTGTCAGGAATTCACCACATATCCTACGTAAACCCGGAGAGATTCATGAAAGAAATTATTAAATATCTTGAATAAAAGGGAAAATTGCCATATTTTTTCACCTCTATTCGCAAAGTGCATTGAAAATTTGTGATTTGATTTATTGTGGACCTAAATAACTTTGAAAAGTTTTCAAACAGTTTCTTTTACTTATATAATTTATAATAATTAAATCTTAGATTCCCTAATGAGGCTGCATTTACCCCCAGGGCAATAGCTTGGGGAAAAAAATTGCAAATAGGACATAAAAAAAAACCCTTGGAAATTCCTGAGGTGGGATCACATGAAATTAACGCGGTTAATATAAGTAATACTCTTAATCACAAAAGGGTCCAGTCTTGTATTCCACCATATTTCAAGCTTAAGACTACACCTTGTATTTCCTACCAAAAAAAAAACATCGACTATTACTTCCAAACTTTTCAATAACATAAAACTTTACATGGCCTGGATACTGCCTATCTGAAACATAATCCTCCTTCGTGTTCATGTTCTTCTTCGGCCTATAAATATAGTCCTGCTGGAAACGTTATTACAGGTGACGTAAATATATTTAACAACAAGGACCTTAGATCACTTATTTTAATACGACCTAAATGTAGGGAATTCCGATCCTTCAACTGTCTTCGTAATTTTATAAATATTATGGATTCTGCATGGGCCAGATATGAAAAAGAAGACGTTGACACTTTATCAGAATTGATTAAATGTATCAGATACATGTTAAAATCGCGTATTGAAAGATTGAGGGGCAATATGAAAACCATCTATATTTCTGTATTCAATAATCCAGAAGTGATAAAAAATTAGATAGATTACATGATCAGTACGTACTGGTCCCTGCTGACAAAACAGGTAACAACATTGTCTTTGTTTGAAAGACTCATTAGATAAATTGTATATTAGGTGAACTTGAATTTAATTCTACAAGTGGTAATCTAACTTATACTCATAGTTCCCTTCCTAAGGATGATATTTTTCAAAACCATGTGTCAGTTTTGAATATTTTCAATATCCAAAGAACGTAAATGAATTTGAACTATCAAATATATGTTGAATTCCGAAACTTCATAAGAATCCTTGCAAACAAAGATAAGTATTGGGTTTAAGTAAATGTTCAACCAAGCCTCTTTCTTTACTCCTCACTAAGATATTAACAGTAGTGATCAAGAGTATTGTGAAACAATATATTCAAGAAGTGGTGTAAATCAGTTGTGGATACATAAAAATTCCAAAGAACTTTTGGACAATTAGATCTCACAAAATTTTACCAAGATTAAAAGCTTAAAAACTTCCGACTTTTCAACTTTATGCACAACCATTCCCCATGATAAATTAAAGTCCAGGCCTATTGATATCATTGACAGCTACTTTTTCTAGTAAAAAAAATCGAACACGTAAATTTACTAACCTTGTCACCTGCAAAATGTTTTTTTTAAAAAGCATTCTTATTGTACATACAAGTACTCTGAAGTTGACATAAAAAAAGATGATTGAGCTTCTGATTGACAATAACTACTGGTATGTTACTTTGGAGACCAGGTCTTCAAACAATCTATTAGAATCCCCATGACTACAATCTGGGCCGCGTTATTAATAGGCCTATTTTTGTATTCATATGAATCAAAATTTGTTCAAATTCTTATGCATGAAAAAAAGAAAAAAAGTACTTGCTGTAGCCTTTAACTCGAAATTTAGATATATCGACGAAGTAGTGTTAATTGACAATGGTAATTTCCATTTTTATGTCGATACGATATATCCTGGTGAGCTTGAGATAAACGATACCACAGAGTCTGACACACCTGTTTAATAATTTGATATTTTATTTGAAAAAGAGCAGGAGCCACGTTGGGCCTGATTTGGCCCTGAGAATTTCCGAAAAACCAAAACTGCTCAGTTTAGGTTGCTAATGCAGTATTTATCACTTGGAATTTTGGTGACCACGTATCTATTAATCGTGACGTAATTTCCCATCTAGTCAAGGTATTACGACATCATACAATGCTTCACTTTCCTCATATCCTGTAAATTCCTTTGAAACTGACCTAAAGTTGAATTATTTCAATATTTCATGTAGAGCACAACCTCTGCTCCAAATTATGCAAATACATAATGAAAGCTCTGTTTCTGAAGATTAAAAAATATGTTTTATTTTTTGGATCATGGGCTGTGCTCAAATTGTAATTCTTTGCTGAATGTAGTGAAATATGCATGTTTTCTGAAATTTCAAAAACATTGCAATTTCTCAAACCTGTTTTCCATTATCTTGATTCTCAAAACGAAATTTTATTATAGAAAATGAAAGCACCAAGTGTCTACATTATTTTGACTTATGAAATTGGAAAGAGGGTGATAGTTAATTAATTGATATAAGTACAGGGCCATTTTAAGCATAAGATGGCTCTTGCTCTTTGAAAAAGACGTTAATGGTAGTTAAACAACCAAGCTTTCTGATAAACGTGATGGCTTTACTTTTTTCTATCGTCAACTTCTCTTACCTAAGCTGCAGAACTGTAGATCCCCAAAAAATATACACTAGACAAAATTACTAACGCACCACCTAAGAGAATTAATATTTTACTTTTAAAAAAACTTGTTTATGGTGTATTTGATATATAAATATGTTACTTTAACAAAAAATAAGGCATATAATGTAAAACCCTATAAATAACTACAATGTTTACTGAAGTGTGACCAATTCATAGAAAAAAAACTAAATCATGACTATTCCATTTTTGAAGGAAAACTATTTAAAATTTTTCTTGGTATTTGTGTTTCGTACTACTAATTACGAAACTCAGAAAGTTGCACCGTATGCGGTGTTTGGCGCAAGAACAGCTGTGACTCTGCAGGTGCTTCCTTTAGAGAAATCTGTAAAACATGAAAACAAAAAAAATGCTAATGAATTTCACTCATGAAAATTGTTGTAAATAGATTATCAAACATAAAAATGTTTACTACAGATAACCAGGGCTCTAAGTTAGCAGCATACAATAAGTTGAAAATTGTTCTACAAATCTAGGTCAACCGGAAGTTGAGAGTAAAATTTGGCATGGAAATTAAGGCACCGGAGCTAGGCTATATGAGAGTCAATGACTATTTGTTATTTGATTTATAACTGGGGGAATACTCTCTTGGTAACCTCACAGACCAGCTACAGTTATGAAAATAACTTTATATCTGGGTAAAAATGGTGTGCAGTGTACAGCTGGAAATTGCTTTTCGGACAAGAAGGTCATTCAAGGCTCTTCAAGTGGTAATTCTACTTATACTCATACTTCTCTTTCTAAGGAAGAAATTCTTCAAAATCACCTGTCAGTTTTGAATACTTTTAATATTCCACAGAGCCAAAATGAATTTGAACTACCTTATATATATTGGATTCCGAAACTTCATAAGAATCCTTACAAAGATACATTGCAGGTTCCAGTAAGTGTTCAACCAAGCATCTTTCGTTACTTCTCACTAAAATATTGACAGTAGTGAAGGAAAAACTTTAAGAGTACTGTGCAACTATATATTCAAGAAGTGGTGTTAATCAGATGTGGATACTTAAAAATTCTAAAGAACTTTTGGACAATTTGAAATCACAAGACTTTACAAAAATCAACAGCTTAAAAACTTACGACTTTTCAACTTTATACACAACAATTCCCTACGACAAATTAAAATGCAGGCTTTTTGATATCATTGACAGCTGCTTCTTCAACAAAAATGGAACTCGTAAGTTTACTTACCTCGTCATTGGTCATTTGAAAAATTATTTTGTTAAAATAGATTCTGATTGCACACATAAGTACTCTGAAGTTGACATCAAGAAGATGCTTGAGTTTCTGTTTGACAATATCTATGTGGTTTTTGGAGACCAGGTATTCCAACAATCTATTGGAATTCCCATGGGTACAAATTGCGCTCCGTTATTAGCAGACTTATTTTTATATTCATATGAAGCAGAATTTATGCAAAATCTTATGCGTGAAAGGAAGAAAACACTTGCTGTGGCCTTCAACTCGACATTTAGATATATCGACGACGTATTGTCAATTAATAATGATAATTTCCATTCCTACGTCGATACGATATATCCTGGTGAGCTTGAGATAAAAGATACCACAGAGTCTGACACTTCTGCTTCATACTTGGATATTTTACTTGAAAAAGACACTAATGGTAATCTAACAACCAAGCTATATGATAAACGTGATGACTTTAACTTTTCTATCGTCACCTTCCCTTACTTATGCAGCAATATACCTTCATCACCTGCATACGGAGTATATATATCTCAGTTGATTCGATACGCAAGAGCGTGCTCTACGTATGAACAATTTCTTAAACGAGGTAAATTATTGACAAGCAAGTTGATGAAACAAGAATATCAACAGTCTCGTTTAAAGTCATCATTTCGTAAATTCTATGGTCGATACAATGACCTTGTCAGCAAAATACAATTTATCATTGAGTCAAATGCTGACTGACGTTTTTCATACCAATTGTTAGTCCATTATCTATACACTGAATTGACGACGGATTTTTTCCGTTATTTCCTGACAACGAGCACACGGCGGGTGTGACCGGTCGGCAGGGGATGCTCACTCCTCCATGGCACCTGATCCCACATCTGATGTTTTGGAGGTCCGTGTTTGCTCTGCTCTTATTTTGTATATTGTTTAATGGACGTTGAGATTGAATACTGTTCGTTATCTCCATATCCTTCTTTTCGTGATATTAAGGCATGCATTTGTCAATCCCACTGTTTTGGAAATGATGGCATGTTATATACACTAGTACCAATCCGGCAAATGTTCAATCAACAAATAAGAATTAACAAGTGGTGCGTTAGCAATTTTGTTTATTTTATTGACAGAGCTACAGTGCCACCCAATGAAAAAACTGTATTTATTGCGCACAAAAAAGTCCGCCGTTTATCGATTTATTTCTCCGTGTTTTTAAAAGGTCATAAAAAATTGGGTGTTCCGAACATATTATTTCAATTATTCCACACCAAAACATCCCTTGTTATTGTTGTTAATAGCCGCCGCGCTCTCCTGGCCCTGAAATGAGGATCATTTGAATTGTCGTCTGTTTATACTGCCAGTTTCCGTTTGCAAGATAATTCGGTGCAACATGCTTGTGCAAATGTCGACTACGAGGGAACTTGACAGATTACTAAGTCATTTTGAGAAATCATTTTTTACGATTGGGGTAAGAATTTGGAAGAATTAATCCAGAACTAAGCGCAAGTTTTTGTGCGCAATAAATACACACTTTTTACAATGGGTGGCACTGTAGCTCTCCGGTCTATGCAGCAAAATACCTTCATTGCCTGCATGCGAGTTTATTTATATCATTTAATTCGATACACAAGAGCATGCTCTACGCATGAACAATTTTCAAAACGGGGTTGATTATAGACAAACAAGTTGATGAAACAAGAATTTCAGCAGTCTCGTTTAAAGTCATCATTTCGAAAGATTTATGGTTGAAACAATGACTTTGTCAGCAGATACAATTTCATACTAATTGTTAGTCCATTATTTATACACTGAATTAACAACTGATTTTTTCGTTATTTCCCGATCATCACAAGGAGCACACTTCGGGTGTGACCGTTCGGCAAAATTGTACAAACTCCTCCATGACACCTGATCCCATCTCTGATGTTTTGGAGGTCCGTGTTTGCTCAGCTCCTATTTTTTTTATTGTTTAATGGACTTTTGATGTTGAATGCTGTTCGTTTCCTCCATATGTTTCATGTATAGGAGGAGTAAGCATCGCCTCTCAACCAGTCATATCCACCGAGAGCCCAATATTTTGTTGATTTTTTTTATGGTTCATTGTTGTTTTTTAACAAAAAAAAAATCATGAACATTCCCTTCTTCTGCCTGTTATTGAGTAGTTCTCAATAGAAGGGGATATCGTCATTAATTTGAATTGTCTTTATTTTGATATTTCTAAGGATACCCCGTGCCATATTAAGTAAAAATTAGCACAGTGGTTCTGGAGGAAAAGTAATTAATAAAATGTACAAAGTTAATAGAAAGACGATTTTCCGAAGACAAAATCAAAACAGAAAAGCTCGCTTCAGCCTCATGCCCAATATAATGATACAACAGCCATTTTATAAGCTGGGAAAAATTAACAATATAACGTAATTATGTTATAGAATTACATCGGATTTAGATACTTTATATAGTTACTGCTCCAATAAATTCATGTCCCTTTAAAGAAAATGAAAACAGATTCAAAACCTAAATATGACGGTTGAAAATTTCTCTGTTAGAAAGTGGCATGAAATATAAATTCAAATTCATTTCTACAATGTGCACTCTTCTTAATTATATTATTAATTTGTATCCTAAATATTAGTACATTATCAAAATAATATCAAACATTAAACATGTATCTTGTTATATAAAAAATGAAAACGAAATTCAGTGAAAGTTTTCTAAAGCTTAAAATAGACAATGGAAATTCCCAGCAGGATTTGTGAAAGAAAATGGATTTAAGCGACACCTCATACGGGTAATAAAATTCTAAATAAAATATAATCTATTGAAATTGGTTTTCAGTTAAAGCTTATCCTGTTTGATCAAATTATTAAGCATAAATTGATTTATTTATTAAAAACAAAAAATATCATAAACTTTTCTAATGTCTTGTTGTTTCTGACAGTGAAAGAGGGCTACAAGGCTTGTCAGAGTCTGTGTTTATGGGACTCTGTAAAATACTGGGAACTTCACACCAAGTGGCCATGAAGAGAGATGTGGTGGATATCTATAATATGCTGAGAACTCCCTTGGGAGCAAAAATGAAGTTTTTCTGGAGTGGGAGTCACGGAGAAGGATTCAGACTGAAAGAATCGGACGTGGACATCATGGTTTGGCAAGATGATTTTCGAGTGATTTGGGACTTATCTCAAACCCAGTATTACGATGTCAAATGATGTGTGCCAATTCTTGTGGACAGTTTAGATAGTCCACCAGGTTTCGCGTTACTTTGGTTACCGGAACAAAGAGCAACCTTGCATATTTGGTCATCAAGTTTTAGAATGCATGGTAGATTTTATGTATCTAGTTCCTTGTGTCGAGAAAATATTTATTCGGTAGTATTACCTGACTCTAAAATACATAGACCATGTAGTCTTTTTGTTTTAGATGGTTTTGAATGTGATTATGCCTACTGTTTTGCATGTGACTTTTGGCCTCCATCTGCCTCCTCATGGATTGAGAGATGTCACTCATGGCCAGAATCTAATATTATTCAAGACATCGTAGGATATGGATGTCACTTTGTACCAGTAGGACACAGTCTAGGCAAGCACGAACAAAATGAGTGGAGGGTATCCTTCTCAAATGCAGAAAAAATGCTCACCTACACAATGAACCATTGCCAATTTTCAACTTACGGCTTGCTGAAACTGTTCTTGAATGAAGTAATTAACATTGAATTAAGTAAGGAGGAAAAATTACTGTGTTCCTGTCACATGAAAACAGCTATTTTCTGGGTTCTGCAAGAAAATAAGATTCCACAATGGACTCCACAAAATCTCCTAGAGTGTTTCTGGATCTGCTTTAAACTCATTCTAAAATGGGTGTATCAAGGAGTGTGTCCTAACTTTTTTATTCCAGAAAACAACATGTTTTTGACCAAAATCTATGGTAAAGCACAAGTTATGTTATTCCTTCAACTGTTTAAATTATACGAAAAGGGCATATCATGTCTGTTACTGAGTCCCTCTATCAGGTCCTATATCATTAATTTTCTATATAATCCCGAAATTTCCTTTTGTAAAGATTTTCTGCTCTCTGAGGTCGAGTTTGATGAAGATCTATTAAATGAGATGCTAACCTTAGATCCACCATCAATTATATATCTGCATCATCATTTGAGTTGTCTTGGACCGAATAAAACAATTGACATGTTTTCCCCTGACAAAGTATCAAGTTGTCATGATACAAAGGTGCATACCAACTGTGCTTCAACGAACTGCATTTCTAATGCATAATAATACAAGTTATATTATTCATACCGCAAATAACAAAAACAAAGTGATATACAGTTCAGGTAAAATGTCCTGCCACATGCTGAAACTGGCAGCCAAATTCGGTTGTATTACTGACAAGTTGTTCCTTGCCATGTATTATTACCAGACATGCCGCTACAAAGAAGCTATATCTGTTATTGAGATTACCAAGGTTAAATTAACACAGCCGTATGTGTTATACCATCGTAACGTTGACACAGAGAGGTATACTAAGGCTGTAGGTGGAAGGTCATTATCTACAAAATTTAAACAGGCTATAGCAAACGACATTTCACTAAGGGAGGAAATAGTGTTTATCGATTTGGCTTTAGAGCAACGATCTGCTTTGCAGAGTGGGTTGCCGCAAGTAAATATCCCACCCCTCATACTGTCACTTATGTTAGAGTTCCTATGTTATAGGCATGTTGACTCTTTCAGTGCACAGAGAGTTCTAAATGATTTGAAGATCCTAGTTATCCATGACAAGGGCATACATATAACCCCAATATTCAGAGACATATCATGGCAGATCTTGGGGATCTGTCAACAGATGACAGGGAACCTACAGGCTGCCTTGTTTTCTTACCTACATTCACTCAGGCATTATTCGCTACATAAAATAAAAATTGCCACAATAAAACGAATTATAATATTGATTTACAAACTATATTTCATTTAATTGTTATGAATTATTCAAGGACATATCGTGGCAGATCTTAGGTATCTGTCATCAGAGCGCAAGGTATACCTCTAGTTGCTCTGTATTAACAATCACTCAGACAAGCCTAATTATTCTATAAAATACAAGCTCCTTATTTTTTCCATTTTATTACATTTTATGCAGGTAAAAATATCACAGAATGTCATGATATGTCATGATACACATATAAAACATAACAGATAGAAAAACAGGCATTATCATCTATACATGTACAGATGATAAATATTACCTAAAGATAGCCCTTAAATGCTTTTTTTTTAAAGCTTATTTCCTTGGGGGTCCTTAAATTACAATAAGGTTAATAACATTGAAGTGAATAATAACTGTCATCTTCTTGGTATATTCATGACTTGAATTTCAATATTTTTATGCTTTCGCAACAGAGTTGGAGGAGATATAGTTACACAATTCGTTTGTGAGTTAGAGCTATACGAAACGGAAGTGACGTAATTTGCATCGGAATGCTGCCTTGATTAATGCTCTTGGCTAGGGATGACCCGCCTTACGATGCCCTTCTTTGTCTTGATTTGTTTTTCTATTTAATTTATGTGTATTTGTGTCTAACTATTACATGTAATTATGTTAAGACAGTGAATTTAGGATGTGTGAATTTAATTAAAATTTCGATAATTAAAGTAGATTGTAACAAACGATGTTTGTTATGCATTTTATAAACCAGCTAAGTTCCCATATTATTACATTAATGACTGCAGTGTCCTTTGATGAAAACTCCTCGGGATTTCATCAGGACTGGCCAAAGAAAACCTCATTTTTTCTTTATCAATTTCAGATCTGTGTCAATACGATAATTGAGTCACCTGAGGAATACATTATTCACAGACCCCAAAAGGCTATTATCAAAAATAAAAGTAACAATAATTGTATTTTGTTTCAAGTGTAAATTAAATTCATCGCAATAAAATGCCAGGAAGCTTTCCCTTGTGCTTTTTTAATTGTCCAATTTTTCTTGAGAAAAAAATTATGACTCAAAATTATTTTACTATTTCTTAATTGTATCCCCATGGATAAGGATTTGATAGGACTCTTCATTTAAAACAAATCTTGAATCCCCTTTAGCCAAGAGTGTTCTGTGTTACGTATACAGCTGTTGACTAGTGTAGAGAGAAACAATCGATCTGCTGGAACGGAGTCCAAGCTGTGTCCCAAAGCCGTAGGCCGCGGGCAACAGTTTGCACTTCGGTCCAGTAGGTCAACTGTTTCCCGAGACTCCTGTCAACAACTATTTTGTTATAATACCCCTTTATTGAATGAAAAGATAACTCAGTTAAGCGCCATATGACGTCAGCAGGCAACAGCCTTTTTATACCCCCCGCTTGAAAAGTGGGGGTATATAGTAATCGGTATTTCCGTCCGTCCGTCCGTCCGTCTGTACGTCCGTCCGTCCGTCCGTCTGTCCGTCCGTCTGTTACGCTTTGGGGTACCCATCTCTTATCCGCAACTCCTCTCATACCAATGAATGAAATTTGATGAAACTTTCACAGAATCTTTATTACATATTGCCATTGTGCACCTCCTATTTTACTTTTTGATCCGACAGATATTTTGGGTTTCCCGGCCACAGGAAAAGATGGACTATTTCACAAGTTATAACCATATGGGAGGCGGGGGGTATCATTTAGTGAGCTCATCGCTCACAGTACCTCTAGTTTAACAGTCAATTTTAACAGTTCCTGGGCCGACAGTCGGGGAAAACAGTCGAACTGTTGGACTTTTTAAAGAAATTATGTAGGTACAATTTAGTAGGGGTATAACAATCGGAATTATTTTAAGCAACATGCAACACATATATAGATAGAAAAGGGCAGACATGGACACTACTTGATGAGGAAAGCTGAACCAATTATGCAGTGTACAAGTATAAAAATATGTATCTCACATTAATATATTGTAGACATTAAAAGAAAAATGTCTCAGAGATGAAGCATATGGAGATAACGAACAGTATTCAAGATCAAAAGTCCATAAAACAATACAAAATAGGAGCAGAGCAAACACTGACCCCCAAAACATCAGATGTGGGATCAGGTGCCATGGAGGAGTGAGCATCCCCTGCCGACCGGACACACCCGCCGTGTGCTCCCTGTCATGATCTGAGAATGTCACACGTATTTTATCATAATATACAAATAAATCTAAGAAGAATTTGGAGACAGTTGACTTAAAGACAGAAGCACGAATTGACCAGTCATAACACTCAATTTTACTCAACTACTGAATACAAAGTTTGCACCCATGCAGTTTTCACCCGTTATAGAATTAAACTTCTTTTATGAAATTGTAAGACTGATAAATATGTTATAAACGCACCTCTAATATTATAGATAGGATTCCATCACGAACAGTTAGCAAACTAAACTTGAATCCGCATTAAATGGGTATTTTGATATCAAAACTAGAGGTACATGTATTGTGAGCAATGAGCTCACTAAATGATACCACCGCCTCCCATATGAATATAATGGAAAAGTCTATGTTTTGCTCTGGAAAATCCAAAATATATGTCATATCAAAAAGTAAAATAGGAGGTGCACAATGGCAAAATGTAATAAAGATTCTATGAAAGTTTCATTAAATTTCCTTCAGTGGTAAGAGAGGAGTTGCGGATAAGAGATGGGTACCCCAAAGCGTAACAGACGGACGGACGGACATACCGATTACTATATACCCTTCTGCTTATCAAGCGGGGGGTATAATAAATGAAAAAGATATCAATAAATTATTTTGCCTGTATACATGCGGCCCATTATTACTAGACCTATTTTTATTTTATATGAAGTAGAATTTATTCAAAAAAGTCTACGCGAAAATCAGAAGAAGACACTTGCTGTAGCTTTTAACTCGACATGTAGATATACCGGTATCGACGACGCCTTATCAATTAACAACAGTTACTTCCATTCATATGTCATCTCAATATATACTTGAAACTAGAGGTACTGTGAGCAATGAGCTCACTAAATGATACCCCCGCCTCCCATATGAATATAATGGCAGTGTCCATGTTTTGCTTTGGAAAATCCAAAATATATGTCAGATCAAAAAGTAAAATATAAGGTGCACAATGGCAATATGTAATAAAGATTCTGTAAAAGTTTCATTAAATTTCCTTCAGTGGTAAGAGAGGAGTTGCGGATAAGAGATGGGAACCCCAAAGCGTAACAGACGGACGGACGTACAGACGGACGGAAATATCGATTACTATATATCCTCCCGCTTTTCAAGCGGGGGGTAAAATAAAAGATACTACAGTCTGGCACATCTGTTTCATCTTTATTAATTTTACTGGAAGAATAGGTAATAGTAATCCAACAAAAAACTTATGATGAACATAATGACTTCAACTTTTCTATTGTCAACTTCCGTTAATTATGTGACAATACCGGTATACCCTTATTCGATGCATATGGGGTTTATATCTCCCAGTTGATTCGATATGCACGAGCATGCTTCACTTCAGTACAATATTTAGAACGAGGCCACCTTATCGACAAACAAATTGAAGAAACTAAGATATCAACATCTTCGTTTTAAGTTACAGTGAAATAACAAATTTCCTTCGGGGTTTAGTTTTCCTTGTTTTCGAGGTATGGACAGACCTTCGAATTCCTGACCACCTTTAAATGTACAATTTCATATTATGCATTTCTACTAAACACTTCTCCATCCTAGAAATCAATCCCCACCAGCCAATATTTCTTTCTCAAACCTCCAAAATTTGACCCCACGAAAATATATAATTGTACAGTATCATTTCTTAAGTTCTGTCGTCGATACAATGACCTTGTCATAAAAAACAATCTATCATTAAATCATTAAGCTGACTGACATTTTCATACTAATTGTTAGGCTATTATTTAATCACCGACTTATCCATGAATTTTTCTGTTTGATTGATCATAATGTCTAATGAGCACACGGCAAGTGTGACTGGTCAACAGGGGATGCTTACTCCTCCATGGCACCTAATCCAAACTCTGATGATTTTCAGAGCCCGAGTATACTCTGCTACCGATTTGTATTCCTTCAATGGACCTTTGAGTTTGAATACTGTTCGTTATCTTCATATTACAGTTAAAGTTTTTACTCGGTCCAAAATGATGAAATTTGACTGTATATACTAGTATTCTCCAGTCTCCATAATTTGGATACACTGAAATCATAACCATGAGGAATGCTTGCTTATCGATATGATTGATTCTGGCCCTGTAAGTCTTGAATTTTAATTTCCTGTATACATGTAGACCCATATAAAATTGAATACCTATTTTTACCCACTTTATCCCCAGGGGCCACTTTTTAAAAACAAAATTTGAATCTTCACAACATTGGGATAATAATTAATACGACTGTTGAACTGCTGTTTCTGAAAGAACAAAAAATCTTCTGTTCATCCATAGTCAATGTTTGAACAAATTAAAATCCAAACTATCTGGGATATCAAATGCATGCAAAATAACGTGAAAGCTTGTTGCATTCCTCATTATTATTTTAATTCCTATATACATGCATTCACATGTAAAACATTGATTTCCTACAATAGTCCCATGCATACCCCCAGGGATCATGATTTGAAAACACTGAAACTTGAATCGACTCAATATAATGAAACTTTGTATAAAAGATTTATCTTTTGTAGGCCAG